>NW_028277113.1:15620000-16293333 GCF_059951505.1 Python bivittatus | reverse complement strand
CCTTTCTATGCTGTATTGGTCAGACTGCACTTGGAGAACTGTGTCCTCATCCCCGCAGTGCCAGAAGGACATTGAGAAACTGAATGCAGAGAAGAGCAATTAAGATGGTGAGGGGTTTGGAGGCTAAATCCTATGAAGAATGGTTAAAGGAACTAAGCATGTTTAACTTTAAAAAACAGAAGGCTAAGAGAAGACATGATAGCAGTCTTCCAATACTTGAGGGACTGTCACGAGATGAGGATGTGGATTTGCTCTTCATTGCCCCTGAGGGTAGGACAAGAACCAGTCATGGAAGCTTTACAGAGGATCATCCAAACTTAAAATGAGGAGATGTTTCTGACTATGAGGTTTATTAAGCAGTGGAACAGACCATCTCTTGAAGCATGGGTGTTCCATCAATGAAAGTTCTCAAGCAAAGGTTGGACAGCTATTTGCCTGGAGTGTTATGAGGATTCCTGGCCTGAACAGGCAGTTGGACTAGAAAGTCTCTAAACCTCCTACCAACAACACATCTGCTTGCTATTGCGAGTCTATATTAAGGAGGAATAAAGAGTTACTCAGATACCAATTTGTTCTTTATTTACTCCTTTTTTCAGAGGGTTGCCCAAAGCATGATGCTTCATCCTATCAGGCTAACCCTGTGTCAGTGGCCAGACCTAACCAATCTTAGTTCTGAGAAGTTTGGACAAGCCAAGCAGGCTGTTTGAACCACAGCTCCCTCTGTTCTTAAGTTATATTTGGTGTTCAAGGTAAGCTAGAGTATATGTCAGCCTATGATCCTGATTTGCTGAAGAAATGCATCAGAGGACACTATTCAAAGGTTTGCTGGGGAAAAAAAGCAAAATTTCCACACCAAAAGCGTACAAATAAAAGTTCTTGGTCACAATCCCCAGAAATCCCACTGATTTTACTGGTATAGAAAATATGGTTATAGCCAGGTCTCTCTCGTTATTGCAACCATTTCTGCCACAAACTTCTTTTCCAAGTTGCTCTTGACACACAGTAGTGCAATTTGAACTTATCTGTTTTTTGCTAGTGAGTGATGGAGAAGCATTGCAAGTAAAATAATACCACCTCTGAAATGTAGCAAGCAACAGAGATCAGTGTGCATGATAAGAAACTGTGTCAGAATTTCAAAACATTTAACTTTTCAAACAGCAGCAGAAGGCAGATTTTAGGAACTAATATGTTAATTCCAAAGGAGGATGGAGAAAATACTGTTTACATTTTCCATGTGGGTGTCAGGCTTCATAACTAATATGTGTTTATGTGTTACTCAACCCAACTGTATCCTGAGCTAGTAAATACAGTCCTGCTTGCTTATTTATGCATTAATTTGGTTTATACTGCACCTTTCCTTGAAGAGTTCAAGGGTTATGTAGCCTTTCCTCTTCTAATTTTTCTCTATATTGTCTCTGTGCAATAGGCCGGCGTAAGATATAATGACTGGCCCATTACCCTCCCATGAGTTTTCATGTCTGAAAGTGGACTTGAATCTGCATCTCCTTAGATCTAACCAAGCAGGTGTCCACTCATAAATACATATTTGCATGTTGGGTCCAGCAAAGTTAGTTCTATCTAGTTGTTACCAAGTCTCAGGAATTTTAGGAGAAACTAAAGTTCAATCAAGAAACAAAGCAAGCCTAAGTGGGATTGTGGAGATGAAGCAGTAATAAAATTATGGTCATAATAGAAATTTTTGGCATCAGTGGGCCCATGGAGTTCACAGGGCCCTTACTGGCAGAACTTTCTTTCATCCACTGTCGTCTGGATCCAACTCATTTTCTTACACAATTAATCTAAGTAACAGCATATAAAACACAGGACCTGTGCAAATTCAGGATGAACGTGAGCATCTGCAAGGGGAGAAAATGATGACACATATATGATGATATAATCATGGAAATGATATGACTTATGTACTTGCATCTTATGTCATAAAATAATCATGCCTTTTGCATTATAATTGCATCATGCACATGTTGTCAATTTGAAAGCCATTGTGGCTTGTTATGGATACAACTGATGATAAGCTTTGCATTTTAACTTTCAGACTTGGACTGACAGAGATAAATTCCCATATCCCCACTGCACTGGCTATACAAAAAATAATTTTCAATTGTTTCTTGACAAATTAAAAAAAATGATCAATAAACAAAAGTTAGCTTCCATAATTGAGAACTAACACTGAAAGGCATTTTAAGATTCACTGTTACTGCCAAATTTATCATAATACAAACCAGGATTAGATAAGGTTTTAGCCCTTTCCAGGCCCATAGTGTGTGAAGAAGAGACATGTATATTGGCCTTGCCATTGGGGTTCCTGACCTCCTTGTGCTGAGTAGGCAAGCTTATAGGAAATTTTATTTTTGTTTCTATATGGACATCCAAATAAAGCAGAATTTTCAGTTTCTTGGAAGCTTCCACTGATTCTCCAGCAGCCATGAATATAATGCCTGTGCAGATCTTCCTACCATGGATGGCATGGGTCAGAAGTCTTAAGTATGTTGCCTTTAGGTCTCTGCACAGAGGAAAATTAGCTGTATAACAACAGACAATCCACTACCTACCACTAATATTTTTAACATTTGAATCACAGAGTGGTTGTGGAGTCCTCAGGGTTCTCTGGGTTTGGTTATTTTCTTGCAAACGTTTCGTTACCTGGCTAGGTAGTCACAGAGTGGTTGTCAGGCCAAAATAAAGTTCATCTACCAGCTTTTCTCTAACAAGGCACTTACTAAGTTTGTTGAGACTAGAACTTAGCATATACCATTTGAAAAAGATGACATTGCAATAAGCCAATAAAATGCTAGGATTAAAATGTATAATTGTTACATTTAAAAAGCACATCATAAGTCTTGCCAGCTCTCATTCATGTGCTAGTAACTTTCACGAACCATATAATAAATCTTTTAACAACTGTTGTGATGGCCTATGAGCTTTGCAAATGCCATTGTAATTATGTTTGCTTATGTGGCATAAATATGATTTAAAACCAACAAAATGCAGCTTTGAATACCACCATTTACTTGTTCTAATAAGAGTATTTCCAGGCTTAATTTTTTTAAAAAAGTGTAAAGCTCATTATGTATACAAAGCCTATGGACATCAGCAGAAAAATAAATTGCTATTGTAAAATGAATCTGCAAATTTTGTAATTATGAGACAAATTTAATCATCTATCTTAATCAACCATGCACCCTTCTTTGCTTATTTGGCTGCAGTCTTTCTATTAAAAATATGTATGTATTTTTGCAGAGGACATAGTTTAATCAAATGAATATTTGTTTGAACCTTTCTTCTGCATATTTTCAATCTTTCTTCTTTGACTGGATGAAAGAAAAAGGCTTTCAATTTTCTTTTTGGAAGGGAAATAAAATTTCAGCAACATTCTCATGAACAGAAAGTGAGATTCTGGTATTTAGCTTAGTTATGAGGTGACTGAAAGCAGGACCAGTTCTAGACATGTTGGTGCCTCGGCAAAGTCATATTCTGGTGCCCCCGTGATTATATTCAATCCTTGAGCAGTTGTGCTGGGGCACGGAGTGCGCTGTTACCACTTTTCCGGGTATAACGGATAAGCTGATAGTCACGCGACTCACTCTCTCAGGACCTTCCTATCAGACCTTTCTCTTGCTCCAGTAATATTATCAGCTTCCTGAGGTCCATAGCTGTAATAATTTCTTTTTCATGACTTGCAATGCCCGACTGACCAACTTGACCAACTTTGCCGGTGTTTTTGAAAAGCATAGGAAAAAAAAGTTCTAAAGCAACGAGGAAAGATTTTAAGTTTTTATACCCACGTTGTGTATTTTGGAAGGCTTTTCAGTATTGGTGCCTCCTAAAATTTGACACCCTCGGCAACTGCCTAGATTGCCTAGGCCTAGAACTGGCCCTGCTGAAAGTACATTTGATTTTTCCTGAGGCAATGGTCTCTCTAATGTCTGCTGCCGCCTACTTGCATGGTTTCAGTTACATATCATGGGAGAATACCTTCAGGAGACAAACCAGGAAGTGTAGACAATCGAAGAGGTGAGAGAGCTTTCTAAAGAGGTGCAACAGAAAACCAAAAGCAAGGTAGGAAAAGCATGCAGAGCATGGTTTCTGGAATCCTTTACAACCCCTTTACCAGCAGTGGCCAGATGTTTGTGAACGAGTAGAAGCAGGGTTGGACTGCAAATGCTCTGGGTCATGAGACCAGAAGGGAAGAGACAGAGAGGCCCAGATTGGATTACCAGCAACATTCCAAGCTGTTGCAGAACTGCTTCGCACCTGGGGATGTGCTGGGGGAATTTTTTCTCCCTGTAGCCCCAGGCCTGAACTGACCCATTTTTGAACTCCACCTTTCTTTTGCTGATTCCTCCCTGCACTAAAGTTGGTCCTGTTCTGTTTCTGGAGGCTTATCGTGCTGATGGACATAATTTCCTTTTCAACATTCTGTGGGTTGGAAAGAATAAAAACCAAACCATCTTCCACATATTCAATTTTTTAAAGAAGAATCTTTCCTATTCCTACTGCACACATTGTGCTCATAAAATTTCAGGGTTTTCATAAAGAGGATTAGACTAGGCAGGCCTCCCACCTCCAATGTCAGTTGCACATGAGTTAATGGTTGCTCAAGAACTTAGGGCCATATGGCATAAAAGATAATACACGATCTGTTATGCTCTGATTGATCAAGCGGAAAAGGCTTCAATTTATTCATTTTTCCCCTCGTGTGTGTATTTGGGGGAGAACCTCAGTAAGCTTTTCTTTGGAGAGTAGTCGGATGTTAATTACAGACTTGAGCATATATTGTTTCAAAATGTTTTGCTATTTTAATAAACCACACAGTGTATGTAACTGCTGGCTGCATGTGTCACTGTTATTAATTACACTTGGGCTGCTATTTTATTATCAAAACATAATGCGTATGCTCTTTTGTTTTATTTCACCGAATGAAAGGTCCTTTCTGCTTTAGGCTGCCTGATTCAATCAAAGAGAGTTCTTCTGAACTGCGTGTATTCCTGTCCACCATGTTCTGTGAACAGGGACCTTACAGATCTCAACCATGGGAAAAATACATTTTGGAGCATTATGTCACCTTGTGACAGGGCTTCCCAATATTTTTGGAATTGGTGAGCAGATTGGATTCCTAAGATGATGTTGAGTCATGCTTAGAAAATCGTATTCTAAGGCAAATGAGTTTTTCCAGGAAAACTACTGGGCTGCAGCTACACACTATTTCTATCTTACAACAATACATGTGGCATCCTTTTATTTTTAATTTTTATTTATCACTGAATTTAAACCTTGCCTTCTGTTTCTATCAAGACATAAGGCATCTTACAAGAATAAAAATACAGAGAATAAAACCTAACAATAAAACTGAAACCGTTAAAATCAAAACCAACCTTTTAATCAATCATTACATCTTTAACAATGAAAAACCTGGCAAAGGAGGTGCATCTTTGCCATCTTCCTAAATACTAGTAGAGTAAAAACCAAATGTATTTCTTTGGGAATCACATTCCATAAACTGGGAGTCACCCAGAAAAAGGCATTTTCCTGCAGATCAGATAGCAGAGATTCTGGCAACAGGGGCACCTTCAAAAAGTCCTTTTCTGCTGATTTAATGGAGCGGGAAGGTTCACAGCATGAGAGGTGATCCCTCAGATAGTCAGGTCCCAAATTCATTAGGAATTTAAAGGTCAACACCAACATCTTAAATTGTGCCAGCAGCCAACAGATAGCCCGGAAGTGCCAATATTTCAACACATGATGCCTACACCTTGCAACAGTTAGTTGCTTGGCTGCCTTTTTGCAACAAGTGGAATTTCTGGACACTTTTTAATGGATATTCCACATAAAGTGCATTTTGATTTGCGGTATGCCAGTTATCCATTATTACTATTTAATTAAAAGATACATAAGATCAGTAAGGCTGGGAACTTGGTGGGCACCAAGGAAGGTATCTGTAGCCTTGGCCACCACACTGTGACTCACACTCTTATAACGAGAACTTAAATTCTTGCTCACAGAGTTAGCGTTGGCAAGCTTGAATTGTTGTACTAGGTAGGGAACACGTGGGGGAAAATAAGCAAATGAGGCTGGGTAATTAAGATTAAGTCATTTTAAAAAAATCTATTTTCTTTGCACTTTTCTGTGCTGACATTGGTAACTATTTCATTTTAAAGATGTTAGAATTAACATTGAAAAGTAATTAATATTCAGTCTTAATATTTAATCCAGAAATCTGTCTGGTGCCTTTGGGACTTCCAGACGGCAAAGCCAATAAGAATGGTTTGTGGGAGTGATCCAAAACATCTAATGGGCACCTGATCCATAGTTAAAATGGGATTCTTTAGGAAGTAATTGACTGAAAAGCAAATGGACCCAGAACCCATGGGATTTTTAAAAATCTTAATAGCCAGCAAACCTCGCAATAATATGTACCGATTATGTTCAGTGAATGTTAACATTGCTACAGATAATTCTAGAATAAATTAGGATTAAGCGAGGGCATACATATTAGCAGTACCTATGATCTCTTTTTACAAGCACATTTTTCATTGAATAAATATCCTTACTCTCTTTTGTAATGATCTATTTTCTTCAGGCTGACGGAAAGCACCAGGACTGAAATTACTGAAGTTTTTTTCATGGAAGCAAACAATAAAATTGCAAATTAGAAAAGGCTATTTTAATTCCCATAGAGACTTGCAGCACAAACACACAAGCCCCCCTCAGGTACCATTTATTTCCCTTGTCATTGCTATAAACACACTGGGTTTCAAATGGCACAGAGAGTTGTTTAGGAGAAAATTAACAGACTTCTGTGTGTAATACAATGGCTACAGACGTGTCAAGTTGTCAGCTAAGGAGAATGTGGTGCTGGGAATTAAATCATCTCACATCACAGCATTATTAACTGATAGGCCATTGGACTGAAAGATGATAAAACTGGACACCATCCAGTCTTTCTGAAAGGTAATTTCTTAGCAGTTCCAAGCAATGTTTGCCCCTTCCCTCACTTACACAAAATGTGACCATTAATAATTCGGCTGAGAACGGCATGAATATAAAGAAAAACGCTCTATAGGGGATGGCACTCAGTGGTCCAGACAGAATTTCTCAGTTTGGGAATTCATACAGGGTTATGTCCAATAAAGGGCTAAAATGAAGAATTTGGGGATCCAAAAGAAATTTTTTTTAAAAACCCCAGAACGCAATGATAAAAGCACAAAATAGCACAAGCAGACTAAAGCAAAAACTGAGAGGAAAAAAAACCTCATATACTCTTGAGAATATTTGTAAATGCATCTGAATCCTTACGGAGGTTTAAAAATGCATATTCAGTATCATGTTCTTATAACTTAAATCACATTTTCTGACTCATTGTTGCAAAATATTCCTGGATTAGCTCCATTTTATGGCCCTGAAACTGTCTCCGGAAGTGTACATTTTCAATCTTTCATTTAACATTTTAAAAAAGGTTTGAGCAGGCTCCGGAGTGAAGCTGCCATTGGAGCAAAGCGTATTAGTCACTATGGCAAAGTATACTAAATAATTATTGCTGAATTTGCAGCCATCCACAAAATAGCATGTGAAAATGTTTTCCTTTTGTTCTTTGCGGTGATGTAGTTCTTCCTTTTGGCAAGGGGTAAGTGGTCAACCCATGAGATATAAAGATATTTTCTGAGATTTCAAAAAGGGCATACATTGCTCAAATGGACTGTATATAAAGGCAGCCGATATGATGATCACTGAAAATCAAGTGCCAAATTTCTTGCTCCACCTTATATTTTTAAGGAGCCTTTTGATTTGAAAAACTGAGTTATAATAAATGGAAAATCAGCATATCGTCTATTAACCAAATAGGTTAATGGCAGCAAATTTTTGAGAGCATCCTCAATGTATTCTCAGAGTTCCGAATGAACCAGAAATGCAGTGTACCCTTGCAATAAGAATACTTACTGTTTCAATATTTTAAATGTATTTAAAGCAAATAGACACCTACATATAAATAATACACATGCTGCATTTTTGAAGGATATCAAATAAACCATTCTATTATCTACTTATTGTATGAAAAAGATACAAATTGAAAAGTAATAATAAGATGCAATTGTACGTCTATCAAGGAAATCAACTTCAATTAAAGGAGAAGTTACTGCGTAGCAAATATACAGAGAACTGGGCTGTAACTTTCATTACAGTGGATCAGACAGTCACCCTATGCTTAATTCCTACAGGAGCCTCAGTATAACAGTAAAATAAATCAGTGTTTTAATGAGATCCTCTTTATCACTGTAATGAAAGCACAACTGCAGAAACAAGCTAGGTTTAATTAGGCTATGATGTGAAGTGGAATTGGACAAAGCTCCATAATAATGATTTCCCACTGAAAGAAAAAGTCAAGGAGACATCAACATGAGAATAAAAGCAAAAGCAAGACTGTTCTCCTTTTAAAATAAAGCACTATATATTAATTTTGCTGCCTCTATTTTGACTAAAACATACATTTAACAGCTATGGGGGTGGGGAGTGCTAATTATCTTATAATTGATTAATGAAACCGGTGAGGTAATCTAACAGTCCCTGTGGCCCAGAACAAAGCTGGACATCTGATGATAAGCATAAGAAGTAGGAACTCCTATCATTGTAATCATCTAATGCTAAGGGAATATATTTATTTATTTATTTATTATACAGGTAGTCCTTGTTTAGTGACTGCCTCGTACAGCAACCATTTGCAGTTACGACAGTGATGAAAAAGTAACTTGGCAACCAAACCTTGCATTTATTATCTTCACAGGTCTGTAAAGCAAAGGAAAGCTGAAGTAAGTTCATAAGCACAGTTGCGGTTTCACTTAGTGACCGCTTCATTTAAAGACCCAATTGTGGTTGCTGAACAAGGACTACCTGTTTTTTTTTTTTCATTAATAGGATATTTAAGGCAACTTTTCACAACATGGCACAGTCCAGAAGCACTGAGACTTCAGCTCCCAGAATTCCCAGCCAACATGGCCAAAGCCTGGAATTCTGGAAGTTGCAGTTCCTATAACCCTGGAAAGCACTTAAGTTACATAAGGTGACTAAAGCCTCTACTTGTAGGGCAATTTTATTCTCTTTTGGCTATTCAAATGTTTTCTATTTCTGACCAGTTCAGTTTTTCTAGTTCTCATTTATCCTAGCCTTGAACACAGTCTATTTTTACCCTTCAAGCATGAGACATCAGTGCCCAAATTTGAGGCACCTACAGGGTGGATATTGACCAGCTCAGCCTAGAGGAAGTAACTGGAGGGTAACAAATATGCCTATTAAGGAATACACCTTGGAGTAAATAAGACAGGAGAGGTTGGGGATCACCTCCAAAGTTGGGGATCTATATAAACAGGTTTCTTTTAATCATTAATCATTTAAATTAGACATTTAAAAATCTAATCAATCTTAAGTGTAGTACAGTATTTTAAAATAAAAACCATTTATATAACATAGTCTCTTTGCATGCATACCAGGCACATATGTATATCTAAAACAGCCAGAAATATGCCTTTTCTTTCAGATGTAATTGTATTTCTTAAATGCAAAGTTAATTAGGAGGTCAAGCACTTCTAAATAATTATTCAACTAAAACTCATGGGAGTGATTGATTAAAAGTTCTTCAAACTAAGCTGCAGCCCTAATATGTCTGTATTTGCAGGAGTCCCCACCTACTCTCTGAGAATTACATGCAGGCACTGCTCTTCCCAAATTAAATCTATCCCTTTTTCATCACAGTCACCTTCTACCTTTACTTTACCCCACCCTCAGCTGCTAGATCTGCCAACAAGTCATATCTATATCCAGGGTACATTCTTGTTTATGAAGCTTTAGTGATATTTCCCATAAGGTTTCTCTGGTTAACTGAAGTAAAATGTGGAATCAAATTTAATGCAGAAATAATACCTAGAAGGAAATTGTTAATTACTTTATAAACTACAGATTTAAGAAGCCAGTTGGAATATTACATGATTAATTTTACAGCACTGTCTTTCAATTTTACTAACAGGGTAGAAATGTAACAATAAATGACAAGATTTGTCTTCCTCCTCCTATCAAAACCAATTTGACTAGATTAAATTTTTCTTCTTAATTCTAGCTGTGTGTGTGTGTGCCTGGACAAGTCCCTGCAATTTTCAGAAACAGTTTGCTATTGCTGCTTCCTAGGGCCAAGACAGAGTGACTGGCCCAAGGTCACCCAGCTGGTTTTGTGCCTAAGGCAGGACTAGAACTCATGGTTTCTTGGTTTCTAGCCTGGTACCTTAACCATTACACCAAACTGGCTCATTTAATTTAACTCAGGGTTTCTCAACCTTGGCAACTTTCAGATGTATGGAGTTCAACTCCCAGAATTCCCCAGCCAGCCTTGGGGAAGTTGAAGTCCACATGTCTGAAAGTTGCTAAGGTTGAGGAACGCTGGTCTAACTACAAGAAAGTGAAAAAATTACCACCACCCCCAATCCATTAGGAGAAAATCTTACTATGAATGGAAAACATGTTTTTAAACAACGTCTAAGAACTTCCTCATCAATCCGGCTTCATAACAAAGGAAGTCACTCTAGGCTAAGCAAGAACCCAGATCTATCCAGTTCAGTATAATGTGGTCTTCAACTAGTGAGCTGAAACATGACTGGCTGGGCTTGCCCAAATTAAGGCATTTCTTGATGAAAAAGCTGAATGTTATTAATACATTGACCAACAGCAGCTCCCAGGTTTCTGACCACCATCTTCCCTAGCCTTTCTTAGGGCGATCACGAGCCTTTTGCAAGGAAAGCAGGTATTTAACCACAGAGCTGCAGCAGTTCCCCACCCTCATCAAAACCCACCTGTACTAAGTACTGTACAAAGTGCTTTAACTTGGCGAGCTAGAGGAATATTTAAGTTTTAAGCCTCCCACTGAAACCCACCCTTGTGTGCTATCTTTTACAAGGACAGTACAAGGATCATGAGTGGGTGTTGATCAAGAACCATCTCTCAAGGGTCCTGGCAATGCTCCAAAGTTGCCAATCAGACTGTCACTTGGGTCTATTGCGTTCAAAACCCACACGGCCCATTTGAACCCATGTCCCTGCTTTGTGGGTTATGTTTTTACAGCTCTCCTCCAACCTAAGGTTAATGCTTGGCATGCTTTAGGAATTCCCCCACCATGGGGGAAACATACTGTATGTGAAAACACGTATGAGTTGGATGGGTAGATTTTAGGCAAAATATATTTTGAGCAAACAGAGTAATCCCCGTTTGTATTTTATACCAAATCACATTCAGGGTTTTTTTCCCCCTCATGAGGCAATTTTGAAGTATTTTAAATGGATAGGCAAGGGAGGGGAGAGAATTAATAGCTGCATTATGTTTATTTCCTGCTCTAAAAGCTTTCAGCTTCGGTCAGGGAAGGGCAGAGGAGACTATTAGAATGTAAAAAAATAATAAAGGAAAAATGTTGGAAGGAAAGTTTTGGCTGTTTACTTGCAGAAATTAAATACATTGTGCAATATGCATTTATCAATATTCATCTAGGTACCTTTAGATCAGATGCCAGAATCCAAAGGGGTGGACTGAAGTTAATAAGAACTTCTAGCAGTGCTTGCTCAGATTTGCTCACAACATATTAATTAAACTACTACTTGCTGCCCAGGCTTCGTGAATGATTATTTCCTACCTTCTTGAGTGGGTAGAGTCGCCACAATGACAGGCAATTACTTTAAAAACAAAACAAGCACAAGTTTTATGTGCCAAGGCACTAAATGGTTCTATCACTGTAAGAGGTAATCCCTTCCAGGTCAATTTATTTGGATGTCACAGCAGGTCTCTATTCGTTGCCAAACTGGTGTTGTTAGCTGTTTTGGAGATATGGCATTTTATACCCAGGGCTGTCAAGCTTGCTACAAGAGCTTGAGCTTTCCTCTTCGATGAATATATAATTTTTCTTCCATTAAACCTAGACATCAATCAATGGTTTCTTGTTATTCTGGATTCTATAAAAAAATTCTTATGAACAAGGAAGCTATCGTGGAAAAAAAATTAAGGCACAGAATTTTCTTTCTTTCTTTCTTTCTTTCTTTCTTTCTTTCTTTCTTTCTTTCTTTCTTTCTTTCTTTCTTTCTTTCTTTCTTTCTTTCTTTCTTTCTTTCTTTCTTTCTTTCTTCCTTCCTTCCTTCCTCCCTTCCTCCCTTCCTTTCCTTCCTTTCCTTCCTTCCTCCCTTCCTCCCTTCCTTTCCTCCCATCCTTTCCTCCCTTCCTTCCTTCCTTCATTCCTTCCTTCCTTCCTTCCTTCCTTCCTTCCTTCCTTCCTTCCTTCCTTCTCCTTTGTCACATTTATATAGCAGTCCATCTCACACAAAGCGACTCTGGGCGGCGTTATTGTTATCCTTCTAATATTCCATGGATAGTATACAATTATCATATTTCTGCCAAATCCAAAGGCCAGCCATTTTTGTAATTTGGAAATAGAGAATTTCCAAAGGTGTACGCCCTGCAATTCACTTTTTTTCCCAGTGTTTTTACTGAACCATGATTAACAAACAATATCAGGTAACTACATTAACATAAATCCAAGATGCATATAAAGAAAAAAAAAAGATATAGAGAATACAAAAAAGAACTACTACAATGTAAATAAAGAGACAGGTACTACACATGCATAAATTTACCATATATGTAAAGTATACCATATTATAGTCTATTGCTAATGAGGTAACTCATAAAATCCATTCAAATTTGATAATATTGCGGTTCCTGCCTCTGATGTCTCATTATTTTAACCTTATCTGTAATTTTTTCTAATGTGGCAGTTGAGGAGACCTTGTTAATCCACATCTCAAATGTTATCTAGTTTTTTCTGATGTTGTGCAATTATTATTTTGGCTGCTAAAATTAAATAGATAATAAATTCTTTATTTTTAAGCTTGAGGCTTGGTCCTATAAATAAATGCAGTAAGCCTAACTCTGGGGAGCAATCACTTGTTTGTTTAGTGATGTTAGTTATCTCCCCAAAAATGTTATGCCAAAAGTTTTATCACACGACCACCACAAATGAAAAAAAGATCCTTTTTTTTTTTTTTTTGGACAATTTCTCCAACGTTTGGAAGAACAATTTTGATACATATGTGTCAATCTAATGGGAGTCAAATGCCAGTGATATATAATCTTCCACTGCTTGAGGTAAATCCACCTGGTTTCCATAATTTCTGCCAATTTATCTCCTCTATGGGATTACTGAGATCAGTATCCCAAGCTTCCTTTAAGCCATATGGTGGATCTCCTATTTCAAATTGCAATAATAACCTATACATTTTTTGGATTGTTCCTTTTGGTTGTTCTAAATAGTGAAGTATTAAAGTCTCGAAACTGGTATAAGAGTGTGTTGCTGAAGCTCTAATATTTCTATTGCCCGAAAGAGATTTGAGTTGATACGAAAAGAGCCATGGTAATTCATTGCTCTATCTCAGTGTTGTGCAAACTTGGCCACTTTAAGATGAGTGGAGTTGAACTCCCAGAATTCCCCATGCTGGCTGGGGAATTCTGGGAGTTGAAGTCCACTCATCTTAAAGTGGCCAAGTTTGGACAACACTGCTCTATCTGATCTTTTATTCTAAGATTTTTATAGCAATAGGGAACCTCCCTGCATTTCACTTTTTGATCTTAACTTCAAGCCACCACCAGATCCTGCATATATTGCATGCAACACTAGTCTTTGTCCAGACTAATTTAAGGACACACAAGCCATTAAATCCAAGCAGAGAAATAGTAATCCAAAAGCAAACAGGAAAGCATCTGTCAAGATCACAAAAAAGGGAATGAGAAAAATCCCTAAATTTCAGTAGCCAATTATTTGCTTACGTATCAAACAGAAGAAACAAGTACAGTATATTTGTGTGTGACTACACCATTACCTCTCACCAAAGTGGGAAAAAATGGGAATGGATCTATTGATCCCTTGTCTCTACTTGGTCCTTTTTGGTTTAATGATGCATAAAACTGGGTAGGAAATCAGGACATGTACATTAACTCATCTAAAAATCAATTAGAGGCTGTGCAGAAATAATATTTCTTACAGATGTAGTGCCAAGAAATGCAGCAGTTGTTGTGCCAGCCCTAAAACTAGCAATGAACTCAAATGTCATGAATTGTAAAAAAGTTAGCTTGTAGATCTGTAGTTCTTTGGTCGAAATATCTTTGGCTGACAAAACTACATTCAATGAAAGGCCAAGTGTGGTATTTCAGATGGGGGGACGGGGTGGCAGAAGACCTCAACTTTGCCTCAGCCAAAGCAAAAAAATGTTAGTGCTTGGATAAATGTAAGACAAAAAGCATACAGGATATGCTGTATTCTAATGAGAATTTATGGAGGATATTGTTATCTCAAAGTAATCCTACTAATGCTATCAGAACTTCCTTCCTTCCTTCCTTCCTTCCTTCCTTCCTTCCTTCCTTCCTTCCTTCCTTCCTTCCTTCCTTCCTTCCTTCCTTCCTTCCTTTTCTTCAAAAAAATGAAGTTGAATTCTTGAAATGTATATATTCATTTCAGCAGTAAAACAAACAAAACCACCTCCTCTTTATTTCCCATGGGTGAGAAAGAGTTAATCATCCTTTCCCGTCCCCATAATATTGCTACAATCAATTTTACATGCCACTAAAAAAAGGTAAATTCTTCTTCTAGTTGACCAGGGAATTTCATGGACACATTTCTGTAGTTTTGGCAACTATAGACAAGTACCTCATCATTGCCTTCTTCAAGAATGTTGAGGACTTCCCAGTCTCATTTATAACTCTGGGATTTTCCAATGGTCTCTAACTGATACAACCAGATCCTTAGGTGTTATTTTTTTTTGTGTGTGCTCAGCCAATGTAGGTTAGGTACTGCCAATTATCTGGGCCCTCTTGAAATGCATTTCCTTAAAAAAAAAAAAAAAAAGCATGGGAGGGATCAAAAGCCTTGATAATAAAGGCTTTATTTTTAAAAAATATTTTTATTAAAGTTTATATATATAAAAACTAATACTAAACTAAAAAACCTACAAACAAAAAGAAAAAGAAAGAAAGAAAGAAAGAAAGAAAGAAAGAAAGAAAGAAAGAAAGAAAGAGAAAGAAATGTAAAAGATGACTTCCCCCTCCCTCCAAACAAGTATTAACAGTAACTTAACACCTCTATTATTACTAAAAAAACCAACACAAAACAAAACCCTCTTTATCCCTTTTCTCATCCCTAAATAATAACTGAATTATAAAAAATATTCAATCTAATCAGCAAAAGGAATAAAGGCTTTATTTATGTTTATTGTTTTTAACTGGTTTTATAGAACGTTTTAATTGCTGGTTTATTGCACACTGCCCAGAGCCACTTTGTATGAGATCGGCAGCCATATAAATTTGACAAACAAATAAATAAATTGGTATTTGCTGCTTCTATCAAATATTTCTTTCTGCTCCACAATAGCAAACGGGTATAAACGACCCTGAACTTTGTAGAGCTAACGTATCTCCTGTTCTCAGCTACATACTTGTCCCAGTAATGTGGTAATTTAATATTTACAAATCCAAGAAAAAGATAAGGGGCTTTTTGGCACAAAATGAATCCTGCATTAGACCATAAAATTCTCTCATTGATGCATTTCTTTCCCTTTTGGGTAGGCATCATCATTTTTCTTAGATTGCTTGACTGCTTTTCTTGAGAAGGGGAGGGGAAGGGAGAAAAGGATCAGACTGGGCAATGGCAGACGCACGATTCTAGATTTCTATCTATAGTATAGCTCAGTTATAAACTGTGACTTCACCCATGGACTAAAACCCTGCCAGGCAGAACAGGCTTATTTTTCACAAAATAATTGGTTAAATGAAGTCTGTACATTTTATTTTGTTTCTCTCATTTCAAGAGAGCTAGAAAATTGCTCCTATAAAAAAGAAGGGGGAAAAAAAACTAAGCACTCAGGTTGGATGTTAACAGATTCAGCATTTATCCCCCTTTCAGTAGACATGCACTTGTCCACAGTGTATGCAAGACCCACAAGAACACTTTTATACAATCATTTTTGCTGCCCAAATTCTCTAGAGCAGCTTAAAACAGAGCTGGTATTGCCTTCATTGCTGTCAACCTTGAAAGGTAAGAAAAAAGCTGAGATCAAACCAGAGATTTTCCTTTTCGGTATGATGGATAAGCAGATGGAAAGAAAACATGGGAATTTATTTCTTTATATGATAACAGCAGCAAGACTTTTATATGTGGAAAAATGGAAAGATTTACAAATACCTACAGCTGAGGAATGGATAGTGAAATTAATGAAATTGGCGGAGAGGGCAAAATTGACTTCTTGATTAAAGAAAAGACATTGTCTGGCTTTGTTTCTATTGGAAATTGCTCTTGGACTTTTTACTTGAGACTTGAAAAAATGAAACTTTGATTTTGGGGTTTGATGACTGATGTATTTTATAACTGTAGAAATACTTTGTATTAATCTTTTTTATATTTTTTCTTGATACAGATTTATTTTGTAGTTTCTGAAATATTAGAGTAAGAGATGAATACATTTTATATCTGTGACTGTACCAAAGAAAGTTGGAAGTTACTTTTTTTCTTTTGTATTTCTGTTCTGACTCCTTTGCTATTTTCTTCTTTTTTAAAATGTTTCTATATTTTATTCTTTGCTGAAACTTAATAAAGTTCTTTTTAAAAAACTGAGATCACCATAAGCCAGTAAGTGCTCCAGCCCTCCAAAGGACCATTATGAGAGCAAAAACAACTACTACTACAAAACACGTAGTCAGTGCCCACCCTCAAGTTACCATGAGTCCTGGACAAATAAAAATCCCCTCTCCCTCACTTTATGCAGAAAAGGAATAAAAATATACCACCCTATGATGCTAAGTGGCCTTTGCTGTGATGGGATGGTGGGGTAAGGAAACATCCCATTTCATGGCATTATGGTATCCTTACAGAAGGAGTAAGGATACCATAATGCCAGTTTTGCAACTAGATGTTTCCTTCCAAAGACTCTAAGCCTAGCTGCATACCGCTACAATCGTGGGAGTAGGAAAGAGAAGGAGATCAGTCTTAAACAAGGCAGACAGGCTCCCAGAAGTCCCTTCTGAAACACATTTAGGGTTGATCTGCCTGTTTGCAACATTTCTCTCTGCCCTGAACCTAGGATAGCCAGCAAGAGTTCAGATGGAATGCAAAGCACATGGCTGCCTTGTTTGGGGATTTTTCACCCAAACAACTAATTGAATTGGCTTAACTGAGGTAGAGACCCAGGTGGAGATTCAGTGTAATTGAGTAGGAGAGGCATTGGGAAAACAGCTTACCTAGAACATCCAGCATTGCAAAAGACCAGCTTTCCTCTAGTTCCAAACAGTCACCAACCCAGAAGAAAAGTTGGCTCAGCTCTTGAAAAGAGCCGACATCTTAGAATCAGACGGGACTGGAGCTGATTTTGATCTGGCACAAATTCCTTGTTCAGAGGTGTTTTCATTCATGACAAATATGAAGAATCCATAATAATTTTACATTAAATTTAGTTCAAATATTGCAAAGGAATCTGTTTTCAGTTTCTAGCTGAGCAAATCTAGCTATTGGTTGTGAACATTATTACTTACTACCTCAACCATATAACAGTTTCAAACAAGTGGGTTCCCCCCCTCCTCTAAACAAGGGTAATTAGTGATCTCAAGCAGCCATAGTGTTCATCATGCTTAGGAAACAGAAAAAGTTGCTTTATGCCAAGACAGACCTATAGTCTACTTCAAGGTTGCAGACAGAAGTTTTTCCCAGACCTTACCTGAGGATGCTGGAACTGGCCCTTTGCAAGGAAAAACTTTGTACCACTGAAATAAGAACTTGGTTATAGCCTGATTTTCTCAGTGATGTACTAATTAGTGCTTAAAGGATTAATCCATCTACTGCTCATTACATGTTGGGGAGTGAAGTAGAAACTCTTATGGGTGAAAAGAAGAATGAATGCTAACAGGCAAACTTAACTGCTCAATGTTCTCTTGCAATAATGCTGCTGCTTTTTCAAAATGAATGGAGCCTCAGCTATAGCTAAAAGTTTGATCCTGATGGAAGCAAAGGGAACTTTTGCTGTCCCCAAATGAAATCTAGTTTTCAGTAGCAGGTAAAAGGTTAAAGCCCCAGGAACCACACTTAGATTCCAATCTGAATCAGGCATCCACACTGGCATTTTTCCCCCAAATCCTGCTAAGGTTATCTAGTCTTTTAAAAAGTCACAACTAGTTTGGCCCTGCATGTGAGATGAATGCAATGTGATTTTAGTAGCTCAGTGCACACTCACAAAAATACATAAATGTGAACAAACAACGTTCCTAATCTCATTTGGGAAATGTTGAAGGATATGCAGTCAAGCTCCAACTCCAAATTCTAGAACAGAATCTTCATTTTGCTGTTGATGTTTTTCTACATAGAGGTAAATGCAACTGAAATGAATGGAATTTACTTTTGAATAGACTGCATCTGTTTGTGCTTGAACAACTTGAAATACCCCTTTAATGAGTGAATCAATGTCTGTCGGAACCCACATTGCTTGTAATGTGTGGCCAATGACTTGGGACCTTGACTTCATTGGGAACGAAGTCAAGTTCTGAGGTCATTGGGCCATACATTACAAGCAATCAAACAGCAATTAAATGGTATCACAAACACATTGAAGATGATTGAGATCTGATTTATATCTTTTCAGACGTTTGGATCCAGGAATACCCATTGGCTTCCAGTTTTTTCAAACCATACTGATCCAGATTGACCAATTTTATATATTCTTTATATATAAACATGCCCAGGCAGTTGCCAAGAGTCAACACTGATTCAAAGGCATAAATAAATAAATAAATATTTTATTCAGGATCTTTAGTGAAAAAAATGTTCAAGCTGCTTGCTTTGGACCATTACTTGCCTTTTCAGGGAAAAATGTAATTTGGCAAACAGCTACTAATAAGCTGTTCATGCTATGATGCAAGAGTTAAACAAAAGAAGTAATGTGAGCCTAGCAGTAGATTCCCTTTCAGTTTATATTATTGTAATGTTAGAGCAGAATATACTACTTCCAAGCATACAGTAAATGCAGTTTAAAGTGACATTTTAAAAACCATTCACTTTTCAATCCTAAAGAATATATTTTTGTGTTACATGACGCTGACATTTTAGAAAAGGAGGTATTATATTACCAATGATGCATTGAATTCTAAGATTGAAATTAAGCTGTCTTATGTGCTATTATTTCAATGGACCTCCTAAATGTAGGGACAGGGCTCTTTTCATTTAATAAATGTGACTTAAATGTGCTGGAATGAATGGGTGTATACAAGCACATTTTTTTCCACATTATACAAACCAAATTATACCTTTGTAATATGGTAAAATAATGGTTTGATTAATATATGTCTTACATGAGCAGACCTGGCTAAATCCCTTAAATTTTGCCATTCTTCCTGCTTCTTTCTGCAATACAGTTGAGGCAGTTTTAGCAGAATATGACTGAGTTTTATTCATTTTGGCAGAGGTGCATCTTGATTAACAAAATAATCCAATGTTCTCTTTGGAGAATAAAAAGGACTCATTAACAACCATTCCTTAGGTTGCTGGGCCCTTCTGCTGTAATTTCTGTCACAATTATGCAGAAAGAGGATGCTTCCAGTGGAAGTGTAAATCTCCTAAAATAATGGGATTCAGGCTTTATTGTAATACCGCAGGCGTTAGTGTATTAATGTAAATTATGTACACTCCATTTAGAACTCAAATAGGAAAAGGTTTTGTTTCCTGTGCTCTCTTCCCCAAAATAAAAGTCTACACTTTGCTCATCTGTTACCACAATTTTAAACATTTGAAGAAATGTGCCACACATTCACATCTGGAATTTTATTCTCACCTTTCCAGTCCATCTTTCATAGCTGTGATATGTACCAGGCAAGGCAGAAGAAAAGCTATAGAAAGAAAGTCTTAGTGAATCAGCTCTTGCAGATCTGTGAGATCCTTCCTTTCCTGAAACATTTATAGACAGGTGGGGAAGCAGGAGGACATGAGAATTGTTTTAGTGTAGATTTTGGCATATGATTTGAGCCTAGTTTATTTTTCAGAAAATGGTCCTCTAATTGAAGAGCTGTCAAGAAAGGTTGCTTCTTAAAGATAGATTTCAAGGACTTTCTCATTCAGGTTCGATTTAAAGATTAAGAAGCCTATGAAGGGGCAGCAGTAGACTTTGAAGTAGCCCATTGACAGATAACACCAGAATATAGGCACGTGGATTATTGGCTCACAGTCTTCTCTGCTATGGTGAAATATACTGTATTTCTACTGTAAAAAATTGTTTCCAAATTTTATAGACACTTAAAACGAACACTTCATATATGAATAAAGTGAAAGTACATTTATGAACTTAAATTAGCAGAGACATACTTTAAAATTTCTAGGTATTATAGGACTGTCTTTTCTCATATAAATTAGGCAGTTCTTTGAGATCTGTGTAAGTTCTCTGCTGTCTCTCACCAAATTCAAGAAACTGAGTTGCATTTGGTTGGCACTTAGCAAAGGCAGGAGTGATCCCCCCCCCCCCCACAAAATCTGGTCCACTACACTTTCCTTCCTCCCATATGACTCTTCCACTGCTTCCCTAGGTGATAGAGCAAGAAGCCAGCAAGTGGAGGCTCATAATATTCCTTCCTTTCCATTTTTTGATTTCTCCCATTCATGTGAAATAGCATCTTCTTTCTCAATTATCAAATTGTTAAATTTAATCTCCATAATTAATTTTATTGATGTCTCTTCTTTCTCTTGTGGGCTAGATGTTTGCTAACTAGCTAAAGTGTTAAACTAGAACCCGGAAGACTAAGGTACTAGTCCACCCTTAGCCTGGGTGACTTTTCTCCAATTGCTCTCTCTCAGCCCAGCCCAACCCTCCCAGGGTTGTTGTTGATGGGAAAAATTGGAGCAGGCAGTGTTATCTACTCCATCTTCAGGTCCTGAAGTGAAGGTAGGCTAGAAACCTAATGCTAAATAAATACATACAGAATTTATCCTAAAAGCTCACTTACTCCACTTTTTTACCCTCCACATGAAAATGTCCTGTTGAAAAACAGATACACTTCATAAAAACACTGACGTGAGGTGATAAACAGGTTAATTCAGCTATAGGATTTTGGCAATTCAGAGTGCATAAGAGAAAACCCCCATTTATCATTAAATATCTTTGAAGGAGATGACAGATGACAGACAGACAGATGGACAGAGAAAATGAATCAGTTGACCAACAGCCAACTGTCTTGTTTAACAGAGGACACTCAGTTACTCCCGTCAAAGGACAGGTAGGAAAGCATCTGCTCTTTAATGTAAGGGCTAAGACAAGAGAGGCAACAACTAGCATTTCCTGGGCTGGAGATCAGCCATCATGTAAACATGCCACCAAGTGCTGTATCAAGTATTCAGCAGAGTAGGCAGAAAAAGCTACGAGTTTAAACCCAGAAAATAAATAGTTCCTTACATCAGGGCCCTGGTGGTCAGTAAGCAGCCACCACCTGTGAAGTCCTTGCAATAAAGATTCTAATCTGAGACAATCTGTGAGTCTACTGGAAAATTAAGCCGAGGAGTCAACCTAAGCCATGAGGTGTCAGCAGATTTAGCAGTGATTTACTGTCCAGTCCAAGTCAGGAAAGCAGACATTTAAAGCCAATCCAATTCTGCTTTGAAGTTAGTAATACTTTAAGGAGGGAGAGGAATATTCCTGAAGTTACCTAATTCATTTATTAGTTAATGAGACTTTGTACTGTTTCAATCACAGTGAATTCTAAGAGTAGAATTAGTATTACTAAATTACTAAATTGATTACTAAATTAGCATTTAGTAGTTATTTCTAAATTAGCAGTTATACACTTTTATATATATAATATATATCTATATCTATATCTATATATATTTTACCAATTCTGTGTAAACCATTTCCTTTTTTCCTTTTTTTAACAATTATGCATTTAAGCCTTTTCCTATTAGTTTCCTATCAAGCACCTTGTCACATCTGAGTATTTGTGCTGTCCAACTTCTAGATGAAGCCAATGGTATGATGAAGTCTACCAATAAAGACATTGTTGGTTGGGATGCATATATGAAATAGATACATCTTCTCTTCTAGTAGTAGTAGGAAAACAGAGCTGCTCCTCTAAAAATATAAACTGATGATCGCTGGTATGATCAATGTACTGATCACTGCAATCAATGTATTAAAATCAATCACAAGAACTGTAAAAGACCTGGACATACACAGAAGTAAGGTTTCTTCTTTCAAACATACACTTTGCAGAGTTCTAATTGACTTCCATAAGAAAACTTAAAGATGCCATCCCACACAAGTCTGTGAGCCAGCAAAGGAGTATTTACATCATTTGCTTTAAAAATGGAAAATTACTCATTGAGATACCTTCCCTATGGTTTCTTTAACAGGATCTCAATCTGTTTTCTTTAAATTGCATGTGTCACTGGGTTTATTTTATTTAAAGCGAAGTTAGAGTTTCAAAAAAGATGTATTTGTCAGATTGACTTGTTTTTTAAAATCTTTTTGTATTATTGGGGATAATTAAAAAGGTGTGGATAGAGATATTCAGGGCCAAACTAGACATTTTCTTCATCTGCAGTACTACAGCTATGTATTCAGTTTTCCTACAATGGCTGCAAGCTTGAAAGGGGAATATTACTTATAATACATTCATGGAACTTATTGCCAAATATTCATGGAACTTTATGGCAAAACAATTTTCTTTGCTTTTCCTATTTGATTAGAGAAAAGACAATATCTGCGTTTATGGATGACTGGAAACCCCTTATGGACTTTTTGCATAAAACAGAAAAAAATCAATTTATGATCTATGGTTTTGATGATTAGATAGGCTAGATTATAGAAAGAAGACTCATGATGTAACGTTAGAGAAAGAGGTAAATTTATAATTATACTTATAACTGCTGTAAAAAAGGTTGGAAGCCACTTCTTTTTATCTTTTATCTTTCTTTTTTATTTTTCTTCTTTTTTCCTTTTTGCACTTTAGCTTTCTCTTTTCTTTTTTTCCTTCTTACTCTATTTTAGTTTGTATTAATTTATACTCGTTTTTAAAACTTTCAATAAAATTATATTAAAATGAAAGAAAAAAGACAATTTTCTTTGCTTTTATTAGCTTTACATAAATTGAAGCTTATAAAAATATATTTGAATGGACACTGACAGACTATAAATACATACAGACAAAACGGTGAAACTGTTGGGAATGCCAGTCCATCACTGCCTGTAAAGCTGGTTCTCTCACTTTCAACCATCACTGCTTTTCCATAACTAGAGCACTGAAAATTACTCCAGGCTCTCAGTTTGGTTTAATCAGATCTAGGTTTGTAAACAGTCGCAGATGAAGTACAGGACTTTCTCCTGTCATCTAGTTAATTACATTTGCTTTCCTAATTTTCTGCTCAAATCAGTGACTGAAATTAGAGAATGTCTCCATGGCATATACTGTATTTTATTTAATCTGATTTACGCACTATCTATTGTTTCTCATCAAAGCTTTTTTCAATTTACATAAAATATTCTGTATTTACATAAAATATTTTGTATTCTGTATTTTATGTCCAATGGATCTACACCAGAGAAAAATATTTACTGTGTAGACACTAAGCAGTTAACACCTGCCCATATTACTTAAAGTAGCCATGCTCTTTGCATTCCAACCTTGGGTGGGGGTGGGGATCTGTTATATAAGCAGGGCATTGCCAAGTTTCCTGATCAGCATGCCAAATACTCTTAACTATGCAACATCAGGTAAATATATCAATTGAATAAATAAATAAATAGGAAAATAAAATTGGTGATAAGGTACAAGACACTTTGACAAAACTTCTTAACAGCATTATATTGGGGGTGGGGGGGGGCAGAAGGCTAGATCTTAGACCTATACATGACAAGATAAGCAGGAATTTGTACATAGAAATCAAGAAATGAGCCCCATTTATGAGCAAATATACAGGGAGAAGTGATTTTTGTAGACTGAACTCAAAAAACCATACTGTGATAATTATCCTCTAGCCATTGGAGATTACACCTGTTCATAAAATTGTGGCTTGATCATATGAAATCAAGGGCCCTTGATCAATATTTTATCTAAGCATTGATCAAACAAAGCAAAATTATTTTTTAAAAGCACTTAACACAATGAATTAATGTCATGGTTTCATGACTGATAATTGTGGCATGGCGTTCATGAACTTCTTTGAAGAGATTGAAGTTTGGTTGTCTTATTACTATTTTACCCTTCCATTAAAGAAACATCCATTTCATATTTTTCAGTAGGTATATGAAGGTATTTGGTAAGGTGATATGTTAGCTGGAAATGTCTACTTGTCTGGGCTTTGAGAATGAACCCAAGAAATCTAATTGGAAGCTAGACAAAACTAAATAACTACAGTTGGCAAACTCTATATTCAGATCTGATGTATACATTTGGTTTCTATTTTATGTTAATTCAGAGTTCCACAGCGTGTTACCTGGAAGTGTCAACATGCCTGCAGACACCTCTCCTGGGATCTACCGTTTCACATCACTTCCCTTGTATATTAAAAAGATCATTTTAATTTTAAAAATTGACAACTTCCAGCACGCTTTTTAATTCCAGGGATGCCTTATGTGCTTCAAATGGGCCTCATAAGCTTTCTTGGAAAGTAAAAATAGCTGGTGTATGCAGTCAAAAGCTTTGGAATATGCCTACTGAGCCTTTGGGATACTGACTTGACACTCTAAATAGCAGGTTTGGAAGGGCATGGGTCACTTTGCAAAACATCTCTTTGAACACTTTGCATAGCTTTTGTGTGTGTGCCCCACTCAAGGAAACTATTCCAAGTATTGTCTACATGACAGAAGAGAGAGGAGCATGGCTGCTAGTCACACCTTATCCAGATTCTGAGACTGGGAATGCTGCTGAAATCCAGTACCTATCAAGCATGGCCACTAATAAAAGATGATGGAAACTGTGATCCAAAACATCTGGAAAGCCACATGTAATGTATCCCTGCTTTAATTCCTAGGCAACTAATGATTTCGTATTTTCACCTGTTCTCTAGATTTAGTAATGTAAATACATGATACCCAAGACAATGAATGTTCTTATTGTTCATCAAATGGACCACAGAGCAACCTTTCCTGTAATGTATGTAAGAAGCTCTCATGCAGATGAGCTGGAAACATTGAGCAATTTGACACTGGACATGTGTTCATGCCTAGATCCAGAGTAACATTTACATTCAGGTCCCAGCTAAAATTCATCCCAGTAAAATCAGTTCAGCCTCAAAGCCTTCAAGGCGGGAGACCTTGGTCTATCCATAGGAGTTTCCCAATGCCTGCAGAAAATAAATGCTACTTTGATTAATCATAATCAAAGGTGTTAAGTGAATAAATGGAAAAATGAAGAAACACAGAAACATTTCTGGACCCTCGAAAGCTTCAACTAACCATGGCCAGTTGCTGATACCTAATGGATCAGATAGATCAGATCTAAAGGATATGGGCAAGTGAGTAATTCTGTCCTTTCTAATAGCAGTTTTACAGATAACTATTGAAAGCCATTTTGTTATGTTAGATGGTACGTTAGATTGTCTCTAGGGGCAATATCATTGCCTTCTCTTAATTGTATACTCCCGTTAGACTTGCCTAATGGATGAATACAGTGGAAGAAAAATAGTATGCAAATAAGATTGCTATTGTGGTAGTAGTAATTTTTTGGTAAAGCACAGATGAGTAACCTTTTCTGGGCCACATTCATACAACTCTAGTGTGCTGCAAGTTGCATACAAAACAATGAAGGAGGCCCAAAAGACCAACTGGAAGAAGTTAAACTCCCAAAGAGAGCCAGATTGGTGTAGTGGTTGAGCCACCAGGCTAGAAACTGGGAGACCGTGAGTTCTAGTATCGCCAGAGGCCCAAAGCCAGCTGGGTGACCTTGGGCTCTCTCCCAGCCCTAGTGACGGCATTCCCCGTTGCCATCATTAACTGAATCCCATCGGTCATTAGGCAAGGACCTACCCTGATCCAAGCCATTCCTGGCTGAGTCTCTCCCAGTCCTGAGCCTCAGTAAGGTAATGGACTGCCTCCTCTTGAACTCTCCCCCCCCACCTATCTCCCCCCCCCCACAATCTCTGCCCTTTTGGCCGCCCCGCACAGTGGCACTTCTCAGTGGCAGTGGCGGCGCCAGTGGTGCTGGGCTGAAGTAGAGGCCTGGGACCTTCAGCAGTCTCAGCCGGCTGCCAGCGCCCCTGGGCCTCAACTTCAGCTCCACCGCCACTGCTAAAGGAGTGCTGCAGGAGCAGGCCCTGCCATGCCCAACTGTCCTTAGCTGTCGTCCTCCCACTGCTGATGAGGTCCAGCCCTATGCGAGGCAGCTGCTGGCCACGCCAGGCCTTCTTCCCAAGGCTGCTCATGCTGTTCTCCAAATAGTGCACCCCATTCTTCCAATGATTCAAAAGTCCTCGGAAGCTTTCTGAAGGCTTTCTGTGCCCGCTGTTCTCCAAATAGTATGCCCCATTCTCGTGATGCTTCAGAAAGCCTTTTGAAGCATTGCAAGAATAGGGCATGCTATATGGAGAACAGTGCAAGCAGCCTTGGGAAGAAGGCCTGGCGTGGCCAGCAACTGCCTCGCATAGGGCTGGGCCGGGCACGCCTTGTCAGCAGTGGGAGTATGACAGCTCAGGTCAGCTGGGCATGGCAGGGCCTATGGAGTGCAGGGAGATGGAGGCAGCAGAGGCTGTGTATTGTGGCACTGGGGTGGCTGGCCACAGCATGGGGCTTGGTGCAGCACTCCTTGGCAGCAGCAGTGCTGGGGAAGTAAAGGCTTGGGGGCAATGGCAGCCAGCTGAGACTGCTAAAGGCCCCAGGATCTATTTCAGCCCCAGTGCTGTCGCTGAGGAGTGCTGCTGTGCAGGAAGCCAAAAGGGCAGAGATTGGGGGGGGGGGAGATAGGTGGGCGAGGGAGGTGAATTGCCCCTGTTGTCATAAGTGCAGGTGGGCTGCCAAGCACCTGAATTTTGATCATGTGATTGCGTGGGTGCTACAACGGCCATAACTTTGGGGACAGGGCATAAGTACCATTTGTTCAGTGCCACGGTAACTTTGAATGGTCACTGAATGAATGGTCGTAACTCGAGGACTACCTGTACCCATCTATTAATGTATTTCAAAAATTTATACAATGTACTATCATTATCTAGGTAACCAGGTCAGCATGCATAAAATTATTAAAATAAAAATAATATGGAAATAAAACAACTTTAAATAAGAAAAAAGTATTAAACAACCTAAATAGCTTGAAAAGAAGTGCCAAAATCCCAGTGGGTAAAGCTGTAGTTTCTAAAATAAAGGTTATGTGTCTTTAAGAAGTTGCTGAGAGGTGCAATGTGAATGCCCACGTGCACTCCAAATAATATTTTCCCCTTCAAATCTGGATTGCTGCACAGTACTAATACACCTAAAAACTTATATGCATATGCACACATGTATATGGGGACAGAGCATTCATTTAAACTTCAATTGAAATGACACTGTCAACGTGAGCAATTTATTTTTCGAATCACTGGATTTGCAACCTTCAGCAAGCACATTTTTTTCTGACTATAACATTCAGATTTAATTAACTTTGAGATATTTCACTTTGCCAGTAAGCAAAGGTAGCAGAGTAGAACATGGTGGAAAACAGTTGTCAAAGGGGCAGAATGACAAAAGGATTTTGGAATGAAATCTTCAGAAATTTCTTCGCATGACTAGAGGTATCTTGCCAGGTGTTATGGATAATGGGTAGACCATCTTGCTTCAAAGAGAATGTCCCATACCACTTGAAAAATGGGAGAGCTTCTTCCAAATGTGATACAATAGAGAGTTAAAGGTGCAGGGCACAGGATCAGGGAGACCTAGGTTCATCCTCAGCCAGGAGAGTGCCTGAGTAACTTTGGGCCAGCAATAATCTGTCAGATCAACCTACCAACCTCAGAGTTGTTGTGGGCCTCCTCTGTGCCAAGCAGGTGGTTCTGGGAAGCTGCCTGGGAAGTAGCTGACATAGCACTACTCTTGAACCTTGTAGGAAATCTAAAATGGCAGCATCTACCCTCTCCTTGTCGCTCTCTTCTCCCCTTTTCTGTTGGTCTAGTTTTGCTGTCCCTACTTCTACTCACCAAAGAACTGCAGTTGTTGGTGTTTGGAAATACAACAAATAAAGAATAAATACAGATGGTCCTCACTTAACGACCACTTTGAACTTGTGATGGTGTTCAACAAGTGGTACTTACAACAAATCTTCGGAGTTCCAGCTATTGCAGCATCTCCGCAGTCATGTGATTGCAATCTGGGCACTGGGCACCCAGCTCGCAATTATGATGTTGCAGCATCACATGGTCACCATTTGCGATCTTCTTTGCCAGCTTCTGACAAGCAGAGTCAATGGGGAATCTGGCAGGAAGTCACAAATGGCGACCACGTAATGTCCTCATTTAATGACCCACAGTGATGGCAATTGGGGGTGCTGGAATTGTCATTGCTAAGTGGCGCTGTCATATGATGTTGTGTTTTACGACCGCGATGGCAAGTCCCAATTGCTGTTGTTAACCGAGAACTATCTTTATGGAGATGGAGTAAATTTTTAAAAGTTATGAAACAGTTGTCCAGCATTGTTATGTACTTTGGCTATATATGAAAAAGAAGAAAAAAAACCTCCCTGACAAACTGGGGGAGTCAAGAGATGAGGGAAATGCCAACTTGGGGCTGCTCAATCTCATTCCTTCCCTTCTCCCAGCTTGCTAGGCACCCTTACTTGTATTGACCACCAGGAGGAAATACATGACCGGTTTCATCCTGTATTGGGACTCATCAGGTATGTGTAGCCAGATACTTCTATGGGGTTAAAACCCTATAATGGGACACAACACAGTATATACGCAACACAGTAAAAATAGAGACCCCCCCCCACACAAAAGGGGTGGAAGTCATGGAAAACTTTGTACACAGGGACATGATATAATGCAACATCCATATCTCTCTTCTCTGACAGCTTAAGGGAAGGCAGACTGTATGTATATCTGTATGTATGTATTTAAAACATTTGTATAGCTGCCCATCTTAAGACCGACTCTGGGTGGCTTACAGCCAATAAAACAATATATACAATCATAGAACAAAAACAATAAGAACAAAAAAACAAAACAGAAAAACCTGGTGCCACAACTGCACTCCCCTGATGCAACCCACATTCCCGTGCCATGTAAGGCTTTAAAGGGAATAGACGGCATCTTGAATTGCACTTGGAAGGAAGCTGGGAGCCACTGCAGCATGGCACAGTGTGGGCAAACTGAGGGGCACCCAACACCGCATGTGCTGCTGCATCCTGGAGCAGTTATAACTTCTGGGTGGTCTTCAGGGGCAGCCCCTTGCACCTACTATTCTGATAGGCACTGTCACAAAGCAACTGCATCTTCTTCTTTCAAAAACAGTTGTGTGACAGCTTGAAAATCGTTGTCTGACTTTTTTTTAAAAGAAAAGGGATCCTTTCTCTTCTAAAGGCCGCCTCATGAGTTGGAGGCAGGGCTGATGGTGGTGGAATTGGAGGCATTAGAAAACTTGTGCTCTCCCAAACCGTGCTCCATTTACCTGCTTTTTGTCACAGTTAAATGGTATCAGACGCTCAATCCCATGCCCAGTTTACTCTAGCAGTGCATATCGGCTTTCATTTCGGTTTCCCAAACTGCCTCGCTCCTTAGCCCCATTTGCATGGATGTCTGCTGAGGGAGAAGGGGCGCAAATGGTGCCATACATGCAATGGTACAAATTATGTTTGTGTGGCTTGTACTGGATGCCTACGCTCACATGGCAGCATCTCTCCTCTAAGGAAACAAAGGAGAAAATATGGGATCAAGGTAGGCAAAATACACTTCCCCAGAGAAAATAAATGGTCACAAAGGGATGCTGATTCAGATACTAAGCAGTAGCAGAAGTGCTAGGAAGCAAGGGCATTTGACAGCACTAAAGGAAAATTGACATCTTAACACATTCTTGGACCCTTTTGTTCCATCAAATACTTCATATTCTGATTAAAGGTATATTGTAATTTGGTGTGTGTGTGTGGGGGGGGGGTGCCTTTGAGTCAGTCTTGAGTCCTGGCGACTCCCTGGACAAGTCCCTATAGTTTTCTTGGCAAGATTTCGGAAGTGGTTTGCCATTGCTTTCTTCCTAGGGCTGAGAGAGAGTGACCGGTCCAAGGTCACCCAGCTGGCTTTGTGCCTGAGGCAGGACTAGAACTCAGGGTCTCCCAGTTTCTAGCCCGGGGCTTTAACCACAACACCAAAGTGGCTCATGCTGTAACCTGCATAAGTCTACACAGAGGGGTTCCATCCCCACCTGCTTTAAGGCTTGTCTTTCGCCTCCAGAACTGCAATAAACTAATTTGTGCTTCAGCGGAATTGTATGCTATCTCCAGTTTAAAATGAACTCTTCAACTTTCTCCTACATAAATAAGCATCTCCTGCCATTGGCCTGCAGGAAAAACCAAAGAAAGCAGCTGTCACTCTGAGTGATCTTGACTGCAGGAACCCAGACCTCTGCCCTGAAGTCCAGGCAAAACAGTCCCACTGGAAATAAGAGTACAGTGGGACTTTCATCTGAACAGACGTGCTATCATCAGAGAATGAGGTGCAAGCCCAGCGTGGCAGTTCAGTCAAAAGAAAATGTCAACTATGGGCATGCTTTGCATGACTGCTGCAACGTGAACAGCAGGAAAGTGATTTCTGGGAGGGGTGAAGAATGCCAGCCCAAAGCTGTTCTGCAGTGGAATATGGGACATTTAAATCCAGCTGGCTGGCTTCTATGATCTAGTTCCCTTCAAAGAAGCTGAGGCTTCATCAGCTTCATCCTGTGTTAAAAGAGACAGAGCTTGATAGAAACAGGCTCTTTTTAGAAAACTACTGCATCCCCTATTCAGGCCCAAGGATGCCAATGGGGAAGACCGAATACTTATTTTAAGGCAGCAGTGCTCTGGGTAGAGCGAAGAAGACTTCCCTTATTGTTCCTGACACAGCGAATGCCATTTTAAACGACACTTCATCTGACTTTCTTGCTGCCGCTGAGAAATCCGCAAAGACAGTAGCTGTGTGGGGGGGAGGCTTGTCACTAACACCTCCAGTGGAATTTCAAAGAACTGAATTGAGTCATTGGCTTCCTGGTGACTCACGGATGCCATTTGATATACATGTTTTTCCATTTTAAATTCAGTACAGTAATTGCTTATGAAGCCACCTAACAGACAGCTGGCAGCTACTTTGTACTTAATATCTTATCTCTGTACTTGGAAAGTTCTCTCTGCCTGTCAAATGTAGACAAAAACATATTTCTCTGAGGGTGGAGGGGAACTGTGTACCCTCTCAGCTCAAAAGTGCCATTCTACACCAGCCACAGTCACATCCAGTTTCCAGTTGTTGTCCCTTGACCAACTTTGCCATTATATTTAATTACGAATTGCCAATACAGTATCGGAAAGAGTCCAGAAGAGATACACAAAAACGTTTAAAATGCATAGGAAAGCAAAGCTTCGGTAAATGGACCTGCTGCCTGAAGACAGAATTTTACCGATGGTCATTCTCCATCCAATCCACTAGGCAATGCTGCCCAATATGGATTCTATATTTTTTAACCAAGTGTTCCACCCATAATTGACCTGAACTTCACTCATATAAACACTGCTAGTTTCTTGTTACTTTTGTTTTCTGCCTATCAAAAAATCTGGGTGTTTTGACTCCAATTGGAGAAAGACTATATTTATATTTTTAAAAATGATGGAATCAGCTGTTACATGTTTGTTTGCCCAAACAGTCTTAACTGGTTCCTGAAATCTGCAGGGTGTTTAGAAGAGACTAATCCATTTAAGTCTGTATCTCTCCCCTGCTATACACACTTACAGATTTGAAGTGTTTTCCATGATGGAGAGCTTAAAAGCTTCCTTACTGTTGTGTTCACATTTGTGGTTGCTAACATATATTTAATGGACATGGATATTTTTTCCTTATGGACCAGTGTGGCTTCCTTTATTATATATATCTTCATCATAATACTTTGAAGAACAGATTTAGATGGGCACAATAACAGATTTTAATTAGCTAAAACACTGTTAGTTATTAATACATACCTACAACACTAATTGCTCATTGGAAGGATCGATAATGAAGCTCAAGCTCAGATACTTTGGTCACCTAATGTGAAGAGAGATCTCTTTGGAGAAGACCCTGATGCTGGGAAAGATTGAAGGCAAAAGGAGAAGAGGACGGCAGAGGATGAGATGGTTAGATAGCATCACTGAAGCAATGAGCATGAAACTGAGCAAACTCAGGGAGGCAGTGAAGGACCGGAAGGCCTGGTGCAATATGGTTCATGGGGTCACGGAGAGTTGGACACGACTTAACGACTAAACAACAACAACACAACACTAATAATGGTACTTCACAGCATAAGCAACAGCAACAAAGAGCTAAATTCTTCTCTGGAGAAATCAACAATCTAAAATACATTGCCTTGACTCCTTGAAGGAAAGAGGGATATAAAATATAGTAGATAAATAATAATGAGGGTAATAACAAATACAGTCCTGAGCAAAAACAGTTAATATGATTCTTCTCTAAACCGGAGCCTTCCAGGTGTATCAGCAGACAAATCTTATCATGCCAGCCATTGGCCAAAGATGATGGATTTTTTATCTGGAATGTCTGGCTGGTACCAGACGGAGGAAGGCCAACTCAATACATTCAGCCTACTTGATTGAAATTATGAAGACTAAGAAGGAAGAATGGTGAGCAAGGCTTTTATGTAAAGGATGGGATTTTAAAAAGGCACATTAAACTAAAGACAAGATGTAAACAAATTGTTGTGGGAGTAAAATAGGTTTGGGCTGCAACAGTGGACTTCCTTTTACATTATACCATCTGAGAGTCTACTCAAAGTTTTCTCTTGAAAAAGCCATGTAGCCAAAATAATATGCATTTGAGCCTAAAACACTCAATTAAAAAGAATATAGTAACACCAACTCTGGATAAGATAACAAAATAATATAGGTGTATAGCCTTTTCAAGTGTTCCAAGTATTTAATGGTAAGTGGGTTCACACGCCACACTAAGTCCAAAATATGGTTTCTTTCAGTGAACCCAGCCTCTGCAGAAAACTCTGGACTATGGATCAGGGTACTGTGAGTCATTGTGATATATTTCAAAATTATTATTAAAACAAGTCATAGTTTCCTGCAAGATGTGAACCCAGCTGTAAGGTATGGCAACCCAATAATGATAGATTGGCATTACTTTTACTCCATTGAGTCAAAAGGAGGGAAGAGAGCATGATGGTGAAATGGAATGGATTATCTAAGGGTAGCTGATGCATTCATGGCAGAAGTGAGATTCAAACTGGGAATGTTTTCCTCCATTGATTACACTTCTTATCCAACTGGTTCACCTTTACCAAATTAAAACTAGATTTGGAGCATAATCTTTTGCATGGTTAATCTGAAGTAACGCTCACTCTGCGTTCAGAAGGTTTAATTCTAAATAAATATGCATAGAACTACAGCCAAATGCTGGAATTCACTAGCTATAGCTCAGGGATGGAGAATATTTAGTTGTTCAGATGTTGCTGAACTACCATTCCCAGAAATCATTGCAATTGACCATGCTAGCTAGGGATCTGGGAGTGAGTGTTCAGTGATATCGGGGAGCCTATAAGTTTTTCATCTTTAATATAGCTGATTTTCAGGTAGGCAATTAAATTTTTGCTGAACTTCAGCTTAGGTGAGTTAAAAGTGTAAAGGCTGGCGGGCCCATGCGTTGACTTATTTAGGGCTACCATCTGTGCTGCAAAAGTCCAGATGACCACTAGATGCAGGCAAGATGTTAGTGTTTTCTTTATCTCATTTTGCTAGCTAGCTCAGATTTTTTGCAGCTCAAATATGGTAGCCCTAAATCCTGCTGAGACTCATTGAGTGGAAGAGCTATAGAGGTAAAAAGCAAAAGCAATTCATTTTTTTCTTTTTTTTTTGAACAAGAAGCAATGTTTTCAACATAGACAGACTTGAGCTGACATCCCATTTGACAGAAAGTGAATCACAAAGATGACAATTGTTGCTGTGATTTATTTAGCAAGGTATGATTAAATAACCCATGGCTTCATGACATGTGATCCAAGTAAATGAAGGAGAATTAAAAGTCCTGTAAAAACTGTGAGGTTGTCCAATGCCTGTTCCTCAGTGATACAAACTGATCCCATTAGAAAAGGACAAGTAGCATGCATTCTGGCTTGATTCATTAAAAATTAAAATTGAATAAAAATGAACTCGATAATTTAAAAAGGAGTTAATGCATTTTAATCGGTTGTTGCTGCCTCTAATAAGGCTTTATTGTGATCAGCTGCCAGATGATCCAGAAAGATACTGCAGTCAATGGTATCAAAAGCCACCAAGACATCCATAAGAACTAGTAGCACCTCATTCTCCCATCTAGTTTCTCGAATAGATCATTCACAAAGTCACCAAAAAGTTCTCAGCCAGCTAGTAGAAAGCAGGAAGGGTGTCCAATTACAAAACAAAGCAAGACTTCTGCATTTTTCAACTGGTATAGTCTGTTATTCAAAGTATTAGCCTTCTTTCAATGAACTCCTTTTCCATTGTGAAAAGAAAAGAAATCCTTGAATTAACATAGCATTCATATTTGTTTCTATTGTTTAGTTCTACTGAATAAATGTATAGTGTCTGCTAGGGAAAAAAGTATCTGGAACACACAAATGTTCATTCAGCTTCTTTGTTCTCTGGCTTATTAAGGTTTCAAGCAACTGTGGGCATTTCTATACCACCAGTACTTCCACCTCTCAATTTTCAGTCACCCTCACTATTTGCTGTTCTCTGCTGACATTCTAAACCATATGTGTTGCAGAGGAATCTTGAGCCAGTCATGCCTATCCTCTGCCTCTCCAGTGATCACAAAGAAAGTGCAAAGGATATCACCCTCTCAGTGTCCTGCCCCCTAAGCTGCCCCCAGTCATAGAGTAACAAAAAATAAAAAATAAAATAAAATAAATAAATGGATTGCTTATACCTCCTCCACTTCACATACCCAATCTATTTCCCCCTATAATTGCATTTGTCTACATTTGTTGGTGGTTTGCATAATAACAACAACAAAAGAAAATGAATAATAATAAGCAGAAAAAAATGAATAAACTAAGCCAAAAAATACAAATGTCAGAATAGTACTAACAATGGTATTCCCTGAAACATTCTATGGAAATGAATATTAGACTTTGAAGAAGCATGACAGAAAGAATATTGATGCTTCTGAATTTTTGTGTTGGAGAAGACTCGTGGGAATACTGTGGGCAGCCAAGAAAACAAATAACTGGATCATCGAACAAATCAATCTAGAGTTCTCACTTGAAGCACAAATAATCAGGCTCAAATGATCCTACTTCAGACACATTATGCAAACACCTAGCTCGCTGGAGAAAGCTTTAATGCTGGGAAAGATGGAAGGAAAGAGAAGAGGACATGAAGCAGCAAGGTGGGTGGAGTCAGTACAGTAGCAATGGCTGCACCATTGGAAGACCTGAAGGACCAGGTTGGGGACAGATCATCATTAAGAAAATCTATCTATGTGGTCACTGAAAGTTAACACTGATTTGATTGCACATAATCAATCAATCAATCAATTAAAAAGGTTGACCTAAAACTATAGTGTAAATCAAAAGCTAAAAACAAGTCTCTCTTGGACACTTTCCACATATTTAGTGAAGACATAGAATTGAAATATGGAGATAAGGTTATAGAAGAAGGGCTACAGCTAATGAATGGAAATGACATTAGACATCTGGTACGTGAAGAAGGGTACAGATATCTAGGATTAATGTAAACTTCTGATTTATTGCACAACTGGTTTAAAAATACTATTCGTTCAAACGAGGCCAATTTTTAAAAAATCTAAACTAAATGGCAGAAATATTGTTAACATAATAAGCACTTGGGTAGTTCCTGTAATTAGATATACTGATGTATACTGAGGGATAGTTGACTGGACCCAAGCTAGATTGGATAATCTTGATCAGAAAACAAGGAAACCAATGACCAAGCCTCATGCAGTTCACCCAAGAAATGACACTCTCAGATTATAAGTACCTAGAAACAAGTGTATTAGAGGACTATAGCAAATAAAGCAACTGTGGAAAAAAAAATATAGTCTGAATTATTATATAAGGAAAAGAGGCTCTACTTATGGATGCTTGTAAGGAAAGGCTTCTGAAGACAACAAAACCTAAATCAGAATATAAGAAGGAAGCAATTCAAATTCGGATTAACACCTGGGAAAGCATGGCCAGTATACATATAATATTGACGGAAAATCAAATCAGAATCTGACATGGTTGTGGATGAAATCTTTAAAAAAAACCTGAGGGAACAAATCATAGCTTAGTAATAAGCCCTGTACTGTAAAGCCAATTCCATCAACGTTGAAATTTAACATATTTCTGGCAATGTCAAATATTGATTCTGTAAAATTAAGGATGAAACTGTAGATCATCTCATTAGTGGCTGTAGTAAAATGACAGAGTTGTAAAAACTGTCCATTGGGATTTATACAGAAAATCTGTCTTTGCTGTTTGCAAAACCACTGGCATCATATACCTGAAAAAGTTTTGCAAAATGAGATCAATATTTTGTGGGATTTTAAAATTCAAACTGATAGGTACTTAGACCATAATATAACAGACATTACAATTATAGAAAAGAAGATGTGGTTTACTGATGTGGCAATATCTGAAGACAGTCAAATTGATGAAAAACTGGAGAAAATAACAAAAACTGAGGTCCAAAACTTATGAAGGAAAAAATGATTGTCATGCCAGTTGTAAATGAAGATCTTGATGCAGTACTAAAACGATTCAATAAATATTTAGAAATTTTAAACTTTCTGAATTTAACACCACTAATTTTGCAAAAGATCACCTACTTGGAACAGCATACATTTTATGATGATACCTGCTTAGCTCTTAGGTCCTTGGCTGGGACCTGAATCATTGGAGTCAACACCAGTCTATTAAATTGTGATATTCATTGAGGAGGAGGAGGAGGAGGAGGAGGAATCAGGGGATGCTATGGAAAATGCAAGAGATGGTTTAAAAAAACTCTAAACAAAAACAAACAAAAAATAAAATCTATCTTGCCAGCTATCTTGCCATTATTCTGCTGTTGCATTTAAAAGTCCCTGTAACTTGTCAGTAGGGTGAGATAATATGCCAGCAATTTCTACCTGGGTACATTTCCCAACAGATACAACTATAGTTGCATATTGTTACAGTGAATAAATCTGAAAAGTAGGAGCTGACCAAAGATAAGTTCCAAATACCACATATGCAAATGGACAGGCTCTAGGAACAGGATGCTCAACCACTGGGGCTGGAGAAGAGAAGCGTCTTTGCAGCATGGGTGAGCCAATGTGAAAATGGACTGCCCCACCAAGAGGCTTTCTGGGAACTTTACAGTTCAAAGGAAGAAAACAAAAACAAAAAACTCAAGATCAATTTTGTTGCAGTTTCTGATAAATCAGAGCAGAATCAGAAATAAAGAGATTCAATTCTCCAAACAAGCAATATTGTGAGAACAATTGGATGTAGCACTGATTCCCAAGTGGTGCAGAGTATCAGTCTGAAAGGTTCTTAGTTAAAAAAAGGGCTCACACATGCAGATACAAACAAGCTTAAAGCTTCAAACCCTACATGGACTTGATTTCTTTGATATTCTGTGCATTTCTTCAATCACCTGGAGAGTAACGGATGGATGGATGGATGGATGGATGGCCGGACGGACGGACGGCTGGCCGGCCAGCCGGCAAAAAACTCCATATGGATTGAGCATTTAAGTCCAAGTGTGCGGGCCTTAGCTAGATACAACAATGTCAACATTCTAGTAATATTTCCTGAGGGAGAACAACTTAACACGTTGTTTTATTTGAGCACTTTACCTTGTTTTTCTAAACACCTATGGAAGCTCTGCTGAGCATAAGCATACATATCTTTAAATAAAACAAAACGATAAGTTTTTCATCATAACCTTTTTACATGTCTTGTCTTTCTCTTCCTCATACAATCATAGAACAATCTCACCCTAAAACACTGTAATGGAATCTCCCGCCTTACAGGTAAAATACAGGTGAAGACCAGCCTGTTTTCAAACAACTGTTCCCCACTGCTGTATCACTAATGCGTCCTATTTCACTAGCAGAACCGAATGTTCAGTGACAAGTATTAGAACAGTTTAAAAGGCAACCTGTGGGAGAAAGTCAACAAAAAGAAACCACCTTTCAATAGCGATTGCCTATCATTTTAGATTTATATTTCCTATCTAAACTCAGGAGAATAATCATACATATTGACTGAATAAAACAAATTCTCTCAAAGGAGACTGCTTTTGAATAGTAAAAATCTCCCTGTAGCAAAACTCAGCTTCTGGGGACTTCATGGATACATCCATGTAGTTTACTTAGCAATAATAGGCTTACAGCTGCCTTCTTCCAGAACATTTCCCAGTATAACTTCCATCTTGGTACTGCCTCATTGTCTCCCATACAAATGCCAACCACTTCAAACCTCTATCTATCTATCTATCTATCTATCTATCTATCTATCTATCTATCTATCTATCTATCTATCTATCTATCTATCTCTATCATCTGTCACAAGGAGCTGCCACTAAAATGCAATAATTCAGTCTGTTATATTCTCTTCCCCTCTCATTGAAACAATGCTTCCAGAATGAGTTGGTATTTCTTTGAGCTATGATTCAATTAATAAACTCAACATGTGCTAAATGCTTATCTGGAGCCCATCGTTTGCATTTTTTAATGCTGTCACTTTGCATTTCTCTCACTGAAAATGAAATATTCATCAGCCGCTTTGGATGGCAAGTAATCACCAATCAGGTCTGAATCCTGGCATCTCCCATACATGCTTCCTTTGGGGTTGGCCCAGTAATATGTATTTCTTTTCTTTTTGTCTCCTATACCAGTGTTTCTCAACCTTAGCAACTTTTAAGATATTTGAACTTCAAGTCACAGCCATGGCTGGCTGGGGAATTCTGGGAGCTGAAGTCCACATATCTTAAAGTTGCTAAGGCTGAGAAACACTATCCTATACAGCAGGGTTCCTCAACCTTGGCAACTTTAAGACGGGTGGACTTCAACTCCCAGAATTCCCCAGCCATCCTTGTTGGCTGGGGAATTCTGGAAGTTGAAGTCCACCCATCTTAAAGTTGCCAAGGTTGAGGAAACCTTCTATACAGTACTAAAAGCTTAAGTGTTGCATCAGCTCATACTTAAATCTGATCTAGAAAACTAAAAAAATTGCTGACAGTTCACTTCAAAATAGAAGATGTGAAAAAAATTAAACCAAGCAAAGCAACTAGGGAAATGCACCTGCATTATTACCATCTTTTTCAAAAGAACAGTTTACTACCAAAAGAGCAATTGCTTCATTTTGTGAAGTCAGAAAATATAACTTTTATTAGCAAGTCAGTGATTGACTAATATTTAAACAATTACTTGATCAGTGTTACTCAACATTCTGCATATTGTTTACAGTATTTTTTCAGGGAAGACAAATAAGTATCACAATAGACAGAGAAAACATCATCAAGATGTAGTGATTATGGCATACAATCCAACACTTAATTGTGAGTAAGTCTTGCCAAATTTAGCAAGAATGTCTCCTAAAAATGCCTTCATTGGCTGAAGTCCCATAGCAGCAACAATATGTATGTTTCCCTGAACTGAAGGGACTTAGTTCTGAGCACATAAGCATAGATCACTGTGTACATTTGTTCCATTTCAAATTGTATGTGCACTCTGATTTGAATGCACACATAAATCAGAATAAAATGCTATGCTTCTGTGTCTCAGCAATGAAAACTCACGGGAACAAGAGTGAGCATTTAGTTGTTGGCTGTTCCATGAAAGGCACATCTGTATTGCTGTTGTAGTCTCTTGGGACTACAATAGTAAACAATGACAAGACTTATACTTCCTTTTTAAAAAAAAAAAATCTCTTTTTAAATATGAAAATAAAATAAAAGCAAGATCACCCCCTGAAACAACTCAGATGATCAAGGAAGGACAAAACCTTCTAATCTGTTCCACTCATACAAATGAATCACAACTGGCAAATATCTACGAGCATAATTACTACGAGCATAATTTTCAAAATTCATAAATAAAACAATTCTAATTAGGGGATTTAAACAAGTGTTTGTTACCCTTTCCTTTGGGGCCACAAATTTGAAAAAGAAATGTTGTGTTATATAAATACCTCAGTAGTTTGAAGGGGTTGTTTAATTATGTTTTTCTTCTTCCTGATAGCTCTAGAATCTATCACATAGTAGATTCCATAGCTATAAAAATTATATGCTACCCAGTTGGATTATGGTGGAGCAAACAAGCATAATTTTCTACATCTGTTTGGAAATTGTTGCATTCAATAGCCTAATGTCATTAACTGACCAGCTTTAAAGTTTTCCACCAGTGCATTATTCCCCTGGCATATTTTTAATATTATAGCCTAATATCATTACTACTCACTTGCAAGTATTAATGTGTCAAATCAGCCAAAAAATGGAAACATCCAATATTCAGCTGAAAAGAGTTCTCACTTTCTTATGGAGATAGCAAATCTGTGCCGAAGCATAAATGCTCAAAGGCGGCTATGATTCAGGGAGCCGAGTGACCTCTGGGGCATCACGATGCACACGACTGAGACAGAGAAGTCAAGGCCATAAATCCTGAGGCAAAAGCTTCGAAAACAGCAAATGAATATTTGACGGTTTTCCAGGATTCCTTTTTTTAAATCAGTTTCTTTCAGTTACATTCCAGCTAATACCATGCTCTGACTGATTCAAGTACTTCTGTCAAAGGATGCAGCATACCAGAGTTTTGAAAAGGGCTCCTGAATTCCCTCTGACAAAGACTGTTAAAAATTCTGAAAACTGGCAGTACAGTTTTGTGCTATTCTGAGGGAAAAACCCAGAAAAAATGCAATGAAAGCCTTAAAGTAGCCTTAGTATAATTTTTAAAAGAAGCTTTTAGTGCTCCTTCCAGAAGCCTTCAGCAAATTGCAAATTCTGACCTAGCCCAAATATGTGATATGGGCTTATCTGCTTTGCACCATTTTTTCTATAGCCCTTGGCACTCCCTAAAATGTTATCTGCAGCATCACTCCTCTACTTAGCTATGTGGTTTGTTGCTTTTGGCTTGAGTAATGTGTGAAGCCAACCTCTGTAATTTGTAAACTCTATTTTGGGTTTAACATGTTGTATAAACTAGCTAACTGTATCAGCAAATCATTATTAAACCAGTGTTTTGATTAAATTGTTGGGTTAGAATTAAGGATACCCACGTTCAACCCTACCCTCAGCCATAGAAGCTCACTGGCTGATTTTAGATCAGTCATTCTCTCTTAGTTCAACCTACCCCATAGGGCTTATTGTTATGGGGGAAAATCAGAGGACACCACCTTTTGCTCCTAGAAGAAAAACAAGACAAAAATCAAACTTGAAGGCAATTCAGTCCAGTTCCCCGCTGAGTGTAGAAATTTAAATTAAGATATCCCTGTGATAGGTGGTTATCCATCCTCCACTTGAACATGTTTAGCAAAGGGGGTCCTATCACTTATCTGGTAATTAATACTACTATCCTGTTAGTTAATACTACTATACTCCTGTTATTGGGAAGTTGTAACATTTAGTTGTAATCTGCCTTCCTGAAGATCCACAGTTAAGTGTCCTGCATTTTGGAATAATAATTAATAATCTGTGTGGTATCTTTCAGGTATTTGAAAGTGCTTTCATATCCCTGCTCAGTCTACTCCATGGTAAAATATTCTGAGTTCCTTCAATCTTTCTTCATAGGACTTAACTTTATAATCCTCTGATCATCCTTGTTGCTCTTTTCTAAACCTGTTCCAGTTTGTTTGAATCCTTTTTGAAATATGATACCCAGATGCATAGGGAAGGAAGAGAAACAAAATGTAGATGTCTAAGTCAACAGTTTAGCGATGTTTTGGCTTTTATGTGCTGACACAAACTTAAATACGCAAACCTACTGAAGGGGACTTGAAGCAATCAGTCAGAAAAACAGAAGTGGTGCTTCGGCACAGCTCCCACGGGATGCTACCAGGCCTCTGCAGGGGGCAGGGGATGTCAATGACATCACAATAGTGGGTGTGTCCAGGCAATCAATATTGTTACATGTATGCCGTGTGTGTGACATATATTAAAAGGAACCGGGCTTTGACTGCCTAACTCAGTGTTGTCCAAACTTGGCCACTTTAAGATGAGTGGACTTCAACTCCCAGAATTACCCAGCCAGCATGGCTGGCTGGGGAATTCTGGGAGTTGAAGTCCACTCATCTTAAAGTGGCCAAGTTTGGACAACACTGGCCTAAATGCATTTGCCATTTTGATATTGCTGACATCCCCGCCCCCTCAGATACCCCTGAAACTGTAAACTGTATAAATTCAATGTGGTAAACACTACCTCTATAGCAACCTCCTCTAGCCTGGCCACTGCACAAATTCTTCTAGAATTTCCAACCTGTATGTTATTCCAACTCATCCAAGGGCTATGGACTGGGGAAGGCTTTAGGATTGGGTTGTTAAATTTATGTGCAAGCAATGATAAAACAACAATCATTAGAAACTGAGCCCAGCAGAAAAGATAGATTTCACAGAGGTGTAAAAGCATCAATGACAGTGTAGGAAGGAAATAGTTAAACCCTAGGGACAGGGCAGTTAAGTTTATAGACTAAAATAACTGCATTTATGGATACATATAAATACATCCAGACAACAGCTTTACAAGAATGGGCAAAAATAATGGCTTTGATTAAAAAGAAAAACCATTGGTGTATTTGATTCACATTCCCTAGCATTCAGCAAGGGAAATTAAAGAGGCATGAAGTAAAATAAACAGACACCCCCCAAACACCCTCCCACACCCAAAACCCTTGTTGACAACAAGCAGCGCATTTGAAAAGTGAGTAGTGCATTGAGCCTGTTGTTTCTGACTCCACCAAGCTTTTTAGGATCAGGGATCAAGTCTTAATTACTTATTAAGCCAAGACACTGTGCGCCATATCTAGCAACTTAAAGATTTTAAGGGATATCTAGTTGGGGGAATGAGGAGGGGGCAGCAGGAAAGCTTTACACACAATCAGTCAAAAGAAGACCCAGCTTTATTTATCCTTTTGCAAGTCTCTTTTAAATGTGAACAGTTCCATGGAGAGAAAACTCATAATCACAGCTATTTCCAACTCATAATTCAAACCTAAGCTTTTCTTTCTGCCTAACTTCCAACAGGAAAGAAATGAACAGAGAAAATGAACGGAAGATGTATCAGACAAATTAAAAAATAAAGTCTTGGCATCATTCCTCATAATGGAATTCTTTTGGCCTGGTAATAATAACACCAGGTTTCCCAAGTGCAGAAAACAAAAGCTCTGAGTATTCAACTCCAGCTCTGAGTTGAATTAAAATGTTCCTGCACCACTCTACCCTCAGCCTCTGCTAAAGGAGGACCAGAAGAAATCCTTAGTCATGACCTCAGTGCTAGCTGATGCTAATCAGAGCTTAATGCAAGACTTCTGCACCTAATACAATGTAAATCTATTCCTGAAATTCTACACAAAGCCAGAAAGGTGATAAAAGCATCTGATTACCCTTTGTAGCCAGCCAAAATAAGTTGCAATCAGCATAGGTAGGTCTGGTGTGCATGTTACTGAGCATTTGGGTAGAGGGAAGGGCTCAAACAAGGGTTTATTGATGCAATACTGCAGCTGGATTCATTCACAGTTTAGATTATCCAACCTCTCTAGCTGTTGCTGAGAATCCATTGCAGGACTGAATTCTTCCTTTTGTTCCCTTGAGCCATCTTCTTGCTTTTATCACTGTTTGATTGGGTGCCTTTATTTTTATCATCCTATCAGAGAATGGGGACAAAATCTTCCTCAAGCTGAAGTGTTGGGGAAGTAACCAAAAAGCAACGTAGACAAAGAAGTAAGAAAGATCTTGAAAGAACTGTAGCTTATAATGGTATCCATATATGAAATATGTTAAGCTCCATGCAGAACCAGCACTAGTAGATGTTGTACAACTAGCTTCAAATTACTGTGGTCCAATAAGAATACAGGATGCTGCCATATAACCAAAGGTTTACTCAACCAGGAAAGGAAGTTAAGTGTATTTAGCCTCCTGACCTTTTGGAAGGCCACCAGATGCCATATGATGACATGGTGATGTCATAGAAAGGGCATGATTAATTTTTTGTGGCCCTTTGTGGGGGCAGTTTGAGAGTGGAAATGGAATCAGAAGGCCTCTGGGAGGAAAGCCACTACAATTCCCATCCTTCACCTTCTCAACCTCCAAGCATGAATTGAATATGCATTGTTAAGTTTGGTGGGATGCCTTGGCAATGGCTAGGGACTGCATGCAGTCCACTCATGATCCAACACAACATTGTCTGCTCTGATTGCCAAAGGTCACCACCCATTCCATCCTTTTTTAATTGACAGTATCAGGGTTTGGAACTGGGATCTGCTAAATGTAAAGCACCTGCCAGAAACATGGCTCTCAAACATGAAATCACTTATTCAAGTCATGAGAACTGTTTCAAGTTGATATAGTTAAACTATCCATTAAGGCTGGATGAACAATTTTTCATAGGTTGAAGCTGCGCAATTAACATTGTGTGTTCTATTTTTTTAGCACATGCAGCAGAGATATAATAAACTCATCAGAGGGAGGGGATTTTAAACCTAGTTTTCCACTTATGGGTGATTAAAAATTAGGTTAGATAAGCCTATCTAAAATGTAATGTATCATTTGGTTTTGTTTCCCACTGAAAATCAGTGGGAAATCATAATGACTTTATTTCACTATGTGCTACTGAATTTTGGCAATGTGGTCTTGGGTAGGGACAGGTTCTGCAAAAAAGTATTCTTAACACTTCCTGTAAAATAATTCCTACACACATCGTGATTCTACAGCCAAGAATAGTTTTAATAGATGACTCAGTGTTTTTTTTAAATAAATCCTTGCTTTCTTTACATTTCTTTCTTTCTAAACTTGAGCCCTCTAGCTGCGTTGAACCACGACTTACAGATTCTCGCCTTCCTCCACACCTCTCTCTTTCTCATTCTAACCTGATCAATAACAAAGCTATCTGGGTAGATGCAAGATAGGAATTCTGGGAATTGTATCCATTACCTCTAGAGAGCACCAGATCAGGGAAGACTATTAGTCAACAGGAAGAAGTTAATTAGGGTACAGCCCTCTGTGGACCAGGAGACCTGTAAGCTTAAAAAAGCATCCAAAGAGCTAAGATCTGCAGAGACCTGCATGCATGCCCTCATCCCCCCTATACTAGCATCCTCATATTTGCAAGACTTTTACACTAACCCCTAATAAATATTCTTTGTGTTTATTATTGGTTATTCTTGAATGGTAAGTTGGGGTCCATTTCTGTTGTTAAAAATCATAAGCATTCTTTTACTGGCAATACATGCAGTTTTCAACCTCAGTCACTGATAAAAGTAAAGAGGAATATTCCTGTGTTTTTCCATGAACTATACAGTAGCTTTCCCCCCTTCCTTTATTTTAGCACACACTAGCACAGAGCATTACTATCTGATAGATTAAAGCATGAAACTAAACAATCATAATAAAGAAGTATAGCATGACATTTAGCAGCCCTCTCTGGAATTGCCTGAAAACAGAATAGTTTTGCTTTGTCAACACTGTATCTAAAACTAGATCAAACATCTAATGATGCCCAGAAAACTCTAATAAATTTTAAATTACAATATGTATAACTTGTCTCAGCCAACTTCTATTATAATGACAATATCTTAATTTTGAGCAGAGATGGAATGTTGGGAGTTATTTAGGAATTATCCCTGCATTCAGGTTAATCATTCATAAGTAAGTATGGTGCTAGGAAAAATGAAATGTTTTACGTAACAGATAGCTTTAAGAAATGATAACCTGAGCCCATTAAACCCAGTCTGACCATTGTTCCTTTCTTCTTCAACATTTTCACTGTACCATTTTCACAGATGCAGGTGAGGCATAATTCAGAGAATTAACATTACAGATGATCATTCAACTAGGCCACTCTGCATTACTGCACATTCCTTAAATCCTGACAAAGTCAATGGAACTTGCTAACAATACTGACCTGGTTCAAGAAAGGGCTTCCTAGGTTACCCACCCTTTAATCAAAGTGATAATTTAGATCTAGGCATTCCTTTCATCAGCAAAGTTTTAAGATAATATTTCTCAAGCTGATGAGCCTCAGATGCATAGCAAGGCAGTTCTTATAATCCACAGCCAGCAGGGCCATAGCCTACCACAGCTGATAGGAGTTCCAGTCCAATGCAACTGGAGGATACAAGATTGGGAAGTAAGGAACTCCGGTGTGTTCCTTACTTCCCAAACATCCTCTGGGTATCGGCAATGTGACAGCCATAGATGCCACAGTACTTGACATTTGGGAGACATTCACCAGGCAACGGAGCTATGTGGCCATTTGAAGGACCAGAGTCTTCAGTGGCGGTGGAGTCTCACTCCTCCCATCAATTTCAGGGGACTGGGTCACAAATGAAAATGTAAATATACTTTAAAGATGGAGGGGTAGAGTCAGGGGGAATTGTTTAAGAAATTATTTTAAAGTGAGAGGGAATTTAGATGAAAAATTAAGTATTTTAATTTATTGGCACCTGAAGGGCTACAGGGTGTTGAGCCAGATTTTCTTAAAAGGGGCAGTATATGCAAATTTGGCAGGTCATACTTAAGCAAATTGGTCCTGCTAAAGGTTGTTTGATGGAGTCTAGTTGAACTTACATTCTGAAAAGTCTGACTGTGAAGAGTAACCAAGGCCATGTGCATGCAGTTTCATAAGTGAAAGTGATCAATAAGATGAGGAAGGGAAACAGATGAGGCCCTCCTCCAGCAGAATTGCTCAGTAATAGCTTTGGGGAAAGCCACATACATGTAACACAGCAGTTGAAGATCATAAGCTCTGGTTTACATATATGCAATTCCTCATTCAGAAGGTTTCTTTCTGGGCATATATAGTTCCTTGATGAGTCAGGAGAAAAGCTTCTGTGTTTCAGCAGAAATATAAATTAGGTTCTGTCCTGTTTAATAAGTGGGGCCAAGAAAATGAGCTATGCAGAAAGAGAGCTGCAATATAGGGAATGGATTGTTATCTAACAAATCAAACCACATTTAAACACTGAATCCCCCATTCCCATTTTCACCCACCTATTTTCAGAAAATATTTTTCAGCAAAGCACTGTTTGCGATGGAGGGAAGGAATAGAAAAGGAAGAAGGGATACAAAGAAACCCAGATTGCATTGGTCACTTTTACTAAAAAACAGAAAGCATCTCATAGGATTGGCCCCAGCTGATGAATATTATTAGTTCTAAGTGAATCAATATTTGTAGCCTCTATTAAGACAAACATTATTCTTATTTTTAGCCTTGCTGAGATACATTGTACTTCAAGTGTCACTTTTACAGTTATAAAATAAATGGGCAAGCTATATTTCATTTCTCTGCCATTATACAGTATAAACCAAGATTATACCCGGATGGTATTTCTGGATCATCCTCATACTTCATCAGATTTTCAGTGCTGTTATATACTGTTTAACCCAAGTTGAAAATAAGTTTACAAAAATTAACTATCCCACTTGTCTGTGCATTTCTGCAGAAATTATATGTGGCCCCACAGGGAAAAAACAACAAACAGTTAAAAATATCCCAATCCAGTTGCCAAAGGCAATGAATTCTTAGATGCCACAAGTAACCAAGAGGGTGGTTAAGTAAAAGCCCAATTAAACAGACTTCTCTTTATCAAGCTACAAGTTCATTATATTATAAATTATGCATAACAGCAGTCTAACAGCTGGATTAAACTTGATGGTTTGCATTTTATCATTCATCATGTTTATTATAATACAGGCATGCCTCTGAGATATTCTAGAACAAACAGACAGCCTTGTTCTTTGGGAAGGGGCAAGCTAAAATCAATGTAGGTTTCAAATAAGTTTTCTTGACGAATAATTCAATGTGCTTATCTTTAACATTCCTATGAACTTATAAAATAGAAGCATGGCATTATTTCATTGCATATGGATTAGAGTGAAATTCCAATAGAAAACAAAAAATTGGAACACAATTACTCACTGTTACTATTATCCTCATTATTTATATTCCAATCTGTCTGAAAAATAGATTGTATTCTAGGAATAGACTTTGTCCTGTCCTGATCTGTCAGTAAGCCCAGCTGATTTCAGTGGATAGAGTTCAGGATGAGAAGTTAAAACAAAGTTACGGCAAAGTTATAAACTCATTTTGTTAGCTTTGTAATCTCTTTTTCTGTTTAGATAGTTTTCTGCAAAGTATCACTTCAGTCATTCATAAGAAACTGGTGAAATTAAGGTGTTTTAAAAATGCTTTGTCATAAAGATTATCACATTATTGTTTATGGGCTCATTTTGAAGGCCTTCAATGGCAAGTCAAAAATTTCCAAATATTAAAAAATGTATATTACTTGACTTATTATCTGATAATATACCGCTGTCTGGAACCAAAGATATATTAAGAGGAAAATTTGATGTTCTGTGACTGACAATGGAAAAGTCCCCATTACACAATATATTCTCTCTTTAGAGCAGAGGCAAACCATGTTCCTCATGCATATTTTTCATCTGGGTAAGAAGGGGTTGTGGGACCTCTTACAGAGCTGCTATGAGGATTATGCAAAATAACTTTTGGATCAAGTCACTCAGATATGCTCAGAGTTAGATTCTGGCTGTTTTCAGAGTTAGTCTTCTTCCCTGGAGATGATGACCTTGTCCAGTTATCTGGGTTGAGTTCAATCCAGTTACTCTTGAGGAAGTGGACAAAGTCCTTGGATTGTTGAGTTCTGCCACCTATGTGTTAGATCCACGTCCCTCCTGGTTGGTCAAGGCCACCCAGGAGATGACATATAGCTGGATCCAAGAGGTAGTAAATGCTTCTTTGCAGGAAGGAGGGGTTCCACATGCCTTGAATGAGGTGGCCATCACTGAACCCAGCAATACTGGACAATTTTTATCCACTTTCCAACCTTTCTTTTTGGAGGCAAGTTGTTGAACAAATGGTGGGCCTATAGCTTAAGGGCCCTGGAGGAAGCAGATTATGTGGACCCATTACATTCAGGTTTCCAGCCAGGATATAATATTGAGACAGTATTGATAGTACTTGCGGATGACCTCTGGCAGGCTCCTTGATTTCTTGTGGCTTTTAATACCAGTGATGATGGCATCCTTCTGGGCCACCTAAGAGAGTTGGGAGCGAGAGGCATAGTTCTTCAGGGGTTCTCCTTCTTCCTCCAAAGCTGATTCCAGTCAGTGTCAGTGGGGGGAGAGGTCTAGCTCTAGGCTTCTGTTCTGTGGATGCTGCAGGGCTCTGACTCTGTCCCTGCTCCTATTTAGCATCTACATAAATTGGTGGTATGCTGATGATACTCAGATCGTTGCCTCAGGCCTTCTTCCCTGGGCCATCCAAACAATGCTGTGGAGGTGCCTGGAGATTGGATGGGTCTGGATGGGGAAGAATTGACTTTGGTTCAATCCTGACAAGACTGAATAGCTGTGGGTTTAGCCTCTCCCCCCCATCTAGCAAATTGCCATCTTTAATTCTGGCTGGGGTTACCCTGGTACATAATCTGGGGATCCTTCTGGACTCACAATTCCTGCTTGAACAGCAAAAGTCAGCCATGGCCAGGAGAACCTTTGCACAAATATATCTTGTATGCCAGCTGCACCCTTCCCTAGATTAGGAGGCATTGTTCACAGTCACTCATGCCTTAGTCGCCTCCCAATTGGACTAATGCAATTCACTCTACATGGGCTACCCTTGAAGAGTATTCAGAAGGTTTAGCTGGTACAGTGGCATGGTCAGTAGTGGGTATATTGTGGTATGTCAACATAATACCACTGCTGCTTGAGCTGCATTGGCTCCCAGTAGACTTCCAGTTGCAAATCAAGGTGCTGATTGTCACCTTTAAAGGCCTTTATACCATGGAGTCAGGTTACTTGTGGGACCACCTATCTCTGATGGTTTTTGCCTGCCCCACTAGATCTGGCAGGGTAGGTAAGCTCTGGGTTTCCTTGGTGAAATGGCATCACCTTGCAGGGCTTTGGAAGTGTGTTTTTTCATCATGGCGCCTGCCTTATGGAACAGCTCCTACCCCCCAAGATACAGATGGCTCCAACACTACTGGCCTTCAGGAAAGAAGTGAAGATTTTACTTTTCCCCCAGGTGTGGGGGTCAGGATGTTCATGGACCTGGCATGATATGGCTGATTTAGGGATGTGAGTTTTATCAGGGCCTCAATGTTGTTTTTCATTTCCAATGTTTTCTTTTAAAAAAAAAAAGTATTGTGTTTTTATTCCTGTTTACCACCTAAAATTTCTTCTGGTAGTCAGGCAGCTAAATAAATCTGTTTAAAAATAAATAAAATATTATGTAATTCATCCCTCCCCAAATTGGTGCCTTCAGAGGTATTGGGTCTAGAAGTCTAAGAATTCTCAGTCAGCAAGACCAACAAGGCTCAGTGGGAATTCTGGAAGCTGGAGGAACCAAGTTAGGAAATGAGGGTAAAGGGTCACTTGGAGGACTGCAACAGAGTGACCCTTTTGGAAAAATTATTCTTTAACTGCACCATTGAGCAAGAGTGTGCTGTACTCACATGCATCAAAAAGTTTCAGGCAACCTCCAACACCACAATGGGCTTTTAAAACATTATACTTGTTTATTGATAAGGTACTTGCAATCTGTCTCACTTGTCACCTGCATCTGCATAACCAAACTTTCCTCCCTTCCCCCATCTCAGTTTAATTCCTGCATCAGTCTAATCATTCTAGCCATCTGATAAAATGAGCTACAGTTCATCTCTCTCTCTCTCTCTCTCTCTCTCTCTCTCTCTCTCTCTCACACACACACACACACACACACACACACACATATAGAACTACAGCTCATTTTATCAGATGGTTAGAATGGCTAGAGCCTTTTAATAACATTTGTCAGTTGGAAAAGGTAATACCAAACTCTTTCTGATTTCTTATATATGTGGGAATGTGTGGGTATGTAAGTATGTTTGTGTGTGTGTATGTGTGTGTGTGTGTGTATGTATGTATATATATGGAAAAGAAATACATTTCCAAATGAGGAAAAGTTTTGATAGTGGTAGCCAAACTAAAGATCCCTTAAAAAGCCCCTTAGATTATTAAGATTAGGCATGAATTCTGAAGAACAACAGATACAAAGAAAGGACACCCACAACAGTTTGGGTACACAACATGATAGTCTGTTTAAAATGTTTGGAAGCAATGATCAGGACTAGATCAGATCACTGCCTCCAAACATTTTAATGGAACATGTGCAATTCTGTAAATGTCCAATCATTTTATTCTTAACCTGAATTATATTATCCTGGATAACAGATACACACTGTAAACCAGAAATGTCTCTAAAGTATCTGCTTTTCCAGAACGCCATAGCCCCCCCCCCCTTTATATTAGACAACCTACAGTATAACTAGTCCAGTTCCTTCAGTGGATATTACTTTACTCCAGTCTTAAGTCTATCGCTTTGCAGTGAAGCAGTTTTCCATCCTCAAGCAGATTATTAAATGCAGTAGAAGTCTACAAAATGTGGGCGCCATCAGCCAAACGCAGCCAACCAGCTAGATACAACAGTACTCCAAAGATTAATATATGGTTTTTGTTACCTCTGGAGACATACAAGGGGAAAAGTGCAGCCAGACTGTCAAGATCCAATATAATGCTACTGGTCGTAGTTCATCTTGCTGGGTGACAAATCATGCAGGACTGTTGCAGTAAAAGAGTACTATAAATAGTGTTATAAGTTCAGGCTGCCCTAAAGAAAGAAAAATAAAAAGCTAAACCAATGTAAACTGGATCAGAGTTGCCTATGACATCATGGAGCAAGGTTTCAGATTTTTTTCTTAAAAAGCCAATTTAAGCTTGCTTTGCTGCATCCTATAATCCTGTCATGAATTGGACTTAGTTTTATTTCATCTTTATAGCCCCAAAACAAATAAAAAAGATTTTTCTCTCTTTTAATTGTTTATCTCTCCTTACTTGTTTCTTCTTTTGAAAAATTGCTCCCCTCTCCTTAAAAGGCAAGAGCCAAGTGATTTTTAATTTGTTTTAATTATATGGCAAAAAACAAAAACTCTGAGTATATCCCATCCAGATAAGAATTCAAACAAGCTCCATTAACTGGGGTTTGAAGTCAGTTTTCTTGCGAATCTGGCAAATGGCATCTAAAACTGTATTTCTAATCACTGGCATCTAAAACTGTATTTCTAGTCACTGGCATCTTAAAGAAACCCTGAGCAAGTACTCATGACTATAATCTCTATACTGCAACTTGCTCTTGAAGGTTTCAGTCATCTTGATTCATTCTTTCCTGCCTCTTCTACAGGAAAAAAACAACTCTAAAATAAATCTCGGCAACTATTCAGTCTGTAGATGCAACGGTTAAAAGGGCATTGGGACTAAAGATGCCTGTGCGTAAGCATCCTCAAAGATGTTGGCATGTTGAGCTCCCAAGTCTACCCGTTTCCCAATGAGTTCTAAGAATTCAAGGATTGATCAAGGGAAGCCCACTGCCAGGATGTTTATAAGCCTATTCAAAGCAGAAGGCATAGGAGCACATTTTAAACAAGCCACATTCACAATTCTTCCACAGACTCTGCAATGATCTGCAAGGGAACTAAGTGTAGGAATATTTTGCCAAGGCTTGTATACAGAAGTTTTGAAAATAAGTCAGAGTCAAGCATTTGGAGAAAATAACCACTGGTATTTAATAATTTAGTGAGAAAAAAACCTGTTTTTATAAATCTATTCACATTTCTTTTCAGAGAACTATGTAGCTGAATTAATAAAATATTAATAATTTATAACAAGACCAATCCAACTTAAATGATCAGAGAGTAGAAAAGTGCTTATAGGATTCACTTAAAATCACCAAAATCTGCCTACTTGTATGTTTGTTTCACACATAGCCAATTAATATTAGATAACTCTTACTTAAATTATTCAATTCCACGTTATTATTTTGATCACTTAAATTAAAAAGAGTAGAATTCCTCCTGGCATAAACTAAATAAAATATTTTACTAGCATGCCTAGTTGTGGCTGTTTTTTCATCACCCAGAGATCAACAGGCACACAGTCTTTAATGAAGTTGACAGAACCCTCAAATCATCTTGGCACATGGACCATTTAAACTTCTTTAATTTGCCTGGCAGATAATGATGACTAAAATCCGAAGATTATCCCAGCATATTTGCTGTACTACAATATTTGTGCCACAGAGTAATTGAAAGCTGACACATGGTTGTGTTATCAAAGACTACCCATTATAATTCATTAGAAAACAAAATAAGGAACTCATGTGTCTATCACCTAAAAAGCGTATCAGGAAATAATTCCCATCGAGACTCTGGCTTCTGACTGTAATAAAGTTTTATCCTTTTTAATTCCTGTCAGAATCACTAAGTGTTAGCTATATTTTTTAGCCTTACAGAGAAAGAGGGGGTGGGGGAGAGACAGAGATATAGTTCTTTTCAGGCATTTGAGAAATCTACATTTTGAAGGGAAATTAAAATGCACATCTTGGATCTGCTCCCTCCATTTCTGTGTTAATAGAGTAGATTTAGGAAACCATAACTGCACTCAGTTTAATGAGCTACAATACTCTGCAGAATTGGAAACTGAACTATCAGTTTCATGAAATGCTGTCACCACATTCAACTGAATACAGTTATAGTTTTCCTGCAGACCATCTCTGTCATCTCAGGGAAGCTAGGGGTGGAAGGACCAGGGCTCTCAAACACTCCTCCAAGCGCTAGAACTACATAGTAATGGCCCACTAGATCCATATGTTTCTGGGAACATGGAACAGAACTATCCTAGTTTTGGCTTAACTTGTTCAAGACTGTTGCAACAACAGTGGACAATAGATCTTGAAAAATTGAAAACATAATTCAATATATGTGTATAACTTCATAGTTTCTTTTTGCCCAAAGTAATCATGTTGTACCATGTGTGTGTGTGTGTGTTTTTTAAGAGAAAGGTGTACAGAAGGTCTCCTCTTCACATGGACAATATTTTTCTCTTCAAATTTAGAAAAGCCAGCACAAGAGTTTGGGGAATTTGCAGAGGTTCTACAGCTGTACAATTCCATAGAGCCAATGGCACACATAATATATCCAGCTGGGTTGGGCTTCACTAGTACTTTAATGGGAGACCTCCAGGGAATACCTAGATTGGATAGTGAAAACTACATGAATGTATCCATGAGGTCACCAAGAATTGAACTCAACCCAAAGGAGTTTTTTCTTTCATACATGCAATCAAAATATGTAAGCTAACGCAATATTTTTTTAAAAAAACTGTAATTTAATGAAAAAATGCAATCATTAATCTTATTTGATTAGAAGGGCAGTTAACGTTTCTCTTATTTAATTGCTCTGGAGAAAAAGAGCAAATCCTGGTTATTCCTAAACTGCATACTTGGCTTTGCATGTTTAGCAATATAAATAACCAGAGTAATACTATAACTTTCAGCTCAAAGAGGCAACAAAACTGTTAGTTCCCAACCATTCGTTTTCCAGAGAATGTGGGTAGACCTTTTGATAAGTTAGCCAATCAAATACAAATATAGGCAAGGATTCTACCTTGATTCATCTTATTCCACCTGCTATCTTAACACAAAACAGTGCCCAGATTCAGGAATCCTAGAAGCAGCAGCTGGCAGGCAAAACAGCAATGCAAGCAGCAGTTGAGCAGCAGGGATTGTAATCATAAATGCATTAAGTGAGAAGGGAGGTAGCCTTTCCAATACCTCTAGAACTATTTTAGCTCTGTTTGCAATGTTGAATTGAAAAACAAATGATTTATTTTCTTCCTTCCAGGTGCATTTATACTCATTTAAAGGTAGCCATAAATGAAACCACAGTACATACATATGCAGCTCCTTAAAACAATTCTTCATTGGAAAGTATCTAATTCTTTTGTTGTTTTATATAAGGCATCATTTTCAGCACTATACTGGAATGAACAGCGCCTGCCGCTCCTACTACTGTTCCTGCCTTCACCTTTTACTCATAAGCCAGAGCCAAAATGGCACACACCACATACAGGAGGTTTGAATGATTTCCAGGGTTTGCAGAAATATACAACACATCTTTGGGGGGGGGGGGAACTCTTGAAGGGAACAGAATCCCAGCTCTATTCAAAGGTCATGCAATACTGCTGAAGTGGAAATAGAGAAAAGAAATTGGGAAGGAGATGAAATGGAACATCTTGGGGGACATAGCTAACTATCTGAAAATCAACAGGACACTCCACACTGCAATATTTTATTACACTTCTTATTGGCATTTAAAGAATTGTCCAACTGACTTTTCAGAACTCAAAGATACTTGGTGTCTCTTAAAATATAGTACGTAAAAATGCCAACTTAATTCTGCAAATATTTTCATATTTGTATAAGAGGCCCTGCAGTTATAGCATCAAATAACATTTCATATTTTTAAAAATGTAAATAACCTGTGCAAATATTAATGACAATAGCGGGATTACTAGTATAGATTATAAGTAAAAACAATCTCTACTACTATCCAACCAAAAATATGTATTTCTTTTCTAGGGCCAAAGGGTATGTTGTATACCCCATCTATTAATAGTTAAAGTCTTAATAAAATCATTGTCCTTATCCAGTCTAGGAGCCCTTGCTTTATATTTTATGACCATTACAAGCATATTTTTCAGGCAGTTTGCACATTAACATAAACATTGCTTAGCAACGAATTGATACCATATTTTTAAACTCAAGGCATCAATGATTCTATGATTCTATGAAATGCAAGATGGGTTAATGAAAACAACCTCCAGTGTTCTATTGATAATTTATACCTCTGTGAATATAGATTCTTCCAAATGAGACCAATGAGAGAACTTACAATATTTAGAAGAAGAAACCCATGTGTTTCATATACATATTAATGACTGAAATGTAGGTACTGCAGATTGTTCTTCAGTTAGAATTAAAAGCTGGGATCCTCTTGTAGGAATCCATTGGGTTTGATGGAAAAGGATTGGCAGAGTTTGTTTGTTTTTTGTTTATTTTAAAGTAAGGTAATGGCAGAAGATGACTTTTCTTCAACCAATATATTTATGCAAAATTGTTCATCATGGACTCAACAATTTTGGAACCATGCAATATCTCCTTTTCAGCTACACATCTTATGCCTATCCCATCATGCTATCCAATATCCTTCATCCTCTGATTTTTCAATCATCAGTATTTGTCCTCAATAATCCAAAACATCTTTTGGTTCCTGGGCTACTAAAAGAAGCCAGTAACTATATATAATATGACAAGATAGAATGTCGCTCAGAACAAGAACTGATCAATGAATATACACAGTTGTTCATATTTCACATCTTACTTGATATGAAGTGTCAGCAAGGTCACAGTGATGCAGAAGCACACACCACATTTCAAGAGAAACCACTATAAAACCACTGGCTGTGCTCCATGCAATCTTTTAAGGAGCTGAGAAACATCATTCCAGCAAGTATATATGCTGAGTTATCAGTATGCATATATTTAATTAAGGGAAATCATTGGGTTTTGCTAAACAATTGTTATGGGTTGTTGGGTTTCTGTGGCTTCTTTATCAAGAAAGATGTGTATCTAACATTTTAAAAAAGCAGACTGGAGCACTGTATGGAAACATCAGCTTTCCCTTTCTCCAGTCATCCTTCAGAACTGGGAAAAGAACAGGTTACAAGAGATTTGTAATATGAATCGAAAAGTGCAGTATAAAGGACAAATGTGGGAAAACAGAAAGGCATAGCTTGGGATGCAAGTATTAAGGGAAAATCTTTCCATTGGGGAAAGATTCTAGACTAATCCAGGGCTAAATCTTGTACCAGATAATCAGTTCTGGACTAAAGTGTATCAGAAAGGACCAGAAAAAGGACCAGTCATATTTAAGGCAAAAGTCTGGGAGAGGCTCCTGGTGTGGAAGAAAAAATTGATACATATTAAAGAGAAAGAAAAATATAAAGATAACAAGTGGAAATTGGTAATGAAATCAGTGAGCAAAATTAATTTGGGTCAGAGGAATATGGTGAGAAATAAATGGCTGGAGAATGAGTTTGAGGTGGAGGCCCTCTGGCCCAAAGTCTTTCATTGGCTCTGGTCCTGTGTCTTTAATATGAACTTAAAAAGGTAGAGGTAAAACTTCATGTTTCATGTCTTCATGTGACAGAAAGCTTTACTGGCGTGATTTCAGTATGTTAGTCATGAACAATCATACAAACAAATACCTAAATAACTAGCAACCATTTGAAATACCATACTGTGGTAGGAGGAGGACCAGCTTGAGAAGAGCAAAGGATCCTCACCTGGATGATGACTGGGAGAAAGTGGAAGGCAGGAATAGAAAAGATAGCCCTTCCCAGCATGACAGCCTTCAGATGCGTGGGACCTGCCTGTCACCCCCAACCTCTTCCTCACTAGTTGGGAATGGTAGGAGCCACAAACCACTCTTCTGGGTTCATTTGGGAAGCCTGGGCTGGAAAATGCAAGCAACACTGCAAGTAAATCTGGAAGCTAACAGGTTGTGAGCAGGAAGGAGAATGCAGACCTTTGAAGACCTGAAGAGGAAAAATGGCCCCAAGGGGGAGGGTGAAATCCGAGGGTGTGGGAAAGTATGTCAGCTGAAGGAAGGAGAGGAGGGGCGGAAGTGCATTCGGAAAGGGCAACTGGGGGAATAGGAGAGAAGCCGGCTGTGGCGGGGGAAACCAAACGCCTGGTGCTGCCAGGTATGGCTGCATGAGCGCCTGTGTGTGTTTCTTCACGTTTCGAAGTTTGAGATCACTTCCACTGGCCTCCAGTTCCTGGCAGGAAACGTAAGGCTGTCACTCAGGCACTTCTCATGCGCCTCTCCATTGGGGGGGGGGGGGATTTTTACTACACCAGCATCCAGGAGAGGAGGAGGAGGAGGAGGAGAGAGAAAGGCCAGCCGCGTGCGTGTGTCTGTGTGTGACAGCCAGGACGTGTCAGGGATGCACATTCCTGCAGCAAGAGCAGCGCCCCCCCCCCCCCACACACACGGCAGACACAAAGAGGGCGGGGGAGTGTAGAAAGAGCCGCCGCTTTAGGCTTGAAGAGGGAGGGCGAAGGGCTTTGCACTGGAGGCGGGGTAGGTGACACTCACCTGCTTCGAGATTGAAGGAGATCCTGGCCTCTGCTAGGTAAGGCGTGTCACTCTTGGACCGAACTCTCCGGATGGGTCTCCTGTCTATGTCCTCTTCGGAAGAAGCCGCCATTAATGTGGGTACAGTGAGCAGGGTCGCCCGGCGAGCTGGTGAAGAGGAAGCAGCGAGAGGGATGGGGGTGGAAAAGAGGAGGAGGGCGCACACGCATAGGAGGAGAAGGGGAAAGAGAGGAGCAGGGACACAGAGAGGGAGAGACACCGGGAGGGAGGAAAAAAAGAGAGATGGGGAGAGAAAAGGAAAACCCGTTAAGGATTTCTGGACTGGAGCTGAGCTGGAAACCCTGCCCTGTCACCTTCTCCTTGCAGCCTTGAGCCAAGCGAGTGAGGCTCCACGTGGGACCCTACAGGATCTAACAAAGCCTGATCTTTTGCTTGGAAGCTGCAGATAAAACGGTCATTTGAGACGGGCTCATTCAAGTCCGTTGATTTGCCGATCAAGGTTGATGAGCTTGGTTGCTTCATTGTATTTCGGCATGAGAGAAAAGCACCAAGGAGAAACGAAAAAGCCGGTTGAGGAAGCACGTGAGATCGTTTGACATGGCAATGCATCAGGTGGACCAACCTACTTCGGTGGAGCCCCATTTACTGCAGTTCTGCTGTAGGTTTCACAGATTGCAGTAAGGTCAAATGCAATCTTGGTTTTGTATAAGTATGAAGCCCATTATTGTAGCTGGCAAACTGTGTTTTAAGGCATAGTGTTTGGTCATTATGGTGTTTTCAGCAAGTGATGCCTTAGTGATGTACGACCTGAGCAGTGCCTCTGAAAAAAATGAATGCAAGAATGGGAACATCACTCCAAAATAAAAGTATTTCTGGTAATACTAATAGTTCATGCTTTCCAAAAGTGTTGGGTTATCTGTGCTAGTGGCTGGCTTTCTGGGAGCTGTTGTCCAAAAGCTAAGTATGTCCTCATTCTCAGTGTATGGTTATCAATTTTTCACATTGTTATATTAAAAAAATACTCAAAACCAATTTTGAGTATAATGAATGTCCAGAAGTGATTAATTATTGAATATATTATTGCATTTTCATTTTAGGACTTAGAAGGGCACAAGTGACCTTTCTGCTTCAGCCATCCAAGGTCTTGAACTAGCTCACCTCTATGTGTCACCAAGATTTTCATTATCACAACTTCATATGGTGGACTAAAATTATCACTGAATTCCAGGGGCTGGACTGAGGCTGAGAGATAGTAGCTTATCCAATCTTATGGCATGGGTTTGAAATTTATATATTGATCAACAAATTCTTATTTCACTATTTAGCCACTACTCAAATTCTTATTTCACAACTCATTTGATAGGGTGGCCATATGAGTTTAGCAGCAAAAACAACCAAGAGAATTGTAGCACCTTATAAAACTCCCACAAATATATCTTATTATTAAATAAGTCTCTGTCTACTAGCTACTACTGTAACTACTGCATTCTACCTCCAGAATGATGTATTGGAATTCTAATTCTTGGAGTTCCCATCAGGCAATGTAAATGAAGTTCTGGGAGTTGTAGTCCCAAACACACCTTGAGGTCTACAGGTTGGGAACATCTACTTGGCAACAGTGTCATAAAAACTTCCATCTATGTGAATTTCAGTTCCCAGGATTCACAGTAACACCCATTCTGGTTGGGAAATTCTGGGAGTCAAAATTCATAGGAGACTACTTCAAGAAAAAACTGCTTTATAATTTCAGATTATATATTTTTGGCTGAATGATGAGAATCTGTAAATATGATTAGATGATACAGCAGACACAGCAAAGTAAATGCCAAAACTCTGTGGTAAAACGTGGAAGTGCTCCCAGAATTTGGACAAACAACAGTGGTAATTCAAAAGAAAAGTGGTTGAGTAGATCATCTTTAATAGTTTGCCTATACAAACTACATTTGAGGAATCACTGTGTAGCCACTCAGTACCTACAGAAATGGGCACCATACAAATTAAATAATAAATACTTTTTACAGGACTTTGCTGGGGGGGGGGGGATATTAATTGCCTTGTGTGAGAAACTATTCTGAGAAATTATTTCAATAACTATATTAATCCTGGACAGATCTTTCTAGTTGAATTATAGAATCATAAACTGTAAAGGTTAGAAAGTACCTTGGAAATAATGTACTCAAACCCCCTGTCCAGTGCTGGAATCCACTATTAAGCACTCCAACTTCTGCTCAAACATCTCCAGCAATGGAGAATCCATTACCTCCTGTGGCAGTCTGTCCCATTATTGAACGTCTCTTACCATGAGAACATTTTTCCTGATATAGAGAATCAGGGAATGACCTTGAGGGAAATGGACAAGAACTGCAATATTACATAAGCAAAGAGGGCTGAAAAATTCCTTAAGTGCTAGGAAAAGAAGACAGTATTCGGAAGAGAGGTAGGCTGGCTCCTCCTGATTCTCTGAGATATAAGAGGGAGGGGAGGTAAAATACAATCAGGCTTGCAAGATTCTGTTACTATACTTTACTCATAGAGTAAAGCTCTACTCTTCCTTTGGAGTTGGTTTCCTGATTGGGTCTACTTCACAGGACTAATACCTGGTGACCATTAAAAATCTACTTCCTGGATTCCTATTGCTTCTTGTCCTGTCTTCTGGAACAATACTGATCAGTTCTGCCTCATCTTCTACAACATAGCCTTTCAGATTCTTGAAAATGGCTATCATGTCTCCCCCACAGTTTTCTTTTACCCAGTCCAAACATTTATTTATTCATTTCAATTTATATGGCTGCCCATCTCAACCTTGTGACTCAACATACCCAGTGCTGCTAACCATTCCTCATACTTTTTTCCCTTTGGGCTCCATTATTGGCCACCCAACTTCTTTATCATGTTGGTTGTTCTCCTTTGGTCCTATTCTGGAGGATCCTTTTTCTAAAATATGGTGCCCAGGACTGGATACAATAGTGAAAGTGCAGTCTGACCAATGCAGAATAGAGAGGAACGATGAGAAATACATATTTTCACATTTCAGGTTCTGATACTAATTTTCTGCATCAGCAGTGCCCCAAAGAACATCTTCATGTTTCTTGAAGTAGCACATAAATAAAATAAAATCTGATCATGACTTTTGCCCTCAGTCTTTCTCTAGGCTGAGCATACAAAAGTGTCAGGACAATGGAGGAGACGTTGCATCAAAAGTGTTGTCTTACCTGCAGTTTTGCAAAAGAAGATGTACAATTGAATGTCTAGCATAATGCATGTTATAGTCTGTATCTAGGGCCCAAGGAACTGATCGTTTGATATGCACATGCAGCTGAGACCACTATTGTATGTGGGCCCTTACAACAGATTCTTGATGGCTTCCATGAACGGTACTGATTAGGCTCAGAGACATTAAGTGCATTTATTCATTTTTGGTGCAGCAAGGAAGTGAAATGGAATGGATGTAGACACTTGCAGGCTCCTAAACCAATTTGCAAGAACAATACATTTCATCAAATAATGCCATGTGGGTATTTATCACATGCATAAAGACATTGGGGCAGATGGTACTGTGAAAATTGGAAAACTATTACCATTAAACATAAACAGCTGTTTTAATCAAGCTACCACAAGGAAATGGATGTATTAAGCACTTAACATTTCAAAATGTAAATGTTTAGGTATTTTATAAATGTGTAATTATACATATATTACAGAGGAATCCAAAAGGGCAAAGACATTGGATTAATACAGAAGGCCTGACACTCCAGCCTAATAGTCAAATATTCAGTATCAATATTCAATCCTATGCCTTTGTGTATTAGCCTAAAAATCCTTGATACCTGTATGCCAGAAATGGAGAAAAGCACATTAGAGGAGATACTTTCAGAACAAGGCCTCTGGATTAAAAATCTATTGTCAAAGGGCTATTGTTAATAATCAGCTATTAATCCCTGGCCTCCACAGTTTCTACTCTGCTATGATAATCCTAGGCCTAATCTTTCTCTCCCCTTTTGTCTTTTAATTTCTCTCTATTACACTTGGTGTTTAGCATCTCTGTTTTGTTGGCTCATAATTTCCATTTAACTTCTCTGCTTTTGCATGGTTTTCTGGATACAACTCTCTCTGAACAGCAAAATCATTGGCAGCTAGAGACTATTCTCCCACCCATATGATAACTGGGCAGCATGTCCAAGATGTAATCCTTATCTGTATTCCTCATTATCTCCAAAACAGTGGCTCACACAAGTGAGATAAGCCATAATCTATATAACGTGATATAATGCATTTGGAAGGAGGCAATGGTAAATCAGTTCAGTACCGTTGCCAAGAAAACTATGTGGATGAGTCCACCAGAAGTTGAGTTCAGTTCAAAGGAGCTTTTACCTTAATTTATGTGAGGGATTTGTGCTCCATTCTTCAACTAATTCCCCTACCTAGCTGGATCCGTAGGAACTCACGTTTGAAAAAGCTTGCTTGTTTCATAACTGATTAAGAGCAGTTATTCATCATTAGTCAGGTGGCCTAGAAGTTTAATATATTATTACTACTACTACTGCTACGGTTTTCTTCATGAATTTGTTCAAGAACATTTCTTCATTATATTTTGTTCAAGAACATTCCATGGGACCCACTTCTTGGTTGGGTTAGTGATTTGGGTTGTTGTTTCTTGGCTGTCTGTATTTTTAGTTTTTCTAATGTTTGTCACTGTTTTCTTTCTATTTTAATTCTGATCACCGCCCAGAGTCACTTCTTGAGATGGGCGGCCATATAAACTGGAAAATAAATAAATAAAACATTGATTTATTTCCTCTTGGTAAGAATTCTAGCCTAATAAAGAGTTTACTTATTTTATGTCAAATTACATCTCTCCCAATAAGCCAGAAACCTTGATCTGTTTAGCTTCAGGAGAAATTTGTAGTTGAAAGACATGTCAGCCCCCCAGCCCCCCCTCCCCCAAATATGAGTATCTTTGCATTTATAATGTATAATTTTCTCAGAGCTTTGGAGAGGGGGCAGAGAAGGAGAAAAAACAGATTTCTTGAGGTGGACTTTAAATGAGCTATTTTCTGGGGAAATCTATATAAACTAATTTTAATTGGGATACCCATGATGTTAATTGAGAGGCTTTCTTTAAAAAATTCTGTGACAGTAGGAGTGCTCATTAAATAATCATCTTGCATTATAATTTATTGCCATTTTTCTTCTCAGAGCTTGCCCTTCCCTTAGTGAAGCTTTCTGTATAAACTCAAGTGACAGTGAATGGCTACCTCAAAGAATTCAGCTATAAGCACTGTGTCTCTCCACAGGAGATAATGAGATTTTCTTCTGGGAAGGCATTCATAGAATAGCATGGTAAATCATTTTTTTTATGGGTAGGAACTTTTATAAAAATAAAAAACTTTTTGTGACCAGTCTGAGGCTTCTGGAAGTAATAATATAATCCTTCCAATCTGATGCCCTCCAGGGATGTTGGAATTAAATACTGGCCACAGGGTTTGAATCTTACAAGTTTTACTCCAGTATATTTTTGTGGCATTTGGTAAATTGTCAAATGACATATTCAAAAAGCAGAATAACAAAAATAATTGCTACAACTATTGCACTTTTCAACCAAATATCTCTTAAAGTTTGGGAAAGTAATAGAACCTCCTCAAATTTAAACTAACCCTCAAATTGTAGGTTGAATTTGATGTTGCTATTCATCTATCAATTAGAATCAAATTCTACTTCTTGGTCTCAATTTATACATTTTTTATTTGAAGGGAAGAAACATATAACTGATCTATTAGAGATAAGCAACTGGCTGAACATATAGAAAATAAAACACAAATGGCTGCATTAATCCTTGGGACAGTCTTTTTCAGCCAGAATGCTTTTGTTGTTGTTGTTTCTAAATAAATAAATACAGGGACAGTTGAGCAAGGCTGTGAAGAATTAGACCACTTAGCAGGATAAAGCATCTGAAAAGTAGTGCTTTTACAGACAAGTTATTTAACTGAATAGCATGTGAGACTGGAAAATGGGAGTTGATGCTCTCAATTTAGCTTAGTGATTATTGTGCAGTGCTGGGCAAATTATTCTGTTTCTCAGCTGAAGTGCTCAATCTGTGAAAAAGGAATAACGTATTTCAATGTTATGCCTACAGATGAGTTTCTTAATCTGGACCACATATGAATGGGAAGGGAACTGAGTTAATTAGCTTTTCCCAACATGCCTTCCAGATGTGTTGGACTTCCATTTCCATCATCTCCAGCCAGTCTGCTTCATACCAATTTGTTTATAGTGGACAAGGAATCCTACTTGACATATGCTTTATAAAAGGAAAAGTGGAAGGCTGCACATAAATATTTGATAGGAAGAAATTAAAAAGGCTATTATCCACACAAATAGAAAAAAGCATGCAGCTAAAAAAATCCAAAATAATATTAATATCTCTGAAATTGCTCCAGAAGTTTTTTAAAAAATATATTTTATCCTGATTATCATGCCACATTGCAAAAACACTATCAGAATAGTGCCCAGATCAAACAATGTTCTGTGGAAATGGGTTTGCAAAAGCATCTATTCCTCCCCCCACCCCCCACCCCATATCTGCCAAAATCTGGCAGTTTCTTCAGGAGCATCAGGGACATTCTTGAGCCACTCCTTTCCCTTAGTAAAAATGACAAAATTATCAATGTTATTTCACAAAAGGATATTACAAAGGAAAGATGAACACAGTATACTACTTTGTATCGCGTGCATCTGTAGGGCCAGGCTTATCCCACTCTGCCTTTATCTTTAGCTCTTCTATTATAATTATCATGTTCTAGCAACGATTCACATACATGGAGAGGCACTGCATTCTCACCTATCTCAATATTTCGTGAGATAATTTTAGCAAGGCGTGCCTGAATGAGAAAGGGATGTATTGGTTGTGCAGTACAACGATACACTGTGCTAGATTTGATTTTAAAAAGGGGCTTCAGAGTGTGCAAGTGAAGGATGCAAAGGTACCACCTGCCTGCAGTTTTTTAAAGCAGTGGCATCTTTTCTTAGGATTGCGCAATCCCCAAAATAAATATGCTGCTTTAAAGAGTTGCAGACAGATGCTAAGTCCATGCCTGAAGCACCTTTTGGACTTTAATCCAAAAAACTCAGTTTTAGGCAATAACTTTGAAGTAAAAAATTTAAAATGTTGCACAGGCCCATATGCTTCTGGGGTTATGAACTATAATCTAGAATCAAATATCATCATGATGAGAAATTACAATGCATTTAGTAATTAGTGGAACTTTCTTGTTGACTTTCAGTCACTGAATGAACTAAACCGATTCTAACACTTTGGGAGAATAGAGATGTGATTACTTTTTTGTTCTACATGCATACAAGTGTGTGGATGCAGAAAGACAGAAATATTTGAAAGAGGCTCCGATTAAACTTTAATTCTGCTCATTCCAATCCTTGTTTTCTGCAACTGCTCTACTTCCCATCCACTGGAATCACTTTAAATGTCTCCTCCCCTCCTGACAAGGATGATTTCAGTTTTTAACAGAATCTTGTAACGGGAGCCATGCATTAAACATCTTTGAATCTCTGGCAGATATGTGCCCATAATCCTTTTTCACGCTCAATATTTGTTAGGAGCTCACTGATCATCATTTATTGAACTCTCAAATGATGAAGGTAGTCCTGGACTGAAAGGTTTACATGGTTCTCAAGAGATGAAAATGTACATGTAGGAAAATAGCCTCTATCCTCCAATTCTTTTAATATTGAGAAAAGGAATTCTTTTAGTCAGCTGCTCCTTGTTTGTGTAAAACAAGATGCTCAGGTAAGAATACTCTGATCAGTTATTGAGTCTGGTAGAAAATTCATGCGTCTTTTTCAATTGTAGTGCCACCTGCTGGTGGAACGTGAGAGAGATGAGACAGTACTGCTATTCTGGGGGGGAAGTCAGTGAAATCAGAAATGAATTTGTTTACTTTAAATCCAGTTATGTTAATATTATTCAATTAGTACAGTCTAACTTAAGGACAGAATAGGAATTTCAAATATAGCAACAATGACTTACTCTGGGAATGTGGTTTTCTATTCTGGCAACCACACCAACACGCTGCGTATTAACAGTGCAATATTAATATCCTGCTCGTACTTGCGCAATTGATTCATAGCCTTATTTATGCCATTTTTGCTTATACTTATTTATTTTGAATCATACGTATTTACTTATACAGCAGAAAGAGGTGTGAGTCCTACAAGAAGTCGATTCTTGTCCAACCAATTGGTAGTTGTATTCATTATATGATCCTATATCACATATAATACTACTGTAGAATTTGGGGGTTGAATATGTTAATCATGTAACTGAAGTAGAATCGGTTATCTGATGCTTTTTCTAAGAATGAGTCCCTTTGAAGCAATTTAAACTGAATAGCAACTACAGTATGTGCATTTTTCAGGGTAAAAATATTTGTGTAGGTATGAGAACTTTTACTTTATAATCATTTTCTTTTAAAAGCACATACAGGAAGATACAAAATGAAAAAAGCAAGATATCCAGATTATTCAAATTAAAAAAGATAACTCCACCTTACAGTTATTTTAATCCAACTTGGTTTTATTAAAAATGAATAGCAATACACTAATTTCTGTTAGATGCAGATAGATCAAATTAACAAAATATCAATACCTCTCTCTCTTCCCAAAGCCTAAGTAGATGAGAGGTGATGTTCATGTTACTTCTTCCAATAATCACAGAAGAAAGTAGTTATAAGATTTTGAATTAAACCATAGAGAGATTTGAGAGTGTCCTTTGGGACACATGGAATTAGACACTAAGGACAGAGGCCAAGAGTATGATCTGCTCAGTGCCAGGGAACTATTTTGTTCTGGCTGATCCTCTGTAGTTTCTTGCTCAGATTGATGAACATTCTGAATGGATTATAATCTGAATGTTATTTGAGAGGGACAGAGGGACAGTAAGGAGGCTAAGCATGGTTTCTCAAAAGTAAATTCTATTGAATTAATTAAGGTTCAATTTTTGTTCAGACCATGGTGCAGATGAAAGAGTTTAAATGATCTATTTCTCTTCCCCCTCCCATAGTTCCATTCATAAACTGCATGTTTAGTGTAACGCATAACTTAGTCCTTTCTTCTAGGATTAGTTGTTCACTTTGAACAATGGGTCCAATATTACGGCAACAACAAAAGGCAAGACACCCTTAAGGCAAACCCGTCTTCCTCCACCTCTCCAAGATTACATTACATTTCTTCTTTTCTAGCTATTGTGCAAGAGGATGGCAAAATACAGTGGGAAGTCTTTAATATGTAAAGTGATCTCCCTTTCAATAAAAATTGCAAGTCCAAAATTTTAAATTAAAATGGAGTGCTTGGTTACACGGCCCTTTAATTAATTCATTAATCTCTGATATACCTGCATCTCCAATGTTTTTGCCCAAGATTCCAATGATTATGTTGTGATGGTTGGTGGTGGGCTGAGATAAGTACATGGCTTAACATTAGTAGAATCCACTCTACCTTTCTGTAAAAGCATAGTAGTGATTGGAAAATAAATATTCTACCTCCATCAATCTTCTGGACATGTCTTTAGAGGTTTCCCTAGATATTTTCCTAAAGCCTTCTCTACTGCCTCAATTTTCCTGATGTGTCCCTTCTTCCTTTCACCTTTGATGAAAAATTGTGATCCCAACAGCATTCTGATGTACATACAAAAGAATTTTCAAGATTACTCCTTAGGATTGCCTAAATACTTCCCACAATGCCTTGGTAGTAAGGGAATACAGGACCAAACAACTGATGACACTGGGAGACTCAGGATTACATCTCCCATTTTTTGAAGGTTAAAAGCAGCCTATGCATGCATCAGACAATAGCTACATTTCTAATAAATGTGAGGCATATATGCTTGTTCATTCTTAGACATAGGTCAATTTCAGGTACACCATCAGGAACATAACAAACATGGTATGAAGACAAACATTATATGTGTCTGATTATACCAGCACTTCTGTCTGATATTCTCCACTCTCTTCTCTGCTATTAATCTTTAAAAACTGAATGGGAGAGCCGGTCCCAGAGAGAGTCATTGCAGTATATTGGTTAGACTGATAGATTAACACTGAGTGGCCAACATTCAATCCCCCATTTTTCTATGAACCTAACAAGGTGACCTTGAATCTATCATGTCTTTTTTACTTCATGTACTCCACATGTTTTCTGGAATACAGGTTGGATATGAATATAATATCCCCCAAATCCTGCTGTGCTACTCATCATGTTGGAGTGGGGGCACTAGGAAGAGATGTTCCTGGGATGGATAAGCAAAGCACATCATGAGTGTGCACCTAAAGTGGATACTTCCAGTAGAGTCACTCAAGGCTTAAAGGTCATCCCAGTTGTCCAGCTAAATTAAGCAGGCACCTATACTGGGCGGGAAGATGCTGGAGGGATGTGATCACTTTAGTGATAACAACAAAGGCATCATTTCATACTCTCGGGGAGAAGGCAATGGGAAACCTGCATTTGACTGAGAAAATCACATGGATAAACAAGATAAAATGATTGTTGGTTCCCTTGAGAAATCCATAATGCTGGAAAAGTGGAAGAAGGAGGAGGAGAGGAGAAGAAGATGTCTGGCAGCAAGTTGGATGGACTCAATTACAGCAGTGATGAAGACACTATTGAGAAACCTAAAAGGCCACACTAAGGACATTGTCATCCTAGAGAAAGTCTATTTATGTAGTTGCTAAGATTCAGTATCAACCTGACAGCATATAACAATATAATATCTCCATCCCTGGTGAGGTAAGTGATGCCGTGACCGCCCTCTCACAGTGCGTGGAGGCTGTGAAGGTCTGGATGGGGAACAACAGGCTCCAGCTGAACCTTGGCAACCTTGGCAAGACGGAGACAACCCCATGAGGGCTTTTGCACAGCTTCAGGTTGTGCACCAGTTACGCCCTTTCCTGGATCGGGATGCCCTTTGAATGGTCACTCATGACCTTGTTATCTCCCAGGTAGATTACTGCAATGTGGTCTACATGGGGCTACCCTTGAAGAGTATCCGGAAGCTTCAGCTGGTCCAGAATGCAGCCGTGGAAGCAATTTTTGGGGTCTGAAGAAGGACCCATATAACACCTTTGCTCCGTGAGTTGCATTGGGTACCGGTTTGTTTCCGGGTCCAATTCAAGGTGTTGGTTATCACCTTTAAAGCCCTACATGGCATGGGGCCAGGCTACCTGAGAGACCGCCTCGCCCCCACGATTTCAACCCGTCCCACCCGATCTCACAGAGGGGGCATGCTCTGGACCCCCTCAGCAAAAGAACTCCGATTAGTGGGGTCCAGAAGGCAGGCCTTCTCTGCGGTAGCCCCTGCCCTTTGGAACATCTTGCCCCCAGAGGTGAGACAGGCCCCCTCACTCCAGGCTTTTCGGAGGGATTTGAAGACTTGGTTCTGCCATCTGGCCTGGGGTGGGGAGGGAGGTTGTCAGAAATGGGGTTGACTAGCCCTTAGTGGCCTGATGTGGCCTCCATCGGCCTCGTGGATTTTTTATCTTTTTTCTATCTGTGTAAGTGTGGTTCTCTTTTTATAACTTTTAATTATGTATTTATGGTTTTAATTTGATGTAAACTGCCCAGAGTCCCCCATTGTGGGGAGATGGGTGGGGACAAGTCTAATTAATTAATTAATTAATATAATATAATATAATCATGTATATTTAATCTTTAGCTATTAATTAAACTTTGAAACTGCATTAATATACATTGGCCTCAATCTGGGCCAGGAAAAGTCTATCAATGGCTGCCTTTCTGTTCAGTTCTGGCCCTTTGCCACCGCCATCTTGCTTCATTTCCCATTTGAGGGAAGGCCATCCATCCTTCTGTCTTAGGAAAACAGCTGATCTAAAACAGGTTGTGCTCACAACCTCTACAAATCTGTTTTAGATAACGTACTTCCTCAATTTTTTTTTAAAAATAACTTGCTTCATATAGGTGTGGACATCAAACAGCCTTATGTCTTCAGTTCTCAGCTCATTCTGGAGAAAGGAGCTTTAATTTTCCCTGGTGCCTCCTCCACCAGAGGGCCACAGCGTCTTTACTTGATGTTGAGCAATAAATAAATAAATAACCATCTCAGAACAACAATACCTTGAGCTCCTTGGCTGTAAAACAACCGGTAAGCAGCATCAACATCCAGGAGATAGTCCATCTTGAACGGACTATCCATCTTGGAGGATTTTGTGGTTGATTACTCTGTTGCCCAAACTGATGTACTGTAGTCAGTTTCCTGAAAAAGAAGGGAATACCTTTTCAACATAAAAAAAAAAAAAAAGCCCATGTTTATATGCAATATTTAAAATAACATAATTTAGTGAACATATATGCAACCTAGTATAGTGATTGAGGAATTTTGTACCTTTATTTTTCACATCACAGTATTTATCCAACATTCAGTGCCATTAAACACACATGTATGTCATTCGTGTATCATGACGCTTTTTGATTTTAGGCATTTCTGTACCTGTGACAGCACACATCTTTTAAAACATCTTTTGCAAGCTACTTTCCTCTTAAGAGTATCGACTGTGACTACATTATGCTAACTACACTGAAATTCTAACCAACCCAGAAATCTATAGCAATACAAATGTTAACAATTACAGCTAGGTGAGAAGAAAAGATATGCTGGTTCTGGGAGGACTAGATTATTTGCTCGAAATGAGTCAGTCCATTTTAATTTTTTAAAGATTTCATGAGGGAGGATTAAGATGACCTACGCTGGCAGTTTTTAAAACCCTTGAGAAAGTAATTAACCTTATCACATCGTCAGAGGTTTTTGGTAAAAGTTAGTTCTGAGATGTAGTGTTCTTCTTGACACACACATACACACACAGCATTTTTTAAAACAGTGATCCTGGATCTATCTTACCTTTCACTGGTTCCCAAGTTTTCTTCCTCTGGAAAATAGTTATGTTATGGGTTTAGGGTCCAGCATTTACCAAACATTATATATAAACCTACATTTTACCGAATACTTCTCTTTAAAAATATATCATGCTTGCTTTGAAAGAGATGGATCCCCTTTCTTAACATTTCTAAGGATCTTTTAAAAGTGTATTTCTCAAAAAACAACATCATTAAACATACACATAATTTCTTTTCACTAGTTAGCATAAACTGATTTCAGTATTTACATGCCTCTCGAATCAGACTACTTCTGCAATTCTTCAAGACAGTTTTCTACCAGTGTCTAAAACACATCAAAATGTAATTACTGCAAATAATGTTTGCATATGTGTGGGGGTGCATGGGTGTACGCACACATACAGACATACATGGACACATACCAAAAGCTGCCTGCCAGTTGTGAAAATCCAGTGGTTTCTAGTCAAGATTCTTTTGAGCTGGTTAAATGTTCCCCAGTGTAAGCAAATAATTTGGATTGTTTGATTGGAACTCAGATGAATAATGCATAACGTTGACTGGACTTCTTTTATCTGATAGCAGAACACCGGGAGATGTTACTAGGCAACAGAAGGTGACACTACCTTCAAGATGAGCAGACCACCAGCAACATCTACTAAACAAACTTTCTCAACAACATCATATGTGGTACGTGTGAGTGTGTGTCTGTGTGTGTGTGAATGAGAATATTTGTATGAGTGTGCAGATTTTGTTCCGCTCTTCATTCTTTTTTTCTGCCTTTGTTGCACAAAATTGCTAAAAACACACATACGCAATTATTAATGTATATCAATTTGTCTTGCCTAATCATTTACTTTTACTAGTCTGCACTCCCTTTTGATGTTTTACCAAAAGAGTAATGGGGCTATAAAGTTACGTTACAGTAACATGCAAAGCAATAAAACGCTTCAGTGACCAGAATCGGTTCTTATCAACAACTACCATCCTGGCATTGCTTGGTTTAAGCTTGCTTCTCTCTCCTTTGATAATGCAGAAAGTAAGGTATATGATAAATGTTACAGCAATGGAAAGTGAGCACAAAGGTTAAGCCCCTCAGTTTGCAAAAACATTCATTCAGATTTGGAAAGATGAACATGAAGACCTGCCACAATAGACTCACAAGAAATCTCTGCAAGGAAAAAAAAAATACATGTCATAAGGCTTCCCCCCCTCCCCAAACCCCCAGCAACCCTAATGCATTCAGAAGATATGGAGCGGGAGCAAACTATGCATTTAAAAAAAAAAAAAAGCAAAACTGTTTCTAGGAAAAAGGTACTCACCAATATCACATCCCTTTTTGTATCGTCCTATGTACCATCAAGTAAAGCTAAGCAGTCTGTGTTGTTGGGTTTTTTAAGCCTCTAAATTCTAGCAAGTTGCTTCTAAATCTGCTGTCTAGGATGGTGAATTTGGTACTCCTTTGCCCAGAGATGAGAAGAGCCCCTATTTTCAGAATACATTTGTCTGCTAATTAAAGAAAATTAAGGGGTGGGGGAATGGGAAGAGAAGCTTTATATTACTGGCTCATTTATTTCCTTCCTGCTATCCATTCGATTTCGTTTGCATTAAAAAAAAACCAAACCCTCCTGTTTCTTTTCTCCACTGCTCCTGGAAAGGTATGAAGTATTTGCTAATCAGGACAAAATATGCTGGGTGATTTGAAGCAACGCAACTCGTCTTCTGAGCCAAGAAACATGGTGAGCAATTATAAATGGCATTTTCTAGAATGAAATGCAGAGTCTCTCTCTCTCTCTCTCTCTCTCTCTCTCATATACAGTTCCTGGTTTTTCCTCCTCCCTTTGGAAATGCATGGCAACAATTGCTCAGGCAAAGCCACAAGTGTGTGTGGCATGTGGGTGTGCACACACGTAACAGTCCAATCCTAGTAGAACTATTCTGATCATCCCAGCTTGCACCAGCAAGAATCCTCAACCAAACATTGAACAGATGAGTTCAAATCACTATGTAAAGCTTGGAACTCTTTCCTCACCCCACCCCTTACCTGCCTTCCTGGCTAGCAGCTCCCAGCTCACCAGCTTGCATGGCCTTTCCCCTGCCAAAAGAATGCCATCCCTCCTGTTCTTATATCCTCTGCAGAATTTTCTTCCCATCCAATTCTTCCTGCAGTTTTCTGGCAGCCCCCTGCCTCCTTTCTCTTTGTCAGATCTCTTCTACCACTGGTTTTCCATTGTATTCCTGCTTCTTGGGTTATTACTTACTGTTTCCTTTTCTTTAGCTAAAGTCTATCTTCTTGTCTTAGTTAGTCCTTTAATTATATGGCTTTCCAGGAACCAAACTTTCTCTTCTCTTTCCCCTATACAACGCACAGCTTTTCCTGTCCCAAGATTTTAAGTGATGCTCCAGCCAAACAGTTTTTACTTCCGTTCTGGACGCTGCTCATATTTTGTGGTATGTTTATGAACATTCCATATAATGTCACCATAAATAGGCTCCCAAGCCTGCCAAACCCAGTGCTATTTTTAAACTTTTTTCTTTGAATTAATAGTTGCCCATTTCTAATAAATAAGCTTTCAAGAGTCTCTCAGTTACAAAGGTGGTTTTCTATGTAATATACATTCAAGAAATTAAATCCAGTATTCTATGGTTATGTATAAACCATTGCATAGGTTTTATATAATCTTTCTCCGTGTGTCTCCCAGCTACAGAATCCCTCTTCCATACTTGGAAGATAAACCAGCCAAAATGCACCACTCCTAGATTTTCCCTCCCTTGAGAAATTCTTGGGATAAAGGTTAGATTGTAAATCAGAAAGGAAAACAAATATTTTCACTTCATCAGAAGGACATGTGCACATGTGCACAAAGGTTCATTATGGGAAGAAACAGACAATATTATAATGTATTGTGTTCCCCATTTTTAGCCAATGTATGCTATATAAGTCAACTCCACTGTCCATCAACAAAAGAGATGCTCAGAAATATGCAAGTATTGCCTAGAAAAGAACAACAGTATCAGCTAATTGTGTCAATTGTTCCAGGGGCATAAGCTGTTAAAGGTTTAAAAGCTTACAATAGAAACCTAGCATATTACAAAATCTGTGAGCTTTAAATAATGCAACGTTCATCAGGTCTTTTCCCTTCAAAAAGTATGAGAGGAAAGCAAAGCCAGATTAGCTGGACTGGCATCGGTAGTGATCACTGCATGAATGGGAAACCTTCCTGTCATAGATTACATTTGGAGGTGAAATCAATGTATGGCCTTCTTATAAGGAAAGCAGGATATAAATGTAATGAATTAGACACCAAATAGTACAGAAAATTTGCCATTTGGATGTCAGTGTCATTGAATTCTGGAATTAGCTGAACCTAATTTTGTTTTACCTATCGTATAAAATTCTCTCTTAAGGAATGTGTATGATTAAGAAGCAAGATTCCAATTTAATAAACCCCTTTTTGAATGCTTGGTATTTATGAAAGAGTAAAGCACACGATTATGTATTGGTAACAGATTTGCCTTACCTCCCTCTGATCCCTTGATTGTGCTTATAACTGTTGCTATAATGACTCAGATCCTGGAAGGAAAGGAAAAAGAGACGGAAAGCTGACAGACATTAATATGCTCTGCCTCCTGGGGCTTGGATCCGTGCCCTTCCTGGCAGAATGGAAGCAGCTGGGTCAGGAAATTGCCAACCCCTCTCTCAGGGAGGGAGAATGCCACCTACTTTAAAGGAGATGGCTCTGCATCTCCTATCTCCAACCTTCCTTTTGGGGGACAGGTTTTTTTTTTTAGATTTTTTTAATCCTGCCTTCATTATTTTTTTTTATAAATAACTCAAGGCGGTGAACGCACCTAATACTCCCTTCCTCCTCCTATTTTCCCCACCACAACAACCCTGTGAGGTGAGTTGGGCTGAGAGAGAGTGTCTGGCCCAAGGTCACCCAGCTGGTTTTTCATGCCTAAGGCAGGACTAGAACTCTCAGTCCCCTGGTTTCTAGCCTGGAGCCTTAACCACTAGACCAAACTGGATCTCAGGTAAGGGTTGTTGAGAAAGTGGTGGCGACTCAACTTCAGAGTGTTCTAAAGAAACAGATTATCTAGCATCAGTCATGATTCTAGAATCACTTGTCCAGAGTCACTTGTTTGAGATAGCTGGCCATAGAAATGAAATCAAATAAATAAATAAATAAATAAATAAATAAATAAATAAAATTCAGATCCACTTGTGGGATGGAAATGGATTGACCGCTCTGGTGGATGATATTTGTTGAGGTGTGGATGAAGGGACTGCTCCCCTCCTGGTCCTATTGGACCTCTCAGCAGCTTCCAGTACAATTGACCATGGTATCTTACTGGATTGCTTGCAAGGAATGGAATTAGTAGCATTATTTTGCAGTGATTCCACTCCTAACTGAGTGGGTGGTTTCAGGTAGTAGTTATGGAGGGGCAGTACTTGAGGCCTTGTTTATTCCAATGTAAGATACTGCAGGGCTCAGGGCTTTCCCCCATACAGACTTTGGGGGAGGTCATCCATCTGATGACACTCAGTTTATATTGCGTCCCTGGGCCAAGATAGAGATAGCATGAAAAGCTGGGGGCTGGAGGCCATCAGGCTCTGGATGGGGCAACCTTAGATCAAAGTAGTTTCTGTATATCAGTAAACATCCAAAGAAATTGGTGCATGATTTAGAGATCCTTCTGGACTCACAGCTATTACATCAAACAGGTGGAGGGTGGGTCTTGGAGGGTGGGTCTTGTGCCAAGCTTTGTTTGGTGCATCAGTTATGACCCTACCTAATCAGTTCTGATCAGTTATGACCCTAACTTTCTAAAATCTTATCACCCTTTTGCTGTTTATTCCAAAAGAAAAAAATTAAGTCCTTAAATGTATTGTCGAAGTCCTTAAACTTGTATTTAAAACTTCTTTCACTAAGGATTGAAGGAAACTCACCTGGTGCTGTAACACATGTCAATCCAAAGGTTCCTAATAGCTGAAAAGCAGTTAACCAGCAATTTCCAAAAGGCCAGGTTGCTCTGGTGTCAGTAACTCATGACTTGACCAGCAGCTGGCTGGATTACTGTAATGTGTTGTATGTGGCTCAGCTTTTAGAGATGACCTGGAAGCTACAACTAGTCCATTATGCAGCAGTGAGATTACAGACAGATCAATCCTACCATTGCAGGGTAACACCTCTCCTCTACTTGCTGCACAGATTACCAATAGGCCCAATTCAAAGTACTGGTAATGACCTATAAAGCTTGTTATGGAATAACACTGGGTTACATCAGACACCACCTAGCCCAAAATTACTATCTGGTCAGAAATTTTTGGAAGGCTTGTTAAGAATCTCACTACTCTGAAGTGAGGAGTACATGGACAAGATGACAGGCCTTCTCTGGGGTGACCCCCATATTTAGGAACACCTTACCCCCAGTGGTCCATAAAGCTCTCTCCCTCATTGTTTTTAGAAGATCTTTAAGCTTTATTTCATAAGCTTTCAACCCTAGCTAAATTTTATTGGTCCATCCTGAGGAGAGTTTGTTTATTCTTGATGTATGTTATCATTGTTTTTACTGTTTTGATTTATTTTATTGTTGCATTTATAATTTTAACTTGCTGTAACCAATGTTGTGCTGATAGACGTATATCAACTGGCTCTGCCACCACCGCACCACACCACTAGCTACCAAACAGTTGATTGGTACGCTCGGTGTTGTGGTACAGTTTGACTCTCAAGCGGCTCACAACATTCCAGAAAATTTAACAATCGACTTCTGCAAACCAGTACACGCACTCCACTGATTATACCTCACCCAGAGACTTTTGAGTTGGGTGGGTTATAAAAATTATAACATAAAAAAATACTATAACCCCCTGCACTCCACCAAAGAAGGTGAGAACTGAATAGCCTACTACACAAATATATAGTCAAGGTAATGGTTATAAAATGGAGGTTTTGAGGAATATGTTCTAAAGAAAAGTGGAGAAGAGGCAGGAGAGTTAAAGTTCTAAGGCTTTTAGTTTATAGCCCACATTAACTGTCCCTTGGGGGGGAGAAGTGGGGCAGAATGACAAAAGCGGTGTCATGTCATTGTGACATTGCCCACATGTACTAAAAGGGACAAGCTTTCAGCATTATGACATGACATTATCTTTATCATCTTGATAAAAGCAGCAAAACTCTATGAAAACCCATGTTCCCATCCAAGTACTAACCATTTCTGACCCTTCTTAGCTTTTTGAGATCAGAGATGATCAGCCAAGTGCCACTACTTAGCTGGGCAAGCATATTATAAGGGAAGATTAAAAACTGGCAGTTTCTAAGGCATGTGAAATCCCTGCTTTATAATCATTTGAATGATGTAGAGTATCATGCTAAGAAATAAAGTTACGAACTATAAACTGCTGTGGAAAGAGAAAAAAAATCTATTTATAAAACTGTTAAAAATATATTATAATTATGTATTATTGGAAAACCTACTGATGTAATGAAATGTTGACTTTGGATTTATCAAAGATGCCTTGGGTTGTTTTGTATGCATGCCTAAACATTACTGCATTTGGAAAATTATAAAACCATGAATACAAAAACTGAAGAATTCTATTCTGTATTGCTTTGATGTCATCATATATTCTACAAAATTGCCAGTAAAAGTTGGTGATGTCCTGTCTAACAATTCTAGAAATGATCCATCTCTACCCATTTGATATATTTGGAGTAGTAAGATTGTCTTACACTTCTGCTGATTTTGAAATAATTCTTAAAACACTGTGTTCACAATTCATTTCCCCCTTAATTTTCTGCCTTTTGCTTAAGAGTATGGGGAAACAATAATATAAAATCAAGTTCTGGGTGTTTTTCTGTTATACATTGCAAGTTGTTGTTGTTATATTAGCTAATTTAAATTTAATTTAAATTTAAAACACTGGTGTGTACAAAGGGCAAGGTATGAACAAACTGGATAGAACAATGAAGTTTTCACTAGAAGAGCAAATAAGTAGAGATGCAAATGGCTGATTACATTGCTGCTAAAAAGGTAGGTCTTTGAAAGCTAATCATTGCTTGATAGACTGCTTGCCTGGTGGATTTAATCTTCTTTATAAATGCCTAAACAGGGTTTCTTTCTCTTTTCTTTCCTTCCCTGTCCAGTTAACTCTTTCCATTGCTTCACCCCCATCCAGTTTCCTCCTCCTCCTCCTCCTCCTCCTCCTCCTCCTCCTCCTCCTCCTCCTCCTCCTCCTCCTCCTCTTCTTCTTCTTCTTCTTCTTCTTCTTCTTCTTCTTCTTCTTCTTCTTCTTCTTCTTCTTCTTCTTCTTCTTCTTCTTCTTCTTCTTCTTCTTCTTCTTCTTCTTCTTCCTTTCTGCTGTTTCTGCTGGAAGAAAGAAGGGAAACATGCTTGAGGCATGTTTCTGAATGTGAAAACTAGTTCTCACCATTTCTCAGCTCAATGTTGTGGGGGGAAATGGTGAAAAGAATACTTTGCACACCAACCTGAATACTTGGAGGAAAGGGGGGAATATAAATCTAACAAATAAAAATAATTAATGCAGTTTGCATCTTTCAGTTTTGTTTCAGTTGGTCTGAGGGACGTACTTTCTATTTACAAAATAAACTTCCCTTCAGTGTTTTCCTCATCCTTCATGTAGGACATTTTAAAAATAATAATAATAGTAATAATAATAATAAGTGCAACAATACAAGCAACCACAAGACTTCCTTTTTGAAATATTGTAGAGCATAAAGAAGCTGTCATTTAAATTGAACTTATGCCCATCTCTATGGCAACTAATAGTAACATTTAATGTTCTCTTTTGCTATAGACAAAAATGTAATGTGCTCCCCCGCTACACTTTTCTTTTTGTGCTAAAATCACTCAATGCCGCCTACACTATGGGGAGATTGCATATAAACTGAAATGCATCAGAGAGGCATTGGCATCACAAAATTATGCTTGAAATAGTGATGGAATACAGTTTCCTAAGTTGCATAGCTTGTGACCCGTCAAGCTGAACACAGATTACCATCCATGTTTAGCGATCACTTCCTCTCTGCCCCTTGTTTTATTGCCTCCAACGGGCAACATAACTATACAAGCAATCGTACAGGGTGGCAGCCTGCTTTTCATCTGTAGATCACTTATGCTATTCAAAGTCTGTGCTATAGAATCTTAAAATCCAACTTAAAGGAAATTTCAAAACTGATTGATACGGCATGTCTTGTAGAAAAAAAATTAATGCTATTTAAAACAATAGCTACAAAGCAGTCAACATTTGCCTTCAGTTGCATGCAAACTGATAATTCCAGGATTTCTGGGATAAATTAATTATATGGATTATATGAGTATGGGTTTGTGCTGGTCCTGATAAACAAGTTGTTGGACATTATTACAGATGATCCATACCTAAAGGGAACATGGCCTGCTCTGATCACACTAACTTGCTGGTTCTTTGGGTTTGAAATCAGGTCATGTGGACATGATGGTTCTGATCCTACTTTCAGGTCAGCTTTTGAAAGTATGGGGAAATTAATCCTTGGCATCATGACTCCTTTCATGGAGTCTTGCAGGACAGCATTCCATTCTTTCCCAGCCCCACCAGCTATTGGATGTGGCCAATCTTTGTAACATTACCCCAAGTAGATATGTGTAGAGAGATCATCAATGTTTCAGCTAGCTTTGCTTGTTCCCATCCAAATTTTCTATGATTATAAAGTGTTAGAACTATATGAGATGTTGTAGAAACTCTGCAATCCATCTCTCATGTCTCTTCTGTTTTAACATGAAAAAATGTGTGTGTGTTTTCTCTATTCATATTTCCAAACTTCAACTCAGCAGTAGAAACTAGAGTTTAGAAGAATTACATTAAGAAGAAAACAATTATTCTTAATAATAAACTGTCTCTGAAGATACCTGAGCAGTGTTCCTTATCAAGAAGGCATGAAATTCTAAATACATAATTAGATGTTGTTAGTGATACTTCCTGAGCACAGAATATTTTAATTCAAATTTCTATCCTTTCCCTTCAAATATAGATAAAAGACTAACATAATTCTGATAGCACAAATGATCAAATGTTCAGTATAGTATAAACAAAATAAGTTAAGAAGTTTAAAGGAAATATATTGTGACACACTACATTGTAGACACTATAGACAGTATCAGCATAGACATATATGCTTGAATGAATGATGATGGTGGCTCATCCAGTCATGAATGAAAGTGATTATTGAGATAGTGTCAGTTTTTGTCATCTTAGTGGGTGGTTTGCATAAGGAAATGGAGAAAATGAAATCTCTTGGTTTTCCCAGTATCATTGGCCATGTCATTTTGGGTGGTCATTTTACTGACGTTGCTGACTTTGTTTAGTTAACACAGTTTGGGGTTGGCTTTTGTCCTTTCTGGTGGTAGTACTAGGTTATGTTTTGTTTTGTTTTTTTTCAGGAAAGGAAGGGAAAATAAAGTCAGACTTTCAAAATTCTGTTACTATAGCTTATGTCAGTGTTTCTCAACCTTGGCAACTTTAAAATGTGTGGACTTCAATTCCTAGAATTCCCCAGCCAGCATGGTGACTGTGGGAATTCTGGGAGTTGAAGTCCACCCATCTTAAAGTTGCCAAGGTTGAGAGACACTGGCGTATATCAATAAAGCTGATTTCCAGTATTCTTGTGGAGTCTGTTTCCTGACTTGGTCTACCTAAACAGCTGACATCGGTCTTGAAATCCTGACTGTGTTTTCCTTTCCCTCCCTCTTATACCCACAGAATTAAGGCAGATTCAATCTGAGTTCCTAATTTTTTCTTTTTTTCTTGAGTTTAAAACATGTTTCTGTAACTGTCGCTGTACATAGAGTTTCTCCAAAGTTAGCTCTGTGGCTCACTACATTGTGCCAGCAGAATATCCCATTTCCACAAAGAAATTAAAATAGGAACTAGTAAGATGTTCCCTTCCTAACTCCTCTATCCACATATTCATTACCTCTAGTTTTAAATATGTTGGTAGAATAGGAAAAAAAGCATGAAAAGACAGGCATCTTCTGGCCAAGGATCCAATGCATGCTCAGCTTCACAGCATGTAAAAACCAACATGAGACTCAGATGCCATGTAGGGAGAAGATAGGTTTTATTCAGGCAATCCTATGTTTAGGGTAATGGATTTCACTCAATGGTTCTATAAATCAAGTTCTCTTATCACAAAAGGTGAGTTCATATAGCTATTGTAAAGACAAGACCCTTACCTCGATTGATTGATTGATTGATTGATTGATTGTGCCATCAAGGTTTTATTAATAGACCTTAAACTTTTCCATTCCATTGGGGCCTAAACAGTAACAGGGCAGTCTTTCCTATCACGTAATCCTCCACAGCCACCCTTCAGCCCAAAAAGTCTGGGAGAAAGATAAGACAGCAGAGAATCAGCCAAATAGTATGATGTAATTCAAGGGAGTAAGATCAGCACATGCCAGGAAGAACAGCAACTGCCATGCTAGCTGAGGTGATAGAGACTGCTAGCACCAGCTTGGGAAAGGCAGCTTTACATTATGCTATTCAATACCAGAGTCCCAAGCATCCTGAGTACTGGGGCTGCATTTTAGAGCAATTTATACTAAATATCCATTACATATAACATACTGTATACAGGAAGTATCTCAGGCTTCTTCTATTTCCACAGGCATGTATATCTCATGGCCTATCAATATCAATGCTACCTATACATTCCTTCTTATGTATGGGTAATATATTTAAAGAGAATTAAAATGGAAAAGAATGTAATATAAAGCAATCATAATAACAACGCAATCATAATGCCAATATATAACAAAGTGATATTCAGGAAAAAATCAACTTAATGACTAATAAATGATTCACTAAGCAACACATGGAAATATAACTAAAGCTAAGATCAATTAAAATAATTCATCTGTAATTTATTTTTAACTGGCTAAGTAATATCCCATTCAGAAGAATTGCAAAAAGATTCAGTGATGCATTACCAAATTCCTGAAGCTGAAAAATATGCTTAAATAATAACAAATGAATGTAGAGACTATATCAGGGACAGCACTTAAGGGTTCAACTCTTCAGCACAAGTTCTTCTCAGCTTATTCCATATGTCCTTTTCCACACTGTCCCCAGATGTTCTCACAAAGGGAACAGAAACCAGACTACATTTATGTTGATTTTTCATCTAGTAATTTCCTTAGTAGATTGGAGGAATGCTTTAGACCTAATTTATCTTGATTTCAGCAACATATTCAACAACGTCCCCTATGACATTCTGATTAGCAAGCTAGATAAGTGTGGAATGAGTGCCATAGCTGATTTGAAAATGGTATTGATTTGAAAATTGTACCCAAACAGTTGCCTATAGTAGTGTTTCATCAAACTGGAGTGAGGTATTAAATGGGGTACATCAAGTTTCCATCCTGGACCCAATACTCTTCAACATTTATTATTAATTACTTAGAAGAGGTAGAAGGAATACTTAGCAGCTTTCAGAAAATACAGTTTAGGTGCAATAGCTAGTTTCTGTGTTACCCCTTTTATTTATTTATTCCCCCCCCCCTTTGCTACTGTTTCTTTGCTTTGATATGTGTATAAAGGCAAAAATTAAAAAGGAAAACCAAAATAAAAACCAGAATAATCTTGATAAGTTAGAGAAGTGGGCTAAAAGAGCAGAGGAGATTTAACAGGTAACTTCTTCACCTAAGAAACAGAAATCAAATGCACAGGTATATAATGGAGGATACTTAGGCTGATATAGTACATGTGAAAAGCATTTTGGAACAGGGGTGGAAATGAATATGAGCTACAAAATTCTAATCAAATTTTTGGAGTTGCAAAAAAGAGAAAAGCAATTTTAGATTGCCACAACAGAATGAGAATTTCTAAATCACAGGAAGTAATTTTTTTCATTGTGTTCGGCATTTGGTCATATTCCACTTCAAGCATTTTGTCCAGTATTGGGTAATATTCTTTAAGAATTCACACAAACTGGAACACATTTAGAGAAGAGCAACGTGTATAATCAGTGCTTAGAAACTAAGTCACATTAAACCAGACTGAAATAAGTGGAAATGTTTAGCCTTGAGAACAGAGAACTGAATAGCACCCTCCAAATATCTAAAAGGATATAAAAAGAGGAAGGTCAAGACTTGTTCTCTATTGTGCTAGATGTGGAATAATGCTTTTAAGCTACAGAAAGACAGATTCTGACAATGTTAGGGGGGAAAAAACATCCTAACAGTAAGAACAGTTCAATAATAGAAAAGTTACTCAGAGAAACGGTGGGTTCCTCCTCACTGGATGGGTTCAAGGAGGAATTAGACAGGCGTCTGTTGGGGTTGTTTTAATTTGATTTTTTGCAATGAGCAGAGGGTTACTGTGATGGCTTAAATAGCTCTTTCCAAAGATATATGAAAAAGGAACTTTGTGTTAGCTTCTCTCTCCAAACCTAATGCAAGCCAGTAGATATAAAATATAGACCACAATGTATGGTGGATTGAAAGTATTTAGTTTTGCTAGTCATCAGTTGTATAGGCATACCTCCATTAGTAAGTGCCAAACCATCCTTAGCTGAGCCTTCTGCTCCATGCTGTGATGCTTCTGTTTTCTAAAAAGCTGCTTAACCCTCTGATTAATTATATATAACTACACGTCTGGGAACAAGAGTTCACCATATCCATTTTTATGAAGTTCAGCTAATTTGGGCACCAATGAGTTTTATATTAAAATATTTTAGGCAAATGCTTCCTTGATATAACATCAAAAAACTGAAATCCTTTTGTGGAAGGGGGAGAAAGAACATGAACAAAGTCAGTTTTATACAGCAGTTTTAATACTCTTCTTTCGTTTGCATCCCTACTCATTTTCCACACATGATCACAGCTCATGTTCCCCACAGAAACACAGGATCACATGTCTTTCTATGGCCCTATGATGGGATCAGGGGGAAAACATTGATTATAGACACATTTAAAAGTCAGATACAGGAAACGAAATTACCTTCTTGTAGACATGATTCCATTTGCTAGCAGTCAGGTCACTATTTTTGTAATGTTCATGTTCTCTTTTAAATGCCGAAAGAAATTTTTAAATGCCAAATTATACATTGGTTTCAACTCATATTAATTTCTTTGTATATTGCACTTTTTATGCATGTTGCATTTATTTTGTTTATTATTACTATTATTTTGTTTTTTATGTCATGCTATGTTACGAATTGCAGTCACAACAATAAACTTGCTTATAGTGATGCTCAAATCCTGAAAGCATCAACCATGCAAAAAGGTTTATCCTTGCATGCATCTATGTGTGTATGGGACAGAATCTCCCCCTCTCCTCCCCTCCCCTCCCCCTCCCCCTCTGCCTTCCCTTTAGTGGCAAGGCACGGCCAAAGAGATTTCCAAATAGCTTCAATATTCTGCTTCAAGAGAGCTCTATCCAGTCCTCATTTCAATCAATGAAATAGAAGCCAGAAGAAGAAGAGCTAGAAGCAAGCATGAACTCAGTCTTGGCTTCAGTAGTATTTTGGTGGCAATGTCTGAAAAACCAAAAGGTCAGGGCATGCAAGATCCCAGAGGGCCAGGCAACAGGGATAGGAGTTGAAGAACAACCATAATTCTCAGGTCATCAGAGCTGCTCTTGAAGAGTCCCTGGGGAGGGCCTTAATCACAAACAGTTCTTTACATACCATGAGTTCTGTTTCAGGCCTCTTGGGCCCTTGTTTTCACCTGGCAGTCAACTGGGCACTCTGCTGCCTACACACCTTAGATTCACAGGACCAGATGGGCTCCTCTACATCTCAAGAAGGGCTTACCTAGTCAGACTCAGGAGCATCAAAGCATTTTCAGAAACATGTGAATAAAAGCTTCATCTGAAAATTTGTCTTCCAGGGAAGACATGCTCCTCCGACAGGCACATATTTAGCATGGAACATTTAGTCTCTCTTATATTATATACAAAGAAAAAGGTGATGGGCACACTAGCCTTGATATCGGAAATTGTCTTCTGATAACTACTATACTAGGTATTCCCTATTCTTGTGTTTGTTTAATGTAGTGTTTAGATATTTAGATTGGGCAATATGTACATCATCATACAATGTCTATAATGTGAACTGATGATATTTGTAATCAAGCAGTAGATTAAGGTTTGTTGGCTTATGAATCCTGCCTTTTTCGGGAGCCATAAATCAGAATCCCATATTCCAATGTCACAATAAACTATAATTTACATTTGTTTTACCTGTTCATGTGAAGGGGAAGATAAACATTTTTACATTTTTTGAAAGCACATTGGTGTTTTGTGCCCTTCTTGGAGCAGATAGATGCACAGTGTTTCTTTTTATCTTCTTTTTCTTATTTTAAGCAGATAAATAGAAGTGCACACAGAAATATTACTTTTATTTCTAGCGTCTGGTTCACTAAGTAGTGTTAGGGGACAAAGATTTTCTGTATTCTGTTGAGGAGTGGAAGGCATCTTTGTTCACTCAGCAAGCAGTAGATAATTTGAGGGAAACCGCTATCATATTGCGAATCACCCCAATGGATCCCATCTACCCACTTGAATTGAATATATTAAAAACCCAAGTCCAATTTTAAAAAATGGAGCTGGAAAAAGCTGAAGGATTAAAACGATTGGAGCTGGAGAGAGAGGGAGAATAAGAAGGAGGAAGAGAGGACTGGCCTCATCAGTTACAAATGGACAGGGTGAAGGCAGAAGTGACGTCTATCACAACCAACCCAACATTTCCAGTAGATCCTATGGAAAGCTACATATTTTCAGACTACAGGAAGAATGAGGATCCTGAATAATCTTGAAAAGACTTCCCATGGCTAAAGCAATGGGGTAGATGCTGTTTTTGAGACCACATCTAATCGGTTCCTTCCTGTCAATGGCTTACAATATGTCTTGGGGCAGCAAGTCTTATTCAAGAGCACAGTAAAATTCTGGCTAAGACTAACCTCAGAAAGTGTCAAAAGAAAATGTCGGATTTTATGGCAGAAGTTACCCAATTTACATCAGGCTTTTGTCCATGAAACAAAAATGGTATATACAGTGGAACCTTGGTTTACGAACTTAATTCATTCTGTGACTCTGGTCGCGACCCGAATTGGTCACAACCCAAAGCAAATTTCCCCATAAGGTTCAATGTAATTACCTTTAATCTGTTCTGGCGTGGAGGAAAGGGAGGCGGCTATTGCTTGGAGGTAGAGTCCCCCTCCCTACGACCACGTGTCAGGGGCGGAAAATGGCCGCGAACCATGTGTCAGGGGCGGAAAAATGGCCACGGACCACGTGTCAGGGGCGGAAAAATGGCCGCGGACCACGTGTCAGGGGCGGAAAAATGGCCGCGGACCACGTGTCAGGGGCGGAAAAATGGCCGCGGACCACGTGTCAGGGGCGGAAAAATGGCCGCGGACCACGTGTCAGGGGCGGAAAAATGGCTGCGGACCACGTATCAGGGGCGGAAAATGGCCGCGGACCACGTGTCAGGTGCGGAAAAATGGCCGCGGACCACGTGTCAGGGCAGAAAAATGGCCACGGACCACGTATTAGGGGCGGAAAAATGGCTGCGGACCACGTGTCAGGGGTGGAAAATGGCCGCGGACCACGTGTCAGGGGCGGAAAAATGGCCGCGGACCATGTCACAGGAGGGAAAATGGCCGTGTATCCTGTTCGTGCCCCGAGGCAGAGTTCGCAAACCAAAGCAAAATTTTGCGGCCAGAGCTGGTCGTAACCCGAAAAGTTCATTAACAGAAGCATTCGTAACCCGAGGTTCCACTGTATATAGCACCTGACACAAGCATGCTGGAGCCAAAATGGTTGAGGAAGTCATTAAGCTGATGCAACTTGAACAGTTCTTGACCCACCAACCCAGTGTTTGTCAACCTTGGCGACTCAAAGATGTGTGGACTTCAACTCCCAGAATTCCCCAGCCAGCCATCAAACAGCTTGTCTGAATGTGTTGTTTTCGCCAGAGGGGTGGGGGGTGTAGTGGGTTTTGTATTTGGGGTCTGATTTCTGTAAGTTGCCCGGAGTCAATGTGTGTGAGTTGAGTGGCCATATAAATTTGCGAAATCAATCAATTGATCAATCAATCAATCAATCAATCAACCAATCAGGCTGGATAGAGGAGTGAATGAGCCAGGTTTCCTAGCTTATCATTATGTGTAAATATTGCTACAGTTTTTCCTGAATCTTGTGGTTCATTAAAACACTTTTGGAGAAAATAAGGGATACTAATTACCATAAAGCAAAATAAATCAATATGGAGAGTCAGAAACCAGTTAATAGATTATCATATGTGAGTTTTAAGAAATGATGACTCAGTTTGCAAGCGGATGTCTCTAATTTAAGGCAACAAACAAGGATGATTCATAAGCTACACAAAAGAGGAAACACTTTCTTTTCATAATCATTGGTCCTTGTAATGTGAAAAAAATGTAATAACATACTAATTCAAACCATGTTTACTTGGAAACCAATTTTCCTGGGATTTATTTGCAATAATATATGTTTGGGACTGAAGCATTTGAGTTTATGTATTTATTTTTATTTTGTGATATGTAATTCTCCATATATCTACCATAAATGTTCTCCCTGCACATTCAATGATACTATATATCTATATAAATTATTTTACATATATCCTCCCTTTTGTATAATATTTCTAAGGTAGCTCACATCATTAAGAAATAATTAAAACAACAACATGATAAAAGGTCAATCAATATAGAAATAGAACAGATAAAAGAACAACATTAAAGCAAACATATAAGAGCAAAGAGTACATTAATCTGGCATGGAAAAAACATCCAGGTAAGCTCATATGGGGAAAAGCATTTCTTGAGCCAGAACATGGTTGCCACATACACATTGCCAAAACAGCAGAAATGAAAAAAGAGAACTAAGATCCTTTGGGCAGAACTAAGGTTGGTCTATCATCTCTCCCCCCCCTCCCCCCATTGCCTTTGATCTTTATGCAACTTCGGTGATTTGTTGGTTATGGGGGGTTGCATTCGCATCTTTGATCTCTAGAAACTCATATCTGAGTATATTGATATTCACAAGTGTTCTTAACGGATGGCTTCTGCTAGATAATTGACTTTGCTCTCAGGCACCATTTTGTACTTTGCATGAACCACAGGATTTTAGTAAATTATTGTACTAGCCTCATATGGATTTTGGAAAGCAGATGCACCTGGCTATATAAAGGAAACTTCATCATTTGATGATTAAGCCAGTATTCACTGACAGAAAGCATCTACCCTTTGCCACAACCATGCTTCTGCTTGAACAAGTAATTACATAGGCCCTTCCCCCAAAGTATCCAGCACATACCTATGATTCTGTTAGGCTGGGTGCCGCATGCCCTATCTTTGTGTCAGGGCAAGCATCAGCATTGGAAAGACCAATCTTGTACTTTCCGGCTACTGCAACATAGTATGCAACATTAAACATGATGAAAAAACAAGAGGTGTCCTATAAAGGCCAGTTATACAAATCATTTACTGATAAGAAAACTTGGGGGGAGGTGTTAGGAAGAGTTACAAAAGAATATGGAGAGGTAGTTGTCACCCCAAGACTGAGGTTCTATGTACTTTAGCGGACATAGACTTGCTGGGAATGCAGCAAGGAAGATGGGGAAAATTCATCACTGTCGACAGAGCCAATGAGATGCTCCCTTCAGAAGTTGGAGGCACTTTGAACAGATTATTTTCACTTCAAAGATCTTACAAGCAACTCACATGTTCTGTTTTTATATGCAGTTTGTTACTTAATCAAAAAGCCACACAGTCATGGTTTCTTCTAAAGTATTAGTATGGAAAGTCTCTCCACACTCCAAAACAGCCTTATATTTCTGCAACCTATCAATTAAATTCACCTTAGTTGGTAAATTATTGGCTTGGTTATTAGCTTGTACAGAATACATCTGTTCCTATTCTTTTTGAGCAGATTTCATTGTGTGCTCTAAGTTTCCTTGTAGAGTGACATTTTATGGGAGAATTATGAACAAAACCCTCCTAATTAAAAGCTTGACACAGTATTCTTCCCCTTTATTGCTATAACCACGCTGTGTCAATAGGCACCATTATACAACTGCATAAATAGAATTGTTGATTTTCTTTCACATTTTAAGAGAGGCATAAAAGTTGATTGATTGGTAAAGTATTTAAAAGCAAAGAGAGATCCCCAGTGAAGCTGGAATATTAATAAAATGTTTTGTTAATTAATCACTCTATATTCTGACACGTTACAGAAAATGATTAGGAGAAATCTTGCTATAATTTGTAAACAATGCATTTTTCAAAAGCTTCTCGAGCACCAGTCTTGTTCAGGAAAGCTGCAGATACTAACCTCTTGACACAACCAACACAATTCTCTTTCAGAACACCATGATGCTATGGCTCTGTACAATGCCAAGCTATGATGCTGGCCATCTTCTAACACACAACTTCCCACTCATGATACACATGGTCAGGAAAAAACTCACAGCCACAGTGATATCATGATGTGTCACTTGCCCCTTTCTTGCCCATATTATATTCATGACACTATGCGGTAGAACCATCACTACATAGCAAGACAAAAAAGATCCATTTCAAAACCATTTTATCCATTCCTCCTTTGCACTAATATCTAGTTTTTAACCTCATTTTTGTTTAATCCCTCTGATTTCTTGATGCAGCAATGTGATCTGTGATTATACCCATGTTTTCTTTCATGACTTTCCCGGAAGACTTTCACACCTGCAAAGTACTTAATCATTTCTTGAAGCTCAGTGGCATGACTGAGTCCTGCTTCACTGGGCTCCCAGGATTGAAATATATATTGGAAATGCCGATACCAACCCTGCTACAATACACAATGTTGCCAGGTTCTGCAACAGCACTCCACATTCATTGGATGATAACCTGTACTATAAACTAAATTTAATGAGCGCCTAGTTCACCATAGAGGGCTTTGTAACTTGATAGAATAGTCTTCCACATACTAACCTTTTATGCTCTCCCACACCCATCTAATGCTCCTATCCCTTCTTTTAGATTCTTGCTTTTTACATATACATTTAGTTTTTAATTCATGTATCTTTTATAGCTTCCAGCTTTTCATAAATTTTTAGATTTTTATTTTATTTTATTTTTACTCTTGAAATATCCTTTATGCTTTTTTAATGACTATACCCCACCTTCCTTATGCTGGTCTATAACTATAATAAAGATTTGATTTGATTTGATATATTGGGGATAGGTCAGCATTTTGCATGTAGTGTTTTTCCTACAATTTTGAATCTGGCTATATTTTTTGTTCCCTACTGAGATAGTGTATATCATTCAGTTCATTTGATTTCAGAGGATTTACTTCCAAGTAATCATGCCCAGGACTGTTCTGAGTTTTCCTCACTAGAAACTTTTTGATTATTACAATCTGTTTGAAACATGGACAATCATATTTAATTACTATCTGCTTTAATTCCTATCTACTTTGCTTGGGCATTTTAGATCCAAACAGTTTCAGAATGAGTTCATTTTCCTTGAAAATACAGAAGGAATTAAATGGCACCTTACAAAAAATAAACACATTTGTCCCAGTTTTGACTTACAATTATTTGCGCAAACATGAAGTTACAATCAGTTAGGACAAAACAGACAAATGTCCATGGGACTTGGCAAGAGAAGTTACAAAGCAAAATGTGGAAATAATTGTGAAAATTTCACCGTGCCTTGGGCAGAAAAGGGAGAAGAGGAAAAAATAAATAATAATCCCACCTGCCTTTAGCATTGCAATGTTCGGAATATAGAAGGAAATACATTTATTTCAGCATTTGTGTGGGTAGTTATTTTAGCAATATTTGTACTATACTGTTATGCTTCAACAGCCGGAGGACAGAGATAAATAGCTTCAGCAAAACATTAACTATTGCATTTCTAAATTCACTCTCTCTTCAACTTTGTGGATTTCACTAAAACATGGAAGCGCATGTACTTAAATCAGACCCAACCAGGTTAAACATACTTTCTGTTTTGAAACTGCCCAATATTATGCCACATAGATTATTGGCATAAACCCATCAGAGAGTTCAATTCTTTCTAGAAAACTAAAAGAATATTTGAATTGTATTTATATGCCTGGAAGTTTAGCCAAACCTCTATGTTTTTTGCATCCCAACCCAACAAAACTGAATAGAGAATAGCAGTTACTATTTGTCACACTGCATTAGATTTTGGTTTTCCCTGGAGCAAATTCATCTGTATGGTGACTTTGTTCTGACAGATATTTGTAGCCCAGGATATGAGGAAATCCATCTGATTTGCCATGGAGAATGTCATCTGGAATCACAAAATCCTGGTGATTTTAAGAATAATACTTTAGGAAGGACCGAATAGTTGTAGGTACTTCAGCTCGTTACCTCCTCTATTACTGTATCTCCACATGTTTGCAGACATGTTACCTGGAACAGCATGGGGTGAAAAAGAGAACTGAAAGAGTAGAAGAGATTACCTTGTTGCCTCCAAATCACATCATTTCAAACTCCTTTTCCTTAGATGTTGCCAATGGGGTTTTGTTACATGCAACAGGTAGTTTCAGTTCCTTCTTGCTTTCTTCCTAATTTTCAGCTCAGCATTGCACTGAATGCTCAGAGAACCTTCACTATGGGATGGTATATAAGTAACATAAGAAACTAAATCCTCCCTTTTTTCTGTTTGTTTCACCTGACAATGAAATATGGTGATTCTGGGTTCCACATACCTTGCTCCACAAAGCAGAAGAAATGTTTGCTTGCATGGGGAATATTTTCAAGAATCTGCTAAAGTCCCTTGGGAATAACTGACGAAGGAAGAATAATCTTTTCCATTTACTTTATCAAGTTACATTAATTGATCAGAACTGTGATAATGTAGAAGCCTCAACAGAGGGCAATATCTAGCTGACCTTGTCTGAACTCAGAGGTTAAGCAGGGTTGGGACTGGCTGGAAATATCATAATGTCATTTCCTGGAAAAGGCATTGGCAAACTTCTTCCTTATGGTTGTTTAGAAAACTGCACTGCACTTGAAGTCACCAAGAGTTAATTTTGACTTGAAGGAGATAATCATGTAGGACAATGTAGACCAGGGTTCCCCAACCTGGTACCCTTCAGAAGTCTCAGAACATCAAGTCCACCATCATGCTAGCTTAGGAATTATCCATGCTGAACTTCTGGAGCATCAGTAAGGAGTGGCCAATGTTGAATTCTTAGGGCATTCTTAGGATAGATCAAAATGAGCATGTTTGCAGAAGTCCCTGCAATGTAAGATATGATCATCTCCATGGTTTCCTTGCTTGGAGCCTTAAAATATGATCCTGATGCCAAGCTTGCACAAAGGGTATTTCAACTCATTATATGGGAAGAGCAACAGTTTCGACAATCTTTAGATGTGAACCAAAACAGGCCTTGCTGCTGGCTTAATAGTTGTGGAAATCTACCATGCAGCTTTAGGCTGTGTTGTGTATACACACACTTAGCTCTTCAGAGAGGGAACAATTTGCTGAATATTGTTTTGTTTTGCGCACCAGGGATCTGACCCCTATCAAAGGCTTGAGGCGCCACTGTTACCATAAGCACATCCATCCTAGAAGTATGCACAGAAATGCCTAGATGGAGATCAAAGGTCACTCTCTGATGGGATCAGCCAGACGTTGCAGGAAAATAAGGATCCTGAGACTGCCGGAAAGTTAGTGGCTTCTTCAGTAAATAAACAAACGCAGATACTAGCTCCATAAGAGACTTTATTTCTGAAATTAGAAAACCCTATCCTCTCACCACAAACATGTCTGCAAAGACAGAAATAAAAATGTCAAATGCATTCACAATAAGATAATTAGCATTGTTCTATATAATTATGCCAAAAACTACATTAACAATTTCAAATTTGATGTAAAAAAAAAAAAGCTACATTAGATATCAACTGAAAATATCCTTAGAGTTGTGGAGAAAAAGGTTGTGTGTAAGGGACTCACTTTGTGTCCTGTGGCCATATCGGACTATATTGCGTCCTACAGACATATTTAAAACATATTTGCCACACACAGATTCTCGTGCATAGCAGGAGCTTTCACCTGGAATCTCCATAGGTACACCTGGCCAGCTTTCCGAATGCTGATCAGTTATTGGGCTAATACTGGCAAATCAGAACCATAGCAGCATTCTTAGAAGGATGGACATGGGCTGGGCTTGATCAAGCAACAAAAACCTGTTAAATGGCATAGGTACAAATGTATTATCTTCTTGTTCTCTGCCTTGTCTATGTAGGGATCTACCCCAGAATGTACCTTAACAAAATAAACCTAGGATTATTTGCTGGAGTTGGAGGTGGAGATCACCCAAATATTTCCCAATCCCCCTATGCCCATGATTTCCTGTGTGCTGTGGCACCCCAGCAAACTTACAGGTGTCTAAGTGTCTTGAGGCACTGCGGTACACAGAACTGCTAGGGACACCGTGAAAAAATCACTAAGGCACTAAGGATGCCATGAATGGGTTTGAGTACCTCCGCCCTATGCAATTTGAAACTTCTGGGACAAAATATTAAGAAACCACATGGTGAGGGTTTATTACCACTTTCACAGTCCCACGAGATTGCCAACTCTTCAAGAGGAACGTAATACTATGCAGAGCCTAAGGTTGTGGCATAGTGAGAAAAGCACAGAGCTATAGATAGGAAAGCCTAGGAGAGAGGGCAGCTGTCTAATTTTTCTATCAGAAACATTTGTTATTAGGGGACTGTTTAGGAATACATTCTTCCTAAATGCTCGCAAATCATATCAGAAAATAAATCAATAGCCTTGCTGACTTCATGTGCACATCCATGTAGTTTTCTTGGCACAATATGGAACTGATTTGCTAAGGCCTTCTGCCAGGATTCTTTCCAAATTCCCAATCCAGCCTATAGCCCTGGTATTCTCTGGTAGTCTCCTATCCAAGCACTAACTAGATCAAACCCTGCTTCTTAAGCCCAGACAAGATCAGCCAGATGGTCATCAGACCCCTTGCTGAGACTCAGAAGGTAAAACACCATGTAGAATGTCAACCTAATAAATGCATTATATCCTCAGGAGATACATGGAATTTGGTCACTCCATCCTTCCTACAAGCACATTATTTGTCCTTAGCAATGAAACCTTGAAGCAGTCCAGCTTACCTGTGAGGAATTTTGAGAATAGGGTTCCTAGTAGACACTGAACTGAAGTCAGATGTGAAAGAATGGAAGGACACAACTCTGTGTTTCCAAAATCTAGAGAAATATGAACATTTATATTCAGGTTCCTTGCTTTATCAGGGCTCAATTACAAAACCAGCCTCAAGGCATTAACACTCCATCAGAATTACAACTTTGTCAGTGCAGGTATAGCTGGAGGAGTTGTCTTTTGCAGTGTGGTGGAACAGACCAGCCCTTGTAGCTAGACTTAGCAGACAAGAGCTTTATAGATAAATGCGAATCAGGATCAGAGCTTTGCACATAATTTTGACTTGGGACAGGATGGCTAATGCCATCTGCTTCATCTTGGTGCCTAACAGTGTCTTGAACTGCTATAATTTATTCTGAATTTGGCCTCTGTCCCCCCCACCCCCCAAATCAGAATACAGCCTTAATAGTTAGATATGAACTCACTCTTTTTATGACTCAGCTTCCTTATCTTGCTTGGCCAACAGTGTAGCCTTCTGCCTAAAGCATCTGCTCTGGACACCACCAAAATTATATGGAGCATTGTATTTTATAAAGTGTGACAGTTCTTGAGTTGTTAAACTGACAATTAGTTTTCCAGCCATCTGCTCCACTCTCAGTCACTTCCTATTATTAAGTTTTTATGAGAGAATTAAATATGAACGGGGGACGGGGAAGCAATGAACTTTAGAACAGTATGTATGAAATCAGATATTTTTAGTTGCAACTTTGAATAAATTTTTATTTAATCATGACTGTTTTTCAACCTACACTGGAGCAGCATAAAGGTAAAGGCTTCTCTGAGTCCAGCTTGACTTCTGGCAACTTCAAGTGTGTGTAATGCCACACACTTGCCAAAGATAGAGGAGTGGTTTCCCAGGGCCTTCTTTCCAATTTTAGCCCATAGCCCTAATATTCATGGCTATCTCCTATGCAAGTACTAATTAGCCCCAACCTTACTTATTTTCTGAGCCCTGACAAGATCAACCAGATGCTGCCACGTGCTGAGGCTACAGCATCCATTCATTTCTGTTACAAACACCTGCTTGTCAGCAATGACCAGATTCTGCTTCTTGGATTGTAAGGCTTGTCTAAATGTATAAGTGAAAGCAGAAGAATTGCATTCCCTAATTTTTATTTGAATGAATTTGATTTAATGCCACCAGAGCTCAAAAGCATTTGGGTTTATTAGACTGGGCCTGCAAGAATGAAACTGCTCCTCGTTTTCCACTGAAAAGATCCTTAACTTTTGAAAGGTTCAAGGCAGCAGTTACAAGCTGAAAACTGAAAACTTGAAATGGACCACAATTATCGTTAAGGGAAAATTCCTTGCTTAAGAATACAGGAATAGATCTTTGACAAAGCTGTCAACCATAACTGGTGGCCAAATTCTACTGAGCATTCTGCCTCCCTTTCTGCTCCTGGGTATCACATTCTTATAGTTCAGGTTTCTCCCCCCCCCCCCCCCCATCCAAAAGGCAAATGAAATGCTGTCCTGCACCAACAGAAGAAGAACTTCCAAATCAAGGGAGTAAGAGTTCCACTTTATTCTTTGCTGGTGAAATCCACATAAAACACTGTCTGCAGATTAGCCCTGTACCAAAGGACAAACGAGACCAGATGACAGTATGATTCCGTATGGTCTAGGTTTAATCCATTGTTTAAAAATTGAATCACAATGTTAAAACTGAAAGAAATCATACAATTTTAATAGCCTGATGTTTTTTATTTATTTGTTTGTTTGTTTATTTATATTTATTTTTCAAATTTGTCACTGCCCATCTCACCGTGGGGTGATTCTGGGCAGTTTACAGTAAAAATAGAATAAATATTGATTAAAATAGACAAATATTAATTAATTAATTAAAATATGTTAAAAACACACTTCCTTTATAATACTTGCAGGAGGCAGATGTTAATTAGGTGTTAATAAACTCAGGGAGCATCATCAAGGTGCCAGCCCTCCCCAGGGTCGATTGTATCTTTCCTCACCCCAGACAAATTGGCAGAGCCAAGTCTTCAATTCCCTCTGAAAAATTGGGAGGGTAGGGGCCCACCTCACCTCTGGAGGGAGAGTATTCCATAGGGTGGAGGCAACAGCAGAGAAAGCTCTCCTCCTAGGACCTGCCAGTCAACATTCTCTCACTGACGGGATCTGCAACATGCCTTCTCTGCCCAATTGGGTGGGACAGGTTGGTGTAATGTAATGGGGGTGAGATGGTCCCTCAGGTAACCTTTTTTCTTTAAATGGGCTTTTTGAGAGAGAAAATTAGATAATAATTTAGGGATTTTTTTGTTTTTTAGTTTTGTCTGGTTTTGTTTTTAAACTGTTTTGTTTTATTTTCTATAGATTTTGTCTTTTTTCCTCACTATACAGTTACATCATTGGCTAGTTGATGCACTGAATTCTTCAAATGTAAATTCCTGTGATACTTAGAGGGAGATTGCTCTAAAACTTCCTGATGACTGGTCTCCTATAGTTCTTCAGCCAATGATTTATAGACATCCTGGATGTGTAACTCCTTGCTATGGTAATTGTGCTGGAGAAAATTTCAAATTCATGATTCTAATTCAGAAGACTTTGGATGATTGATGGTGAAGATACAGAGTTCAAACATTACAGCCATCCTTTAGCAATTCTTCACATCTTCTGTCCTCACTTAAGGAACTTTGCAGAGGAAGTTAAGTCCTAATGGACAATCTCAGTGGACTGGATATTGACAGTTCATCTGTCTTGATGGTGTTACCTACCAGGTTCTCCTGTAGACTTTTTGGGTTTAATTTCATATCATCCATCTTTTTGCCCAATTAATGTATTGTTCTCAAAGAAGCTTGACAATGATTCTCTTATAAGAAGGGTTTGCTTGTAAGAATGTGTAGTATATTCCTGTGTAGGAATTTATGTGTAGTATAATGGCACCTTCTCAATGCCATTAGCATTCCCTATTGTCTCACACAGTTCATCTGACTTCAATCAAGAACCTGTGGTCAGTTTCTCCTTAATTCCATAACTTGGACTCACAGATTGTTGTTCCAAAGCAGAGTATCTGTTCCTAATAGGAAATGAAGCACTAATTTTCTTTCAGTAGAAATTTATCTAACTGGAGCTGTTTATCCACTTTAGGGCTACAGTATTTTGACAAAGTCTACTATCATTACTTAGGTAGATCCCATTCTTGCTTTTTCAGATATTATTGTTAAATAAAATAACAAAAATAAAATACAATAAATTATCCCAACTATCTAAGAGCACTTCAGAACATTGACTGCTGCTTGGATGCCATCTTCCCTTAATTCAGGGACTTGAGACATAGATTCTGAAAAATCAGTACAGCCAATGGAAGAGGCACCAGAGCCAAGCACAACTGGAGCCACTTAAGCCTGAGGCACTTAAGCCTGAGGCCCTTGAGTCTGAAGGGCATTATTTTGATACACAATTTTATATTTTATATATACACAATTTTATATTTTATATATATATATATACTTCACATAATGTATAACCATACCTGTAACAGTGCACTCTATTTTATTTCTAAAGGGTTAACTTGCTTTTGTTTTGTAAAGAGTACTGGTTTCTTCCCCCCTTATCTCTTTGCTGAATGCCCGATTGTCTTCGAATAAGCAATTAGCCGAGTACAAGCTGTTTGTTGTACCAAGCTTTTTGCAACAGTTGTGGGGCCCTGCATTCTAGAGAAAGATAAGAAAAATCTTGTATGCCATTCCCTTGGTAACCAGAAGAAAAAGTTACAGTTAAGTTTACCTTCCTAAGAACCACCTTTCACTTGCTCAGACCGTCCCAAAAATCCCTTGTATGGGTATGAGGGGATGTACTATCTGATTACAGATTTAAATGTCTATAAAGCCTCTGATGTTTGTTTTGTGAGGTGTGATTCCATCAACATCTCTTGTTAATGTGTTGATTGGGGTCACCCAGCTGTGTCTTGATCAAAATACATCTGCTATTCATCAGAAGTCTCATCTCAAGTCTTCTTATTGGCATTTTATTGAAACTTGGGAAATAAAAGTGCCATACAAGTCTAAGTCACTTAAACCACCTTTAACTCCCGAGTTCATCTGGAGTTAAACTTAGAACAGATATCCTGAGATAATCATGCAAAAATCCTTCAGAACCATTGTCCCAATTTTTATTATCTGACATCTTCCATGCTAAGTTACACCAGCCATAAGTCTTCTTCTGCACAATCCATATATTAAGGTCATGTGCAGTAGTCATTGTTAATAGTCATGCAATTTAATACACATGCGTGCTCCATGTGTGTGTGTGTGTTTTTAATAATATTTTATTGAAATTTTAAAGTTACAAAGTTAAAAGTTAGAATTGAAAAAGAAAATTGGAAATACAAATTATAAAGAAAAGGAAAAGAAAAAGTGAGATAAAGTAAAAGAAAAAGAAAAAAGATATGAAAAATAGATAACTTCCAATCTATCTCTGGTCTTAGGAATAATAAGACTATCATAGGTGCTAGTTTTTAATACACTAAGTAGGAATAATTCTTTGTCAAAACATATCCCATTACATTTATAATCTAATCTTCAAATCCCTATGTGAGCTTCACCCCACCTGCATTTTGCAAATAGTCCATCAATGGTTTCCATTGTTTAAGGTAATAGTTATTTGAGTTTTCTTTTAATAAGCAAGTCAGTTTATCATTTTCTGCCATTTCCATCAGTTTTAACAACCATTCTTGTATTGTTGGTAGTGTCTAGGTTTTCCAAAATTGTGCATAAAGAAGTCTCCATGTGTGTGTTGATATTGTATCCAAGCTGCAGGAGAACACATTTTAATCTAAAATAAATAACTGCTTTTAAACATTAATAATTAAAACTCAGTCCATTTCATATCATACCAAGTGACCAATATACAGACTTGTCAGCATGAAGCAGTTTCTACTGTATTGGTAATACCACAAGGAAGAGAGCTTGCTATAAATTGCTTCTATCAACTCTAATCTGCTTCCTCTCTTTCTCTTTCTCTTTCTCTTTCTCTGCGTGTAAATAAGGATTGTACAACGCTTCAGATCCAGTACTTCAGGATACACAGTAAGACAAATGTAGCTCTTGTCTTGCACAGCTTACTAGAGCTACATGTTTCTTAGGATCACACAGGACAGCTGCTTTCAGACGCTGCAATCAGATGCTGTCTTTGTGTCTCCATTACACTCACGATGATCTTCCTTGTTTCAAACTGTTTAAACTACATTGCATTGGACAGTCCTTCTCTGTCCTCTCTACAGTTTGATAGGTGCACGGAATCTATTTTGCCAACACTTCTGCCCCACCAACGTAATATTTTTGCTAACCAAATAGCTTAGATCTGAAATAAAAGTTTTGGACTCCTGAAAGAGATTCAGGAAAATTTGGTCCCTACCCTGATAAAGAACCCAGAACTCCTGGGTCCAAGATCACTTTCTATCTGCTTTTCATCTTTCTGCTCTGCTGCAGCTGCTCCTTTTTTCAGCAACTCTCCATTTGTGCAATAATTTTATCTCCCATGTTCCCACTACAAAAGGCAATTCATGTAAGTCATTTTCAAAATTGTAGTAATTAAACTAATTAATACAAAGCAAATGGAAGAAGAAAGACTTTTTGTTTTCAAAGAAGGAATAATAATTGCTATCATGTATAAAACATTTCTGAATAATAAGGGAAAAGTGGGGGTAAAACTGGTTTTCTTCAGTTCCAGCTCTTAACTAGTATCAGGCATGAAGTGCAGCAGTTGGCTTTATTATCGGGAAGAATTGGCGACCAGGTCAGATAATTCACCTAGGTATTCATGTGAACTCATAATGATGTGAAAGTATTCACCTGGGATTCATGTGAACTCATAATGATATAGAGGAAGATTATCACAGTTTATTAAGGTAAAGTAAATTTGATCACTCAGGGAGATTCATTGAGGATTAAAGTGCTGGAACCCAAGGATTCTGATATTAATCCAACACCCAGGCTTCAACCCAACAGAAAGTTAAAGACATTTAAAAGCCAGTCAGATCAATGGGTTTAAGTGCGGAAACTTCCCAGATGGGTTTGGATTGTTATCTAAACCAGTCCTTCCCAAACGTTTTCCTTCATTACCCAAAACTTGGTGGGTGTGTGTGGGTGATCAAAGGGGGGAAGAAGGGTGCTGGTGGGTGTGTGGCGCGAGTGAAGGGAGAAGGAGGGTGTGGTGCATGTGAGCAAAGAAAGGCCGGAGTGGGTGGGGAAGGCTTACTTGGGCAACTTGCGACCTCCCCTGCCGGCTTTCCCCATTGGGAAGCTGGCAGGGAAGGTTTCAAATGGTGATTACGTGTCCACGGGATGCTGCAACGAGTCATAAGTGCGAACTGGTTGCCAAGCACCCGAATTTTGTTCAAGCCAGAACTTTGAGGACTGGTTGTAAATCCCTTCCTTCAGCACTGTCGTAACTTTGAATGGTCGCTGAACAAATAGTCATAATTCGAGGACTACCTGTATTATAAAAACAATATCATTGAATGATCTTTATGTCATTTCAACGAATTATCATTGGTAATTTAATTGATTTTCATCAATGGGAATATTTGGAAGATTTTTGAATATATTTCAGTATATGTGACAATCTTTAAGTCAATTTAAATGTCCCCGTTGTGAAGAAAAACCACTTTTACCCAAATATGGGTAATTTACCCAAGTTTGGGAAGCACTGATCTAAACCATACTAGCTTTTTAAAATGTTCAGCTTAATATTTTAATGGCTTGAAAGAGGCCTACACTTGATATAAACTCTACAAGATTTATTTCAATTACTAAAGATCAAATAAAGTAAATTCTTTTTCAAAGACTGTTCAGTATATAGCCACTTAATTCCAAATGTGGACGGTAGATAGATATATACTCTTCTTTAAAGTAACCCCTACATTAAAATTGTGTCTAAGAACTCTGGAAATGGCTTAACCATAGGCAAAAATACCCAACATGGCATGTATACCAGGAGTGATAAAGGCACAGTAGTAATTGTGGCTGGACCTTTGACAGGAGTGATAAGTATAAATAGATAAATCTGGGTTCGATTGAATTAGAATTATCTAATGCTTGTTGCCAGAGAAACCATTTATGTTCTTGAATAAGGTTTATTTATTTATTTTTATTTATATTTCAAATTTAGTCAGTGCCCATCTCATTCAGGGAGCGACTGAAGAAGGTTGTGTTGCTCTTATGTGTACCTCTCCCACATAAAATATTTCTTAAAAATGAAAATTGATTACAACATTATTCTTGCTAAGGATGGATTTGCCCAGGGACCCAAAGAAAGGTGGAACATAGCCCTCTGCCTGTAATCTGAGATTCTGTATAGATGTTTTTTTATAATTATGATTAGAAGGAAGGCTCATCAAAACACTGATATCCAAAGACATACCTGAGTATGGCTGTATGCAATTTATACAGTGACTCAGGATGATGAAAGCATTTCATAATTTCTGTAGGGATTAACTCTTCTTTAGAGTTAGTATTTAATACACGCAAAGTAGCACCAGAGGCAGGCTTGGATATGGTACATCTGAAGTGCCACTATTATGCAACTATAATAAGTGTCTTTCCAATTATTATTTGGTTGGTTTGTGGAGGCACAGAGGGTGGCACAGGGAGCTGTAGGAAGCAGTTGGTAATGAACGAGTCCCATCCCTGACAAGTATTACAAGAGAATGGCACTGCTGGCAGCAAATGTGCAAGGAGTCCAGTTTTGACCTCATTTCCAAAAGCACCTGGAACTAGTGTCTGGATAGCCATAGAGAACACATATGCTATATTGGACTTTTCACAAAGTTATGATTGGCCCACACATAATAACAACATTCTTCACCATGGCACCAGATGCTGCCAAGGCCAGAATAGAATAGGACACAGGATGCCTACCTTACCAATAAATGGGACATAAGTAACTGTGGTGTAGCCAAAACAACCATAGAAACTGCACTGGGAAAGTTGCCTCATCAGACTAATAGCTGTAGCAGTCTTGTGTAATCCTTAGAACTAACAAAAATAATGAAAACCTCTCACCCTTATGGGTGGTATGTGTCTTCCTCAATCTCAGGTCCACTACCAGGGGCCTGGGAGTTTGAGGGTTCTGCGCAGTATCTTAGCTGTTCCTAGCACTGCACTCTTCTGCACAGAGAGCTCTGATGTTGTTCCTGGGATCTGTTGGAGCCACTCTCCCAGCTTAGGAGTCATGGCCCCAAGTGCTTCTACCACCACTGGGACCACTTTGGCCTTTACTTTCCACATCCTCTCTATTTCCTCCTTCAGTCCCTGGTACTTCTCCAGCTTCTCATGCTCCTTCTTCCTGATGTTGCTGTCACTTGGCACTGCTACATCTACCACACCACTGTCTTCTGGTCCTTGTCTACTACCCCAATGTCTGGTTGACTGGCCAGTACCTGCCTGTCCATCTGGATCTGGAAGTACCACAGGATCTTAGCCCTGTTATTCTCCATGACCTTCTGTGGAATCTCCCATCTGGACTTGGGAGGGTCTAGCCCATACACTGTGCAGATGTTCCTGTACACAATGCCAGCTACTTGGTTGTGCCATTCAGTATATGCTGCTCCTGCCTGCATCTTACACCCTGCTACTATGTGTTGGACTGTCTCTGAGGCCTCTCTGCACAGTCTGCACCTTGGGTCTTGTCTAGTGTGGTAGACCCCTGCTTCTATGGATCTGGTGCTTAGTGCCTGTTCTTTACCGCTATGACCAGTGCTAGCCCTTTCCAGCCACTGATAGGATTTCCCAGTGTCAGCCACCTCAGCTATCTGTCGATGGTACATGCCATGCAGGGTCTTGTCTTGCCATGGCACTTCTTCTGCTTGAACTTCCTCCCATGCCTGCTGCTGCCTCAGGCATTCTCTCACCAGCTCATCTTTGGGTGCCATTTTACTAATGTACTCCTGGATGCTCTGGGTTTCATCCAGGACAGTAGCTTTGACACTCATCAGACCCCACCCACCCTCTTTCCAGCTGGTGTACAGTCTCTGGATGTTGGACTTGGGGTGGAAACCTCCATACATTGTGAGGAGCTTCTCGGTCTTTACATCGGCAGCCTCTATGTCCTCCTTTGGCCAGCTCACTATACCAGCAGGGTATCTGATGACTGGCAGGGTGTATGTGTTGATGGCATGGATCTTGTTCTTCCCATTGAGCTGGTTCTTCAGGACCTGTCTTATCCTTTGGTGGTACTTGGATGTTGCTGTCTTCCTTGCCTCCTCATCTTGGTTCCCATGTGACTGTGGGATACCAAGGCACTTGTGGCTGGTCTGCATGTCTGCTATGTGGCCCAGTGGTAGTTCCGTCCCATCAGTCTTAACTACCTTCCCTCTCTTTTCTACCATCTGGCCACACTTCTCCAGTCTGAATGACATCCCAGTGTTCTCACTGTAGATCCGTGTCAGGTGGATCAGCGAGTTGATAGGTCTTGTTCATTCTTAGCATACAGCTTGACATCATCCATGTAGAGGAGGTGGCTGATGGTAGTTCCACTCTTGAACTTGTATCTGTATCCAGTCCTTGTGATTATCTGGCTGAGGGAATTCAAGTCTGTTGTCTGCAGAACAACAGTGGGGGACAGTGCATCACCTTGGTATATGCCACACTTGATGGCCACTTGTATGAGCTGTCTTGAGTTGGCTTCCAGTGTTGTCCTCCACAGTCTCACTGAGTACTTGAAGAAGGTTCTTAGCATCCTGTTGACTTTGTATAATGCCAGGCATTCACAGATCCATATGTGTGACATTGTGTTGTAGGCTTTTCTGTAGTCAATCCAGGCTGTGCTCAGATTGGTCTGTCTAGACCTTGAGTCTCAGGTGGCTGCTCTGTCTATGAGCTTCTGGTGTTGTTCCCAATGCCCTTCTGAGCTGTGCTCATGTAGTGGCCCATATGGTCCTGTAGCTTGGTGGTTATGATGCCTGATAGGACTTTCCATGTTGTGGGGAGGCAGGTTATTGGCTGGTAGTTGGATGGTGATATTCCCTTGTTGAACAGTCTTTCATGATCAGCACTGTCCTTCCTTGTGTTAGCCAGTCTGGGTGGGAGCCTGCTGCTAGCAGCTGGTTCATCTGCGCTGCTAGGTGTTCATGCACTGCTGTTAGTTTCTTTAGCAGTTAGTGTAGATCATGTCCAGGCCAGGTGCTGTCCAGCTCTGTTCTTGACCTGCTGTTGGATGTCTGCTACTGTGATGGTGACTGGTTCCTGTTCTGGGAGATTGCTGTGGTCTGCTCTCAAGGTCCTGCAACCACTTTGCACTGGTGTTATGTGTCTTCTCTTTCTCCCATATGTTCTTCCAGTACTGTTCAGTTTCTGCAGTTGGTGACTCTGCTGTTACTGTGTTGTTGCACTGCAGTTGGGAGTACACTTTGGATGATTCATTGGAGAACAGGGCATTTATCTTCTTGGACTTTGCTTCTCTAGTGTATCTCCTTAGTCTGGTAGCCAGTGCTGTGAGCCTTTGTTTAGCAGTCTCTAGGACTTCAGATGGAGTCAGCCCCTTGTATTTTTTCAGTAGCTATGTCTTATCCTTAATCTCCACACACTTTTGTAGTTCCACCAGCTGACTAACCTCTCTCCAAGTTGCCTTGATCTTAGCCTCCAACCTCATTTTCCGGGGGAGGGTGGGGGGGAGGGTATGTACTGCTGTTCTTCTTCATTGTGTAGCCAAGCATCTCCAGGATTACAGCAGCTGTAGCATATACCAGTTCATTGGTTTGGACTTATGGTGGTAGTAGGGATTGTCGTGAGGGCTCTATTGGCATCTTCTAGCATACTATCTGATGGTACTTCTGCATTAAGCCTTGGTATTCAGTCTCAGGGGTTGACTAGAGCTAGTTAACCTATGATCTTATGCCTCATATCAGCTGCTGTGCTCTGTAATGGAAGGGGTGGCAATGAGGCTCCAGCTTCAGGTGTTGGCTGCACATCCAGTTGTTCTTCTGGGTCTTCTTGAGTCTGGGATGTAATGTGTGGTTGGTCTATCTCAAGTTGTGAGAGCAGCTTCCTCTTCACTATGTTGAAACGTTGGGTAACTAGCTGTTTCTCAGTGTGGATGTAGGTCTTCTGTCCATCGATAGTTTCCTCATATGTTTCGTATATCCCCTCTCAGGTCTACTGTTGTAATAGCATTCCATCAGTCCCAGGTTCTCTTTTCTTGTCCATGTATGGGTTGTATATATACATAAAACCATGCAAAACTCTTGTTGTCAGAAGCAGTGGAAAGTCTGAACAAGCAACAAATTGCTGGCCAAATCCAGCTCTCTTTCTTGGTTTAAATCAACCTGTGAAGCACAGAACCAGCACTCTTTCAACAGACCACTAAATTGTATTTATAAGGTTCCTGTGTGAAACCTGACAAGTACTTCAGAAAGTGCCAGTCAGGCATTTTGTAGACAGATGCCTCTGCAGAAGTCAGGTAGCCAGTCTCTCCAGCAGTCCAAGCCAAAATGGCTATGGAGGGCTGTGCCCAAGATTTGGAGGGGAGGGTCATGCTCCTGGCAACCTAAAGAGGCCAGTGTGATGGAATGGAATTATGAAGGCCAGGCTCAGGGAGATAAACATTTTCTTAGCTCGACGGAGGAGCGTGGGAGCAACAAGAGAATGAGACTGGCACCTCCCTGAGGAATTCACACTGTTGTGGCTGGCTGGCTTGGGAGCTGGGGTTTCAGTCTGGGAAGATTCTTGCTAGAGGTTGTAGCTAATAAACATAGCTGAACTGAATCTGCATTGTCTCTTGGAGTTCCTTGGGCTAGGCCTGACATCAATCTTCCCAGACTCAAACCCCATCTCCCAAGCCAGCCAGCCACAACAGTGCGAATTCCTCAGGGAGGTGCCAGTCTCATCCTCTTGTTGCTCCCCCGCTCCTCTGGCGAGCTAAGAAAATGTTTATCTCCCTGAGCCTGGCCTTCATAATTCCATTCCATCACAGCCAGTACAATTTGGACAGAACCCAATCCCTGACCATGCCAGCTGCCAAATGGTCAGAGACATGGGCCAGTTGTATCCATGGCAAAAACTACGTTGAGAGCAGAGGAAAACCACTACTTTAAAATTGATAGAATAAAGGATACTTTCCTTCCTTCCTCAAGTGTGGCCTGAGGTTAGGACAAAGGCAATACCATGAATACCATGTCAGAAAAAAACAGTTAATGCAGTTATTAGAGATAAGTGAGAAAGAATCGTAAGACTCCACAGATGAGTTTTGTTCCAAGACTATTTCAGTGGAAGATGTGTCAGCCTTACCAGGTAGACCAGACAGGAAACACAATCAGATGAGCTAATTCTTTATTGTAATGCTACATTAACAGAATCGTGCAAGTCTGAAAGTACAATTCTCCCCCTGTCTCTTTTACACCCTGAGAAATTAGGGAGGGTCTCTTCTGAGCCTCTTGCCCTGCCCACTATCCAGCTGTGGGCTATACTGTCTCTTATGTCACCATTCCCTAGGGAGCATCTCTGGGCCCAGTCTCCCAAGGTCATTCCCACATACCATTACAGGTGCTTAAGTACACCCATGAAAGGAGATAACTTTGTTGAGCAGATAATTGTTTTCAGTATCCACCCACATGCCAATTCCATGTCTTGAGGCTTGTAATTGTTAAAAACACATCTTCAGTTATAAACAGAGTAAAAATGCTTAGAAAGAATTGGCAGCTAGAACAAAAAAAGCCAAGTGACTCCATGAATAGTGAAAGTTGTTGATGTAGCTAGGCAGCTGGTAGGTTTCCTGAAATAAAACCTTACCAGTTCTTTAGGATTTATTCAGATAATAGCAAGAAGGCTCCAACAACATATAGGAGAGTTTTTCTTAACCCTTGGCTTCCTTCTCCCCAAGCAAGAATGTGGGAGCACTGAACCAATTCCAGAATCACATGTTGATCTAAGGAAGCTGAGCATGAAAAACCAACAAATATGTGTTTTGTTGCCTTAAGAACAAATCCACAATTCATATGGATTAAAGCACTTTTTCCAGCTAGGGCTTATGTTTTATGATCCCATCCTTCCAGTTTTGGAGCCCTTGGACTGGACCCTATGGAGAATATCAACAATTTGTGTCCAGTCTAGTTCTTTAGGATGGTTTTTGAGGCTAACCTTGCCTCTTTAGATTGTCTTGATGGCCAATGGAAGGAACAGTAGAAAAACTACGTGGAAGACATGCAGTATGTAGTGTATCTGTTACTTTAGTATTCACTTTTCCCTGAAAAACACAATTCCATCAATTCCAGGTTCTCAAGAGATTTATTTTCCCAGTTCTCTTCTATGATTTGAACCTTAATTTTACAAACAAATTATGCTGAATTTGTGCCTCTAAATCTGAACTTCTATTTATTATATTTCTTGGGGTTCTGTGTCAAGGAAACCTGCCTGATGCTGAAAACCCATTATTCTCCGTACTTGCATCTTCTTAAATATATAGTTTATACACATTTTAGACAGAAGTTGGTTTAAGTTTGCACATTTCCGTATCATTTCTCCACAGCAGATTGAGGTGAACACTGCAGTAAAAGTAACATTTTTCATATTGCCAGGATAGTGCAAAGCATTATTACAACCCAGTAGAAAGGTCAGTCACCTCAATGGCAGCCATAGAAAGCCCAAGTCATCCTCAGAGGACCATGTGACATCTATAAAGGAGTCTTCTCTGATGGCCTCTGGCAAGAGGAGGGCCATAATCAAAAACAAATGCTCCCACAGGTTACATGGATTCAACGGTGCAGGCTTTAAACTTAATGACCTGTGCTTCTTATTTCAGCCAGAAAAAAAGCAGTAGCCAGAGTGATGGTTTCAGCACAGGCATATGGTGGGGTCTTTAGTCATTCTAGAACTTGGCTGAATTCTATACCATCTGAAAGTTCCAGACTAGGTACAAAGGCAGCCCAGCATAGTTGGGAGATATATATATATTAATATAATATAATAATATAATATAATATAATATAATATAATATAATATAATATAATATAATATAATATAATATAATATAATATAATATAATATAACACATACACACACTGTATATCAATCATACATTGCAGTAGTCAGCCTAGAGAATGCCAATGGATGCCAAAGCGGATACAAAGCAATCTTGCCCCTTGTTCAATCTGAGAAACCAGAGAGAAATCCAGATCTTGAAGCACCCCAAACTGTGTACTGTATATATTTATTTCTCGGACTCGTAACTCTGTCCAGGACAAGAAGATCTACTGCTTCCTTAGAATTATGATCCTCCAAATGAGTGCTCCCATCTTCTTTAGATTCAGTTTATTCTGTAGTCATTATAGTGACTACAGACATGACACGATAGCCACCATATTTGGGCTGCAAAAATCCAACAGTAATCCAGATTCTAGCAGCCCAGACATGGTAGCCCTACTGAAGATGTTAAGGAGGAATAAATGTGGGTATCATCACCATGCTCACATAGATTATCATATACTATTGGGACATTTGTCGAGCTTTTAGCTAGTGACCAACATGGATTGACCTAAAGTTGCTATGAACTCCTGAGCTGCTCCAGACAAACCAATCCAAAATGGATATTGAAATCAGTTACTACTATAAGCTGAGCAATGCCAACATGAACTTAGGAATCGATTCCACCAGTTCCATTAGCTATTCTGTTAAGACAGCAAGGCAATTGATGCATCAGCAAAATTCTCATGATCCCAAGTCTACAGTATATATACATATGAAATATGATCCTACTAAAACATAAACTGGTTTTAAGGATCATAGTCACACCGCTCCCCTGCCTGTTCCTCTGACTTGTGCAAGTGTCATACATAACAGCTCCTTGTTTTAAAGAGCAAAGCAAAGCAAAGCTGCCACTTTCCTCTTTCATGTTGTTCTGACTGCCTTTTCTGCAAGATCATCTTATAGCTCCTAGATGTATCAGAGGAAGCAGCTGAAGTGACACAGAATGCCTAGATCAGTGTTGTCCAAACTTGGCCACTTTAAGATAAGTGGACTTCAACTCCCAGAATTCCCCAGCCAGCATTCTGGGAGTTGAAGTCCACTCATCTTAAAGTGGCCAAGTTTGGACAACACTGATCTAGATGCAGTGAATAAAGCCATCTCCATGGTTTAAAACAACCCTCTGCAGCATACAAACTCAAACATATTCTACGTATACCAGCATTTTTTTGCTAAACACACAAGCAGAAACAGAAATGAACATCACTGTCAAAACTGCTCTCTTTTCCTCCTCTCTCTCTCTCTTCTGCAAAGCAGTTTCCATCTTGCCTTCATATTTGCTCAGTTAACAAACTGGGCTGATACCTTAAATGTACATGCTTGGAAGTAAGTTTCAAGCAATGAACTTTCAGGCTCGTCTCAGTTCAGATTACCTATGCATATTTTTTTTTCTTATAAAAGCTAATGCAATTATTTTGTTCTAGCTCTTTTTGTTTGAAGTCAGACAGTGCACAATGATAAAGACATGAAGGAATTATAATAAACCAATAACATTTCATTCTCGAGTTTTTCTTTAAGTTCGTACCTCTCTTAGGATCCAAATGCGATAACATCTCCTGCTCATTGTCTTTGTCGTACAATTTTCCATTTGATTAAATAAATTGCCATTAAGCTGCTATTTTTGAGACACTCTTCTAAATGAATTTCCAATGGGAGATCTAATCAGTGGAATGACAGAAACATTTCTTTGGCAAATGATCTGAACTCTTACCGGAAAAAGTATTTCACCTTGTTTTAAGATTATATGATTTATACAGTAATCGTTTTACCTTAATTTATGCTGTCATATGTACTAAATTTCAATGTCCCTAACTTTAAGCAAAGCATGAGTTTTTACTGGGCTGGCTGAGCATTATGGGTGTTGCACTGACACATCTGGAGGGCATCATGGTGGGGAACGCTGGGTAGCCCAGCAACTCAGGGGCTACTTTATGTGGGAATGAGGGTTGGCAAGGAGGGGACCCATATTACCCTTTGCATTTTTTTCCTACCAAAATGCTAGCTCGGTGCAATACTCTCTAGCAATCAGAGTGCCAGGCCAGCCTTTCTGCATGCAGCTTCCTAAGATCAGCTATAGAGGAACCACCTTGAGACACACCTGCTCAGCTGCCACCAGCCAGCTCCAAGTCATAGTGCTTTTCCTTACCGGTTGTCATCAGGAGGGTGTAAATCAGTCCTGCTCTGAGGCAAAGGGAATGGCGGAATCGGATTTCTTGATTTACAACACTTAAATGCTCCCTTTCTAAAAGGCAGCATGTGGGACACCCTCGGGAGCTTGTGGCTTCTGCTGTGGAACTGGGCCCTCTGCTTCTGTGCTGATCATCTTCTACGTGGCCCACTCACAGATATCTTGGGCTGATCAGACTCTTTTTCTACAATACAGTAGCACTTTTCATCACTGCTTCTGGTGCTGGTGGATTGCTTCCTGTGCTACCTCTCATGCTGCCCCAGACAATTTCCTATATTACTTTTCGATCTGGAAGTCTTTGATTGCTGCTGCTTGTTCCAGCTGCCACTCTTGGTGCTGCTGCTGCCACCCACAGGTTCTACCATCCATGCTTCTATGGATGATTTTCTCTGCTGCCACTCTGACGACCAGCCAGCACAATCGCACACTAAAATAAAATGAGCCTCTTCAGAATAATGGCACTGTTAGAACTGGGGGAGGGGGGAACCAGATGTGCCAGCTCACAGGTTTGCCAGGGTGGCCAAGGTTGTTTCTAGGTGCGATGATGTGACAGTCATCATGCATTGGGGTGGAGGGAGAGGGGAGGAAACATTGCAAAGAAAAAAACCACAGTGGCTTTGTTGAATGTTGCACCACTGCCATCTCTGGCCTGAAAATGCTGGCTCTGCCCTTAATGATCCGAACACACATCACGGCACCAGAATTAAATCCTAGAGTAGATTGATTGTGTATTTCCACAGACCTGCTATGACAAAGGGCTGAGCTCTGTCCAAATGCAGAGATGGCCTGCCAAACCTATGTACCCATGAAATAAAAGGTTCTCAAGATATTATTATTCTTGTGGCATGTCATGATATGGAATTCCTGCCAGCTTTTGATCTGAAAGCACAAAGTGATCAATAGAAGGAAAATTTATTTTTGTTTTAAAAGAAAAATAGTGGGAGGTGATACTGGAATACATTACAAGGTTGCTACTGGCTTAGATATGAAAACAATATCATTCTGATAATTACACTGATAATCTGGTTTGTGTAGTTGGGGTGGTTATATAATTCATGCTTCATATTTGCACATTTGGGTTAAACATCACCAGTGTCAAAGAATCACAGGCTCAGAACTGTAACTGGATTAAATTAATTTCCGTTGTTGCATACTAAAAATGCTATCTAAGAAAAGAAATGCAAGTATTATGAACAATGTAATGGCAACCTAATTTTATTTATTTATTTATTTATTTATTTATTTATTTATGTATGTATGTATGTATGTATGTATGTATGTATGTATTCATTCATTCATTCATTCATTCATTCATTCATTCATTCATTCATTCATTCAATTTATATAGCTGCCCATCTCAGACCAGTGACTCTGGGCAGTTAACAGTAATAAAATAATCACGTAGAAGTAGCATGCATGCTTTAAAAAACACATCAATGAAATAATTAAGAATTAGAACATTTTTTTTCAAAATACATTTTAAAGTTTCTGGCAATTTTATGTCAAATTAATATTCATGCAGCCAAAATAAAGCATTACAACTGAAGGAGACAGTATCACTCCACATTCTAATACATCTTTCCAACTCCAGGAATCACTACTTGTAAGACACTGTAGTAGAGTCCATGTTAGAGCAGGTCTCCTGTTCTGGAGAATTAGAAGTCCATCCTGTTTTCTTTAAAGCAGGGACAGAAAACCTGTGAACTCTCTGGAAACTGCTGAATAGGACTCCCATCATCCCTTATCATGGTAGACACAGTTGCTTGGAACTGTACTTCAGAAACATTGAGAGAGCACAGGATTTCTATTCCAGCTCTAAACTAACTTTCTTTATATCCACAGGAAAAACAGGTGCTGAGGGTGAAATCTGAAGCAGTGAAATAATGTGTTTGGATGCAGCATAATCAATACACTGGGGCAATAAAACAGTCTTTATTTAAAGAGTCTAGTCCAAAGTACAAGTTAATAGAGAAATCAATTCATCAAACTCTTTAAAGGACCACACAGAATCCCTTCTCCTCAACCACACAACTTTGTAGTCAGTATAAAAGGCAGTACTTAGATCTGTCTCCATAAGCCAAGTGGCCTGCAGGATGTATTGGATTGGAGTTCCTATTATCCTTATTTAGGATGCAATCATGCTGGCTGGAGAGTTGCACTGTAATATCCCTGGACAGTTTCAGGTTAAGAACTGCCCAAGACTGAACAATTCTCACCTGAGTTTGAAGGATGTGTTCAAGTTGTTGCTGCCTTAAAAAAAAAAATAAAGTGTCCCTCAAGTTGAGTTTTGACTCCTGGTGACTACATGGAGATGCTAGTGCATTTTTCTTAGCAACAATACAAAAGAGGTTTGCCACTGCCTTCTTTCAGAAGTTCTTCAATTTCCCAGCCTAGTCTACAGCCCAGAGATTTCCTGATGGTCTCCCATCCAAGTACTAACCAGGTCTGATCCTACTTACCTTTTTCAAGATCAGCCAAGGTCAGCTATGTTATATACCTCCAGGTGTACTTTCACAACTACTCAAAAAATGCATACCATTTTTCAGAAACAATATTGAAGGATTCTACCTATAAAACATATGTTACACTAGAAAATTCATGCCAAAATATGTACATCAGAATAAACATGCACAAAAATTACTTTATGCCAGCTTGAAAAGAATCTCCTTACTCTGACATGGCATTGGAATGGAATGGAGTGGAATAGATTTGAGGCTGGAAAAATGAAGAATTGAGCTAAAGTGTAACTTGTGCTTGAAATACTACCCAAAAATGTAACCAATAAAACTGTTTCGAAAGTGGGGTTAGACATATGTTCATGATAACGGGCCTTTATCAGCAACCTAGCCACAGCATTCTCAAACAGCTGAAGTTTTTGAACACTTTCCAGAGATAACTTTACATAGAGGATACTACACGAGTTAAGATATATTTAAAATCCATGTCCTTGGGGCCAGATCAGATGTCCCAAGGGTTCCTTCAGCTAAGCAAAATTGCTAGTTACACCATCTGGCATCCATGACCTGAGCTGTGACCAGGAATATGCATCAACCCAAGGTGGGAAGCAACTCTTTCTTAATGCCAGACCACCACCCCAACCATCTGTCAAATTCCCACCAGTCTCAATCAGATGATCAGTTCTAAGTGTCCTGTAGCTAAGTGTCCTACGATTGCCTGGCTGAAGTCTAAAATGATGGGCAGAAAGATTCCAAGGAACCAAAATGAGCAACTGTAGCCTTCTAGATCAGTGTTTCTCAACCTTGGCAACTTTAAGATGTGTGGACTTCAACTCCCAGAATTCCCCAGCCAGATGCGAAGTCCACACATCTTAAAGTTGCCAAGGTTGAGAAACACTGACCTAGATATTGCCGAACTACAGCTCCCAGCCAGCACAGCCAACACAGATTAGATGTTACTGGTTCCCCAATTCTTCAATTAATCCTCCTCAGTTATCTTGAAGTATATGAGCCTCACCTTCTCCCATCTTCATTTCATCGCTGGCATTTCTGATCTCCCACTGATTAAAACAAAAATACTTCTCTTTCACACCACTGATGTCAAATTTTGACAAACACTTTTTTTTCCTGCCCACCTTAAGTTCATATAAATCAGGCTTTTATGTAACAAGGTTTTATTTTCCAGAAATAAGACCTGTTCTTCAAAAGAGCTATTAGTGGTAGCAAGACTGAATCAGAAGAGGTTTGATGAATATTCTTTGTGATGCCATTGCAATTACTGGAATTTAATGAACAACAATTACAGAGCCTATAATCTAGGCAGGACTGACAAATGAGTGAACAATAAAGTTAGTTGCTTGCAGCCATAGTAGAAAGATTATGTAGGCTGAATATTATTTTGCAGGGATTGAGTTCTTAAATCCCATCTCTACAGAAGAAAGGATGTTTCATCCAAGAAGAGCTTGGATGTTCTCTCCATATTAGGTCTAGGAAAGTTGTAGCTATGCACCGTAGTACTAAAATATTAAATTACTGGAAAAAGTTTGCAAGATGCTTAGGCTATAATTCATCCGTTACACACTTACCCAGGGGTAAATGCCTTTGAACCACTAGGATTTATTTCTGAGTAGACATGAGCTGAATGTGCAGTATTAGACAGTTGTTTGCTCTTTCAGAGGACAGTTCAGAATGCAAAAACATGCTGTAGGCTGCTAAATCCAGTTTATACACAATGCATTCAAGGTCTGAAAGACTTGAACACAAATGGTATAAGGTGGAAGATGCTCTGTTATTTTAATATAGTTTAATATAATTATTCCCCAATCTGGGTCCTTCCACATGTGCTGGAATGACAGCTCCAAAATTCCCAACCAACATGGTCAATGCCTGGGAATTCTGGGAGACAGATACAGATACAGATTCATCACGTTGCTTGGCCTTGCCACCATTCACGTAATTCAAGGAAGCTTCATTTCCATCTACAAAACTGCTAAGCAGATAACACAGACAAACTGGACAGTGTCATACACTGGCTATCTTTTTGGACAGATGGAATATCTTAATCTCAGAATCTAAAGAGATGAAAACTCTATATCGATATATGCAGCTGCATTATTCTTTCCCGTAGCATAGTTAAAGGACAATGTGATTTTTGTTTTAAAATTTAACCAAAGGAAATATCCCCTTTCATCTAAAGAGAAGAAAACTCCCATCTCTTTAGAATTTTTCTTCAGGTACCTAACAGACCCTCTTGGATTTCAGAGGGAGCTTGGGGTTTTTCCTGAGGTTTTGATACATGGTTCAATTGAGACCTTGGTTGCTGACTGGAATGAGGTGGGTGGGGACAGCAGCTTTGGACTGCATTGTGCCTGTGCAGATTCTGTGCACAGACTCTGGTATGTCCCCTGGTTTTCAGAGGGCCTCCAGAGGATGAAGTGACCAAAGTGATGCCTAAAGCACTGCTGACAGAAAACTAGGAGTGAATCCGACCAGATACGGATGAGATCCTTTGTTAGAACCTACTTTGCAGTGATAAGGGCAGTAAAAAAGGCTTTTTCTTTGCCCTTATTGTCAGCCCTTCGAGGTAGTCCAGCCAAGAAGCATAAACTGTGAGTAACACAACCTTTATTGTAAGATTACAGTAACAGAATCTTGCAAGCCTAAAAGGACTTCTCCCCTCTTTTATTTTCCAGAAAACTATCATCTGAGATGCTTCCCATACCCCTTTTGCTCCTGTGGGCTGAGATACCTCTTGCATGACAGTTGTCTAGGCTGCAGCTCTTCCTCCTGTCTCCCAAAGCCATTCCCACATACCATTACACTTATTGTGTTCTCTGAGTGTCAGCCGACACCCTGATCAGGGTGTCTCAGTTCCTTCTGGTCAGGAGGGATTCATTAGAGCATCTACAGGGTCACTTTGAGGACTATACTCAAGACCTTGTGGATAAAATCACTCAGATTTGCTTTGAGTTGGACTCCAGCTGGGCAAATCCTATGGAAGTGATTGAGACACAGTCTTGTGATGTTATCAGTCTTGTGATGAGTTCAAGTCTGTTAGTCCTGAGAAATTTGAAAGGATCCTCAGAACTGTGGATGTGGCCACCTGTATATTAGATCCATGTCCCCTTGATTGGTCTAGGTCTCCAGGGAAGGAGCATGTGGCTTGATCCATGTGGTGATAAATGCCTCCTTGAGAGAGAAAGTGTTCTACCAACTCTGAGTCAGTGTTGAGTCCCCTCCTCAAGAGACCATCCTTGGATACAGCCTATTGGGACAATTTTTAGGGAAGGCTGTTGAAAAAGTGGTCAGCCTCCAGCTTCAGAGGGTCCTGGAGGAAATGGATTATCTGGGCCCTTTCCAGTCAGTATTCAGACCAAGGTAGAGTACTGAGATGGCTTTGGTTGCACTTGTCAATGACCTGTGATGCCCTCAGGATGATGGTGGTGCATTGATCCTATCTCTTCTTGATCTCAGTGCTCTCAATACCATCCTTCTGGACCAGCTAAGTGAGTTGGAGATGGGGGCACCTTTTGCAGTGGTTCTCCTCCTTCCTCCAAGGCTAGTTCCAGTTGGTGTTGGTGGGAGGGGAGCAGTCAAGCCCTAGGTCCCTGCTTTGTGAGGTGCCTCAGGGCTTTATCCTCTCCCTCCTCCTTTTCAATATCTGAATGAAACTGCTGGGTGAGGTCATCTGTCAATATAAAGTGAAGTATTATCAATATGCATATGATACCCAGTTATGCATATCTGCTCCCAGCTGTCCAAGTGAGGCTGTCAAGATTATGTCCTAGTGTCTGGAGGCTGTGGGGGTCTGGATAGGGAACAACAGGTTGCAGCTCAACCCTGCCAAGATTGAGTGGTTATGGGTTATGGGTCCCCTGGATCTGGGAATTGGAGTATTTCCATTTTTGATTCTGGATGGGGTGGTACTGTCCTTTTCAGACTCAGTGTGCAATCTGGGCATTCTCCTGGACCCACAGCTCCTCATCGAAGTGCAGGTAGCAGCTGTGCCCCCCCCCGATCTTTAAAGGTGATATCCAGCACCTTTAATTGCACCTGGAAACCTATTGGGAGCAACTGATGCACAAGACACAGTTGTGCAAAGGACCCCCTTCCTTTGCACAACTGTGTCTTGTGCATCAGTTGCTCCCAATAGGTTTCCAGGTGCAATTAAAGGTGCTGGGTATCACCTTTAAAGACCTACGTGGCATAGGACCAGATTCCTTGTGAGACTGCCTTCTCCCAAGAATATCTGCCTGCCCCACCTGCTTCCACAGAGAGGACATGTTCCAGGTTCCTTCTTTTAAACTTTGCTGTCTTTTCAGTGGCTGGCCTGTGCACTCTGGAATTATCTCTCTGCCTGATACATGACAGGCCCCATCTCTGCTTGCTTTTAGAAAAGCCATTAAGACCTGGCTTGTTCTCCAGGTATTTATATCCAGTTGAGTGGAGTCCCCTTTTGGTTGTTTAATTATTGTGTTTAGTCACCATTTTATATTTGTATATATTGGGGGGGGGGTTAATGGAGGGGAGGAAAATTGGCTTATTGTTTGTTTTTTCCTATGTGCCAGCCAGACTCACATTGTTTGAGCGGTCCTTTAATCTATTACATAAAATAAAAATAAATAAATATTCTGTTCGTGTTAATCTTAGGAATCACATGAAAGCCTATCAGGAATATCTGGTGAATTTGCACTCTTATTTAGAAATTATCAAGAAGTTAAATTGTCAAATGTTGCCACTGAGACTTAGGGAACTAAAACACAGATCCAGACTGGAATTAGATATGGATCAATATCTGAAATATTCCATGTGTATTCAGTCTGGAGAATTCTGGGAATTGAAGTCCACACATCTTAAAGTTGCCAAGTTTGAAAAACACTGATTTAGAAGGAATATAGGAAAAATGAAGTTTCTAGAAGAAATAATGTTTCTAGGATATAGAAACCCACAAGAAATGATAGAATCTGGCCTGATATCAAGTATCTTCACTCAAGGCAAGGGTGGCAAGAATTAATGAGCTGTCTCCAAGGTGATCCTCATAAAAACCTGGGGGAACCATTATTTCCCTTCTTCTTCCACGTTGAGGCCTGGTCACATTTGTTTCAATGTATAGACAAGAAGGTTCCTATTTTGAATCTGGCTGATCCAAATATGATTGTAATTCTGTGCATTGCATCTCACAACATCTGTGTTTCTGTTATAATAAAATTCCATTGAATCTAGGTATAATAATCACCCTTGAATGAAAGCATTATAATTGTATTTTACAAAAGAGTGTTCTCTAACCTTCTTCAGTGATCCAAGATTAAGCTTCAAGGTTCACACTGCAATGTTCACAAACAATAGTTACTTTAGCAAAGAAATGTTTTTCTGCTGCGCACCTGTGAATTTCATCAATGACAACCATCAATAGGAAAATAGAATTATGGGATGAATGACATTGTTCTTAACTTATTTTTCCCATATTGACAGTAGAAATTGTCCTTGTGTTATTTGTTGAATCTTAATTATGGAATTCAGGCTGTGGCCTGAATTCCATTAATAATTAATGGAATTATAATGTTTGGTAGGACTCTAAACAGACTGGTGGCAGAGTTCGTTTATCCCAATAGAAGAAAAGGAGGGATAGATTGTAGATTGGACTTGCTTAAGGCAGAATTACACACCCCTTGAGTACAAGCCCCAGAGCAAATTCATGTTTGCTGATTTATAATTTTTAATTTGAAACAAGAGGAAAATCATTAAATACATGAGTAGTAATCATACTCAATGTACATAATTAAATTTAACATAAATTACATTCATATTTAAATTAAATCAAATACAGCTTCTGTCCTGGCTACAAATGATTCATCATGGACCTGCTTCATTTTTAGATTGTGGCTGTTGACAAGACCCTCAAAGCTTGAATGCAACCCTTAGTCTGAAATGGGTTGGATATATCTAACTTAGATGGACAGTGTCCCATTCACATACTGTGCAAGTATAACAATATGAGGGCATTTTTTAATTGATTTACAATTCTTGCCATAGAGGTTCTTTGGAACTGTGACTGTTAACAGATAATGTGGGGAGGTACCCTGTTGCTTCTGCTCTAATATAGCTGACTATTTCCCTTCACCAAGTGCACCTTATGAAGCTAGCAGTTGAGGTATAGCTTACTTCCCATAGCTAGGTAGGCCAGTGATGAAGTCAGTAGTAATATGCATTGGCACAAGAGACATCCCTTTCCTAGAGTTCATTAGATCTTCCTAACCTGGTTTCGATTTTACTTATTTGTGCAGGATATTTATATCTATTTTTTTCAATTGTTTAGATTAGGCATTATTTTTCTTTAGGCTATACCTCTTAGATAATCAGGGCTCAGCTGTAATTTTTTTAAAAAAATTAAGGATATTATGATGTATTGTAATAACTGTATGCTCTGTTCAGCTATTATACCGTTCACAAGGATTGTTAAAGAAAGGAGAATCCAGAGAACAATTTCTGGCTCTAAAGTCTAGCAGTACAGTCAGATCTTCTTTAGCTTTTTTCTTACAACCCAACAAGATCGTTTCCATTTTGAAAGGGTAAAAACTTAAAAAAAAATAAAAACTAACAAAAATGCTGAGTTTCAATACCATGAACACTACTGCAGACTCTCAAAAGACTATGGATATGTTACAATACACTGTGCTAGTTGGATAGTTTCACCCCTAGGTTTAGCCATCTCTGAAAATGTGCTCAAGGACTGTTTTCCCAGCTTGGCCTGAAGAAGCTCCCTGCAGGGTTCTGCATGCCGAGTGGAAACACTGTCAAACTTCATTCTGAGCTTTGTTCACCGTTTTGACTGCCCAAGTCTGGTAAATGTAATCTAGATGGAGAGATTGAGATTAAAACTGATGGTCAAGGCAAAACAGGAACAAGTTTTGACAACAGCCCCACTTTGCCTGGGAAAGCCTGATCAACTTTAAAAAAAAAAATAAAACAGCAACCTCCCCCACAAGTTGCTTGCAGTTGTCTAAGGGGGGAGACTCACAGTTTAAGAAACTTGGATTATTCCTATACAGGTAGTCCTCGTTTAGCAACCACAATTGGGACTGGCAACTTGGTCATTAAGTGAAACAGTCGCTAAGTGAAACCGTGACTGTGCTTACGATCTTACTTCAGCTTTCCTTTGCTTTACAGACCTGCAAAGGTCGTAATATAGCTGAAGATCTTTCTTGGTTGGGGAAAGATTAAGGCTGCAATTGCTGCTGATACAGTAAATGTACATTCCCTAATATGTGGCTGCTAGTCTGGATGTGACTTACTAGAAAGGTTACATGGGAGTATCTATAATGGGATGGGCAACATGTGGCTCCCCTGATTTTGAATCCAAATTCACACACTCAACCAGCATGGCCAGTGGAGACAGATACATGGAGTTGTGGCTGCACAACAGCTGGTAGGAACACAAGTTGTTTGTTCTGGCACCTGATATGTTCCTTTGGTAGTAGTCAAGTCATGGAAATTTGTTACCAAGACATGAGGCGTTCCCTGTTATGGGTTGAGTCACAAAAGAAGTAAAATCAGCAACCACAAATCCAGAAAGTTACCCTGTTCAATTAGGTGGTTTCCACTGTAATGTTTATGTCTGGTGCTGCAGAATTAGCTCTAATGACTTTTGCTACAGCAATTAAATATTATTGTTAATGTAATTTATTTCTTTTAAAAGTGGTCTATACTTAGCTTATAAAGTGACTCAGAAAATACATGAGGCCTTGCAAATCACAGGGGTACACAAATCTGATAAGTAACAAGGAGGTCAAACTATATGCTGTTCTGGAAAGCTAAAACAAAACTAGGAAGTGCTCACTAAAAAATTAAAAGTTCATGAGTTTATAGTCACTAGAGGGCACTAACAGTTCAGTTTCAGAATTATGAGACTTTTTTTTTTTTAAGCAAATTGCAGGTAATTGTGTGGGCTCCTTGGGGGGAAAAAACCTCAAAAGCAACAATAACGTAAGAAATGCCTTTAATAAGGAGCAACTAAATTATCACAAGGACCAGCACAATGTTTGAGTTCATGCTAACTCTTATTCGGTACAAATATTAGGAAAAGACAGCGAACAGTAGCCTGGAGGTGAGGAAAGATGGAGCTGAAGCATTTCCCCTCCCCTCCCCTCACCTGCCCTCCCCTCCCCTCCCCAGCTCTATCTGTAACATGCAATAATCTTGAAATGAATGGAAAGGAACAGAGAATGTATTTTGCCAGCTTAATTCGTTTGACCCTGCTAAGATCTCAGCTTGCCTCTAAGGCGCTGAAACAATGAAACAATCGCAGCTTTTCCTTGGAAAATATAAAAGCCAGCAGTTATTCAGATGGATCTGTAGCACCGTGCAGGCCCTCTGTCACGCAGAGGGTAGAAGGTAAGGCAGTTGCAGCAGATCTAACTAGAAAATAGGTGGTGTGCACCCCACTGGATTAAGATCCAGTGCACCTAAATTGGCCATTGCTGTCAAGGGCGATTTTTCTACATTTATTCAACAGGTGTACATAAGAGGTCATCTCTGTCTAAGGTATGTGATAGAAAGCTTGGAGTTTCTATTATCCTGTGAGCTAGCTACAAAGTAGTGACTGTTCTAAGTATCTGATGCTCAGAGAAGTAGCTGCCTTAACCCATCCATGCACCCGTGCTGCCTGCAGGCCTGGGAAAATACATGTGGGCTCCACAGGCCAAGATATTTCATTTAATTTCTTGGAAGGACAATTAATTGATATTGGATGGGATTCTTAAAGTATTTAAGTTCTCTCTTCGCCAGATCGCCTTGTCCATATAGCCTTAACCACATCCTCGCTTGGAAGGACCTGCAATTTCTTACATAAATTCTTTGCTTTCTTCGGCTTTATCTCCTTTGTTTCACAGATTAAGACTACAAACTCCTTAAAAGTGGAAATCTATCTTTTTTGTTTAAGGAAATCACCAGAGTGCCTTGTTCATTGATCTTCTCTCCTTCCTGTATTTTATTTCTGACTGGCCACAGTGTACATGTATCACTATAATATACATTTGACAAAGTGGTCTATGAAACCGGATGCCACAATGCATTTGTTAGATTTCTTAGTGCCATAATAGTCTGTATGAATTGATGACGGTATGCGCCACTTGCATAGCCACAAGCTGAGAGCGAACTAAAGATAGAAAACATTGCTTGGATCTATTGGGGATTGTGTTCCAGTTCAAGTGGCATTTTCAGAGGAAAGGTTCCCCCCCCCCCCCATCTCTGGAAGGAAAAATCAGCCTTTTTGGTACGCTCTAATCCCTCTGTCCTGTGGTGGGAGAACTGTTCTGTTTCCTGCCCACCTGCAAGCATGTCTCATCAAGCATCACTTTGCAAAAGGCACAAAAACTGGAGAATGAAAAGATTGCCTCTTTGCTCATTCTCACCTACTAAAGTAAACTCTAACAATAATTGCCCATGGATAGCAATTCTCTTGCCTCAGGATACCATTCCCCATTGGACGGAAGAAGGAGACTTCAATTAAAGTCAACTCATTTGAATAGCATCATGCAGAATCCAGGACAAATTATTCTTGTTCCCGCGAACCTGCTTATTGTCAGAAGCCAAACCCTAACCCAGATACACATTGTAGGAAGACAGCCATGGTAGTCTATGGTAGCCAAAAATCAGGAGAACCTTTTCTGACAACTTTTATTAAAAGGCGTATGGCTCATGTCATCACACATGCCTTTGATAAAGAAGCTTATGCCTTTCAATAAAAATGGATTCATTGGAAAAGGTGCTACCAGACTCCTCAGCTGAATCTGAGACCAGCCTGTGAGATACTGTGGAATCAGGACCTTGAGTAAGTCTGTTGGCCTAGAATAGTTGACTTAGTATTTAGACATAGCTAGACCACCTTCATTAAAATAGTTTATTTATGGTTGTGGACTTTGCTGACTTTTCCACTGTCCTTTCATAAAATCACAGAGTTGGAAGGAAGCACGCAAGTCCAACCTTTTCAGTGCAAGATCCACTACAGCAATGTTTCTCAACCTTGGGAACTTTAAGATGTGTGGACTTCAACTCCCAGAATTCCCCAGCCAGCATGGCAGTATGTTCAAACAAAACCTGGAAGGTCATCTCTCAAAGATGCTGTAGTACAGTGTTTCTCAACCTTGGGAACTTTAAGATGTATGGACTTCAACTCTTCAATTCTGAGAGTTGAAGTCCACACATCTTAAGGTTCCCAAGGTTGAGAAACACTGTACTACAGCATTTTTGAGAGATGACCTTCCAGGTTTTGTTTGAAGACTTCTCACAAAGGAGAACTCACCGCTTCTTGTGGCAAGCTGTTCCACTGACTGACTGCTCATGCAGTCAGGAACTCTCTTTAATAAATAAATAAATTTAAATAAATCTTTACTTAAAACTGGACCAAAGAGCTATGTGGATGATGTTTGCACCTTTAAAGACTTGCTTCTTCAACATTTCTAGTCTGTATTTATATCATTCTGCCTTAGGAAAGGTGAGTAGGATGAGGCTAGATTGGTCTCTTTTAGGCAGATTACAATGTTGTTGTCTTGCAGACTTCCCATTATATACAAAAAGCTTTTCAGCTTACATATGGGTCTTCTTTGACTAAACGTATCCAACTACTTAGCTGGCTGAACAATTCCACACTGCTGTGCAACACTGCAAGGTTGTAGTGATATGTGGCAGTAGTCATGAGCTACTATTCTTCAAGCATCAGTATTGGGGAATTGTTTGACAGCTTTGATTAGAGAAAAAACATTGATGAATTTTAATGCCAACTGGAAGCCCCTTTTGGACTTTTTTACAGGAAACAGGAAAAAAATGACATTATGATATATGGATGTGATGATTACTTAAATTAATAGATCATACAAAATATGTACGTTAAGATGGAGTTTTAGAGTAAGAGGTTATTATATGATTCATTTGTATCTGCTGCACACTAAGTCAGAAGTTATTCTTTTTTCTTTTTTCCTCTTTTTCTTCTCTATTTTCTGCTACTTTTTTTTCTTTATTTCTAGCTTTCTACTCTTCTTGATTATTAGTTCTTGTTAGTTTTTATTCTTTTGCTTTTTAAAAACTTAATAAAGTTTTTAAAAAAAATATTGGGGAATTGTTCTGAGGGCAAAGAAAGCTCCAGGGCTCGTCTGCCCAAGTTGGAAAATATAGAAGGTCTTATTCCTGTTCTTGCCTATTGCTATTAGGTATGTTGTGCGCATCTGCTGACGTTTCTGCGGCATAAAATTTCTTCAGCAGATAAAAATAGGAAAGCTGTAAATGCTCGGCCTCACTGAAGACTGCGACTGGCCCCTGCTGGCCAAATGGTTGCCTTACATTTTGTTTTCCTTGGCTAGAGTTGTGCTTGGGCCACGGTTTTCACAAAATAAGCCAAATGTGTTTGACTTTAAAAAATAATCTTGCTTTCATAGTGCTGAGAAGGAATTCTCTTGCAGACTATTGGATGAAAATTTCTGTATAACTCAAGAGCAGGCAGTACATCAATTGAAACTGGTCCATAAAAGCAGTATGTTCCAATATTTTGTGTTACCATCCAGGGAGTAACAAGGGAGTAAAACTTTTCTTTTTCTGAAAATCCTGGAGTCTCAGAACTATCTGTAAAAATCAGGTATCAAACTGACATGGGGGGAGGGACAGAAAAGCTGGCATGTGTATAGAAATTATTGCATTGCATTTATATCTCAATTTTCTTTTGAGAGCTCAAAGTAGCATTCTTGGGCTATATGAAGTAGCCCTTCATTCCATCCTCCTAATGACCTTGTGAGATAGGGTGACAAGACAGAGTGACTAAGCTGAAGTCATTTAATCTGGGTTAGATGAGAATTGGAACCTGGTTCTTCTCATTCTCATTCTTAACACCTTAACTGCTATACCACAATATCTAATAAATGAAATTCTCTAACACAGGGTTCCTCAACCTTGGCGACTTGAAGATGTGTGGACTTCAACTCCCAGAATCCCCCAGCATGGCTGGCTGGGGAATTCTGGGAGTTAAAGTCTACACATCTTCAAGTCGCCAAGGTTGAGGAACCCTGCTCTACCAGATAAAATTGTCATAACAGGAAAAAAAAAATTCTCATCCAATCTTTTCTTAAGCATTCATGAAAGTGCGGGAGGATTTTTCCTTTCCCATTCTGTGTGGCTAGATGAGCAAGATCACTTTATGGGTTTGTATGCCTCTCTTTATCCTTGAGTACCAGCTTACTTTCCCTTTAATTTCCAGTTAACCATGGTGTAGGATTATACCTATGGCAGCAATTGTCCGAACCTGATGGAACAGTGGGACAATATGTGGTTAAAAGGATTTAAATTTACATTATGTTATAACCTAAAATAGATTTTTTAATAAAACGATGTACCGTTGGCATATGACTCCAGAAAAATTGTCTAGAATGGATAAAGGTGCTTCAAATTTATGTTGGAAATGTGGACAACATGAAGGGTAATTTTATCATGCCTAGTGGACTTATAAAAAAGCCAGAAATTTCTGGGTTCAAATGCATATAATGATACAAAAAACTATAACCAGAACTTTTCTCGCTGGGATTAGTGGATAGTCAATTAGAAATGAGCCATGGAAGATTATTTTTATATATGATTACTGCTGCAAGACTATTATATGCACAAAAATGGAAAGACTCTGAAATACCCCCAACGAGGAATGGTTGGAGAAGATGACAGAACTAGCAGAGATGGCAAAATTAACTTGTTTGATTAGAGAAAGATCAGTAACTACATTTATCAGTGACTGGGAATCCCTTACGGAGTTTTTGCTGAAAAAAGAGAAAAATGAAGTTGTGATTTATGGGTTTGAAGATTAGAAAGGGTAGCTTATGGAAAGAAGGAAATTATGATGTAACCTTAGAGAGAAAGGGTAAATTATAAATGCATTTATAACCACTGTCAAAAAGATAGGAAGCTGCTTCTTTCTTTCTTTCTTTCTTTCTTTCTTTCTTTCTTTCTTTCTTTCTTTCTTTCTTTCTTTCTTTCTTTCTTTCTTTCTCTCTCTCTCTCTCTCTCTCTCTCTCTTTCTTTCTCTTTCTTTCTCTTTTCTCATTCACTATACTTTCTTATTTTTTTTGTTTCTTTTCTAATATTTGTATTGTTTTTATCTTGTTAAAAATTTCTTCAATATAAATTATATTTAAAAAAAAAGAACCAGATTTGCAAACTATGGCTTGGAATCACTATTGGTAGTGAACTTGCTTGTGTTGATGAAATGGGGAACCATGCTTAATTTCAAGAATGAATGAACAGGGGGAAGTTGTGCCCAGGAGCCAAAGGAGAAAACTGTATGTAAACCAGACCAAACCTCCTAGACATGGAAAGGAAATCGAGGGTCCTATTAATTGTTCACCTCAACATTGTGCCGCTCCAGTTAAGTGAGTCTGCCAATTGTGCTATTTGCCCCTAAACTTATATTTTCATGATATGCCAGCGCAATACACATTCACATTTTCCCCTTTGCATTAAGGGAAAAAACTTCAAAAGAGCAGACAGATAAGAGCTAATAGAAAATGGCCACAGGAAAATATACCACAAATTATAATGCTGTCAAAAGTCTAAGAATGCACATTGAGAAATAACAGGAATTAAGGGGCCCACAGCTGTGTGATGTGTAACGATAAGGAACTGCCATCCTAACCTTAAGGCATTCTTTCCTCCTAGCCAAATAAACAGCATCTGCAGGATAATTTTTTTTTTTTTTTTACTGTAGTTGCCTTTTGTTGCCTTTGATTGTAAGAGAAAAATGCAGGTGAATCCATGTGCAGTTAGGTCTGTTAGCAGAGTCTGTTGGTAGAATCGGAACAGGAAGCAAAGGGTGCTAACAGAATATTAAATTGCAGTTGCTGGCAGTCTGTCAACAACACACACTTTAGGGCTTTTCTCTTGAACCCAACAGATGCAGGGGGTGGTAGCAGGTTATTAATCTCTGATGCAGTTGCAAACTCTACACTCTGAAGGGTAAAGATATACAAATAATTCTTCCTAAGGTGTGCCGCACATTGAAAGAATCTTATCTAAATGTGCATTTTAGAAGCAATCTGTCTAGCAATTTTCCTGAACACACACACACACTTTTCCTAGCTGCCGTGTAAACTTCGCTTGCAAAGACAAGGAAGTTACTTTCACTCCTGTCGGGATAGAAACACGTTTGGGCTATTTTTCCTTCCAGACTGTAGCTTTGATGGTCTGTTTGCATGCAATTCCCTGAGCAGTTTATATGCACATGATATTTTGCACGCCGTATTCATTAGATAGAACGTTTTATTTAAAGAAGGTTTCGTGTAGCAAGCCAAATGTAATCAAACCAGCAAAGACACATTCTTATTTGGAGTGTCATTTGTATATAGGAGTGGGCCAGAAAGATAAAACTCAGAAGAGGACATGACAGAAAGAATATAGAAGTTCAGTTACATTAAGAAGGGAGGCAGAGTACAAAACTTGGAATGGTGGTGTATAGTTTTAAACAAGAAGCTAGTTTGTAACCTTCAACAAAGGGCATTTTGGGAAGAATAATATAAAAACTGGGCTGTGCAATTCATAGCCAACATGCTTGTGTGTCAAGATTGGAAATGTAGAAAAGCCAATGAAGAGAAAGTGGCATTTATTACTTATTTATATCTAAAATGTCGTATTCACCCTACAACTGTTTTCAAGGCAACATGCAATGACATTGATATCAATCAACAAAAAGCAATGCAATAAAAATTAGAACAGGACATTAAAGGCACTATTAAAAAAGGTTAAAAATAGGCATCACTAAAAAAAAAAGTTAAAAATGCCAAAGTGCAGGAAAAAAAATGAAAAAAACAAGAACAAAAATAGCTTCTTCTTTTGCAAGATGTTCTGCAACCAAGCAGCACTCTGTCAAACTGCAGCATGCAAGAGGCAGTTTGGGTTGCAAAAAATGTGATCCAAGAACATCATGCAGTCTGCTAAGATGCTTTTTGTGATCCTCAGTTCCAGAATGGGTGGCTGCACAATTGTCCTTATCCTTTTGCATTTGGAAGAGCTTGGGGAGGAAATTAATTCTTTAAAGATCAGAGTCTTGGCCCTGCCCATATTTCAAATGGGTGCCTTGGCAATCATGCAAAGCCTGGCGCTTTTCTTTTACAGACTGAAGTTGGATGTTCCTGATTGGAGGGACTAGGTGCTCCTTCAGAGACTGGCTTGGCTTTTTAAATTGCAGACAGTCCTCTACTTACAAACTTTTGAGTTACGTACTTTTGCTGATATGAGCAAACCTGTTCAGGACTCCAACTCCAACTCAAACCTCCAACCTCCAATCTCCTGGAATGTGGGAGAAGGTGAGAAAGGGTTAGCTTACCGCTTATGTATGCTTGGCAGCACCTGTTGCACGTTTGGAGGCTGAGCATGCACCTGTTCGCTGGTGTGTGCTGTAGTGTGCAGTGTGACTGTGAATTACTGTACTGTACTGTATGTTTGCAATGAAGTGGAAGAGTAATAATGGGGAAGGGGGTACTGCTAAGAAGCATCAATCCGTCACAATGTAAATGAAGGTGGAGATATTAAACAAAATTGACCAGGGAGGAGAAGATGGCCAATGTGGCAGTGCATACAGCATGCATCGTTCCACCACTGGAATGATCATTAAGAACAAAGATTATGGGGTGTGTGAAAAGTTCAGTGCCTATGCAATTGATGATAATAAGCAAGAGGAGAGGAAAAGTGACGGAAGAGATGGAGACACTGCTCGGCATGTGGATTGAAGATCAGCATCAGTGGCTAGCCTAATGCTGATCCAGGAGAAGGCTACGAGTTTATTCCGTGACTTGCAACAGAAGGCTTGTGAAGGAGTTGCTGAGGAGATGTTCGTTACAAGTCATGGGTGGTTTGTGCACTTTAAGGCTCATGTGAAATTTCATGATGTGAAAGTGCGTGGTGAGGCGGTGAGTGCAGAGGAGGATGAAGCCAAGGAGTTCCAAGAAACCCTCAAGGACATCATAGAGGAAGGTGGCTATTTGCCCCAGTAAATATTCACTGTAGATGAAATGGGGCTTTATTGGAAGAAAATGCTGGACAGAACGTACATCAGCAAGGAGGAGACCGTGCCAGGCGTCAAAGCTGCAAAGGATAGAATAACTGTCCTACTCAGTGGTAACATTTCTGGTGACCTGAGCCTAAAACTGCTCAGTTTTAGTCTACCATTCTGAGATCTAGCAAGCTCTCAAGAACATCACCAAAAATTGTTGTGTGGAAGGCTAACCTGAAAGTTTGGGTCACCCTTCTCATCTTTGAAGACTGGTTCTTCCACCATTTCATCCTGGAAATGGAGAGGTATTGCTATGACAAAAACATCCCCTTCAAGGTGACGCTAATTTTGGATAATGCCCCAAGTCACCCACCTTACTTGGACGACTTCCATCTGGACATGAAGGTTATGTATCTGCTTCCAAACATCACCTCCCTTCTTCAGCCTATGGATCAGGGGCTGATAGCAAACTTCAAGAAATCCTATCTTCACTGCACGTTTAGACAGGCAGTTCAGGCAACCAAAGGGGACTCCCAGATGACCTTGCACCAGCTTTGGAAGTCCTATGATATTTATAAGGCTATCAAGAACATTGATGCAGCCTGGCGTGAGGTTACCCCTCGGAGTGTGGAAAAACATCTATGCCCTCAGTTCATGACTTTCGAGGGTTTGAGGTGGCAGAAAAGGAATCACAGGGCATTATCAGCAACTTGGTTGCCCTCAGCAAGGAGCTTCAGCTCGACCTGGAGGAAGAGGACTTTGATGACCTGTTAACTACACACACGGAAGACCTCATCAAGTTGGAAAACCAATGAAAACAAGAGGAAGAGGAAATGATCAAACCACCAAAGAGATTCCAGACCAAGCTGATGGTGGAGGGGTTCAGCTTGATCGAGAAAGTGCTGTGATTGTTTGAGGGGCAAGACCCTAATGTCGAGCACTTCTCCAAGGTGTCTGCAGCTATCCATGATAGCAGTCCACTGGTACAGCATCATCTATGGGGACAAGAGGAAGGCCACCTCCCAAACTTCGCTGAACTACTTCTTCAGGAAGGTAGAGAAATGTGCCAAAATTCCAGAAGGTAAGCCTGTGCCATCGCCATAAGGTAAGAACTGTACGTACTGTGCATGGTTTTTTTTACTGTATTTGGTTGGTTGGACTTACAAACAAAACGGACTTATGATCAGCCTCTTGGAATGTAACCTGTTCATAAGTAGAGGACTGCCTGTATGCAAACAGTGCAATTCTGCCTGAACTCCAATTGTTCAGAAGAGGCATACAAATCAGTTGAGGTCATTCATACAACTCAAAGATCAACAGGCTCAGAGGATACATGTTTAAGAGTATGTGTTAATAGGATTTATTGCAAGCTTTATTTGGTAAGTGTAAGGAACCACTCGTGACACAAACGAATAGGTATATTAATATCATGCTGTATTGACTTGAGTTTAAAGATTTTGAAGCTGAATTTTGAGCGGGTAAAACAGTCTTAATCTGGATATTATTGAATACAGAAATTAATTTTGTTGAGACAGGCTTGGTTGAAGTGCCCTAACCCTTCCTGATAAGAAATGGGGGAAAAAATAGTACAAGGCAGTTGACTTAAAGCAGGAAACTTAGATTTCAATCTTTCTTCCTAAAGTACATGGTTAATTTGCCCTTACTGCCAAGTGTGATTATAGTACCTCCTGTTCACTTGTATGATGGTCCTCTTGATGACACCAGTTCTGAATTAGGGAGTTCCTGTGTGGGTGAAGCACATTTGTCCATACTGCATCTCATGTTTCAGAAATTCAGAAGGTTGCAGCAGAGTCAGCAGCAGTTGAAGACAGCAAAGAAATGTCCAGAGATTTACAGGTTAACACTACAGATGATACCTTTAGTAGTTTAATAAATAAATTAATCAGGGAAGAAAGTAAAAATGAAAAATGTACTTGTTGTGGAAAATGACCATAGATCACACCATTCCCCTGAAAGTCTATGGCACCTTAAAAACTAACATGTTTCTTATGGAACAAGCTTTTACAGCGGAAGTGTCACAATAAGGGTACAACAAACTATGGGCGGGGTGGGGTTGACTGAAGAAATTGAAAGCTTACAGTTGCATTCTTTCCCCATTATAATAATAGCAATCCTATTTATTTATTTATTTATTTATTTATTTATTTATTTATTTATTTGGCTACCCATCTCAGTGAATGTGGCTCTGGGCGGCATATAACAAACAATGAAAGCAATAGCACAGCTGTTTAAAAAACCTTGAAAATATAAATAAAAGTAAGTTTGCAGGAGAAGAACATTCATCTTAACCAGTGTTGTCCAAACTTGGCCACTTTAAGATGAGTGGACTTCAAGTCCCAGAATTCTGGGAGTTGAAGTCCACTCATCTTAAAGTGGCCAGGTTTGGACAACACTGATCTAAACACAATGTAACCATCATGCAGGCCCCCCATGGGATCCCCAAGACTGCTGGAAAAGCCACGTTTGTACAGATCTTTCTGTACAAAATTCATTTAATTGTGTTATTATATTATTGCTTATTAAGGATTAATTAGGATTTAACAGGGAATTGGAATAAGCAAGATGGCAATGATGTTCTTAAGATTCTCTATATGAAGTGCATAAATGAAGGACAGTAATTTCAGGCTCAATAATAGTTCAAGTGGAAGAGTTTCCAAAACAAGTACACTTGTTCAAAGAAAATATGTCCTGGACAGGATTTGCACTATGATATGAGGGTGTAAGAGTTAAGAACTTCTCCGTCCCACCTGCTGATTCTAACAGATCCACATTCATAAGGATCACCCAGTGACTGTTCTGTGTATGTGGTCTAGTTAGCAGGTGGGTAGGGTAACAGGCAACTGGAGGTCTTTCTTCCCTTGTGTAGTGGAAAATTCAAGCATTCTTGAGAAATGTAGCTTTCCCAAAGACAAAAGCAATAGGACTGGGCCTTATGGTGAGCTGAGATGTTATTGGGGATTGAGAAATTCTGCTTTCCAGGTTAGTGCAGCCAGCTTGTGGTAGGGGAGAGGAAGGAAATAGCAGTGAGGACAAGCTGAAGTTCTGTTGGGGCCAGAAATAATATAAATTTTCCGAGTTTGGGGAAATATCTGGGCTAATTTCCAGTCCTAATCTGATATGATCTGGAGGGGTGGGGTTTACTCGTCATCGGGTTTACTGGATGATCTTTTGCCAGTTTTAGCGTTAGTGATTTGATTTGTGTATGTTTATTGTATTAATTTAAATATTTTCCACATTGACTTTTAGAGTTATGTTTTATATTCTTTATCAGTTGTTCCTTTTTAACCCCATTAGAATTACAAATGAAATTTCCAACTGGCACAACCAACAATTTTGAGAGTAAGTGATAGGAGCACAAGGGAACAGGGCAACTGCTAACTGTGGGAAGTGATGGCTGTAAGATCGGGGCAGTTCAGCTTTCCTCCAGTTGTGAGCAGAGGTGGTGTGGGAATAAGCACCATCTCAGATCCCCCCCTCTTTGTAAGGCAAAGAACAACTCTGTCTCACATGGATCTTGGGAGCTGAGTGGGCCTTCTCTGCTTCTCTTTCAGTTGCAAGGGCAGGCAGCTGGTTTTTAGAAGGTGCAAACAAGGCAGAAAAGGTCTGGCTTGGCAGCTGCCAGAGTTCAACTAAACCATAAGAAATATTTCAGGAGTAACTTTCTTTCCTCTGTATAGGATTGTATAATCATTGGCATACTTAGAGTAATCCTCAACTTAATGGACTTACGGGGGGGAACAATCCCAAAGGGAATTTTACACGTGCATATTTTATGCACGTGCAGAAACAAAGAGCATATGTGCAGATTTTGTTTATTGTGTCTGTAGTCTTCTAAACACAGCTTCATGAAATGAAGAGTTTACTGTATTATTTGCTTGTATAGTGCATGTATGTGCTGTTTTTCCTCTGGGAACTCAAGGCAGCAGGACTTTGACTTTGCACAGGAAGGCCTTACAGGGCTCTCTTTAAATGGCAAGAGAGATCAGTTCTCAGCAGGTGACAGCACTTTGGCCAACCTTGTCTAGATTTAGAATTAAGCAGGGTTGGGCCTGGTTAGTAGTGGATGGGAGATCATCAAGGAATTCCTGGGTTGTCGATTAGAATGGGAAGTTTAAAAAAACCAACTCAAAACATTGAAGGAAGTGGCAAGTTGCATCCATACTGGTACCATCAGTATTTCAGTTCTTGGTTCCAGAGTATCTTTACTTTTTTTTTAACCACAGTATCTTAAAAAGCAGAGTAAAACAGTATAGTTGCTACATTCTGAATTTCCTGAGCATTCTGCTGAGTGAGACCCTGGATCTCTACCCCAAGGTTCTCCTAGGATGGCACCACTGTGCTGAAGAAGCTGTTCCTTTCAGGCACCGGAATCCCTAGGACAGTGTTTCTCAACCTTAGCAACTTTAAGATATGTGGACTTCAACTCCCAGAATTCCCCAGCCAGCTTAAAGTTGCTAAGGTTGAGAAACACTGTCCTAGAATAAAAAGAAAATGAAAGGTACTCCTTTTTCTGTCTCTTGTTTTTTCTATTTCCCTCTGAGCCCAGGCTACCATTATAGAGCAGCACAAGGTAGGCACAGAAAGTCTGTTTGTATTGTTATGCTTGTCATCTTCTTTTTTCTCTCCAGAGTTGTTTCTGCACCTCCTGACTTTTCCCCCACCGTGCAGAGACATCAGTCTTGTCAATGAATGGTCTCCATTTGGGATGGGTGATCACTGAAATTCAAATAATATTTGACACTGAGAAGAAATCAGACATCCATTGTTTTGTTGTGTTGTTTTTAATATGACAGAAATGGGAAAATCATTTGAGGAATTTCCTCTCCTTTTCTCATCAAAGGGTCTTTTTTAGAACGAACTTTATCAGTTCCACTCTTCTTATCAAAAAGCACCAAAAAAAATTAGAGGGAACTATCAGGCATTTTCATAGAATGGCATGAGAAGAGACATGAAAGAAGGAGGGTCCTGCTGTATCTTCACCCCACTCCATCACTCCACCACAGAATTAGATCAGAGATGCACTAAATGAAGAACAGAACATGGAACCCCACATGCTGAAAATTATGCTAGAGAAAAGTCAGAAGCCTGCTGCTGAAGTTGTATTGCCCCTGTTCTTCAAAAATCATTGCTTCTACCCAAGGAACCCCTGGTGGTGTGATTGCTTCTTGCAAGCAACTCTGCTTTCCTTTTCCCTCAAAATGGGAACGCAATGTTTGGCAGGGCACACACCTTCCATGCTTGAAATAGTGCCACAGGAAACAGACAATCCAAACAGGGCATGTCCAACGACTCTCTTCTCATCTGAGCCTCGCATCACGCAGCAGGACTTCGTGACTTTCTCCACGCACTGCCCTGTTTCAAGTGACATGATGGACATTTCTCATTTGAACACAGCCCAAGCTCCAGTCAGAGAGGCCCATGATAGATTCTTCATGCCATTCTGTAAAAGAGACTCCAACACAGGACCTTCCGAACCGAATAGCAGGGAAAACAATACAGCCTGTACTTGGATTCATAAACATTCTTCGTTACACAAAGGGCATTTCGAGCGCAGCGTGATACGGGGTGACCTTAAAAAGCTATAGACAATCTAGCAGAGCACAGACGGTTTCATAAAGCATAATCACTTCCTGGAATTCTTGGGGCAGCAGAGTCGGAGCCATGCAAATCCTGTTTTCTTTGCGTTGTTTCCTGCGTGTGAATATCATCAGTTTAGGGAGGCCTGTAACCATGGCACTTGTTAAACAAGAGACTCTTCTGATAAAAGCCATCCTGTATGAGGCTTTCAAGGATTTTCCGGAGGGCAACAACCTGACTCTGCCAGCCATCACTTCACAATGAAGTGTGCATGCATAACAGCTCATGATCATTTAAAAACTGCCCATATGAGCCACCCAAAGAAGCCGTGTTTGAATTCCTGCTGACAAACTCTTTGGGCTGTACGCAATGCAGAACATTTGATATCCCAATGCACATTTGTTCTAAACATAAAGCAGCCATGTGGGGCACACTGTTTCCAAAACAAAAATTACTCATGAGCCTGCTGGTAGTCCCATAGGTTAAAAAAAAGACAGGTTATTAGACTGTTTCTGTCACTTTCTCCTAGTGACATTTATAGCTTTGGGGGATGTAGGGATGGGAATTGCAGTAAATAGAGAAGCCAAAATAAACACTGGGAGATCTCAGAACTGTCTCATAATGTGCAGCTTGCTCTTCAATTATGGATCCATTTAGGTGAATAGACAAGCCACTCTCTTAATTTGAAAACTCTGTTTCTGTAACAGAAAACCAGTAAGGAGCATACTTTGAATTTAGATATCCTTCTAGTAAATCTGCTCTCACCTAAGCCTTCAAGAGCTCATTAGGGTATCCTATGTATGATTGTATTTCCCATATTTCTCAGTCAAAGTGGCCAGTAGTCCCTTTGGCTTAGGAGGTCACTTGTAGCTCCACATCTGCTAACCTGAGCCTGAAAAGGGTAACCTAATTCTCTCTTGCTGACTCAGTGAGGAGAGATGTGTAGAACAGTCATCCAGGTAGCTAGCTTGTCCCACCCACCCTCTTTTTTTGTCCAGCAGGTACACAATCTTGGTTTTTTGTGCAGTAGTTCAAGTTCTCTCTCTCTCTCTATTTTTTCCCTAGAAATCTTGCCACGCAACATTTTTTCATCCCTGCAGAGTTCTCCATGACCTGGTTCTCACATCACTTCAAACCATAGTTTGTTTAACCAATTCACTGAATAAAACGCAGTTGGCTGGGTGCAGTCAACATGTTAAACCAAAACAAAGTCAAATCAAATTATGACTTAATGGGTGAATTCGGACAATGGACACCTTATAGCCTCTTGTCCCAATGCAGCAGGAACAGTAGTGTAAGATAGCATGCAATAAAGAGACTGCCCCTGTATTTGACAATGAAGCTCAAAGAGAAAAGGGACCAGACAGCTCAGCGTTAGAGCACAGACCTGGCATATCTGAACCAGAAAATTACACAATGCTTTTTTGGAGAGTAAGAGATCATAGCTTGCTTTTTAGAGGCAACAGCAAAGCATGCTTTGCCACAACAAACTAACTGCATCTGTATAAATACACACATACATACCATCACATCCTGCAACATCAGTGTGTTACCTCTCTCTGTGCCTACCAGACTCCTTTCTCCAATGCATTTGATTCTTTTCTAGGGTCTTTAAATAAATAATAATCATTGGAAAGCTGGCAAGCTGCAAAACAAAGTAAACCTCTCATCATCTGTACACAGGCCCAGCATGTCTTACAAAGTATAAACATTGGGTGACTGTGGTCTAATGCTTTCTTGAAGACATTTCACTTATCTGCCCAGAAAAATGTCAAATAGAGAGCATCTCTCTCTGTCTCTCTCTGTCTCTGTCTCTGTCTCTCTCTCTCTCTCTCTCTCTCTCTCTGTATGTGTGTGTCTGGCAAATTGCCTTCTTTTAAATGAATACTTTGTAACTGGTCACACCCACCATGGCAGATGTATTACAATGCCCCCATGTCATACTATGAACCTTTCAAAGGTGTTCCCCAGCCCATAAAAAATTGCCTTATCCTAGAGTTGGCAATGCAAGGCCAGGCAGATTAATAATATAAAGGTGCAAAATAGCTCCCTATTATGAATTACGGAAGCATGATAATAATAAATCCTACCTAAGACTAGCATCAACCATTACACTCAGCCCTTATCTGATTTACTTAATACATGGCATAGGGTACTGCAGTAAGTTTAGCAAACCATAATTAAACACAAGTCATGGCTTAGCAAGATATGTGAATCCAGCCTCTGTCTAGGAGGAACTAGAAACCAAAGGATTAAGCAGTACAAAAATGAGGAAGAATATGGGCTTAGGGAACCAGCCCTACTATTGGTACAAGCACTAACACTAAAGAAGAAAATGATAGGCGTCAGTGAAAGATAATCAGGGCTGGGAATGGATTATACAGAGAAAGTGTACTTTGTTATGTGGTTACTTCCTGAACTTGGTCCACATTCATCTAATTCAGAGTTAGGGTGAATGGCTTAGAACAGTGTTGTCCAAACTTGGCCACTTTAAGATGAGTGGACTTCAACTCCCAGAATTCCCCAGCCAGCATGGGAGTTGAAGTCCACTCATCTTAAAGTCCCCTTCATGGATCACTGCCTTGTCGTGGCGAAGGGGCTTGCGTAACTCAGTGAAGCCATGAGCTATACCGTGCAGGGCCACCCAAGACGGACAGGTCATGACAGAGAGTTCTGACAAAATGTGGTCCACTGGAGAAGGAAATGGCAACCCACTCCAGTATCCTTGCCAAGAAAACCCCATGGACAATGTTAGAAGGCTAAAAGATATGAAGCCGGAAGATGAGCCCCTCAGGTCGGAAGGTGTCCAATATGCTGCTGGGGAAGAGCGGAGGGCAATTCCAAGTAGCTCCAGAAAGAGTGAAGCGGCTGGGCCAAAGCCGAAAGGATGTTCAGCTGTGGATGTATCTGGAAGTGAAAAGAAGGTCCGATGCTGTAAAGAACAATATTGTATAGGTACCTGGAATGTAAGATCTATGAACCAAGGCAAGCTGGATGTGGTCAAACATGAGATGACAAGATTGAACATCGACATCTTGGGAATCAGCGAACTGAAATGGACGGGAATGGGTGAATTTAATTCGGGTGACCATTATATCTACTACTGTGGGCAAGAAACCCTTAGAAGAAATGGAGTTGCACTCATAGTCAATAAGAGAGTGGGAAAGGCAGTAATGGGGTACAACCTCAAAAACGACAGAATGATCTCAGTGCATATCCAAGGCAAACCATTCAATATCACAGTCATCCAAGTCTACGCCCCAACCACTGATGCTGAAGAAGCTGAAGTTGACCGCTTCTATGAAGACCTACAACACCTTCTAGAACTAGGACCAAAAAAAGATATCCTTTTCATCATAAGGAATTGGAATGCTAAAGTAGGAAGTCAAGAAGTAATCGGAATAACAGGCAAGTTTGGCCTTGGAGTACAAAATGAAGCAGGGCAAAGGCTAATAGAGTTCTGTCAAGAGAACAAGCTAGTCATAGCAAACACTCTTTTCCAACAACACAAGAGACGACTCTACACATGGACATCACCAGATGGTCAATACCGAAACCAGATTGATTATATACTTTGTAGCCAAAGATGGAGAAGCTCTGTACAGACAGCAAAAACAAGACCAGGAGCTGACTGTGGCTCAGATCATGAGCTTCTTACTGCAAAATTTAGGCTTAAATTGAAGAATGTAGGGAAAACCACTAGACCACTCAGGTATGACTTAGATCATATTCCTTGTGAGTACACAGTGAAGGTGATGAATAGATTTAGAGGATTAGATTTGGTAGACAGAGTGCCTGAAGAACTATGGACGGAGGTCCGTAACATTGTACAGGAAGCAGCAACTAAAACCATCCCAAAGAAAAAGAAATGCAAGAAAGCAAAATGGCTGTCTGATGAGGCTTTACAAATAGCTGTGGAAAGAAGGAATGCAAAAAGCAAGGGTGAAAGGGAAAGATATAAGCAACTGAATGCAGATTTCCAGAGAATAGCAAGGAGAGATAAGAAGGCCTTCTTAAATGAACAACGCAAAGAAATCGAGGAAAACAATAGAATGGGGAAGACTAGAGATCTCTACAAGAAAATTGGAGATATGAAAGGAACGTTTAGTGCAAAGATGGGCATGATAACGGACAAAAAAGGCAGGGACCTAACAGAAGCAGAAGAGATTAAGAAGAGGTGGCAAGAATACACAGAAGAACTATACAAGAAAGATCTTAATGTCCCTGATGTCCATGCTGGTGTGATCACTGACCTTGAGCCAGACATCCTAGAGAGTGAAGTCAAGTGGGCCTTAGGAAGCATTGCTAACAACAAAGCTAGTGGAGATGACAGTATTCCAGCTGAGTTATTTAAAATACTAAAAGATGATGCTGTTAAAGTGCTGCACTCAATATGCCAGCAAGTTTGGAAAACGCAACAGTGGCCACGGGATTGGAAAAGGTCAGTTTATGTTCCAATTCCAAAGAAGGGCAATGCCAAAGAATGCTCAAACTATCACACAATTGCACTCATTTCACATGCTAGCAAGGATATGCTCAAAATCCTACAAGCTAGGCTTCAGCAATACATGAACCGAGAACTACCGGATGTACAAGCTGGGTTTCGAAGAGGCAGAGGAACTAGAGATCAAATCGCCAACATTCGCTGGATCATGGAGAAAGCACGAGAGTTCCAGAAAAATATCTACTTCTGCTTCATTGACTATGCAAAAGCCTTTGATTGTGTGGATCACAACAAACTGTGGCAAATTCTTAAAGAGATGGGAGTACCAGACCACCTTACCTGACTCCTGAGAAATCTGTATGCGGGCCAAGAAGCAACAGTTAGAACCAGTCATGGAACAACCGATTGGTTCAAAATAGGGAAAGGTGTACGACAAGGCTGTATACTGTCACCCTGCTTATTTAACCTATATGCAGAGTACATCATGAGAAATGCCAGGCTGGAAGAATCACAAGCCAGAATTAAGATTGCAGGGAGAATCATCAACAACCTCAGATATGCGGACGATACCACCCTCATGGCAGAAAGTGAAGAAGAACTAAAGAGCCTCTTGATGAGGGTGAAAGAGGAGAGTGCAAAAGCTGGCTTGAAACTCAACATTAAAAAAACTAAGATCATGGCATCTGGACCCATCAATTCCTGGCAAATAGAAGGGGTAGAAATGGAAGCAGTAACAGACTTCATTTATTTGGGCTCCAAGATCACCGCAGACGGAGACTGCAGCCATGAAATTAAAAGACGCTTGCTCCTTGGGAGGAAAGCTATGGCAAGCCTAGATAGCATATTAAAAAGCAGAGACGTCACCTTGCCGACAAAGATCCGCATAGTCAAAGCTATGGTTTTTCCAGTAGTAATGTATGGCTGTGAGAGCTGGACCATAAAGAAGGCTGAGCGCCGAAGAATTGATGCCTTTGAACTGTGGTGCTGGAGAAGACTCTTGAGAGTCCCCTGGACTGCTAGGAGGTCAAACCAGTCAATCTTAAAGGAAATCAACCCTGATTGCTCATTGGAAGGATCGATAATGAAGCTCAAGCTCAGATACTTTGGTCACCTAATGTGAAGAGAGATCTCTTTGGAGAAGACCCTGATGCTGGGAAAGATTGAAGTCAAAAGGAGAAGAGGACGGCAGAGGATGGTTAGATAGCATCACTGAAGCAATGAGCATGAAACTGAGCAAACTCAGGGAGGCAGTGAAGGACAGGAAGGCCTGGCGCAATATGGTTCATGGGGTCACGAAGAGTCGGACACGACTTAACGACTAAACAACAACAGCAACAACATCTTAAAGTGGCCAGGTTTGGACAACACTGGCTGAGAAGAAACTGCTTTACCACTACTCTAGTTTGGACTCTTTCTCCTCTAGAGGTGGGGAGTATGGAAGCCCTTTGGATGTCACTGAGTAAGAGGAATAGCATACTGTTGACTATGCTGGTGAGAGCTCCAGATAATGCAAGCTCCATAACCCTATTCTCCTTTTCAATTTCCAGCAAACCAGTCATCCTAGATAGAAAGAAATTTAATTCTATCACAGCTGTAGATAAGCGATGTGGACATTTTTAAAAAATCAAATTTTAAAAAATGTGAAGCGTCTATTGTTTAATGCTTAATTGTACATAGATTTCCTTCAACAAAGGGATAACACACTCCCAAAAGTAAGAAAGTTGGAAACAAACAACCTAAAATATTTCCTTTCTCGCAGAATCAGCTGCCACATCTACTGGGCACATGCAGTACCCCTGTGAAAAAAACAAAACTAAGTTGAGCTGACATACTTTAATTTTTAAACCTATTATGTTTTATTGACATCAAGCTGTTGTTGGTACTGACGTCAATTGAGTTGAACGGGCCAAAATTCCAGCCTTTGACTGGATAGTGTTGTGGACCAAGCTGTTTAATTGTTCCATTTCACATCTTAATTGTATCAACACTGACCTTTGTATACAGCAGTGTACAGTAGGAGCATTTTGCTGATATAGCAGGTTTTTGTAACCAGCTACTGTTATTTATAGTTGCAGCCAAGACAATTGTGATATTGGTATAGCTTAGTATCTAAGAGACTCCAGCAGAAGCCCTTATCTGATTAAGTCCAGTTATATTCAGTGGGAGTTATTTCTGATATACCCAGGAGTAGCCGTAGGCTTGGAACTGAACTGCATAATTTGAATCTTGCCTAGAAATTCCCTAAATGTTCTTAGGCAACTCATTCTCTGGCATAAGAGGAATAATAGCATTTTGGGGTTCTCCTAAGGCAGTGTTTCTTAAAGTGTGGTCCTAAGACCCCTAGGGCCCCCCCAAGACCCTCCCAGGGGTCCAGAAATCAAAATTATTTGCCAGTCTATGTTGAAAAATAATATAGTATTAAAATCCCATCAAACAATTGTGAGAAGCAGTAGTGGCAGCAAATGCATCCATTTTAATTTTTAATAAGGTAAATATCAATAAATATAACCCATGCAAACAAAAGCTCTTTTGGGTTCCTCCATAATTTTTAAAAGTGGGAAGGGGTCCTGAGAGAAAAAAGTTTAAGAAACACTGTCCTAAGGAATAATTCAGCTAAAGGGTTACACAAAAGGTATTAAGTTTATGTGGTATCTTAAAAACATGCATATCTCTGCAGATATACTAGTATTCTTTAGTTGTATTTTCAACTATTTATTAACATTCTTTAATAAATGGTTTATTAAAGCTGTGGTTGGCTGAGATCCACAATCCAGACCAGCCTATTGGAAGGGTACTCTTGTTATACAGAAACTAAGGGCTAACTGAACCACAGAGAATCCATGTTTGAACAGAACGTAACCTCTTTCTAAGCTAACCCAGCAAATTATCTTTTCCCGGGATAACAATGGATGATGAACTTCATGAATTACATGATGAATACTCAAGTCCAATGAAGCTCGTGCAGTATATCTGAATGCACAGCTGCACAATAATGAAAAACATGCTAGAGAAGACTAAAACAATGATGTGCCAAAACCCAGGAGAAGATCATTATACTGTATAACTGATGGATAAAACTACCAAGAATCAGGAGGTGAATTGCCCAAACCCCTCCTCAAATTGTCTTCTAAATTGTAACAAAATTCCATGGAAGACAAGATTGATGAAAACCAGCAGGTTAGAGTCCAACACTTTTAGGTTATAAAACAGGAGACAAATAGGAGCTATGTGTGTAAGCTATGAGAAGTGTGTAAAGGATGTAAGGATGTGTGTGCAGAGTGTAAGAGCTTCTCTATTTTATAGCTTATTATTTTATTTGTTGTTGTTTGCCCACCACTTCTCTCACTATCTTTTCCACATTGGGAAATTATTCTGGGATCAAGGAGCTACAAGACAACTTTGTGTAACTATCTGATTACCAATTACCAATATGGGACAGAAACTGCATTGGTCACACTCATGGATGATCTCTGGTGGGAGCGGGATGTGGGTAGTGCGTCCATCCTTGCTCTTCTTGACCTCTCAGCGGCTTTTGATACCATCGACCATGGTATCCTTTTGGGTCGACTTGGGGAGTTGGGAGTGAGCGGCACAGTTTTGCGCTGGTTCTCTTCCTTCCTCCAAGGTCGATCCTAATTGGTGTTGATTGGGGGCGAAAGGTCCAGCTTGTGGCCCCTCCTTTGTGGGGTGCCCCAGGGTTCAATACTCTCTCTGCTCCTTTTTAACATCTACATGAAACCACTGGGTGAGATCATCCGCCACCATGGGATAAGGTATGCAGATGATACCCAGTTATACATCTCCATCCTTTCACGGTGCCTGGAGGCTGTGGGGGTCTGGATGGGGTGCAACAGGCTTCACCTGAACCCTGGTAAAATGGAGTGGCTATGGATTGGAGGCCCCTCAGTATCCAAGGATTTACCATCTTTGGTTTTGGACTGGGTTGCACTGCGCCTGGACAGACCTGGTGCATAATCTGGGGGTCCTCCTGGACTCATGACTCCTGCTCAAGGAGCATGTGGCAGTCGTGGCCAGGAAGGCCTTTGCCCACCTTCGTGTGGTATGCCAGTTACGCCCTTTCCTGGATCAGGAGGCTGTCCGGTCAGTCACTCATGCCCTGGTCATCTCTCAGCTAGACTATTACAATGCGCTCTACATGGGGCTACCTTTGAAGAGTATCTGGAAGCTACAGCTGGTTCAAAATGTGGCCATGTGGACAATCTTGGGTGCCCCAAGAATGGCACATATAAGACCTTTACTGCACGAGCTGCATTGGGCCCCAGTCTGCTTCCGGGTCCAATTCAAAGTGTTGGTTATTACCTTTAAACCCCTACAAACTGTCTCACCCCCATTACATCAACCTGTTCCACCCAGTTAGGCAGAGAGGGCATGTTGCAGACCCTATCAGTGAGAGAATGTCGTTGCCCCCGCTCTTTGGAATATCCCTCCCCCCCCCAGTGGTGCGGCAGGTCCCTACCCTCCCGGCTTTCCAGAAAGAATTAAAGACCAGGCTCTGCCAGCTTGTGTGGGGTGATAACAATCTTACCCAATCCTGGGGATGGCTGGCGCCTTGATGACGCTCCCTGAGTGACTGCCAATGTTATATCTATTCTTGGATCTATTTATTTTCTATTTATTAAGAGTATTGTATATTGTAATTTTAATTGATTTTAACTGTTTTGTAAACTGCCCAGAGTCGTTTCAATGAGATGGGCAGTGACAAATCTGATATATAAATAAATATAAATAAAATAAATACATTTAGATAACCTCCCTGCTTACCTTAGCTGGGAAAGTCATGTTGACCAGCAATGTGTACCTCTAATTCATTGAGCTTGAACTGAGAAATGTGTTAAAGCACAACTGTTTTGAAGCTTTGATTCAATAAAACTATTACAATTACACTGTGTGCTGTTGTCTTCTGTGTGATTGTGCCCACTGGGAACAAAAATCCGGTGTGTGTGTGTATGTGTGAAGTAAGTTGTTTCCAAGGCAGCCAAAGACTGAGATTTGGGCTTCTTTAGTCCAACCATCAGGAAGAAAGCCTTTTAATTTTCCCAAGCCTTTAAATTATCTTACAATTTTATTGAGATTTAGCTCTGGGACTTCCTTTCTGTCTTTAGTTTTAAATTGTGCTGTTGCTGCAAAGTTTTTTCCCTCTTTTTTCCCTCCCCCACTTCTTTCTGATTTTTATCAGTGAATCTTGTTACTCTGGTGTAACATCATTTTCAGTTCCATAGAACTTCACTTATAGGGTGGCCTTACATGTTGAATAAAACATATGGAAATAAAATATAAGAAAGACATTGCTGGTGTTTAGTGAACATTAAATAGTAGGGACAATTATTTCTTTTCATGGGTGCTTTAAAACATGACAAATAATCAAAGTTATGTGAATAAAATATTGAGATCAGCTTTCTTTGCTGTCTTGAAGACCTGTGGAATGCATAGTGGGGTCCTCATCTATCTTTCCATGATGGTGACTTGACCAACAGGGCCTGAGTTCAGGGGGATCTGAGCAAGATATCCTAACATCTTAACATAACATCCCTTCTTCCCAGCCCTGATTGCTCTCTCGGTTTAAGAAGAACTAAGAAGAAAACATTCCTTTCCTGCACCCTGCTGAATCATGGAATGAACTGGTCTTTTTCCTTTCTCAGCCTTTCTCCTTGTCATTTGGGTCGTTAGAAGCAGCGCTAGGAAGGAATGCTTTCCTGAATCGAAACCCTCATGCTTTCATGAATCAGAGAAGCGTCCCTCGGTTGAAGGCTGTTCTCTCCGGCTTGCAGAATGCTTAAATCCCTTGGAGACTTTTTTTTTGAACGAGGCTTTTATTGTCAGTATGGAAGAACTTCAACTTGCCTTGACTGACCTGGTGTGTGACACTTTCCCACCTTTTCAGATAAGGGTCAGCTGGGCAGTCTCAAACTCATTGCTCCAGAGAAACTGGAAAGGAATTTGGCAATGAGACGGCCAGCCCAGAACACAAGACTGCTGATTTCTTTTCTTCTCTGCATTCCTCTGACCCACCAATGACGTCTGGCCGATTAATCACTGCGTGGATGCCTGTCATTCAAAAGCCGCGGGTGTCCCCTGCAGCAAGGTATCGCCTTAGTTTCAGCATAAGAGAAACTTGCTCAGAGAGATCCCTCAGAAAGTTGTCAATAAATATGCAATTCCCCTCCTCGGGCAGTGAAGGAAGAAAATGATTGAAAAAAGGCTGCTTGCTGGGGCTGTGTCTGTTGTTACAGTGCTTTAAAGGCTTTACAGAAGAAAGGGACAATCACATAGACCAGTGTTTCTCAACCTCAGCGACTTTAAGACGTGTGGACTCCAACTCCCAGAATTCCCCAGCCAGCGATGCTGGCTGGGGAATTCTGGGAGTTCGAGTCCACACGTCTTAAAGTCGCTGAGGTTGAGAAACATTGACATAGACAATCACTTTCACAGAAACCTAAGTCTGAAAAATCTTTTCTAGGGAGAGAGATATATGGTGACCGCTGGAGCATAGAGTTATTTTCCTCTGCATTAATCTTTTGGCATTTACTTCTTGTTAAATGTCGCAGATTCTCCAACGGGCAAAACATTTCAAGGCAGCCTTGTAAAGGATTGGTTTCCTTGGAAAGAGAAATTACTCTCAGACTTTTTATGAGTCTACACAGCATTCCTTCCCCAAAATCTGAACTGAACTTGGAGGAACGGCATGGATCTCCAACCCGGCACTTCAAAGTGGTAACAAGCTTCTCCAATGAAGCAGCATGCAGTCAACCAAACAGGGGAGGTCAAAAAGTCAAAATGGCAGCCACCAATGCACAATTGAAGCCTTGTCCCTTTTTATGTGTGTTGCGCATACAATGCACATTAAAAAGCAGGCTTGGATCACATGGTGGTGGCTGCCATCTCTTCTTTTTAAAACTCTCCTTGCCCCCTGCATCTGCAAGGTTTCTCATCATCATCCAGCTGCAAACTCAGATCACAAAATTCCCCTCCCTCTACATTCAAGCAAGGGTCAGTTGTTAGACATCTGGCAGTTCAAGTCATGAATATCCATTTAGAAGTATCTTCTTCTAGTGATGTATAAAAAAGACTATTGCACCATTTCTGTGCAACAGAATACTTTCTCTGGAAAGGCTTCAAATTGATCAATGGTTTAATACATTTTATTTACTTAATCTCTGAAAAGGGCCTTCATTGCTTTCCTTTTAAATCTCCATGACTAAGGTGGCAGAGTGGATTAAACACCACCAAGAAAAGTGCCAGTATTTCCAACTTAGTATAGTTAGTTATGCTGAACTATGATATAGATTTCCAAAATCACAGTATGACAGGAAGAAAGATGGAGATAAGATTTTCTTCTTCTATCACTTAGGGCTGCAATACTGTGAAATACCACTAGATGGCGGCAGAGAGACACAGAATCTCTGTTTGCTGTTACCTAGTAGAAATTTAGATTTTGCTGCCCAGATCCAGTAACCATACTCATAACTTTAAAACAGAATAGAAGGGTTGGCAGCGGAGCAAGTCCTTCTGGAGACAATATTCCAAGGCCAGAACAATAGCACTGAAAAGGGCTTACCTTAACCAATATCTATGATTCTTTTATAGATCTTTTAAACTTAGATCAGTAACCAGCAGCCTGTAAGCCATATGTGCATATCAACTACAAGTGCTGTCCCTGAAGCTACCCATTTTTCCTGTTGGTCAGATGAGTCCTATGACATCCTGCCTTTTGGAACAGTTTATAAAGGAGATCATTAGAGGGAGAGGAGCGGGCCTTTGTCTCTCTGCTCAGCTGTGTAATTTATTTATTTTCTACAGCAGAACAAAAAGCGTGGGCTCTCTGGCAGAAAGGGAAAAAAACCTTCTTAAATGAAGGAGGTGGGTATATGAGGTGTACAAGGAAGAAAGCATGTGTGTTCATCAAAGGAGGCAAATGTGGAGTCTCAGTCTGCAACTGTTAGAAAGTTTTCAAAGTCTGTTTTCAGAGACTGAGTTTTTCATTTGTAGTGGTAGAATCAAGATGATCTTCAGCAACTCTTCACCTCTTCTATTTGTAAAGCTCGACTTGTCAAACTCAAAAAAGAAATACAAACCTGAATATTTAACCACTTTGCTGAATTCACCACAGAAAGTAAATTTAAATGGCTGAACTAATAGATAGCACGTAGGGCTCCACTTGGTTTTCTAAAGTCCGCTTCACTACTCAAACTCTCCCATAGAGTTTTCAAAACCTAGCCTATTGCCACCTACTGACTGAATGAGGAATTACGATTTCTAATTTTAAGACATTTTTGTTAAGACAGAATCTTTATTAAGGTTTCAGATGAATACATACCCTTTTTAATTTCAAAGAGCTCCTCATCAGGTAAAATGACAAAGCACAAAATGAACATTAAAATGGGAGGAGTGGCTAATGCCTATTTTTAATTAATTTTAGATTGAATATGGGCTCAAATGGCAGATATGGAAATTGGGTCATACAGATATGGGATCAGCTACATTTAGGATTCTCCCCAGGGCTCTTGGATTATTTTTTTTTTAAAGAAATACTGATGCCCTGGATTTGGAAACATACATTTTCTTTTTAAACTCAAGCCTGTCTCTATCCTTAGCTAAAACACAAGCATATCTTAATGGATGTATAATTGAAGCAGGGAAAATGTGAACAGTTTTTGTATTACTAAAGCTGGAAATGATTTTTGTATTGAATTGCTCCTAAAATGTTTTACCAACTTGTCATTAAAACAGAATCTTAAAGTGGTAGGAAATTTAATTAATTAATTAATTAATTAATTAATTAATGTTTTAAATGAACAAAATGCAAAACCTAGTGAAATAAAGATCTAGGACTGGATAGCTTAAAATGTTTTAGAGCAGGTTCTCATTTTCCATGGTTATTTTCCAGACCATGTAAAAAGCCTAGGTAACTGGGTTGGCCATAAGGGGAAAAACAATATTAAGGAAATATGTTGGGAGGGGGGCATATGTGACTTATGAGATATAAGAAAATATCCCAGTTGCATTCTAAGTGGAATAACTAAAATTATTCAGCATACAATGGAACAGGGTTTTTTTCTCATATCCAGCATGGCTATCTTTATTTGTGTGACTTGAATTAAAACTCCCAAATATTGCAAACATTCTTGATTTTACCATGATTAAATATCTGGTCATCTTATGGGCAAATTCTGAAATGTAAAAAACTAATATTGAAACATGTTTTTGAAGAACAGTTGAAAGCCCTTTGAGGAATTCTTTTTCTATGCATTGGAGTCTACATTATCAGATTCCAGGTGCAAAGTTTATTACACCAGTGGGGCCTTCCTGGAATTAATTTATAGCATAAGTCATGTTCCTTTGTTTTTCTTTTTTTCCTGTCTGAAGACCACAACTTAAACCTCCTGGCTAGCATTTATTTGCGCAATGAACATACAATTTTTCCATACAAGGACAATGGTAGTCTAGGCCAACACAAAACCTCCGAAACTGAAGAGATTTTCAGCCGTTTGTAATGCACCCAAAAAAAAGGGGTTGGGAAAATGCAGAAATTCCATGCATATTTATCTCATGAGCCACTCTACAAAGACAAAGAATAGGGAATATGTTCATTGTATGATTTTTACGTCTATTCAATTGCTGTTTCCTTTTGGATGGGGTTATTTTGTTTATATTTGCTAAATACCGAGGTTAATGTTATAACAGAGGATGATCATTCTGAGGTTAAAGTTTGGGAGGGTTTTTTAGTGTTAATTTTATAAAATTACCCTCAAATCACAATACATGCCCTGATTCATTCCTTTGAGACAGAAGCAGAAATATGCTGTCCTCCACATTCCAGGGCTTGATTGAAAAGGCATCAACATCTAAACATTTATAAGAAAATAATTTCATGGTGTTTTCTGAGTGTTTTGTAATGCATTTTATTTGGAAATGAGCCACCCAGAAAAAAATGGAATTTACTCTCTGAAAAGTAAAATATACTTTTCTATTGTGTTTATTCCATGATAAATCATTTATGATGTTCTCCAAGATAAATTGGTATAGATTATAGCCTAAAGCACTTCACTTAATCCTTCCAACAGCCAGAGAAAAGGGCCCAATAGTTTTATTTAGGGATATGAAAAGCCACCCAGAAAAACTTTACTAGCTAGCATAAAACTCTGTTGACTTCTTCCAAAAATCTTCTACTCTTAGCTAAGAACCGTTTTCCAATTTCTTTACAAATTAACATTTATCTTACATTTTGGTGACAATCCTTTTACCGGATGTCACAGTGAGGGGAGTGGGAGCAATCTTAACTTATTTTGTCAGTGCTTTTCCAGCTGTGTCTACCTGAACCCACTGTACCATTGTGTTTTTTCTCCTTCCAGGTACACTTTCTCACCATGTCAACAGCATATTATTGCTATTTTCGGCCCCTGTGAGAGTGACTTGCCTCCATCTCAAACTCTGTTCATATTCATACTATCTATGTAAGTCTACGTTAATGTTAAAACTGAAAAATAAATGTAAGCCTGTTTAGTATTAACTACTGATGTGATGTTCTGCTATAGACTGGGAAGTGGATCCCAAAAGATTGGGAGTATTTCGGTAAATCCCCTATTACACATGGACTGACAATAAAGATGGTAAGGGGCAGGAGATATGAAGGTAGAAGGATCCCTGAAACCCTGCTGAGCTTGCACCGGCAGAGTAGAAGAGAGGAGAGAGGGAAAGGAATGATGTTTTTCTCATTTTAATTGTACCATTTCATTTCCCCAGTTTGGAGGCATGGCAGGGAAATGGGGAAGGTATGGGTTATGTGGATCTAAGTCTTCCCCCAATCTCTCCTTTTTGGCTCTGTAAGTATTGATGAGGTAAAAGCCATAGAAATTTCTGAAGTGGCTTGGAGAAGATTTAAAGGCTGCGCCTCTCCTTTAAAGTCTGGTTTCTGTCCATCTGTCTGTCTGTCTCTCTTTATCCCTCCCTCCCTCCCTCAGGGACAAAAATCCTGAATCATGATCCAGTGCAGCGTCTTCCAGGGAACTTGCAAACAGGTTTATGCTTTTAATATATTGTCGCTGAGATTTAAATCAAGAAAAACTCACAATAAGGATACTTTTTAAAATATGCCAATTTGAAATGCAAAATATTCTGCCATTTTCGAACCCCCAAAGTTATTTGAAACAGCAACAAGCTGCCTGTACACCTGTATTCCTCTTGCTTCCAGCTATTAAGTCCTTTGCAAGAAATTAATGATTTGCCAACAATAGACTACAATATTTTATTTTCTTCTTACAGACTTTTTCTAAAAAATTAACGTGTATTAAAAAAAAAAAAACAGGTTGGTGCACTTACAACAGAATGGAAAAAATGTATTTATAAGAAACTCATATAAGACCCAACAAATGCTTCAGAAAGCACTGGTCAAACTTTACACAGGCAAATGCCTCTGGAGAAGCCAGGTGTTCAGTCTCTCTTACACCCAGCACAGTGGCAGCTAAGCAAATAAGTGGTAAGGATGGGGAAAACGCTGAGATGCACAAGAGACAGGAAACATGCTCCCAGCAGCCTAATGTAGCCAATAAGAGCTATGCAGATCTCAGCCCTGGCTGTCAATGAAGTATGCTAGACCAGTGTTCCTCAACCTTGACCACTTGAAGATGTGTGGACTTCAACTCCCAGAATTCCCCAGCCAGCCATGCTGGCTGGGGAATTCTGGGAGTTGAAGTCCACACATCTTCAAGTGGCCAAGCTTGAGGAACCCTGGGCTAGACCATATTTATGGGAAAAACTGTTGGGAGAAGAGCGAAAACACTGCTTTAAACCTGGAACAACTAAAGACTTTTTTAAGATGCCTCAGCCATAGAATGGGGATAAGACAAAGGCAACATCATAAGAACGTGGCATGAAAAATGTTACCATGGCACATCTGAGGATGAGCTTCTCCAGCTGTGCTTCCTGCAGCCCTCACATTATTTCCTTTTCATTTGTGAAGCCATCATCTTCCTCAGACATAGTTTCTTGATGGAAAGTGTAGTCAGACACATGCGAAGGAAACTACATTGGGGAAAGTTTTTCTAGACTGAGAGATAGGGATGGGGAGAAAGAAATGCACCAAAGCCACCTATTCCAGACTTCTGTATCGCAGCGATAGTGTCCCTCTACTATTTCTTCTATCTTTTCCTGTTGTGTACACAAACGACATTGTCTCACTTACCCCTTTGATGGCTCATGCCAAAGCCTAATCACCCAAAGAACAAGGAATTTCCCTCCTTCCCCCAACGTCTGTTCAAAATTCTTTCCATTCTTAATTTTAGCCTTTGGTCACATTTCTCTTTGATAACCAAAATAATCCTTGGCAAGTCTTTTCTTTAATGCACTGATACAGCTGTTAGCTTGTCTCCAGAGTTCCACATTTTCCCCCAAATGGTGCTGAATCACTTAAAAGCCTTTTTCCAGCACCAGTCAGATTCACTGAATTTAACTCCAGGGCTTTTAGCTATATTATTATATTAGGTATTTCTAGTTTTTATACAGTATTATCAATGAACCTTTTATTTTGTAAAGGAGGAGGAAGAGGAGGAGGAGGAGAAGGAGGAGACAACAGCAGCTGAGACTGAACCTGCAGTTTCATGCAACTTTCTCCCATTTTTTCAAGTAAAAGCAGTCTGAGAAGTCTGCAGGTTTAAACAGAGGAACAAGGAGAAGCATCTGGGTACCCTCCGGATATGAAGCAAGAATTCCGAGAATGCTCATCAATGGCCACGCATGCAGGGGAACTCTGGGAATTGAAATCTACATTTCTGGAGTGGGTGCCTGGATTGGGGAAGGTTGGCTTAATTCTTTTTTGTGGAGTCCTTGGTGCTCTCTGAGCTAGGTTGTTTGCTTGCAGACAGTTCATTACCCGACTAGGTAACACCATCAGGGCTAGTGAGTGTGGGGTTTGCTCCCTGTTTATATACAGTAGCTTGCCCTGCCACTGTAGGTGGGATGTGGTTTTCTCCTTGGTAGTTCCTTGATTAGGGTATTGTTTTCTGCTTGTTTGTTTGTCTGGTGTTAATCCCTGCTTATCTGGGTGTTGTGGAGATGATGTGTTCTGGTCTTATTTGTTTCTTTCTTAGCTTTTTGTTGTTTCTTTTGAACGGTGTGTAAAAATGGTTTATTTCTATGTGTAAACAGAGAGAAAACTCATAGCACTGATGATTTTACCTAGATGGGTAATGAAACATCTGCAAGCAAACAACCAAGCTCAGAGAGCACCAAGGACGCCACGGTTCAACCCTGAGCTGCAGATATTCTCTTCTAATTCTTTTTTCCTCCAACCATTTTTTCCTCCAACCCATCACAAGCTGTTTTCTTGCATACCTTTTGGTGCAGGGGAATGATTATGAATATGAGCATTTGCCAGTGAGAAAAGGGTTAAGCATCCCCTTCCCTGCCTTCTCTTTAAATTAAAACAAATGTCGGGAAACTTCAGAATTACTGCATGCATAATCACAGTTCTGACTAGCCAAAACAGATGAGAGAGGAGAAACCAAAATAACAAACAGTAGAAAGAGAAGAATGGGAGAACTTGGCTCATAAGGAATTCATCTGCATCAGTGCACAAGGATTGACTCCTGTATTGTTTCTGCCTAAGCTACAGAAGTAACACTTTTCCAAATGAGAGTGAAGGAAACTATAGGAAAAATCGTTAGATACCATCAGCTTTTCTCTTACAAGTCCAAGGTCAGATAGGACCAAATGTCAGTTTTGCAGTAGGCACAAGATCATTTTCCAGATTAAACCCCCTATCCTCAATGATGTACTATTTAAACCAGCATTTTTAAAAAGTATAATCAGTAGGAGCTAACAGCACTTATTAATTAATTATGTAATAGTTCCTTTTTTATGTAATGACACTATAATCCTGATAAATGGATTAGGCCACTGAATTTCCTGGTTCAGATTATCCGCTCTAGTGTCTCTCAGAATTTACCTGTAATGAGTTTTGCATTCTTTGCATGTGAGCTTGAAGTGACAGAAGTAGTATAACAAACAAAAAAGTAGTATAAAAACCAATATAAATACGTAGTATAAAAATCCGCCCCCCCCCCCCGCAAGTCCTGTTGTGCTGCCTCATCATGGCAGGGGGTATTCCTGGAGGGATGAGTGAAGAATGCCAGGAATAAGTGCCAAGATTATATAATCTGAGTAGGATCATCCAAGGCATGAAGGCTAAAGCAAGCAGGCACCCATACTGGGTAGCAGCAATATAGGTTGGAGGTGGAAGATCACTTTAGCAACAATGGCAAAGGCATCCATTCATACTGCACAGGAGAAGGCAATGGTAAACCACTCCTGCATTTTACCAAGAAAATAACATGGTTGGAAAATATAAAATGATTGAAGATATAGATATAGATATAGTACAGGTTGATGCCCACCTCCCCAGATCAGATGGCACTCACCATCTGATAGCTGAGGATCTTTCAGACTACTAACGTGCTATGCCAGCAAGTGGCCAGCAGATTGGAAGAGATCAACTTACATTCCAATTCCCCAAAAAGGAGGCTTAACAGAGTGTGCAAACTATCATACAATATCCCTAATTTCACATGCTAGCAAAATAATGCTTAGGGTCATCCATTGCAGATTAGAGCCCTCCATGGAAAGGGTGATGCCTAATGTTCAAGCTTTTAGAAAAGGCCAAGGAACATGAAACATTATTGCTGATGCACACTGGATAACTGAGAAAGCCAAAGAATACCAAAAAGAAATCAGTATGTGCTTCATTGATTACAGAAGGCTTTCAGTTGTGCCAATCATATCAAATAGTGGAATGTGTTTAGAAAAATGGGAATCCCAGAACATTTCATTATCCTCATGCAAAACCTATATATGTACATGCCAGGAAGCCACAATATGAGCAGAGAAAATCTGACTGGTTTCAGGCTGGCAGAGAAGTGAGACAAGGTTGTATACTCTCCCTTCATTTATTCAGCCTATATGCAGAATTGATATTGAGAGAAGCTAGATTGGAAGAAGTTGAGCATGGAGGAAGAAACATCAATAATTTCCACCTATGCTGGTCATACTAGTCTGATAGTATATGAAAATGCAAATGATCTGCAAGCTCTAGTAATAAAAGTCAAGGATGGACTAAAAAAAAGGGACTAAAGTTAAATATGAAGAAGACTAATGACAACAGATACAGCAACTAGCCTTAGAACTGACAAGGAAGATATTGAAGTGGTGGATAAGTTCTGCCTTTTAGGATCAACCATTAACAGGAAAGGAAGCAGCCGTCAAGAAATACACAGCAGACTAACATTTGACAGAGTAGCAATGAAGGCCTTGGAAAAAATATTCAGATGCTGGGAGGTGTCTGTCCTTATAAAGATCAGAATAGTGTGAGCAATGGTATTCCCTGTGATACTCTATGGAAGTGAAAGTTGGACTTTGAAGAAAAAGGATAGAAAGAATAGTGATGCTTTTGAACTTTGGTATTGGAGAAGATTCCTGTGAAAACCATGGATAGCCAAGAAAACAAACAAATGGATGATCAAATAAATCAAACTTGCGTTCTTACTCAAGGCACAAATGACCAGGCTCAAATTCCTACTTTGGATTCATTATGCAAAGACCTAGCTCTCTGGAGAAGTCTATAATGCTGGGAAAAGTGGAAAGAAAGAGAAGAAGACGACTAACCACAAGATAGATAACATTCAGTTATAGCAGCGATAGGTGCACTGTTTTAAGACCTGGAGGACCAGGTCGGGGACAGACCCTCCTGGAGAAAATCTATCCATGTGATCCCTAAGAGTCAACACCAACCTGCTGGCACATAATTAATCATCATTCGTATAAAAAGTAGCAGTATAACAGCACTCACAATGGAAGGATGGAAGGACCAGTGAGATTTATGATTCTTGAGTTCTTCTCTGACCAAGGTTTTACTCTGAGACAGAAGAATCCTTACTCTCATCTACAACCCCCTATCTTCTTACCTGAGTCCTGTTTTGGCAATGGTCATGGGGAAGAATTTCCACCTCCCTCACTCCTCAGTACTTGAAGCATTCTGTGGCAATGGGAAGTAGCGGTCACCCAGGAGAAACCTTAGCATCAAAAAAAAAAAAGGAGGGGGCAAGAAAAACCTTTGATTTCTCTGCCAATTGTCAGCACAGTGGCAGCTAATCAAATAAATAGTAAGGATGGGGGGAAAACGGTAAGATGCTCTTAAGAGGCAGGAGATGTCAACCTGCACACACATTCCTATGTCATCAGACGAGGAAGAAGTAAGGAAGCTTCTGTCCTGGCTAGATTCAGAATAATCCAAAATATGTTATAATTCTGAGAAAATATTTTTGTTTGCCTAGCATATTCATAGTTCAGAGGGAGGACAGAATAATGAACGTATGTGAATAAATTAAGATGATGTTAACAATAGAATGGAACAGAATCTGATGACTGGCCTTATGAAAACTTCTTCTCCAAAAGAAACTTTCTTTACAACTTCAAAAAACTTCAGAAAATAAACATTTGGTAGCCATATGTTTTGTTCTGGAAATATTTTATAGACATTTTATAGTGATGCCACCACCAGCTAACTACATTCAGTTGGCAGATCCTCCAAATTCTTCAATAACAAATGGAAAGGAAATAAAAGAAAATCTTGGTGTTCTGTAAACAAATTATTGCACAATTATAGATATGAAGCATTAAAAAGAGCAACATTTCCCTGATCCTCTCAAGTTAACTTGTGATTATTAAAGGCTCAGCTACAGCAGACTTTTTGAGCAAGCAGGGTCGCCATTGAAAACAGTGGTTCCAAGGTTATACAGTAAAAGGTTTATTTGCCTTCTCACCTATTTTTAACAATTCTGGGTTTTTAGTTAAGTTTCATTTTTTTCTTCTTTTTTCTTCGTATGTTGATGGATTATATGTTCATATAATTAATACTTTTTTTTTTAATTATCAAGTAGAGAAACTAGCTGTCTCCTAGGAGATCATTGCTTTAATAAAAGTGATGATCCTTCCCAATATTATTTTATGATAGTTCTCTAAGGATTTTAGGACAATGGTTGTTGTTGTTGTTCAGTCGTTAAGTCGTGTCCGACTCTTCGTGACCCCATGAACCATATTGTGCCAGGCAATGGTAGAAAGCATTAAACCAAAGTGGGCACAAAAAGACGCTAGTGTTAGTTTATGAACTCACATGTAATTAATTTGAAAATGGATCTTAAAGTTCCAAACATATTATTAAGCTGCAACATTACTTCAAATATTTATTTAGTTCAGCAGGAGTTCCCACCAAACTGTGTGCAAACTGAATATTGAAGTTAACCTGGAATGTTTGTCTTGTGCAAAGAGGGATGAAAAAAAAATTAGATTCCACAAGGAATCATGTTTCAAAAAAGGCAGTGGGCAGGACATTGGAAATGGTTTCCTAAGTTTGGAGATTTTTATTTTTTTTTTAATGTTGATAGCTCCACGCACACTTAAGTAGCGTTTCACTCAAAACGAATACTGTAATTGCATGGAATCATATTTTCTAAAGATAGATCAAGAAACTACGAATGTGAGTAGCAGAATGGTATGGGTTCCAAGGGAAAATTATATGAGAAATTGTCTCTTTTCTAGCCTAGTGTCAATTTCATAGGAAAACTCTAGGTTCTAATATGCAAGAGGGAGAAATATCATCTATTTTTCTCTCTCAGTGTGATTTTATAACTCTAGGTAATCATGTTGTTTTTTAAAAAGATTTTTCTAAGTCTTGAACTCCTTGACTCTTGTGATTACTCTGGCTCTCAAGGAGCTCTGCTCTAATGGTAATTACTGTTTTATTTTTCCTGACCTCACCTGTTAAGATATTGGACCAAGAAGGATGAATCTTTTCTCTCAGCCATATTTCTCTAGGCAATCATAATAGCAAAGATTACAGAATCCTGCGGGCTCCTAAGCAGGTAGGAGCTACACTTCGTCATTCTTTCAGGAGATTCACTAAAATCAGTGAGATTTAAACTACCCCTTATTGGTTAAAACTCCACTAATTTCAATGAGTACAATCTAAGTATGCCTAAATCAAGATCAATACACTGTTCTGTGCCTTTTCTTTAAAAAAAGCCCAGCCATAAAACTTGTGAATGAAGATCCTGGAGATTAGAGGAAAAACAAGGAAGAGATCATAATGTAATCATAGAGTTGGAAGGAACATCTAATTCACACACACACACACACACACACACACACTGCAGGATCAATTAGAACATCTCACACAGATTACCATACAGTGAAGGAAAACTCATCTCTTCATGTGGCAGTCTGTTCCACTAATGGCTCATGCAGTCAGAAAGTTCCTTCTGATTTCTAGTCTGAATCTAGTTCCTCATAGTTTTAACCACTGGTTCTTGTCCTGCCCTCTGAGGCATCAGAGAATAAGTCCTCTTCTATCTCTGTATGACAGTGCTTTAGATATTGGAAGACTGCTATCATATTTCCCCCTCAATCATCTAGTTTGTAAGCTAAACATACCCATATCCTTTAGCTATTCCTCATAGGGCTTGATTTTTAGATCTAATTTAGATCTAGTTTGAACCCAGCACAGTATACAAAGTGATGTCTGTCTAGGGCAGAACAGAGACAAAGAATTATAGTGAATACAGCCCATATGTAGCTGCCCAATAGTGAGCATAACTGTCTGATGATCCAGCTCAATATAAGTCAGATTCCACTGGCCCCAGAGATGTCCCCCTGACACTTCATCCTGGCTGCCTAGTAATAGCAAACATCTCACCAGGAATTGTCTATCATTTCAGACCAGTATCACCATTTAAGCTTTTTACTAAAGAGTGAAATGTAGCCATTTATTTGCAAAGATAGCCTTTGAACACCTAGAGAAAGAGTGGGGGGAAGTGACATTCTACAGCAGCTTTAGGTCTTTGATGATAGATTAAAATGTAGCTTCTTAAAGCCTGTAACCAGAAAAGTGATAAGGGTCAGTGAAAAGAGTGACAGATAATGAGCAGAGGTTTATAGAGTATGACTTCCAGCGGTATTGTCTTGCCAAAGCTAGCATGTCCAAGGAATGGACCACACACATCAGGTATATTCCAAAAACAGCCAATAGGAAAATTATTTCAAGGATAACTCAATGTTCTAAGAAGGCTCCCACTGAAATGAGTGTCTAAAAACTAAAGTGTTTAGCATACAGTGGAAAAAGATGAATATTTCAGAATAATTCATAATACTTTCCTTACTCCCATTGCTGGTAGACACCTGACACATTTTTACATAGGAAGCCAGAAAGTTTATCTTCACTTTCTTTTGAAAAACAGATTTCATTAGAGAGGAAAAATATACCCACAGAGGGACAGCTCAAGACCTTCTGTTATCTGAGGCCAAAAATAAAATATCTTCCTCTTCTTCATTCCACATTCAGAAGAACTAGATTGCTAGATTCATTGCAGTTCAGTTCTGATGAAAGAAAAGCCAGTATGCTTCACTATGCCTGAAGGAAGTTTAGGTGGTGTAGAACAAACCATGTAGCCCGTGCAGTTCTATCCTGAACAAGAGTGAAACATCCCAGAGAGGTGGGCTAAGGAGAAACAGCAGAGAGTCTTCCACTGCGATCCTCCAACATCTGCCATTTGAGGCAGCCCATTCATTCCACTGAATGTTTGGGCTGACCCTGAGTTGATAGCCAATGACTGAGCCATTCCTGTCACCAAGGATATGCTAGGTGGGGTTGTCCAAAATGAACAAGTCAAGCACAGCTTATCAAGGGTTGCCAACATCCCTTTTCATCCGACTGCCATACCTCCTGTCTTGTCCTGTGTTTTGAAAATAGAACAAAAACAATAACGCCAACTATACTTGTGATATAGAGCCCTGGGCCTGCATGACATTTTATTTCTGAGGATCTCTGTTTGTTACCTCTGATACGCTGAGAACATTCCTGCATGCCTTTCCACATGGAAGCACAAAATATTCTGCATTTTCAGTTCAGACCATACAATGTTATCTACTTCTGCTGTCTTATGTAACTCCGCAGGAATGTTGAAAGACTTTCCGGACTCTTGGAGGTTTAGAAGGTGAGGAAGGCAGGCGGGGGGTGGGGGGTGGCTGGAGACTGGAATCTGATTTGACATATATCACTGCATTCAGTTTTTGGGCCATGAAGTTATTGCAATTAAGACACTGGCCGGATGTGTGGTCTTGAGTTTTGCTGATACTGCAGGAATGTATTGATAGTGCAAACTCACAAGAAGAGATCTGGGAGTTGGTTACATTCTATGTGTCCTTAAACAAATGAAGCAATCATATGCAAGTATTAATTCAATGTATCCAATAATCTCAAGTAGAGTTTGGGTTTCTATTTCCTTGTAAACCATCATTTTTACTTTGGATGCTTTTTCCCAACTGTTCTATGTACTTTATAATGCTCCTTTCTATGGAAAATGTTTTGAAATGTCCCTTTGCCTAGCCATTATGCAAGAAACTTGGTCAGGGTAAACTTTGAAGAGCCTAGAGAGCAGGCATACTTTCTAGCATGCTGACTGTGCAAAACTATATATATATCTGTTAAGAATTAAGAGCCTTGAACTGTGAGTCTTTCTTCCAGGTAAGTATGATGAGATTGGTGCTTTTCCCCAGGTTGTTCCCAGAATGTTTTCTGTACCTCAAAATCTATTTCTTGAAAAAATGGCACAAGAAAAGGCTTTTAATTTAACTTTTCCCCGATGTATTCGTTTGCTACATGCAGGAAGATAATTATTTTCACACACACACACATTCATTCACTCAATGTATAGACCACTTCACTCCAAAGCTCTAGGTGGTATACATAATAAAGTGACAGTAAAATATAATGTGCAAGAGAAAATCACAGTAATGACAGCATCCCTCTGTGCAAATCTTATGCCTGCTATTCATCTGCAAAGACCTTCTGGAAGAGCCAGGTCTTAACCTTTCTCCAGAATACCATGTCCATGAAGACATTCTTGCCTTGGGGGAATACGCTGTTCCAGAGGAAGGGAGCATCCACCAAGAGTGCCTGCTTCCATGCTTCCTGGTAGGAGTGGATCTTCAACATCAGCTCTCTATTCACCCAGGTTGGGCAAGCATAATTTACACAGGAAAGCAGTTTTTAAAGATATCTAGGCCCCAAGCCACATAGGTAGTAACCAGCACCTTGAACTGTTCTCAGTAATCAAATGTAGTCATTGCTATGGCAATTACTGTAATTGTCCAGTAAGCATTTGGGCAGCTATACCGTACTTCGTACCAGCTGAAGTTTCTGGATGGTCTTCAAGGGCAGCCCCATAGAGAAAAAAAATAGCAGTAACCGAAATGGATGAAGCATGTAATTCCTCATTTCCATTTGATTTCCAAAGAGGTATTGTGTCTTGTTATGCTTCTGAACATACAAAGCAACATTCTGAGTGAAAATGGGAATATGTTTTCCAAAGAAGAAACACATTTAAGGGAGTTACTCTAGATGTAGTTGGTATTTGAAAGAGAAGCATTTTATAGGAATATTCTACTGTTGCTTGGATTCCATTTTAATGTCTTCATCCCTACCCCCTCTCCTTTTACTTAGTCTAAATCAAACATCTCATTATTTATGGATAACTCCAAATGGCAATAAATTTAGCCCATCTTTTTTCACAGTTTCCCACATTGTGAGATTTCCATTAGAACCACAAGAGTAGTACAATTTAGTCATTCCTTCTATGCTTCTTTTTCAGTAAAGATTGTAGCATTTTTAGTACAGGAACTAACTTTTTTTTTTTTAATGTTTCACTAACAACATTTTCTTTATTTCTTTTTTCCCCTTTTGGCATAATTTGCACTTGAATCTATGAAAAAAAATGCAAGACTTTATTTAACCTGATTTTTTTTTGTTTCCTTTTTATAAATAGCCTCTGGCACATTGTCTTTTATTTAGACCACACTGACCTTGAGCAGATAAGAAATGTGAATTAAAATGTTAAGTTTTGCTGGGTGTAGATAACAGAGTTTCATACTTAAATTCCACAAGGTTTGATAGCATATTTTTACAGCCCTATGAGTAGCGCTTAAGAGCCAAAAGTAGGAACTGAATCAGCATTCTGTACATGCACAGCAAGCAACATCACAACTGTTGATATATATTATCTTATCGCAGTGGTGCATATTTTGTACACAAAACAGTTCCCTCAAATTAAGTCAATTAATCTACAGTAAATAATACTCAAGGTGGGAAAGGCAACACAGCCTTCTGTAAAGTACAGTTTTAAAATTATACACAGCTCTAAGTAAACTTGCTTTAAATTGTTTTATTTATTGCACAGCGAAGATAACATTACATTGAATATGATAAGACACATTAAGTCTCTGAAAATAATTACGGCACCTATTCCTAAGGGCTGATTCTCATATCACAGTTTTATTTTTATTTATTTATTTATTGATATATCACAGTTGTCACTGCCCATCTCGTTAAAAAGTGGCTCTGGGTAGTTTACAGAAAAAATAAAAGCAATTAAAATACAATATAAAAACAATTTTAAGCTACATTTTCTCGGGTATCAATCAAGCAGCATGCAATAGGTTTGTAACGGGAGCAAATATATATCACAAATGTATTTAGACTATTTCACAACGGTCTCATAAGTAAATAAGGTTGCCTTATTTCAATAGTGTGCAACTTCCATCAGCTGGAGGGTTGTATCAAACTTTGTGCAGTATGTGAAAGGCTGCAGTCCAAATGTGGGCATGGCCAGAGCCTGCACGGGCATAGGTTTCAGGAGTTTTTAGAGAGGAATGGGGTATCTTAACTAATTGCAAGGCTTAAGAGATTCATTCTGTACCTTACATCTACAACCCAGGAAATGCTTAAAAAAAAAAAAGTCACGAAACAAATTCTGGACGGCCCCAAGTTCTGATGGCTGCATACAGTATGCAGAGAGAGGTCCTGCGAGCAATCTGACAATGATTCGCTGACTAACATCTGAGATCTGTTCAGTATTGCTTGGCGCAAATGTTTTTTAATACAAATAAAACAGAGGAAAATACAGCTTTGAAAGGCAACATACAACAAAATAAAATGAAATAAGTCTCAGCTATGCTCTTAAGAACTTGATACCACAGGTTGGTCCCAGCTAAAATAACTGACTGCCGATGAAAACAAATAAGGCATATATGATGGAGTGAAAAGTTCATCATAATCATTGTAGAAGGGTTAAACCCACCCCCTATCCCTGCCGACCAACATGGCTCTTTGCATATTAATTGTGCGTGTTCATATTTTATTTGGTCCTGAGCAACATACCTAAGTCAGAATTTGAACTGGAAAGTTCTAGTTCCATTTGGTCTCATGGTCAACCCTTACCAGGCTTTCTAAGAACCTGTTATGTTACGGAGAGATATATGCTCATTATGAAATGTCCAGAGCTGAAGGAACTATTTTTATATTATGCATATTATCTGCCTGCCTTGTATGCCACTTTTACTGTAGTTAAAAGTACATCTATGTCCTGAGAGCCAGTCTGGTGTAGTGGTTAAGGCATCAGGCTAGAGGTCTAGTCCCACCTTCGGCACAAAGCCAGCTGGGCGACCTTGGGCCAGTCCCTCTCTCTCAACCTTAGGAAGCAGGCCATGGCAAACCCCTGCCAAAAATCTAGCCAAGAAAACTGTAGCGACTTGTCCAGGCAGTCGCCAAAAGTCAACACTGACTCAAAGGCACAAAAACAAAACAGCCGTATCCTAGACCTTCATATTTTGTGACAAATATATAAAATTCCTTATTCATCTCCCACTGTTAATCTAAACCAAATACTATTAATTCCAAATAATAAACTTCAGGAAAACTATTATATGGCTACTTTAAAAATATAAACACCAAAGAGTCAACACAAAGGAACAATGGGTTCTGGTAAGTGTTTGAAGGAAAGAATTCTTGTTAACAGATGATGGCTGTTGTACAATAAACATTTTATAGACAAACATGGTCTCCAGTCATAAAGGTGACATCCTGGCTCCAGAAAGAGACTCTATAACAGTGGCCGCATGCTTCACAAATGAGTAGAAGCCATTTTGGCACGATACATAATAGTTCCACCAATGCTGCCCTTTCTTCAAAGAAAGGACGGTATATTTAAAATTGGAAAAAGCCCAAATACAAATTTTATACATTCTTTTCACCTGGTACCATAATCTGCTGATATTAATTAGAAGACATTTTAAAATGAAAAAAAAAAAAGTCCCAACTAATCAGAGTATCTTGATTCCATTCATTTTACAAGGAGCAGTACATATGATCTAGCCATTTTTAAAAGATAATCCTAAATGTACCATTAGAAATGCTTCCCACTGAATTCAGCGGGTCTTACTTTGGACTAAAAAATGGTTTCAGTGTTTTGAGGATTACTGTGACTTAAACATATGAACTTTGATCAAAGTCACCATAAGGCTTAGAGTTCACAGCAGCTGTATAGACCTCCTTCCATACCTGAGGTGATGGTATCCCCCATGTTCCCACAACTTCATGTGGCTTCTATGGGACTTGGGAAGCTGACCCTGCTCCAGAGGAAATGCTGTGAAGGCAGTTTTGTAGCATTTCCTCTGAAGTGTGGGGCAGTACCTTCCCATTGGTAGGAATTTCCAGCTTATCCCACCTATCCCAACTCACCCACCCATCCCAGGTAGTACCTGTAAAGAACCCCAGTGCAGTGACATGAAAGTGCTACAGAAGTCCAATGGGCAGGGCTGCTGGCTGTGCACATACCTCTACATGAATATCAATAATAAGTATGCAAGCATAATTCCCATGTTCTGGGGGACCCTGCAATCATAAACATGATATATTCATCAAGGACTAACAGGCTTTGTTCCATTCATGCTTAATTAAACAAGCATCTCCATCCCAGACAGGGCTTCTCTAAGCTGGGATCCTCAAATCAATAGAGATCGCCAGATGGAAGGATTCTGGTTTAAGAGAACAGACTTGTAAGTGGCATTTAGCATGATCAGTCTTAATCCTTCATGCTTCTGTATCACAAATCAATATATAAACTGTACTGGAACATATATTTTTATACCTTAGCTACAAAGCAATTGCAGTAATTACTAACTTCACCGGTTTTTCAGCAGAATTTCAGTCTCATCTAAGGTCTAGCTCTACACATGTGAAAACCTGTTTCTGAACCACTTTGTTGCAGAAAACATAGTTTAAACCAGTGTTTCTCAACCTTGGCAACTTTAAGATGTGTGGACTTCAACTCCCAGAATTCCCTAGCCAGCCCTGCTGGCTGGGGAATTCTGGGAGTTGAAGTCCACACATCTTAAAGTTACCAAGGTTAAGAAACACTGGTTTAAACTAATGAACTGAATGTTCCCTGCATCAGAAATATTTCATATTGAAACCTAGTACTTGTTGATCAATGAAATATGTGTCTGTGTGTGTACTAGGTCTGTGTGAGGCTTTGCAGACTTCCCTTACTTTGTCTGGCAATTGAGGAAGCCTATTCCAGCTGTTACAAACACAGGAGATGAGGAGATGGCAGAGAAGAGCAAAGCCATATGGCTGCTTTTCTTCACTCAGAGAAGCAGGAGGGCACCTAGCTTTGCAACGTAGCATTGAGGGACCGCTTCACTCAAACCTTCATCAAATAAGGCTCCCCCCCTGAAATCTGCATGGCCATACAGTAATGTATATACAGTGAGGAAGTAAAACCTCCCCAAAGTCCTTCTTTTAAACAAAACCCTTCTGTCTCCCCAATTAAGCCCAGACTCACAATGATTCAGTCAGTCTACTAGATTGCTAAACAGACGATATAATCACAAAAATCCCACCAGAGCTTGCTGCGTCCAAGTATTATTTCTCTCTTTTTTCCTCCTAGCCTAGTGTGCCATCAGACATTAGCATACTTTGCAGCTGGCAGCCACAGCCACCTCTGCAGTATGGGACGAGCTCATTTTCCAAGGCTGTGAGGACAATGACAAAATACAGTCCATGTCCAGGGACTGGAGCGGGGGGAGGGCTGGTCTGCACCATCCTAAACTGGCTGGGCTGATCCCATCCCTTGGAGTCTCCTGACAGAGCTTTTGATAGGATGGTTGGTAAAAATGGTCAGATTATATGTATGACAAAATCTATGTTGGAATAAACAATTATGTTGTTCCTATGTTGGAAAACATTACCTTAACACAGGTACTTAAGTCTGCTTGAGGATTTAGCAGGAAGGAAAAACAGCCACAACAGGGTGCCAAGCATGTTTGTACCTCAGATAAGTAAGAAAAGGCTCATCGGTGCTTTATTTTATAAATGTATACTTTTCTGCAGGGGCATCAGAAATGACAGCCACTGGCTTCAAGATGGCAGGCCTAACCAGGCAATTGACGCCCCACCTCTTTTTAAACACGTAGGAGGCATGCAAAGCATATTAAAAGGGACAGGGCTTTGATTGCTCAGCCACACCTTTCATTTTGAAGCCAGCAACTGTTGCTCCGGACACCCCAGCTTTTCTGACGAGAGGCCACCATAAAGATGCCCTGTTCTGTTTATTCCATAAATCAAAATGGATGCTGCTAACAAATATCCTCACAGCATTTATTTTATCTTCCTTAAATAATTATAGGAAATACAGAGGAATCCCCAAGAAAGATGCAGAGGAAGAAAAACGTCTATTGAAGACAGCCAAACCACAAGCAGAATTTTTATGACACCTGAGTAGCATTATTCTGGCAGCTCTTGGGATATAACAACAGCAACAACAACAACAACAACCCCTCCATGGATACCCCCTTGTGGTGGGGGAGGGGCTTGTGATGCTCTGATGTGGTTGAGAGTTATGCTGGTGGTACTGTATTCTACCAGAAGGGTCAGACAGGTCTCAGCAGAAGAGCCAGACTAAGTGTATCCATCAACCCATTCACTATGGTGAGAAAACAGAAAATGAATCCTCTTCCGATCAGTCATCCCCCAGGTCAACAAGGATCATGTCAGAGTTTCTGGACATCTGTTGACAAGTGGGCAACAGGACTCAGAAGCTATGGCTGGGCAACCAGGGCTTAGCACTGTAGGATGACTGGAAGAACAACAACTACAGAAAAGACAAAAGTACAGTATACTGTGTTTGAAAATCACGCCATTATGACCCGCTATTACAAATTGGAACCTACAAAGTGGGCTACTTAAAGCAAATGTTTGAAATGTGGAAAGGAATTTATTCAGACTCAGATATCACTGAACAACGAGTAGCAGATTAAAGGAGATTCATTATCAGATATAAAATATTCAGGGATGTAGAACTGGAAGAAATTCAGAAAAATTGTGAAAATGGAAGACCTAAAAACAATAGTAGAACAGTAGAAGAAATTCAGATAACAACAATTGGAAATACAGAGAAAACACCTTATATGAACTACATAAATGATAACTTAGAAGAAGAAATAACAACAGAACCAATACAGGTCAGCACTGAAACAACCTATGAACTGACCCCCTGACAAGAAGAATTAAAAAAGAAAATTATGGTGTATGCAGAATTACCAGTAGAAAGACAAAGACTGCCAGCACTGAAAGTAATGCCCTAAAAAGACCTGGCACCTATAATGAAGGATGTGAATAAGGTGCTGGCAAGGATTCAAATAACATCTATTGAACAGATCAATCAGCTTGCCTACAGTACAGCAGTGGTGGTTACAGAAGAACTGGATATTGAAATTAAAAAACCAAAAGCAAAATCATATTTAATCCCAAAGTGGAAGATCAGACTGGAGGCCAAGATAAAGAAATTAAGAGCAAATGCAAGTAATTTAAAGAACATGAAAGAGCAAACACTGAAGAAAGCAAGGATCAAGAGAAGCCTAATCAAAGAATATTGGCTCAGTATCAGAAAAATTTGGAATAAGAAACAACAATAGTTGGAACAATTGAATGCTCTAAGGCACAAATCATCCAATTTAAGCAAAATCAGTTATTTCAATCAGACCAGAGGTGATTCTACTAAAGTAAAAATGGTAATCGAAATTCTGAAAATGGAAAACCAAACAAAAATGAAACAATCTGGTTTTGAAAAGATCTATGGGAAACTCAAAAAGATTATAATAAAAATGCTGGAGGGATAAAAGAATTTGAAGATGAATTTATTAAAATCAAATAGAAGAACTAATAATAACAGCAGAAATGGTTAAAAATTGAGTGAGAAAAACTGGACATCTCCTGGAAATGATCAAAATGGCTTTTGGCTCAAATATGTGACTAGCTTACATCCAATTATAGCTCAACAGCTTAATGAAATATTGTATAAAGGAGACATCAGCAACTGGTTAATAATTGGCAAAACTCATTGATTCAAAAAGACCCAGAGAAAGGCCCAACACCAGGAAACTATAGGCCAATAACATGCTTGCCTACAATGTTTAAATTACTCACCTGCATAATAGCAGACAACATCCAAGATTATTTGGAAGAAAATAACATTCTTCCAGTAGAACAGAAAGGAAATAAAAAGAAAAGCAGAAGTACAAAAGATCAATTTCTGATTGATAAAATGGTTTTGGAGAATTGCAAAAGCTGAAAAACTAATTTACATATGGTCTGGATTGATTATAAAAAGGCATTTGATTCATTACCACATAGTTGGATTATCAAAAGTTTAGAAACAATTGGTGTCAGCAAAAACATCAGAATCTTTTATCAATAATAATAATAATAATAATAATAATAAAAAAAAAAAAAGTAGTGGAAGACAGAATTGGTGGTGATTTTGAAAAAAACAAATCTTGGCTACCAAACAGGAAAAAATGCTGATAAAATCTCACATTTGCTTTATATGGATCATCTGAAGCTTTATGGAAAATCAGAAATCAAAATCCAGTCATTGACAAACACTGGAAGAATTTTTAGTACGGATATAGCAATGGAATTTGGCCTAGAGAAATGTGCTACAGTAGCAATAAATCAGGGTAAAATCACAAACACTAATGGAATTGAAATGCCAAATGGCCAAACCATCAGAAGCCATCAAGATGAAGCCTACAAGTATCTGTGCATTTTACAACTGGATAACATCAAACATGGACAAGTTAAAAACAAGATCAGTAAAGAATACATCCAACAAGTAAGAAAATTGTTAAAGACAAAATCGAATGGTGGAAACACCATCAACGCTATCAAAACCCAGGCCATACATGTTATACAATACACTGCTGGAATTATTAACTGGACACAAGCTGAACTGGACAGTTTGGACTGAAAAACAAGAAAACTCATGACTATTCACTATGCATTGCATCCCCGTAGTGATACTGATAGATTATACCTGCCCCACAGAAATGGAGGCAGAGGTTTACTTCAAGTCAACCAAACTGTCAAAGAAGAAAGCATGCATTGGCTGATTATGTAAAAGGCAATCAAGAACAAGCATTGATGCAAGTTAAAAATTGGAACTCGCTGAATATACCAATGTTCCTCAACCTTAGCAACTTTAGCTGGCTGGGGAATTCTGGGAGTTGAAGTCCACATATCTTAAAGTTGCTAAGGTTGAGGAACACCGGAATATACAGAAAACAAAATGCAAATATCGAAATAATGTAATAACAACACGAACAGAATGCTGGCAAGGAAAAGCATTATGTGATCAATTTCTACAAAAGATCAAGGGTAAAATAGATAAAGATAAAACCTGGCAATGGCTTATAACTGGAACATTGAAAAAAGAAAGTGAAGGCTTGATTTTCGCTGTTCAAGAGCAAGTTATTTGAACTAATGCGATCAAGACCAGAATTGAAAAATCATCAAATGATTCAAAGTGCAGATTGTGCAAAGAAGCAGAAGAAACAGTAGATCATATGTTCAGCTCGTGCAAGAAGATCACACAAACTGACTGTGAACAACGACATAACACAGTTGCCAAAATGATTCACTGGAACATCTGTAAAAATTATCTGCCAGTAATGAAAAATTAGTGGGAACATATAGTTGAAAAAGTAGTTGAAAATGAGCAGGTTAAAATACTGTGGGATTTCCAAATATTGGAGAAATTGAATTGGAGAAGATCACAAAGTATCAAGATCTGAAAACCAAAATTGAAATATTATGGCATAAACCAGCCCTGGTGGTCCCAGTGGTTATCAGCACACGGGGTGCCATACCAAAAAACCTTGGACAGCACTTAGAAATCTGCACATTGACAAAATTTCCATCTGTCAATTACAAAAGGCCACGCTGCTTGCATCCACACATATACTACGCCGATACATTACAACATCCCAGATTCTTGGGAAGAACTTGATGCGAATGAAGGCCAATGCCAGCTAAAAAACTGGCAGTTGTGATTTCACGTTGTTGTGTATATAATAATAATAATAATAATAATAATAATAATAATAATAAGAATAAAAATATATTGAATTTATATGCTACCCACCTCCCAGCAACTCTGGATGGTTTACAAATGGTTAAAAACATTTTTTTTAGAAAGGAAACTACTGAAAAAAACAAATAAAGAATAAAAATGGCAGAAATGAGAAAACTGAATGGGAACTAAGAAAAAAGGGGGCTTCAGTCGTCCTTGGCAAAGGCCTGGGCAAGGAGCCAAGTCTTCAGGGCCCTTCGAAACACCCAGAGGGTGGGGGCCGTTCGAATCTCAGGGGAACCTTGTTCCAGAGGGCAGCATTAATTAAGAATTATTGGATTATAAAGGTCTGAACTTTCCCCAGCCAGCAGATAGTTTGCATGGAAGTACAATGTAATGGACAAGCAGGTTGTGAGGGTTTTATCAGTGTCCTTAATCAGATTCGGTGTTCCGTAGCCATCCTAATCTTTTTTTTTTAATGTCCCTGATCTGACACGTAGTAATTAACAGGACTGCAGGAGGAGATTGGACGCCCGTCGTGCCAGAAGTGCTAGGATAGCTTTCTGAACATTTCCAACAGGAAGTACTTCTATGAGTCAATCCCATTTGGCCTCCAGGACTGCTGACTGGGGGAACACTTGGAAGACTCCTAAGCCAGGAGCCTTGAGTGGATCACAACTGTTCTTGCGCTGCAAATGTTCCGTCCTCAACATCCTCTGATCGAACACAAAACTGTAAGACCAGGCCACGCTGTTTCAAGGCAGGAAAAGGATTTAAAATGCTTCCCTTCAAAACAACTCACTGAGCTCATTTTTCACATCCCCCATGGACTTGTTGTTGTCTGAGGCTAATAGGCCAACTTTGTACACTTCCGTCTCTCCAGAATTTTCTGCATAGCTACTACATCATTATTACAACAACACTTTCTTTGGGCAGTGAAAAAAAATGAACTTGCTTGTTTGCTTTGGCACCACCTTGACGGCCATGTAATTGAAAAGAATGCTGTAGGAGGAATCTCTCTTGATACAGTAATTTCAAACTGATATCCTGAAACAAAATGCTAGTCAGTGTTTTCCAGAGGCTTTTTTTTTGGCACAGATCCATGTTGTTTATATGTTACTGACAGAAAATAGGGCAGTGTTTCACAGCATTATGGCATGGGAAGGGGAGTGATCTCTCACTTCCTCAGAAATGTTTTTAATTTGCCCTGTCTTTGCTTCAACACTCTCCATGGACCACCATCTCAAATTGACAGAAAGGGTGGCAGACGGTATTCAAAACAGGGCGCTCAGCATTTACTCTTGGAACCCCTTGGTGGAAAGGAGAGGAGAAGATGGGGATGGATTGGGTGCAGAAATTGACAGGTTCATCCTCAAATCAGAGGTTTTCCTAGGTTGGAGTTAAGGAATGGAAGGAGCAAAACCTAGATGTACAATCTGAGATCTAAGGCAGAAGAGTAGCTACAGGCAGAGACATACACTGAAGCTTCCGACACAGAGTGGCCAGCCAATACAAAAAGTATTGGTCACCAAGATATGCCAATGCCATCCGTGGTGTTAAAGGTTGTTATTGTTTTCTGACAGAAAACCACCACATTTCCAGCATCATTCAAACTTACAGACATTTCATGCTCCTTCTCCATTCCTGAAGCGCTGTCTTGGAGCTTAGCTGCACTGTCCAGTTGCCAGAATGGCAACTGTCTGTTTCTGGCAGACAGAAAGAGACTTTACCCTCTATTAATATCTTACTCACCTTCAACCTTAGGGCACATATCTCTGCTGCCCCACTTTCAAAGCACACTCTTCCCCATTATGATGCCTCAAGTGCTTCTGTCTGTTTGGGCTGGAGTGCTGCTTTTAGGTCAGTGTTTTTGAAACTTGGCAACTTTAAGATGTGTGGACTTCAGCTCCCAGAATTCCTCAGCCAGCGTGCTGGCTGGGGAATTCTAGGAGTTGAAGTCCACACATCTTAAAGTTGCCAAGTTTCAAAACACTGATTTAAGTGCAGGCTAACCTCAGCAGTTCATTGGCTACTGAGCAGAAAAAGGACCGCCCCTTTAACTGAGCCAAGGTTATCGTGCATTCTAATAGGTTCTATGCCTCCATTTACTAGCACCCCAGAAATTGCATCATGATTAAGATCTTCATTTAGACTGGAGAATGTTACCAGCTTGAAACTTCACAAAAAAATTTTTTTAATTAAAAAAAATATATTTCCCAGGCTTTTTTAATAATAAGAAGAATAAGAATAAGAAGTTCAGAAGTTTACTGTTCTACCATTTTCCCATTCTGTGGTAGAAGACTTTTGGAAGAAAACTTCCAGATAGCTTGTGATTTAGTGAAGCTAAATTGGTTTTGCACTTTACTCTTTCTGTATTGCTTTCTTCAGATATTAGCTACTTTCGGTACACCTACTTAATGATTACACCCGTCTTCCATTTCCTGCACATATTCCTATTAGCTCTTAGCCCAATCCATTTTCTAAGCCACTATTTCACCACCAGCACCATTTTTTTCTCATTGAAATGGCATGCAGTTGTACTTCAACTATTTCATTTTTCGGAAGTTTTTGATAAATACTCCTTCGCTCTGAGGATTTCTGCCCATGTGATCTTGCCTAGTTGAAGTCTCCCATTATTACTATATTTCTCCTTCATGATCATTCTATAAAATAATGCAAGAAGGTTCAGATCTTCTGCCTGGCTTGGCAGTCTAACGCACATTGTAGAATGATTTGTTTTTTCCCCTTGTATTCTTACTCATGCTCTTGAGTGGACTGTTCAGATTCTTGGACCTCAATACATGTGTGATCATCCTTCACAAATAATGTCACTCCTTCTCCTCTTGTGTCTGTCCTATTCTTTTTGAATACATTATACCCTTGCATTCCACTCCATTATTAGTTTATTCCACTAGTTTTATTCCATTATTCAGTAATGCCTACTAAATCATATTCATCTTCCTGGATTAAAATTTCTAATTCATCTTGTTTTATTCCATATATTCTATATAAGACATTGGAATCCTTGAATTACATAACTTGACCTATTCCTTCCTGAATCTGTGTGCTTATTATTGGGTGTTCTGCATTCTGCGTGTATTTCCCAGTTCCATACCCAATACTTGGCATAATATTGTTTTGTGGGCAATCTTTTTCCTCCCACATAGGACTCACTTTAAAACCCTCCAGATCAGGTTCACAAGTTGCCTTCGAAACACATTCTTCCCATTTTTCATGAAGTGCAGTTCATTCTTTACCAGGAGTTCCTGAAAATGTGTCCTATTATCAAAGAATCCATTGGTATTCTGCATATCCAATTGTCCACCATTGTTCATCCATTGATACTATCTACATATCCAATTGTTCACTTCCAAAATTTTGCTTTTTCTTCCTAGGGGTCTTACTTCGGCAGGAAAGAGTGAAGAATACACCACCTATGCCTGTAGCTCCTTCACTCTCATTCCCAGTACTTGCTGTATCTGAGTGTGACATTTTTTCTCGTGTGGATCACTAGAAAGGGATATTTGTCAATGAGCCTAAAGAAATTTGGGAGTCTTCTTTCACATCCTGAATGTATGCCCCAGGAAGGCAGCATGCTTCCCTTTATAGGTTGTCTAGCCAACAGACTTTTGCTCCGGTCCCTCTGTTAGGAAGTCTCTAATTGCTACCATCCATTGCTTCTTCCTCTTCCAGGCAGAATTAGGAACCCTTTCCTTTGCAGAGCCTAGAATGCTCTTTTACATCTCCTGAGGCTTGCTAAAGCTCTTTTTGACAGACTTGAGCCTTTGTCCCACATTCTTCTATCCCTCCATCCCTTCCAGTAAAAAAGTGCCAACCTCTTTACCTCCTTGTCTAAATTCCTGCTTGTTTTCCCTGTTCACTTGTTGAGTGAGCTTGATCTCTGGAGAGCAGGCTTCCTTATATGTCCCCTGAAGTTGCCTCACTGCTCCAATCATATACAATGCAGAGCATCAGCAGCACTCTTTCCCCACTTTCTCTGTCTTCAACTGAATTCCCCTGCCAAATTCCTATTTGTTATCCCTCTTTGCTCGCATGCTTATTTCAAGTTTAGAAGCTCAGTTTATATTGAAAAACAAGTTGTTTTTATCTGCTTTCACACCTTGTTTTCTATATTTCCTTTTTCTATGGAATATTCTTAATATTCTTTTAAATTATTATTAAGATTAACCAATCAAGATAGAAATAAATACCCATGAATATAACTGAAAAGCACTAGACTTCAAGTGCTGAAGAGAGGGAATGCATAAACCTTTAGTTGTGCTGCCAACCACGCTATGTGGGTATTCAGAAAGAGCTTTCTGTCAGCCCCACTAGGTAGACCAGATCATGAAATCAACTCCACCGGAAGGCTAAAACTACTTTTATTGAGATTGGCTATAATAACAGAATCTTGAAAATCTGATTTACTTCCTCCTTCAGTGACTCAGGGAGGTGTTTGTTTGAGCCATTTTTGAATGTTATCTGGATGTTCTGGACTTAAAACATGCTTTAACCTCTTTTGCCTAGCTAACAGCACCTGCATATCTCCATCAAGGTCATCTTCCTTACTTTCTACACTTATTCTTTAGGAATTCTTTAATTCCCATGGACTATAGTTTTAAGTGGCCAAAAACCTTGTAGGGAGGTTCTGCAGTTCAGTTATAGAGCAGATACTTTGCTTGCATTAGTTCCAACCTCAATCCCTGACATCTGCAGGCAGGGCTGGGAGAGTACCATCAGAGCAGACAAAACTAAATGAGATGAGCCAATGGTCTCAAACATTATAAATCAGCTTCCCAAGTTCCAATATTCACTGTGCTTTGGTGCTGAGCAAAATACAGGCAATTTCATACTACATGGTTGATGTCTTTAATCTTGCTTCTCTTCTCTGCTCTACCCTCAACTGTCATTGTGCCCAAAGAATTTATTTCTGGGTGGAGCTGTGGAGCTATTGTCAAGCCAAGGCTTTCCTATAAAGCTTAAGAATCTCCTGACTGTTTGGTCTCTTTCAGATTACTCAGTGTCCTGCAAATACCCATTATATTAACTGGGGGAGCTTCCATTTCAGTACTGGGATGTATGCGCATAGTAAGACTGGTGATTATATGCCACCAGTTACCTTTGCAAACCCTACTGTCATATGTAAAGCAATCATTCATTTTATAGAACTGCAGTAGATTGCCCCAAAGTGGGAAAGAAGGAAGAAATGAAGACAATCCACTAGAAATATCAAGGAAGACAGTCTTAAATTTATAATGCTCCCTCATTCAAAAGGAAGCTCAGATGGGGAAAAAAAGTCATTTGCCTTCTTTATCTTATTCTCAGCAAATCTAAGAGGAGTTACCTTCTTAACTTGATCTTATTCTTAGCAAATCTAAAGCGACTTTCCTTTTTAAAGGAAAATTATTGTGGGGATAGGGGAAGAACCTAGTCTTCCTTTCAGTAAATACTATTTGAGATATGCTAGCTCCTGATGCAGAGAACATTCCAACATAATTCTATTGTGAAAAAGGTAGTTTATGTGTTTCTTTCAGAACCTGTTAATAGGTATTCATTTGTGTCAAAATCTCCTGCAGCTAACCAGAAAACATTTTTTAAATAAAGTTCCTAAAAAGTACCATAAAATATAACATCACAAAAAAGAGAGCGTAACAAATGTCATTAAAAGTAACACTAAAGCCTTTTTTCTCTATATGATATTTTTTTGTATTTGAAATATTTACTATAGCCCAAAAGGCACATCCTATATGATCATTCATTCCCAGTGATTCATTTGTAGTAATAGTTAAAGGGCATGCATTTTACTTCTGTAGCATACACTTCACATCCATAATTGGATTTTAAAAAATGATTTGGCAAGTTGCCTTTTTGGCTTGCATTACTTGGAATCTCCATTGGTTCAACTGGAAGTACTTCCAAGCAAATAATATTAAGATCAGAGGCTAGAAAGACAATTTAAATTTGTTCTTGTAGTGTCATTTGCTCTCAAAAGCATATTACAATCCAGCTCTTATCTTGTGAGTTCCATAGATGTGATTTTGCTTCCTGTTTTTGCAGAAATGTTAAGGATGGTGAAATGTTCTCAATTTCCTTTGGGGGGCAAGTTTTCTTTCTAAACAATTAGCATCAGAATATACAACATGCACCAAAAACATATTTCACAAGCTTCCAGTAATGCTGAAGTCATATGTATTATGCTGGCCTTTATTGAGACCAATTATTATTCATTTGAAATGTTGCTTACACAGTTCCTACAAGGGCACTCCGAACGTAAGCTATTTGTCTCTTGTACCTTGTTGTCATAGCAATATTGCTTTCTGTTTCCTGAACTTCAGAAGACAAGCAAATAGTTGTATGCATTCAGTATTATGCTTACTAATACCTCTAGAAATATTTATGGATTATCTTGAAACAAATATACCAGTGTTTCTCAACCTGAGCAACTTTAAGATGTGTGGACTCCAACTCCCAGAATTCCCCAGCCAGCATTGCTATTGGCTATTAGTGGGAGTTGGAGTCCACACATCTTAAAGTTGCTCAAGTTGAGAAACACTGGTATATACTAACAGTGACAGTCAAGACAGTCTCTCCAAACCAGACATAACACTGAAATGTGTCATATAACCTGTTGTACCTATATTATTGAAAGCAGCACAAACTGTTTATTTCCATGTAAATAGGACCTTTGTTCATGGCATTGTTTCTCCCTCCTTCTACTTTCAATTTTCAATAGCCAATGAACACAGAAAAGGCAGCCATTATGATAGAAATACCTTGTCCACATTTCCTGCAATAGGTCTGCAAGTACTGAAACATATTGCAACACCAGTCTCTAACTAGGTCTAAAAGAGCTATACAGGTAGTCCTCATTTAGTGACTGCCTCATTTAGCGACCATTTGCACTTACAATAGTGATGAAAAAATAACTTTGCAACCAATCCTTGCATTTATGACCTTTGCAGGTCTATAAAGCAAAGGAAAACTGAGGTAAGATCATAAGCACAGTTGTGGTTTCACTTAGCAACCGCTTTGCATAACAACTAAGTTGCTGGTCCTAATTGTGGTCACTAAATGAGGACTACCTGTACCTAAACTGATGGGATAAACAATTTCACCCAAGAAAAGTGAAGGTAGGTGATTTGTTTTGTTATTTATTCCCCACTGTGTAAAAAGAAAAAAAGTGTTTCAACTCCACTGCTATCAATTCTACCTGACAAACTTCACAGTGAAGCCCTAAAGCAGGTGCCTCCAGTTACTTTCAAAGCAGAGCTAAATTGGCCTCCTCAGACATTTTATGTAATGCTTACTTTGCTTTATTATTTAATCCTCCTTTTCTTACTTTAAAATTGCGTCATGGCAGGAAGAATTAAACATTGTGAACCAGTCTGAATGTTTCTATCAAAGCCTACCATTTAATAGGACAGTAGCTTGGATATTTTACTGTATCCTGGCATAAGGCCAGGATACTTGAAGGACAGCCACTCCCCAATTGTTTCTGCCCATCCTGTAAGATCTGACAGAGCTGATATACTTCAGGTCCCATCGATCAAGCAGAGCCATCTTATGAATATGTGCCTTCTGTATTGCAGCACTGGCTTTGGACAAGCATTTCCCCCAAGTCTGAATGGTCCTGCCCTCAAGAGAACCCTGAAGGCCTCACTGTTTCCCCAGGCCCTAGGCTAGGATAGGGTGTGCATCTACCAGCAAAGACAAAGGAGTTGTATTCTTAATTAAGAATTTTCCCTCCCCATTAAGTGATCTTAATGTATTGTTTTTGTTTTTAATCATTCGAAGTTACTCAGAGTTCCAATAGAAAAGAATATATGTAGCTCAAGGTTGAACTGGGGAGTGATGTTACCAAGCCAGCTAATGAAACCTCTGCAAGCAAACAGCCAAGCTCAGGGAGCAGCAAGGACTCCTCACCCAGAGTTGTCAACAAAGGGGTAGCCACAGACATTTACTGTAAATAATAAATTTAAAAATATATGATCAAACACGTCAAACCATTTATCCATTTATTTCTGTAATGTCTTCTTTTATAGATTAAGATTGCCTTTTCAGTTTTCAATTTCAGCCTGGCTAAAACTGGCAAAATTAAAGTCTCTCCATGGCCATTTTTATATCAGCTTCTATTGTCTAGAATAGTACTATAAATATCAGCATCATATAAGCTGGTGTTTTGCACTGATGGTCAGCCCAGCCCACTGAGTAACAATTGCAGCTTCTGAACATTAAAGTATAGGTAAAGTATAGCCTTTACACTCCAATCTAATAATAATGTGATTAAAGCATAGATAGCTTCTGCCAAGTCCTATTAGCTCAGGAATGTTTCTGTATGTTCCTTGTTACTCACACTAGCTGGCAATCTAGAAACAGATGAGAATTAAGGCATACAGAACAGACTTGGGTCTGTTCTTTCAGGAGAAGGCAAAATGAGAATGGACTTTAGATCTGAGTCTGGTATCATATTGACCTGTAGGCCTTGCATCTTGTCTGGATATCATTTCAGCTTGTTTGCTGTGGACAATGCATCAAAAGCTGCAGAGAGGTCCAAGAGAATTAGTGAGGCTGCATATCTCCATTGAGTTCATAGGGTAGGTTATGTACCAAGAAAACCAAAGCAATTTCAGTCCCATATCCCATTTAAGGCCCAATGACAGGAATCAAAATAGCCAAAACTTAGAAGTGATATATTTGAGACAGCCCTCGGGTTTCCAAGTCAAGGCAGGTTTCTTTAATATAGGTTGGGCACATCACCTAATAGTGGGGCAGTCCCATCTTAACTGATTTCATCAGACAGGAGGTCAAGGGTCAAGTAAAGAGGTGGAAGAGCTCACCTTTTCACACTCCTTGTCAGCAATCTTGACATATTCCAGTTGACATTCATCAGATCATGGAGGCATGGATATCCTACAATTTTTTTTTCAAAAGATTGTAGGATATCCAAAAGTAAAAGAAAAAAGAAGTATATAAGCTTTTGGATAAGCTTAACACACCTCTTTTTAAACATGCACACTCCATTAAACAAAGACAAAAATCTTGGTCTGCATATTCACTAGTACATTGGGGCATCACCACTTTGCCTACTGCAATTCTGAGGTACCAGAGGGGGGACATATACATTCATTTCCACCAAAAAGTTGTTGAGCTGAATATTTTCATTCAGTTATTTAAATTCCTAAGAAAAACATTGTTTCCAGCCCTTCCTGAGCCATGCTGGCTGTACATGATGTGCTTCTGGATTCAGCTATGTATCTGGAAACACAGCTAGTTAAGACAGCTTTTGGCCAAATAATAATAGATCCATTATGATTGTTCCTTTTGAAAGCAGACCTGGCCATTGTGACACATACTTTAGCAATGCAAACACCGGATTACAGCAATTAACTCTACTCAGTGCTACCACTGAAGAATCTTAGGATACCACAATTGGTACAGAATGCATCACTGATAATATTGGCAAGTATGTACAGGCAGAACCAACCATCTAAAGTCTGCAGTAATGGTGCATTTTCCTGGCAACGGTATGGAAGTGGTTTACCTATCCCTGTATTTCCTGATAATCTCCCATCCAAACCAGGTCTGACCCTGCTTAGTTTCCAAGCCTAGATAAGACCAACCAGGTACTGCCATCTGCTGTGACATGCAGGAATTGTCCTGGCTACTAATTTATTTCTGGGCACAATTCAAATGTTGGGTGATCACCATTAAAACCTGAAAGGTCCTATGGCCAAGATAACTGAAGGACTACTTGTAATGATTGAATATAAGAACTGTAACTCAAAGCTTGATATTCTAGTGAGATGGAAGAACTGAGAGAAAGGAATTTGGAAGGTTTGAGGAAAAGGACAGATCTAAAAACAGCTCTTACTCCAATGAAATCCTTCAAGTGTCAGTTGGTTAAAAATAAAGATTTATTACCTGGGAATAAACCAAAATAAATAGAAGTCATCTTGCTGTGTGGTCTAAGAAAAAACTTAAAAAGTCAACCAAAATTAGAAACTTAAGAAATCTGTTTACAACACAGTGTAAGTTATATAATAGTAGTGAATTCAATTCTTGTTTTTAAAAGTGACTATCTGAGATAACTTGACTTTATATATCTATTTAAAGAAATCAGGAAAAGGTTTGGTGGTGGTAGCAAAACCAATAGTTCACTTAAAGATCTCCTTGAATTAATGGGATTATGCTTTGATTCTAAAGAACAAAAGGAAAGAAGAAAAGTAGACCACAACAGTTAGTGCACAATATTGCTTCCTCCAAAACCAACTCTCTAAAAACTGAAGAAGAAGAAGCTGTCCTGTATGTCCCAACTGGGGCCATGGTGTGTTTAGTTGGGAAAAAAGAGGAAGGGCTGGGTCTAGACCAGTGTTTCTCAACCTCAGCAACTTTAAGATGTGTGGACTTCAACTCCCAGAATTCCTCAGTCAGCATGCTGGCTGAGGAATTCTGGGAGTGGAAGTCCATACATCTTAAAGTTGCCGAGGTTGAGAAACACCGGTCTAGACTATGGAACTCCCTGTCCCAGGTAGTTACATTGGCATTTCTCTGTGATGTTTTGCTGAGGAGTCAAGACTTTCTATTTTAGGAAGACATTCACTCAATAAACAACATACATTTTTGAAGATGAAATTGCATGCCTTTGCCTGCTTTATACTTTTCATTAAATATTTTTGTTATTATTTTTAGGCTGTTTTTTTTTTAAATGCCTTTCACTGTTTTTAATTGATTTTAAATGTTGTATGTCACTCTGAGTGTTGCATTTGAATTAGAAAGGCAGGACTGACCTTATTAAAGTAATTGTTCAGCTGAACTTGTGTTGTGGTTTCTATGAATAAAGAGGAAAGAATTCCACCCCTCTTTTTTTTCATTTTTGTCCATAGTTACATCTGGTTAAATAGGCCTCATAAAGTTTCCAAAAATGGAATTCAAGTAATTAATAAGCAGGGTTGCCATTCTCTTGCCATGTGAAGTTGAGGCCTCAAAAAATGGTCTCTCTACATGACATTTGGATTTTTGATTCTTATCCATTTGCTATTTTCAGTTCATTATGAACAGATCTCAGAATTATACAAATGATTGCATTGACTTTTGGGATCCATGCAAAAAAAAAAAATGTCATTGCAGATCCACATTGATATTTTCATAGACTTCTTGAATCTCTGAATAGGTGAATGTGAAAATTAAACTTGGAATTATCCAACCAGTTAGACTCAGGTTAAACAGCCTCGCTATAGGCAGGTTTAGTGAGGTTGTTTTGAATAAACAGGATAGAAGCATGGAAGAAAACAGTAAGATGTACTATTGCAAAATAAACCCCCAACTCAAAATAGGAATATACTGTAATATATTGTAATATAAAATTTTCCATTTTACTACCTGCAAATTGGGGTGATATTTATCTGTGGAAAGTTAAAGAGAAAAAAATTATTCAGAAGCAAATGTAAAAGAAAATGAAATATTTACAGAATGCAGACAGTGAAACTCACTGATTTTTTTTAACACACTTTGTTTTTACTGATTACATACAAGAGGCAAATGATCTTCTCTGTCAAATGTAAAGATTAAAATCTTATCACTCTCCTTTTCACTGATTACATCTTGCCGCAGCCTGTAGCACGCGAGCTGCTTTTGACGTGTCTAGCATGGATCAGACTTAAGGAGCATAAAGAGTCAAAATGAGGATTTGTACATTATTCAGCAAGGGATTCATTTGTCGGAATCCGGCAATAGAGTTTAAGCAATTCTTTCTTAAACAAATACAGCATACTTATCCCACCTCACTATTTTTTTTTTAAAAAAGCACACCTGTAACATCAGATGTGTCTATGCATGGGTGTGTATCTGTTCCTATTACAGAAAACCAAAGCAATTTTAATCACCTTGCAATTTATATTTCCTTGGTGTGCCTATGTTTTGTTATCAAATAGTGGAATTGTACAAAATAATTAACCTAGAACTACAATGAATTGGTCTGTGTGTTTCTTATGCAAGTCCCCTAGGTCAAATTTGTTTGCAAGAATCAACAAGAAAAACAAGGATTGTGATGCAGCCAAAAAAATTCATAAATTCTGAATAACTATTCACCAGAAGAACAAAGTACATGCTTCAGTCATTCCCACTGAAAATAAAGAGGCTTTGGACACTTTATATATCAGACTGATATTCTCCTCTGCCTTTCCTCCTAGATTCCTAATTATGGATTCTGTGTAGAGATTTATAAAATAAGTAAAATAAAATGTAAGCATCGATTGAGTAAGTCTATTTCCTTAACAGTCACTACTGAAAGTAACAACCATGCATTCCTGAAACTGAATTTCAAAAGCAAGTATTTCAGATTTGAAGTAAACCCTAAGCTCTGAATAGAAGCAACTTCGTTACAGATCAGTTTGAAGAAAGAGAACTAATAAACAGTTCTTGGGATAAAATAACTTCTTATTTCCTCAGAGATCAATATGTTATTTACATGCCGTATCTGAGAAATTAAATCTTTCTCATGCATTTATTTTAAAAATACTAAAATAAACTGTGATGCGCCTATGAGAAGGCAACTTGCTAAACATGATGATAATCAGCTGAACAATCAAAAAGCAAATATAAATCATGGTTGATAAGACAAGTAAACAGAACCACAATCCAAGAGCCATTCCATACATTAGGTGGCAGCAAATCCAAGTGAAAGCTCTGTAGGAAGTCAAAAGCAATCCTGCACTCTCTGCAGGATGTGCAAATATGGTATGTATATGTTCAGACATTTGAATTTCACACCTACAGTACCCAATTAAATACACAGATAACTATAATGCATGTGTATAATGTGTGTGTATGTATATGTATATGTGTGCGTGTGTGTACACACACACGCACACATATATATATATTCACACATTCCTAGGTAATGTACAAGTGCCAAACTAATCCTACTTGCAGTTGTGTTCCAGATGATCAGCTACTCTATAGAATGTACGCCATGCAGTCCAAAATGATCCAGCTGCTTTGCCAAGAGAAAAGAAAGGGGGTGGGGGAACATTTAGAAATTGTTTAGAAGACTCAAGGGCTTATGTGGATTATATATGTCTTGAGCTTGCATTGTTTATAATTAGGAGGCCCATTTTCTGCTGTGTGTTACTTCAATTTTATTACAATTTTTAATACTGGCTGCCTGGATGAAAAGCAGGGGACCCACACGTCCCCAATAGTTTGCCTTCTAAATGAACTTAACTCAAATGTAATGGTGTAGGTACAGAGATGTCCTCAGGGAAAGGGTAAAAAATGTCACAATGGTGGACACAACCAAGCCCTACATTTTTGATGTATATCATGACACATGTAAAAAGGCAGCAGGGATTTAATTCCACAGTTGTGATCACCAGCTTGACTTTTTTGACCCCTCCCTGTGGACATCCTCATATCAGTAGGCTAACAAGGTTATGGGAGCAGTGTTCTTCCAGAAGTGTGAGTTTCTGGTATGATACTAATGAACTGTATATAGTTACATTGGACCACATAAAAATGGCAGAACACAGCCTCTTATTCAAAACAGAGAAGCCTGGGAACAATGAAGAACATTCCTTTCTGATGTTTACGGCTTTTTTTACAACTACAAGTGGAAATTTAAAAAACATCAAAACACATGCACAGAATTCAAACTAAATAGAAAAAATGTAATAAAGAGGAGAAAAGAGAGAGAGAAAAAACTACTCGAATGATTCCACATTACTGCAATCCAGGTATAATAATTTCATCTATATAAAAATTACTGTTACTCAATTTTTAAACAAGTTAAATCTTGGCCACATGGAATCATATTGTCCCCTCCTTCCTTTCTGCTGATAAGGACACAATCCAAACTGAAGGCTGGGTCAGCAGAAGCGGTCATTCCTCGGCCTGTGAAGAGCATTCCTTGCATATTTCCAAGAAAGACAGGGCCAAGCTAAGTGAATCCCAAAGCCAGGAGTCATGTGGTGCAAGCATTGTTCCTAGTTTGGGTCTTGCATGAGTCAGGCTGATGCTCATGACAATCTTAAGGTGAGAGGAAATGATTCAGGCCGGTATACAGAGTTAGGAATGAACAAGGAGGGAATCCCTGCCGTAAGAAGATGAGATTCCCAGCTGCTAGCTGGTCTTAGGAAGAAAGAGAAAGCCTAGAGCAGTGAGCATAAGGTGATATTAGGTCAGTGGAGTAGTGCAAAATGAATCACAAGGGTCTTGTCAAACTACATGGTCAGTTAGACATTCCAGAGGGACAGCTGTCTTAGTCTATTACAACAGATGGGAAAAGAAAGTCCTATGGCCCATCAGAGTAGTGAAGGTAAAGGAAAGCTGCAAATCGAAATCAAAATTGCCTCCCCCAGCCTCAAAAAACTTTACTTACTGTGTCCTAATAGCAATGCATGAGTGTTCTTTTAATAAATGTTTTTCCAACCTGCTGCCCTAGATGTGTGGGGATTTTAACTCCCCCAATTCCATTGATTACAGGTAGTCCTCACTTAATGACCATTCATTCAGCAACCGTTCAAACTTATGATGGAGCTGAACAAGTGGTACTTACGACCCATTCTCGAAGTTTCAGCTGTTGCAGCACTCCTGCAGTCATGTTATCGCTATCCAGGCACTTGGTAACCGGCCCGCATTTCCAACTATTGCAGTGTCCCCATGTCACATTACTGCAATTTGTGACCTTCCTTGCTGGCTTCCCACAAGCAAAATCAATGGGGAAGCTAGCGGTAAGTCAGAAGTCCCTGTCACGTGAGGTCCTCTCTTAATGACCTGTGGTGATTTGCTTAATGACAGCAACCAGGAACTGCCAGAATTGCAGTCACTAAGGAGCATGGTCATGTGACATTGTGTTTTACAACTGCATTGCTTAGTGATGGAAATTCCAGTCCCAGTTACCAAGGACTACTGTATATAGGCTGGGAATTGCTAATATATTTGGAAGACTACATTAGTGCACCTGAGCTATATGCCTTTCCATAGTTACCTAGAAGTAGCCTTACAATAAAAGTATGTTATATTTTTCCACCATTAACTTTTTCTGTTGCCAGTTGCCTCTATGAAATCTTCGCACAAGCACGTTCCATTCAGCAAAGTAAATTGCTACCCTTAAGCTGACCCACATTAAAGCTGTAAGGACGCCTGAGTGTCACTGAGGCAGAATAGGGTTCAGCCATCTGGGCAACACAATTTATGTCAGTATACTTTCCTTTCCACTCAGGACTGGAGGAATATACAGCTGAGCTCTCAAAAACCAAGACAATTTTAAGGCTGGATTTGAAGAGAGAAACAGCCTTTTGAGATTCTTGGTGTTCCAAGCACCTCCAGGCACCTCTTTCTTAATGGGAAGGAATTCCCTCGGGGGTTAGAATGACAGAAATGGTGGAGAAAGACAGGAAGGGTTCAAATGGAGAAGGAGACTTGTAAAATGTGTTTATTTATCTCTTGCCTTTTATTCAGGAGCTCAGGCGGTGTACATTGCATGCACTCCTCCTATTTTTTCATATAACAAACACCTTGTGAAGTATGTTGTGTTGAGAGAGATGATTGGGCCAAAGTCATGCAGGGAGCTTTTCTGGCTGAGGGTGAGTCTCCCTGCTCCTAATCCAACAAATAACCACTACATCACACTTAAAACGCCCATTTGGAACCCTTTGTCTAAAATTAGGAGTAATAACAAGATAGCTGTGCAAGACGAGAAATCAGCTATCCAAACTACAAACTGGGGAAGAATTCCAACCATTTCAAAACAGCACCAATAGAGTCTAATTAATTTTGCAGAAAAAAGCCAGAGTATGTTTGCCAAAAAGTTTAATGATGCTGTCAATTCTAATAATTATTCCCCAAAGGGAAGTGAATGCTGAATTTTGTTAGGAAAAAAATGTTCCAGTTGCAACACATACATATCAAAGCCAACTTAAAATTGAATTAATATCACCATTGGGTGTTCAAAAAAGCATATAGCTTTCTTATAATTAGATAGGTGCCTCATATCAGCCTTGAATGTGAAGTTAATACAATCATGTAAACAGATTCATTTATAAGTCCTATAAAACATCTTAGCCAATACCTGCAGCTATAGTGAAGCAATTATCTGTGGCTATTACTACAGAGTCAACCAATCTTCACATAGCAAAGGAAAAGAGCTCTAATGCTGGGAAAGGTGGAAGGAAAGAAAAGAAGATGACCAGTAGCAAGGTGGATGGACTCAGTTAGAGTGGCTATGGGAGCACCATCAGAAGAGTTGAAGGACCAGATTAGGGACAGATTATCATGAAGAAAATCTATTTATGTGGTCACTAGGAGTTGACAATGACTTGATGGCAGTAATCAATCAGTTATCCTCTGTTACTGTGATGGCAGTTGGCTTCAACAGAAGTAAGTCATTCTGAAGGTCTGAGGATCCAACCTCAATGCAGAATGAAATTTATCTTAAATGTCAAGGGTATCTTCACTGGACATTTTTTACTTTTTCCTCAATTTTAAGTTTCAGGTAAAATTCAAGTAAAAGGGTCAATTATATTTTTAAGTGATGTCTTTCGTTAAAATACAGTCTCCCCGCAGAAGACGTTTTGTTTCTTGCAGATGTCTAGAGGCTATTTCTGGTACTGCATCAGCAGGCTTCAACATTTCATGAGCCCTACAATGCTCTGAGAAATCATCATCACCGTCATCCCAAAAGAAGGCAATGGCAATACTTCCGCATTGCTGCCAAGAAAACTACACGCCATGGATCCACCATGGGCTGAGCTTACCATCTTCTATTAATGACTCCCCAGATTCTTTCATCATTCCAAAGCCAGAAGTCCAAAGCACTTCTTCCCGATTTTTTTCAAAGAGTGCACAGCCCCACTTGATATACCAAAGACCCCTTCTTACAACTAATACATCTTGCTAAAGCCTTTTTTCTGCTTCGATGCGTTTTATAGGTAGTCCTCACTTGCCTACTGCCTTGTGCAGTGACTGTTTGAAGTTACGATAGTGCTAAAAAAACCTTTGTGACCAATTCTTGCATTTACAACTGTCTCAGTGTCCCGCGGTCAGGTGATCGCCATTCGCATGCTTTGCAACTGGCACACATTTTTGCTTGCAACAAGCAGAGTTAATACTGCACTGTACTGAAGGCAGAAGTAAAATCATAAGTCATGGTCATATGATTTTCTGTTTAGCAACCACATCACTTAATGACCAAGTTGCTGGTCCCAATTGTGGCCACTAAGCGAGGACTACCTATATTATTTACTCAGCAACAGCCTGTCTTTCACTGGTTTCTGGAGCAATATTCATTCATATATTTAGCTTTAAAAACAACTAGACAACCCTGTGACCCATTGGGTCATCGTTTGAGAGAAAGATAGTGCAGTCTGATGTGACCAAAATGAACATTAAATTTTAGACTGACCATTTTTTTTTATCCCAATGCTGGACAGTCCCGTGATTATCTAAGAAGAGTATAAATTGTGATGGAATGGAATTATGAAGGCCAGGCTTAGGGAAATAAGCATTTTCTTAGCTCGCCGCAGGAGCGTGGGAACTACAAGAGGATGAGACTGGCACCTCCCTGAAGAATTCACACTGTTGTGGCTGGCTGACTTGGGACCTGGGGTTTCAGTCTGGGAAGATTGATGTCAGGCCTAGCCCAGGGAACTCCAAGAGACAATGCAAAATCAGTTCAGCTATGTTTATTAGCTACAACCTTTAGCAAGAATCTTCCCAGACTGAAACCCCAGGTCCCAAGTCAGCCAGCCACAACAGTGTGAATTCCTCAGGGAGGTGCCAGTCTCATCCTCTTGTAGTTCCCACGCTCGTGCGGCGAGCTAAGAAAATGCTTATCTCCCTGAGCCTGGCCTTCATAATTCTATTCCATCACATAAATAGAAAAATAATTGTAGTGCCAAATGAACTTCAATAATAAGTCAATATTTACTTACCTAAACAGATAAACAAAATGACCATGGGTGGGCAAAAAAGCAGTGGGAGCAGGAGTGACTTCTGACTTCCTGCCGACTTCCCCATTGACTTTGCTTGTGGGAAGCTGAAGGCAGCATTGGAAATTGTGATCACGTGACTGCAGGGACGCTTCAACAACCACAACTTTACAAATAAAATTAGTCTGAACATTGTGGAAATTTAAATTCTACAGGAGTAATGGGTCCCAGATTTTTTACGCATTCTTTAAGTTAGTGGATTTTAGATACCTTAATTCAAAAATTGTTGTGGTATAATGCACCGTTTGGGATAACTTGAGAGTACAGACAAACAGATAAACACAGTGAGAGTTTTAGTAGTGTATAGATGGTTTCTTCAAAAAATTGCAGTGGCAACAACAAACAACAAATATGACTAATAACATGTTTTGTTTGCTCTGATCTTCTTATGTTGAACAACATTCCCCAGTACTACTGCTCAGTAAAATCATGTCATTGTACAGTCTTAATAGAAAGGTCAGTGGAGCTCAGCTGGAACCTATTTTGAATGCCAAGGTCCAGCTAACTACCACTATGGAAGATGTAATCCAACCAATCTAGAAAGCACTATACCTTTCCCACTCAGCTGGGAATAGGATGGGCAATTAAGGTCAGGTGGTGTATTCTTCAGGCAGGATTGAGTCTGAGCCCTTCTTCCTTTAAAAAGCATGCCCTGGAGTAGTTTGCGGTTGTCTTTGAAGTTCCACAAAAAATACTGGTGTTGGATCTATAAAACTCTAAAACAAATCACATCTAATCTATTCAACAGATTGATTCCACCCATATGTACTCTGAGATGGACCATAAACGTTTTCTTACACCTCTTAGTGGCTTTCCCTGAATCTTAGAATTGTTGAGGCTCTCCCAACTTCTGCTTCTCAGCCTTTCAGAAATAATATGAAGTATTTATTCAATTGCTCAGGAATACTTAATATATTTTATTCTTGGTCACAGTAGGCTATGTGCAGTTAATTAATTCTTTACAGGAAAATGTTGTGCCTCTTATACAATAAAACTTGCAATGTGTCCACATGTGCTCATAGCAGTCATATCCGCCAATTGGCATTAAGAATAGATTGTATTTGTAATCTGAACAAACCAGCCCCATTATTGTACAATGTTCTTCCCATTTCTCCATCAATATAGAGCGTGGACATTCCAAAGTGACCCAATGGATTTCAACAGTTGTTCTTAGCATCGTTTATGAAACTTCTGGCTGGATTGTGCTCTATACAGGAAACTCCTCCAAAAGACTTTGTTACAGAATACTGTGATAATATCAGCAAAAAGGCTGTGCAGCATATGCTCCATCCTCACGCCATCCCCTGGAGTGGAAACCAACAAACGTGGCTGCATTGTTTTACTCTCATTGAGACTATTGAAGCCCAGGCAGAATAACAATAGTGACACATGTTTCAGCAGTTAGACTAGCAGCAGGACAGACATCAGCTTCTTCAGATGTCGCCTTATCAACCATACCTGCCACAAAGCATCAGCTGTTTGCCAAGCAAATATGTACAATATCTGAATCAGCATTCCTCGCAGTAAATATTGGATCAATGTCATTGTTTTCCAAATGTCAATTGACTCCAGTGAAGGAATTTCCCACTGTCCTAGACTTTTTGGCAGGTTCTCCTTCCCAGCCCATTCTCAATTACTGGCACTTAACAATGGAGCAGACACTGATACCATTAGTTATAACTCTTTACTGAGATCATCAAGGAATATGGAAAAAAGAATTTGTAGCCTAAGTGGAGCCATGAAAAGGAAACGACCACCTCAATGGGCTAGTAACACTAGGCTGGTTTCAGTTAAACCACAAGATGGCTTCCATCATATTGGACTGACTGTAATAGAGGCAGTTATCTGCAGATCAGTTTTATTGATTAAATGCCAACATTCCAAGATTTTGAGAAGGCTAATATTTCAAATAGTAATTATTAATAAGATACACCTCCAATCAATAAAAGATGCAATTCTAAATTACTGCATCTCATCCTGCTGTTTTTAAATCTAGGGAACTGTCAGATCTACGCTGTTGGTTTCACTTGAATATTCTTCAGTAAAATGTATTCTTCTAGGTAAGTATTACAATACCTGGTCATTTTACGATATGTTAGAGTGATAGGCTACTTAATTCCTTTGAAGTCCCTTTATATTTTTAGCATCACGTGCACTCACACCCATTTTTAGAATTGTGTAGAAAAGCTCTTCTGATTCAATTTTTGAATCATATGTGGGCTAACATGCTTAATCATGGTAGCCCACTTTTTTTTTTTTTTAGAAAGAGAAACAATATGAAGCATGAATGCAGAAGCCACAGATCTATTCCTAAAATTAATTATGTTCCTAGAATTAAGGACTAGTCCGCACTAACTGCATTTTAGCTAATGCAGACATAGCAGCACATAGCATTATCATCATGCCCAGTCAGAAGGTGTCTAGAAATATGCCATTTTTAAATAGATATACTTTAATTTAATATTGTTAATGCTGCTTGTAAACTACTTTCGGTAAATTTTTCATTTTATCCTGAAATATGCAATATATTTGTAATAAATACATTCTAAATAAGTGATCAAAAGCAAGACTGATGACTGTATCTTGCTAAGAGAGACAAAACTGGGGAATTCTGGTTCACATGCCATACTAGACAGACCATGGATTAAGCCATCCTGGTCTGTCTTTCTGCTAGCAGGAGAAATTACTGACATTTGAGAATAAGTTGGTCAGCATGTCCAAGCCTGTTTGCTGGTCCTGATAAATCACAGTGCTAAAGGATTTGAACTTATCTAACTGTGTGGACACGTAGCCGGAGAAAATTGGGTGAGCAAGGGGAAGGAAGACAAAAATGACTGACTGGGTGTGATTGACTGGCATGGCCAACAGGAAAGGGCAAGAATGGCTTCAGAAAGTGTCAGCCCTAGACCAGACCAAGAAAAAGATTTGTTCAGATTGGCTACAGTAACAGAATCTTGCAAATCTGGATGTTTTTCCCCTCCACCCTCTTGTACTGATCGTGTGAATTGCGGGGGGGGGGGGGGGCTGCCTGAGACATTTTTGTATCCCTCCCCCCTTGTCTGGGCTTCTGCTTATCTCCTTGTTGCCTTGGTAACAGATCTTCCCTCTCTCCATCAAGGTCATCCTCTTTACTCTCTACATCATGGAAGGTTGAATGAGTGCCAAGAACCTCTTGACACATTCATGCGCATTTACCAATAAATATAGTTCCATAACATTTAAGAACAATTGTCCTGATAACAAATGCAGTATTTCCCATTGTTAAGATTTGTAACATACAGTAATTCAAATAATTATATAAACTGAGCTCCTAAGGTTGGCTTACATGACCCTTTATTAGGAAAAAAATGTTGGTTAAAGGCCAAGCCTTTGACTGATTTTTGAAGTATGGGGATGTATTCCAAATGTATCATAGCATCCTTTATATACATGAGGAATCAGAGCCAACCATTAACAGAGGTATATGGACGTGCCTAAATAGCCATCACTTTTTTCCTTTTCTGTTCTATTCTGAATGGAAGAAAAAATGGTGTGGGAAGCCTAGTCAAAGCAAAATGAGAAAAACTATGTATCTATTTTAACCTTAGAATACAAAATAGTGTAATTAACAACAAGAATTTTGATATCAAAAGGGAAGCTTTTTCTCTTAACACATTTTCTTTCTTTCTTTCTTTTTTCTTTTTTCTTTTTTCTTTTTCTCTTTTTTCTTTCCTTCCTTCCTTCCTTCCTTCCTTCCTTCCTTCCTTCCTTCCTTCCTTCCTTCCTTCCTTCCTTCCTTCCTTCCTTCCTTCCTTCCTTCCTTCCTTCCTTCTTTTCTTTTCTTTTCTTTTCTTTTCTTTCTTTTTCTTTCTTTTTCTTTCTTTTTCTTTCTTTTTCTTTCTTTCTCAAGGCAACTGTCTCAAGTGATGTAACCCCTTCAAATTATTCTTTGGAAAAGGCTTCACCCCACTTCCATGAGACAAGCCTCAGCAAGATGGTCTTGTGCTCCTCCTCTCACTCCCTACCCTGAGGCTTGTTGCCATTGTCATATTTATCCAACACAAATATTTCCAGCTGCTTTCCACTAGCTAAATCTAGTGGGAGATTACTGTTCTTTGGTTAAAATCATGTAGCCATGATGGAGGGACAGCAGATGACAGGAGTCCTTCTCTAGGATAGCCAGGTTGTGACATGGAGCAGAAAACAATGTCGGATCAGCTCACTCTCTATTTGGCCTCCTAATTCTCTGCATCCTTCTGGAAACAGAAAGGAAAAAGACTTATGGTAACTTGTTGGAATGAGAAAATCTCCAGACCCAAATAGAAGTCAATTTCTGTTCAATTCTTGTTCAAGAGCCATTTCAAGGATAGAGTGCCATATAGCAGAAAGAGCGAAAGTGGGGAGAGGTGAGAGAGACAGGTGTACTCTTGGATCTCCTACAACACATAAGTATGGGGAGTATTATATGAAGGGTAGGAAAGTAGAGAAAGCAGAGGAGCAGTGGAGAGAGACCATATCTTAATTTATTCCAGGAGATGAGTCAGCCTAATCTCCAAAAGCTTGGTATAAAACTGCTGCTGTAACTGTAGGGAGAGACAGAATGCAGAAAACTGTATGAACTGTGAAAGTCTTTACTTATAAAACACATTTGGAAACCTAAGTAATATTGACAACTTTTAATTTTATATGTATATTTTTATGCCAAACTAACAAAAGGAAAGGATAAATGCATACCACAAGAGTAATGAAATAATATAATTTCAAATCTTAATCAGTTATAATTAAAAAGGGAGAAGGGAGAAAAAGACCCAGAAAATCATGCTACAAACAGAATACTTCTGAAAACACTGACTGTATCGCACAAAACATTTCTTCCTTGTCTCTTTGTAAAAAAAAATCTCCCACAATTCTGACAGATAACAAATATGAGCAATCCACTGGTGTTTATCAGGTGCGTATTTCTCCTTCCAGGGCTATATGAATACTGATCCTTTAAAGCAAGGTTCTCAACCTTGGCAACTTTAAGATGTGTAGACTTCGACTCCCAGAATTTCCCATGGCTGGCTGGGGAATTCCGGGAGTTGAAGTCCACACATCTTAAAGTTGCCAAGGTTGAGACATACTGCTTTAAAGTATAGGGATTCACAACCTTTCTGTTAGACAAAGAATTTATCCTGCAAAATGGCTTTTTATCTGCAATAGGTTAAAATTAAATTAAAATTAAATACTGAATAAAACCAGTGGGAATACTTCCATACTTTTTGTTCAGCAAACATCATGGATGTGTCCATGTAGTCACCAGGAATCTCAGCTCAAGAATGCCTTCATATTTTGCCCAATACTTTTCTCATAAACATTCATAAGCCAAGTAAAGATTCCAAATAGTTTTAGGTCCATTGGAGGATACAGAGGTTTCAATATTTTATCTGGCTAATATAGGGCCAGTTGGTGATGGTATTAGTAACAACTTATTGTAATATTCATTTTGTGCCATCTACTCATTTTTTTTTTAACTGACCAATAGCAGAACTGATTTTTTATTATCCCCCCCCCCTTTTTTTTTAAAGTGTTGAATATAATTTAAACCAGTTTTTTCAACATTGGCTGGAAATTCTTAGAATTATATGTCCAAACCACTGGAGAGAACCTGCCTGCAGAAGGCAGCTCTTTAAAAAAAAAAGGTGGTGATATGGATTTCTTTTTCCAGAAGCCATGCAGGATGTTCCTCACCAATATGGCTTTTTGGAACATGGGTTTGACAATTTTCTGCCAAGTGATTTGTGCCTTCACACCTTTTTTAAAAGTTGCTATTCTACTGGTTCTTTTACTGTCTATAGTAAGGCCAATGCTGGCGACCCATTCAGTACTTTCATTAGGAAATCAGCAATAAACCATTTGACTTCATTTTCCTGAAGTTTTTTCACTAGTGAACCATAGATAGAATCTCTCTTTCACGGGTAACATTTTATATTTGTCAATTTTAGAAACTTTGTTGTACTCCAGTCCCAGACTGCTTGACTAGCAGATAGATTTGGGAATGGTGTATCAAAAGATTTTAGAGGCATTCTACTATTGGATACAACAAAATATCCCTATTTAAAAAACAGTTCTCAACATTGCACGCTTTGTTCTGACTTGCAAAGTATTTTAAAATCCCTGTCTCTGTGTCTGAATTCTTGAAACTGTTTCAAAAGAACTACATGTATTTTCTCCAGTCCATTGCAGCTTTTGTATTCAATCTTCCAAGTCTGAATTATCATGTTGTCATCATATCAATTAGACCACAGATCATGTCATAACTGTAGCAATGCTGCAATTCAACACAATCTAACGTTACATTCCTATTATATGGCTCATAGGTTTCAGGAGAGTGTTTAATTTTTATACCATTAACGCAGAGTCCAAACAGATAACTACCAAAGATCACAATTCTATCAGAGGTTCAAGAAAGACTCTGCTGGTTGTATTTGATTTACTGTAAACTAGCTTTCTTCCCAGTATACCATAAGGTAGTTGTGTAAGGCCTGCCTCTCCATCTTCCAGCTCATATATGGAAGCAATTGCCCCAGTGCTATTTTGATTTATTAAATCTTCCTGTTCTCCTTTTCTCATCAAATACATTCTTAGCTAAGAACTCCGGCTCCAAGTAAGAAATCACAGAGCCAAATGGCAAATGCCAAAGTAGTGACTACTGTTCCATTGGCTCAGAATGTTTGTGAAGTTTTGTTTCATTTCATCCAAGATGGTACCTCAGTTGCACCTTAAATTTTTAGATTTCATGTACTTTGGTACTGTTTCTCTATGGACCTTTATTTATTTATTTATGTTATTTGATGCCACCTAACTCCAAATAACTCTGAGCAGCTCACAATATACAAAACAAGAGAAAAACAAAATCACAAAAACAAAGAAAAGGAAAGAAAAGCAGAATGGCAAACCCAGGCAAAACCCAAAACGTCCCACCAGCAACCCACAGCCAGCCAAGGAGGCACCAGCCGCCCTCGCCCAAGGCCTGGGAGAACAAGCAAGTCCTTAAGGCCCTTTAGAACACCAACAGGGTGGGAACTCTCAGGGAGAACCCCACTCCAGAGGGCAGGGGCTGCAACAAAGAAGGTGCGCTTCCTGGGTCCTGATGGGTGGCATTGTTTGTTTATTACAGCAAACAAGAAAGAAATCATCCTCTAAGATATTAAAATACACACGATAAGGAGGAATACACCATATTACTATCATATAATCCACGGGAGATTACATTACAAGAAGTGGGCTAAAATTATAACTTTATGACACCACTGGAGAAGGTGGTGGTAAACTTTTCAGGTCCTTTTTTTCAGGCTTTTCAGAGACAAAATGGGTATCGCCACAAATTTTAGCCCTTAACCCTCCCCCTGCCCAGTGGGCTTTTTAAGGCTTGCTTAAGCCTCTGCAGAATTTAAGGCACTCAATTTGTCTCTTCAGTTCTTCTGTGGGCAGAAAAGTTCAGCCTGTTTCTCTCAGAGGCTTCCAAGTGCCATCTGTGGGGTGCTGGAGTTGCTCTTCCCTGTTTACATTGGATTGGCTTTTAATCATATCTAGAAATTCAGTGCAAATCCATGTTCAACACATATTCCAAGTAAAGTAATTACTTTTATCCTAATTACTTGTTCACTGACCAATTTTGTATTTGGTCAACAAAACAGCATTTATTAAGAACATAACATATTGCAGGAGAACATTTCATGTTAACCACCCTTGTCAAGAAAAATGTGGAAAAAACCAGCCTGAAAAGAAGCAGAAATTCGAGTGTTTCACAGATTTATGAACCTTGTTATTATCCTTGCAAGACAAACAATTTTTGACGTCATATTTTAGTCACAGTATATATTTTGGAGGTGCACCTGGGCTAGAAAGCAGGTTATTGGGAACAGAAGGTAAGTGTCCTGAGGGGAAGAAAAGAAACAACGGGAAGTTTTTCTGATTTTTAGAATCTGTAGGCCAGTCCTCCAAATGGCAACTCTAAAACCTGATTGGCTGATAACATTCCCATTGGTGGAGTGGGACTCTCTTTAAAGCAAGGACAATGGGGAATGGGTCTATGTGCTTTTAATAGAAAATGACGCTGACTGCATTGAGACTTTACTTTTAATAGGCAATCGTACCATTATTGAATAGGGTTGTGCAGTGATCTAGATTCAAAGGGCAAAATATGGAGTGTACATGGGCATATATGCTAGAAAAACTCAAACCAAGTGCATCTTTTCTTGGGCTTATGTGGTAGCTAAGGAAGGCGTTGCACAAGCTGCTTTAAGATGTTCCTGCCCACATGCACTCAGAAGGAAATGCTGTCCTTTGAATCCAGATCACTGCATAGCTCTATCCCTGAGCTTAGGATACTTGAGTTTTTAATCTACCTCACCTCAGATGTTCAAAGAATCTTAACAAAGCATGATAACTACTTCCTATTTGTCACTTGATGTGTTCATTTAAATGGCAATATGTTAGAGCAATTTTCTGCATCCTGATCAGGCCAGCAACATGGTGGACAATTCTATAGTGCCCCCTTATCATAGTTCAGGTAGATTGAGGCAGATCAAACAAACAATCAGAAAATAACCAAGACAGCACCTGTCCAATAAGCATGAATAAACGTTATTTTCCACTTTTATAATCAAAGGAGTGCACAAAAAGCCGTAAGCCACTGTTTTGAGTCTCAACGTGCAACAGGTGCTACAAAAACACCTTTGTGACTTTTTCAAAGAATTGGCATAATGAAAAACACCTTAACACCAATCTGTTTTAAGCACATTTTGGGGGATTGGATTTATAGCTGAAACAGAAGTTTGCTTAGTTTTTTTCTCTGTTTCTAGAAGTGGCCATGTGATACTAAACTGAAGAAATAATTTGCAATCTGTTGTTGTTGCTTGCTAATGATGATCCACACAATCCTTTATGCGTGATAGTTTATAATTCTTCCTGCAGTCATACTGCACTTTTTTGTAACCTTGTTAACATAATCTTGTCTCTGTTTTGAAGGGTTTGGGGTTTTTTGTTTGTTTTTTGTTTTTGTCTTTTGTTGTTATTGTTAATGAAGAAAAAGAAAATAGTTGCCTAATTAAGGTAATGCAAACTCACTTGCCTTCAAAGACATTTTAAGATTTTTTCCTCCCCCAAATAAAAAAGTGGCAATCACAAACATTGTTGTCTTTAGCTTCTAAAAGAAATGGGAAAGTATTTACTAGAGAGTAAATCATAATTTAATTGCCTTTTTAAATTGGGAATTAGGTAGTATAGGGATATTGGGGTTGGTTCACAAATGTGAAGTACTTAACAATTAGAAGTGAGTGTGTGAACGGGCTGAAAACCATTATGTTTGAAATTAAAATTACCTGTGATTAGGTATGCAAATCCCTTGATGCTGTAAATGATATATGCACTTTGCTTCATATAAAATGGCCAAGCCTTTGAGTACCTTTCTGTTACTTTTACTACCTCTCAGCTAAGCTGCAAAGCTAATTTGGCAGTTGTGCCTGGAATGGGGGGGGGAATACCCCACATTCTACTAAAGAGTAGGGGTGCAACAGAAGTGTTGAGACTCCAAATGTTGAGAGAAAACATTTGGACAGCTTTTATCTTCAAATCCATAATGACAACTTTTTAAAGACTCCCTCTTTCTCCCCAGAAAAGCTTCTTACAGTATACTATAAAATAAAAAACGGATTACACTTCATTCAGTCTTCTGAAAATCTAGTTAGGACTGAAGAATGGATTCATGTGTTTCAATGTGTATCCCATGGGTATGGGGAGGATTTATTGTTGCATCTAAACTAGGGAGACCATCATGACCATATTGCTAGCTACTCCTCCCGGTTGCCAATGTTGGCTACATCAGTGAAACTTGAGGTCACTCTTATTTTCACTTCAAGTGATGTGTGTTAATCTAGTCACTGACCAGAAGAAATGTAAAATATTATATGGCATTTCTTCAAGTTCTGCTTCTGGTTTGATCAGATGTTCAGGGTAGAAGATACTTATAATAAATCCCCAAAGAAAATACATAGAGCCTTTTTGGATGGATATAAACTTGCCTTTTCATCTTATATAAGTTGCAGTGTAACATGGAAACCAATTAAAATTTGCCCAAGAGCAGAGGCTCTGCCCCTGAAAATCCAGATATGATACATTTATTATCAATGAGCTGGTTAGGCAAGAGCCATGGGTCTGTTTAGGAAGAGCAAAGGTAAGTCAACCAGTAGCTCCAATCCACCAAGGTTTGATCCAAATATTTCTGCAACTCATATCTAGGGATTCCCAATGACCAACCCTCCCTTTCAACCTTTCAGTTGTCTCACCTGTTTATTTGTTTGGGTTTTAAAAACCTTTTAGCTATTTACAGTGTATTTCTGGTTCAAGAAATCTGCAAAGGTGGCAGCATTAGTTCTGCTGAAAGAAATCCACAGCTGATGTTTTCTTCTGTTCCTTGTACAATGTAATTGTTTGGTTCATTAAAGCCAAAAGACTGACAGATGAAAGGGTGATAGATTAACTAAAGGAGACCATTCAAGGTTGGGCAGTTTTGAGTGTTCTTTGTGCACTGTAATTATTTCTTCCTTCCCCCCTCCCCCCTCCAAAGTCAGGAAGAAAAATGTCAAACATGAGAAACAAGGAGCGGGTTTGCAAACAAGTTGTATAAACAGATGAATTACCTTCTTAGATCAGACTGCTGGTCCATCCCGTTTAACATGATGTTTGTCTCCAAGTGAAGCCAGTCTTATCCTCCTGGGAAGCTCAAAATGAGTTTGTGAAATGGATAGCCATTCACAGTTTTGTTTTCCTCCCCGCTTTGGGTAATGAAATGGGTATGGCTCCTAAATTGAGTTTCCATTGCTGGCTCTCATATCTAAATGGATACGGATGCCTTCTAAGAATCTGCCTGCATTCTAAACATCCAAGGCTCCCCAAGAGAAATGTTAATGCATTTTTAGAGCTAATGCCATAGATGTGGCTAATAGGTGTATCAATGAGAATAACTTTGGGAAAATTGCTGCAGTGCCCAAAAATGCTTTCCGGTCTTAACCACCATTGTTTGAGCCATGCTGTGTGGCAGAATTCCATTAAATACAATGACACTGTTCGCTATGTGGGATGACCCAGTGGTTTGACATCTATTAACAGCTTAAGCTACTAAAAGCCTTTGGATTGTGGCATACTGTAAATGGGATAAATAAAGTCATTGCAACTGAGGTTTTTCTATTAATACAGCTTGCTACTGAAGTGGCAAAAAGGTTTTTCAAATATCAGCAAGACTCTCAAGTGTGAACATAGATCTTGTAAAAATGCTTATATTTAAATAAGATGTCATCTAAACATCAATAAGATATCCTCTCCTCTATACATGTATAGGAGTAAGAATATGGTTCTTTAAAAATTATGCATACAGGTAGTCCTCATTTAGCAACTGCCTTGGATAGTGACTGTTTGGAAATATGACACTAATAAACAGTAGTAAATGGTAGTAAAAAAATCATTTTCGGACCAATGAGTGCACTTATGCCCAAGTTTCTGCGCCTGACAACAATGTACATCGGAGTGAGAGTAACGCTGGCATTGCTGCACGAGAGAACTTTATTGGAATGAGACAGAAGCAACTAGCAGTCTTTGCAGCCTCTCTCTCTCTCTTTCTCTTTCTCTCTCTTTCAGTGACATGGTTCACTGAGCGACCATTTTGCCTGATTGTGGTTGTTAAACAGGGATCAGGCAGCCATAGGTAAAAGCTTTGCAGCTGGAAACTAGTAAAATGCATATATAGACACAATAGTTATTACTGTTCTGTAACATCTATTACTACAACTAATTACTTCCAATATTCTTCAGAAGAAGCAGCAACGGGTATTTGTCATTGGCCATCACATTAAAGCAAATAATAATAATAATAATAATAATAATAATAATAATAATCTGGTGTAATGTAGTAGTGAATACATGAGAAAGGTGAAGATTTTAAAGTCCAAACTCAGTGGTGGAAATGCCATCAAGGCAATTAATACCTGGGCAATTCCAGTCATTAGATATACAGCTCGAATAGTGGACTGGACACAAGCTGAACTAAATGCCCTGGATAGGAAAACTAGAAAAATAATGACATCATGCCCTTCATCCATGCAGCAACGTTGACAGACTCTACTTACCAAGGAGCATAGGTGGGCGTGGAATGTTGGAAGTACATCAGAGAGTTGAAGAAGAAAAAAGGGCATTAGAAGAATATCTGAAGGACAGTGAAGAAGATGCACTGAGGCTAGTACACCATGAAGGCTTACTGAATACCAAAGAAACCAAACTGGCCTATAAGAAAGACCAAAGGAAGAATAGAAAAGAGACATGGCAAGGCAAAGTATTACACGGCCAGTACACAAAAAAATTAGCGGACAAACCAGATAACCACAAGACCTGCAAATAGAAATAGAATGTCTATGCCAAAAGAAAGCAAAGATAGTACCAACAGTAATAGGCACCTTGGGTGAAATCCCAAAACATCTGGAGCACCACTTGAAGACCATCGGCATTGACAAAATCACCATCAATCAATTGCAAAAGGCAGCTTTACTTGGAACAGCTTACATCCTGCAATGATACCTTTAATACCATCAAACAATGACATCTGCCTATCTCAGGTCCTTGGGAAGGACTCAATAGGTAGATAAAAATGCCAAATCCAGTCCAAACATCTGGCTGACTATGCTACCAATCTCCTCCTCCTCCTCCTCCTCCTCTTACTGCTTGAAATAGAGATTGGCAAACATGTGGTGGCAGGGGCCATACCTAACATTTATTTTGATGGGTTGAAGGCCACAATAGAGAGATTCAGGGCTGTCCATGGGTGCTTGTGTTTGTAAAAAAAGTCAAGATTGCATTCAAAGCTCCAGCTTCTTTTCATGGGTATCATTCATTCCAGTCTCCAGTAGGTTTCATCAGTTGAGTGTAACTCCACCATTAGCATTTCTGTCTTTCCTCGTCCCTTTTTAGCCCACAAGGCATTCATACAAGAACACCCCTTAATAAATTGAGGCACACATGTACTGGGCCCTGTGTCATAGGGAACTCAGGATGGTATACTGCAGTACAGTACTGACTCTTTTTTTTTTTACCACACTCCTGTGGGTCAGGTGAGATTAAAACCTAGGAAAGTGCAAGGGGGAGGGAACAAGATAGGCCTAGGATATGCATGCATTTGACCTCCATGTCTGGAAAAAAAAATCTTGCCATATGCCCAATTGTAAACATATAGAACTTAACTGCAGCAGGCCTCATTTTAATCCAGACTCTTTTGTGAATGTATGACAGTCATCCACAACCCCTCCTCAATCCATTCATTCATACAAATCTGAACCAAGCGATTGGGAGCACCCTGGTCAAGGCTATTCAGTGAAATCCTTCAAATGAAATTGCATAGATGAGGTTTGCCCTCTCAATCTCTTGTTATAACAGTTGACTTGAAACTTGAAACAGCTGTGTGGCTATTATGTCTTTGACTTTAATTCTTACAATCTCAAACCAGTATTCTAGCTAGAATGATAAAAACTGCAGCCCAGAAATCTAGAGAGAGCTAAGTGATCCCACATCAATCAGCTAATGTGAACTAGCCAATTAAAGTACAAATAAGATGAAACATAAACAGAGAGGTACACATAAATGTAGGCAGATATTCTATCATATCATTTATGATAGAAATGATGCCAGATAGCCATTGATTCCATGTCTCAGACAACAAAGAAAAGTCTGAACTGATTGCTGCTTTTCACAAGATATCTTTTGCATTGTTTCAAATGCTATCTATGTTAATTATTGCAGGAGTTATTTAACTTGATTACCAAAGACATATTTCTTCTCTGGCTTCACATTTGCTAATTAAAGACATTCAGGTCTCTCTATTTTATCCAAGCAAAAGGTCAGACAAAATTCATAGGAGGTATGTGTGAGAAAGATAGATAACAGTGTTCTTAAAAAAAAAAAAAAAAAGGAAACAAAACAGTTGCTGCAGAGGAACAGGGGTACATTGTGTTACTGTCTCAGTACTGCCAGTTCCAAGGAGATCTGTGACTAAAGATCTCAAGTGGCCATGCAATTCTACAGGTACTCATTTCCAACTCCAAAGTGTGAACATGCTCTTTTTATGTTTCTGATTGGTAAGGATAGCTCCAGTCCCAACTCCAAACATTACACCAAGAAGACATTTGCTGTTGGACTGCATCACCAACTCTACGTGTGCCAGTAGCTTCTTCCTCCCTCCCCATGCCCTGAACTTTCCCTAGTCTTGTTCTGTTACAGTGTTGTTTAGGTTGACACAACTAGTGTGCAATGAATTTAATTCATTAGTAATGCCAGCAACTTCCAGTATCTCAAAGGAGAACAGTTTGTAATTTCACTATGAACTGAGTTTGAGCCTTGAATTATGGGGAAGATGGTAAAGGAGGGCCTTAATAAACTAATGAGCTCTTTTTCAAGACCTATTCAAATAGACAGTGCATATTCAAATGCCCAGATATAGCCTACAAGCAGTAAAGTAATATCTTCTTGTTATTACTGGTGACTTCACAAAAAACATCCATGCAGGGTTTTGTGCTTTTATTTTACAATAGTATGGAAGTGGTTTGCCAGTGATTTCCAGGATGTTTTTGTTTTGACTTCTCAGTATAGTCTACCGCCCTGGTATTTCCTGGTGTTCTCCCACTGAAGAGTTAAGCAGGCCTGACCACGCTTAGCTTTTTGAAATCAGCCAAGGTCAGCTAGGTGCTGCCAATCCTTAATAAAGGCACAAAGGCCCTTTACATTACTTTCAAGGCCAATCCGGACAAAAATGAACATTTAAGAATGCTCCTTAAAGGATTTGGATTGAAAAAAAATCATGTGCAAAACAAAACAGAAAATTCCACCAGTATCATTTTGTATATTTGCTCAGGAAATACTTTTTTGTGAGTATTTACTACTTTGGAGCTTGCCATGTTGGTCATGTATGGTCCTACCAGTTTTTCCAGCTTTGGTCAATTTTTGGACAAAGAACCTAGTGAGATAATTTTAAAACATCTTCTTCTACCCCATGCATGTTACACAGTTTTATGTCTAGGAATGCTCCATTGCTGTTAGCAGGTAGCCTGTCCAATACTGAGATATGACTCCTGTACTATTTGTTCAATAGGAGCAACAACATTTGTTTCTTAACAACCAAGGCAAGGCCACCCAGGTGACCTTTTGCCCATCAGTTTCCAAATGACCCTTTCATTCAGAATCCATTGGAAGAAATCCTTCCACAATTTTGCTCAGTGTGTCAAGACATTGTACTATATGAAGGCAACATGCAAAGCAGTGGGGATCTTTTTGCTCACCTCCCTGTTATTTAAGTATTGGTCCTGACACTATCTTTGACATGCCAAAAGCTCAAGCTGGAAACAACCACAATGGCATGACTAGATGCCAGAATAAGTTGACCTCTCCTGGATACAATTTGTCATGAGCTGTGGGAGGGGCGCCATTTGCTCCGTTGCCTCAGGCAGCATTTAGGCCCTAGTGATTTCCCCCTCCGTTCAGTAAAGTCACTCTTGGTTCTTTTCACTCAGCCTAATTTTTCTAAGTGCAGCACAAGCAGTGCACGCCCAGAAGAAAAAAATGTACTCATTTTTTTATGAGCCCATACCCAACTCATTATTGCCCAGTACTTCACCCTATTTGGAACAGATGCCCTTTGAGCCATGACTAACTCAGTCCTAAGACCTGAATCAGTCTGAATACACACAACAAGCTATTCTTCTCTTTCTCTGTCATCCAAGTTTCTCACTGTCTATTCATAAAGATACCAACCATCGAAACTCATGTTAGTTTCACTGTTGAACACACTTGAAGTAGGATTGAATTCATTATGAAAAGCTGATGTCATGGGCTGGCAACAGCTCTTCTGTATAGCTTCTCTTCCCATTTGAAGAGTTTTAACTCAGTGGATTATGATAATTTTCTTGCTCTCTGCTAACTCTGCTCACTTTAAATCTCATGGTAGAGGTTCAAAACATCATCTCATAATTTAGAAATGCCCTATCACTACTAATTACTCTGTTATGGTTTTGACATCCTAATCTGTTCCCAGCTGTTTCTCCACTACGTTGAGTGACATCAACAAGAAGAAAGCCAAATTACATTTATTTTTCCATAGCTACCACCCATTATTTTGTACGCAGGACTTAATCCAGAGCTGAAAGAAAGGGAGTTCTAATTGTCCTATTGATTTCAAGGGCCATTAATTCAATTCACGTGTAACCACTAAATCATAGTTTTGGAATGAAAGCTAAATAAATTAGTGGAGCCTTACTCAACCTGTAGATGTATTGGATTTTAGCTCCCCAAATTCTTGAACTTATGAATATCAGAACATTTGGAGAGTGCCAAGTTGGAGAAGGCTGAATTAAGATTTAATTTCTACATTAATTATATGTGACTATATTAATTTCTATACTAATTATATGTTTCAAGTCAAGCTAACAGAAGAAAGTCTTTGCCTAGTTTAGGATAGAGGTGTATAACCTAAGACTCCACAGACGATGATGATAATGATGATGATGATTTATTAAACTTATATGCCACCCAACTCCCAATAACTCTGGGCAGCTCACAACAATCAACAAAGAAATTACAATAAAATCAATAAAAATAAAAATAAAAAATGGCAAGCATGATGAATCAAGGGGTCTCACTCTGCCTTGCTGAAGGCCTGGGTGAAGACCCAGTTCTTCATGGCTCTTCTGAACAACAATAGAGCAGGGACCATCCAGAGCAGGGGGAGCCTCTTTCCAGACGGCAGATGTTGCTAGAGAGAAGGCCCACTTCTGGAGTCCCAATAGATGACATGAATGTGGCCTTTGCAAGTCTTGTGTTCAAGAGTCCTTCCACCACTATTTAGGGATATTCTGCTCTTTGAGTCTGCAGCAAAAAAGAGGTTTTGGAGTCAGGATAGGCACACATGCTGCACTTGTTAGTGGCTCCTTATAAAAGCTGCACCTTTTTCTAGTTTCTCATGATAGCTACAGGAAAGTACAAATGTGAGTTAGAGAAGGGCTGGCAGGGGCAACAATGTGCTTCACAGCAGGCAAGGATGCATGGTTGGGTGTGTTCAGCATTTCTGTGTTGTATTTCACAAAGGCATATACTTCTTCCCTTGAAATATGAGCCTGTCAGTGTAAAATATTATCCACCAACCTATTGATCCCTACTAGCACATCAAGATTATCTCTGCCATTTGTACACAGAGACAGGCATAATCCAACTTTCAACAGCATGGGTAGAAATACCTATATTTTGTCAGTGTATGAAAGGCAGACTATAATGCTGGCACCTGGTCTTTCCTTGAGGGCTTAACTTACAGCCCGTGGCCTCTTGTCTTCATTCTATTCCTCTGTAGTGGCCTAGGCTATGATGCCATGGCTAACCCGACATGAGCAATACACCTCAACCGGAAATTGAGGGTGGTCTACTCTGGCTTAAGGCTAGCAATTTTTATTCATTAGGCAACCTTGTCACTCTCTGTTTCATTTAAAATGTTTTGCTTTGTTTGTTTTCTTTCCAAGTGTCTCAATATCAAAATTTGAGGTCATATATCAATATAAAAGGGTGACTTATTTAAGGTCATACGCTGCTTCTATTGTATACAACTCTTACAGCAATTATGTCTGTATAGTTCTTTAAATTTAATCATGGCCTTTGAAAGAGCTGAGGGTAGCATTCAATGAATCTCTCCTGCCCACCTGCTTTCTTCAAAGGTAAAGAACAGAACTAATCCAGTAAAATGTAATCACTTCATGTCAGTGAAGAGCTGACTTGGATTCCCTAGCACCTGGCCCAATCTTACCATCCGGTACTGCTTCTCTAGGGCCTGACACTGGCAACTTCCTGCTCTGCCAGTTGAGATCCTTTCATTGCAGATTCCTGGGATTCAGCCTGCAACTTGAACCATGATTCTTCCCCTGCTCTGAAAGTCCCTATTAAAGCATCATGAAATTGATAACTGCATAGGATTTGGTCAGTAGTAGAGTCTAATGGAAATTTATCTAAACTGGATGGCTTACATCTAAGAGATCATCGTAACAAATTATCAATGAGCAATTTGAATGTGAAACTCATAAAAAGGAATTGTTTGGTTGCAAGGGCTTGTCTAGATTTTGATGTACTGTTCACTCAGCAGTCTGGAATGTAGGACTGCCACGCTGTACTTGCCACCTGAGTTCAAGCTAGACTTCGCACCTGTCTGGTAGGATTTTAGGTAGTAACATTTGGAGTTCAAGGAAGAGAATTGGGGACAATCAAAAGGGCAATTGGAAAAAAAAAAAAAAAAACCAGGAGAGAATCAGCAGTAGCAAACATCTAGTCCCACCTTAGACATGCAAGCCAGCTGGGTGACTTTGGGCCAATCACTCTCTCCAGCCCAACCCACTTCACAAGGTTGTTGTTGTGGGGAAAATAGGAGGAGGGAGTATTAGGTATGTTCACCACCTTGAGTTACTTATAAAAATAAGAAAGGTGGGATAAAAAAATTCTAAAAATTAAAAACTTGCATTTCATTTAAGCTCTCTAATATGTCCTTTAAATGTGTACTCTTTGTCCTGCAATACAATTCTCTTTTCCCCAACGCTATAGGATTCTTTCTCAGGACGCCCTTCCCCAATACCGATGCCATCCAAATGTGTTCAACTACTATCCCAATACCCCCGTCCAGCATAGCCAATAGCTGGGGAAGTCACTGTGAACATGTTGCATACAATGGCTTCTAGTCAGTCTTTCGTACGCTTTTTATATACCAGAAAGTAGTGGGTGGGGCCAGGACAAAATTTAAAACCATTTTCATTTCATTGTATTAAATATAGTTATTATTTAGGACACGGGTGGAAAGTCAAGGATGTGTGAAAATATTACTTTACACCAGTGTTTCTCAACCTTGGGAACTTTAAGATGTGTGGACTTCAACTCCCAGAATTCCCCAGCCAGCCATGCTGGCTGGGGAATTCTGGGAGTAGAAGTCCACACATCTTAAAGTTCCCAAGGTTGAGAAACACTGCTTTACATTGTTCGTTTCTTGCCACCATTGCAATTCCTGTTCCACACCTCTCAGTGTTTTCTTTTAATATCCCATTCCCACTATGATATCATGGCTTCTGCATAACACCATAGTTCAGTGGTTCAGTTGAACACTTCCTAGCAGAGGTGTCTGCAGGGTATGGTCAAATAGTCAAGATGGTGGCCGCCATAGTGCAATCGAAGTTCTTCCTGGGGTTTATTTTTACGTGTATCATGTATGCTTTGAAGCTATGATCACATTGTTGAGGCCACTGCCTTGACTTTTTTGACCACAACCTGCAGACACTCCTGTTTCCTAGTCAGAGTAATTCCAAGGTTCAGCAAGAACACAATCTTGCTCTTGCTGAGATGGGAGTGACAAAAGACCCCTTCTCCCAGTGAGTTCAGAGTCATATTTTAATTACTTCATTGTTGTCCAGTTGTTCAGTCACTTTGGACTCTTTGTGTCCCAGCAAATATCATCTAAATTTCAAGAAAAAGTGTAATGTCTCTTTCCTTTGTGCTTCCTTTGACACCCCCCCCCCCCAGCGACCCCTAGCATCACCCTAAAGCTGTTAGCAGAAAGAGTAACAAATGAGACAAGATCTTAATCACAGAATCTTCCTTTGTGTGTTTGTTTTTTGTTTCCTAAAAAACTGCCACTGGTGGTGGTGGTGGCCATCTGGATCAGGAACATAGCATGAAGGGGAGCATATTTCTTCTACATCGCAATTCCAATTTACATTTTTCTCTTTCCCAATGACATCTGTAGAAAAGGAAACCAAATACAGAAGCCCTTAATCATGTGATTATCATCATATCCTATTTGATGTCAGTTATTGTGAAACTAGTATGTGAGAGTCCCTAATGTTAGGCATTTCATGGACAATGCACTTTCTGAAAGAAAGTTTAACCAATGAGTTGCATTTAATGGATCCCATTCAGGCCTCATCCATGATGTCAGTTTGCCCTGTCAACAACAGGAGCCAGCAACTATTTTTTTTGGTGGGGGGGAAATGGACATTGTCTTGAATTCACCCCACTCACTGCAAATGTGACTTTGGGCTGTGTTTTCCTGCTCTACTTTCAAATAATGTTCTCCTGCTTTTGTGGCCCAAGCACTGCAGTTTGGTTTGCCTGCTGTACTTTACTTTCTCCTAGGCCAGCCCTTGCACTGTGATTGGCTTTTTCACAGGAAGGAATGCCCCCTCATGAAGAAAGGTGCACTGGTAGACTTATTAAAAAATAAACAAACCGCCCAGGAGAAAACTAGGAAACTCAGAGAAAGAAAAATAGCAATTTGAAAAAATATAGTAAAAATATAATAAAACTAAAATAAAGTTGGCTTCAATATTAATCTTAATGACATAGAAGGGTTAAATCTCATCAATTTTAATGGGACCTTGAAGTGTTTACCTATGCAAGATTGCAGACACAGACATCTGTTCAGAATATGACAGCTCATCTATCAGAAACTGTATTTTCCCAGAATCAGAAAAGCAGTTATCTCTCTTTTTTAAAAAAAAGTATATTTCCATACTGCAAACATTCTTTCATAACTATTCTGTCATTCATCGTTATAATAAAAACATTCTGACCCTGGCGGGTTTGTCAGGTTGCCCTAATCTTATCTAGCAGCAATCATAAGAAATTATGACAAACATTTTTCTGACATATTTTCTAGAATTCAGGAGTCCAAAAATGGAGCAACAGCTTGATATAAAGAATGCACTCCTTAAAAAAAAATCCAATTTACTCCCTTCGGTCTCAGAGCCAAACCAATGACCATCAAAGGATAAGACCACCCAAAACAGTAGAAAAGAATATACAAGTGTGAGTTATCCCAAACTCTTTATCATATCATGTCCCAAAGCACAGTTAATTAAACAGCTGCTGCTGCAAGTCATTTGCATAGGCTTTGTCCAGGTGCATGTCTCCTTCTGCACTATGCCGATACTTTGCTGGTTTTGATTGTTTGCAGAATTGCAGCATATACGTAGTCAACACAACTCATTCTTTCTGTGTTATTTCAAAGGAACCATGGTTTCCTGTCTAGATCAGTGAGTGTATCATGACAGGATGTACGGGACGTATTTGTAGTTATATGTGTTTGTCCCACTATCAGCCACTCTTCCCTCCCCTATCTATCTCCCACCATAGAGGTAGTTACGACTGTGTACACACTTTTTTAAAAAAAAGTAATTCTGCAATTCCAGAAGAACAACGCACCAATCTATTGTTAATTATATAAACACATTATCACTACCCAATATCAATACCCAGTTTGCTGATGCAATGGAACATTTACCTTCTTTCTGTTCTTCAGATGCCATCAACACCCATTCAAAAGGGTTGAAAAATGACCCAGAACAGATTCTGAAGACTCACAGCTACAATGAGAAGGAAGAATCACTGTCCTTTTTTTTTTTTTTTTCTTCCTCTACTTCCTTTACTTTTTTTCTTCCTCTATTTTTGTGCTGGCAAAAAACAAAGGAGAGGAAAAAAAGAAACATTCCTTAAACTTTGAACATGAAAAGTGAACAAAGAAGTAGAAGTGAGGTAATAAACTAGCTTCCAACCTGCAGCTGAAGTATTTTGAAATTTTGGAATTCCAATATATATGTTTTTAATGTAAATGCGTGCACAACTAGGTAAAATACTTACACATGTGTTTAGAGTAACTTCCCATCTTTAAGGGAGAAAACTGGGGAAGGGTAAGCAAGTGCCACTGTTGACATCCAAGTCATATAAAGTTACCCAAACACCTTCAGGAAAAAAATGCTATGAGCATTCACATATTTCTACTAAACATATTATTCTCCTTGATAGGAAGGAAAATAGATGGAAGGAAGATATCATGCGGGCTCATAAAAGATGACAAATGTCATCTGATATTCTTTGAGACTGCTGAAATCAACCTTGCACAGTGCACATGAAAAGGTGCCTCTCTAGAATCAAGCACAGCCGGCTTATTTGCTTTATTGTCTTCTTACTTAGACATTTTATATCAGCCTTACTGTACTCCATCAGAGGTCGGAGTACGGTAACTTCAATTCTCATCACCTCTCTCAGACAGAATAGTGATGTTACCTACAGAAAGACAGGAGCTAAATCTTTGGGGGAAGGTTATTTTAAATCTATTCCATTTTTTTAAGGAATCATGGTGTCCTCGCTATAGTACACTCGATACTAATAACCATAAGATTTGATCTACAGCACGAGAGCTTCAGGCTAGCTTTGCACAAGCAAAATCCATGAGCAACAACGTAACACAATCAGATAAAGTTAAAGCTGTGGAACTTCAGTGCCATAAATGTGTGCCACACAGAGGCGGAGCCATATGCGATCTCAGTAGCAAAACCTGGGACTGGGACTGTCCATATAGTTTCAACACAGGATAACTTAAGGATAGTAATTGGTGGGCACCTCATTCTCTTTTAACTATAGCCACCCCATCTTGGAGCAAGGATATTTATTTGAAAATGTAGATGAAGCACAACTGCAGGCTCAAAAAGAGAAAAAAGTCAGGAGTCATCTTAGGAGACCTCTTATAGCAATGCTTCTTAAACTGGGGGTAATTTGGGCCTACCCTGGGGGGAATGGAGCAATTTATAATTGCTTGTTTGTGAGCCAAGGATCCAGTTTGGGACTGCTGCTGCTGAGACCCTTGTGGAAAACAGCAGAGTCTGGGTTTTTGTGGGGGTAAGGACATTATTCCAGACCAGGAAAAGGGCTAATTGGGTCAAACAGTTTAAGAACCATTGTCTTATAGAGATGTGTATTTTGCTAAACAGAATTTTGCACAACTTACAGTGGAAATAGAATTTTTGTCCTTTCCTCATTCGTGCTTAGATTCTGTTCCTGCTTTTGTTTTATTATGCTAATAATTTTGATGATTTGACAGCTGTGCAAAGTAATTCTGGGATGGAGATCCAAATCAGATAAAACTGCGCTTAAGTTCTTGAAACTGCCCCCACCCCCAACCTCGTTTCAAGTTTCCTGACTTGGCAGGAATATTAAGAGTGTTTCAGATCATGTTCAGAGGTTTTAAGAAATGTTACTAATTTTCCTCTTGAGTTACAGACATCCACAAATTCTTTATTGGAGCTTGTCCTAATCACAATTCACACATGCATATAAATCATTCCATGGATACACATTTTCATTTGCTATTGAAAGAGACTGTGTTTGAAGTTATATGAAATGTCTCTGGGCCTTTTCCCACTCTTTCAGTTCTTGACTTGGCAGAAAACAAAACTGACTTGAAACTTGTCCCTATTGTCAAACCCTATCCTGTCTCTATTTCCAGTCATTGAAGTCACCTGAACTCCCTCCAAAATAATGGGTGACAAAGCCTGGCAGATTTTATATACACATTTTTAGTTGGGATTCTCCATGTTTAGGGAGATCAATACTGAAATAGAGATCATGGTTTCTGCAGATGTTTCACCTTGCATTCCAGGGAGGGTCCTCAGTACAACGGTCCAGAAGTAGAGGTCACCCTGTAGATCTTACAAACAGGACACTTCATTCAGTTTTGAAATAAGGAATAAATATTATGTTAACACTGGTACAGCTGAATATGACTTAAGCCTGACTTACACATGGGCTGGGGATGAAATGAAGGTAATATGATGGGGACAGAAAAAAAGATTCTGCCAGGGCTTTCTGTTCCACATGGGGAAAGGAATACGGTGAATCCATGTAGTTAACAAATGGTAAAGCAAAATATGGCTTAATGTGATCTGTATATTAAGTCTTGGTCTTGTAGTCAGAGGTGAACATGCATGGTAGAAACTACCCCATAGTTTAGGTAGGTAAAGTTGCCCTTGAATCAGTCTCAATTCTTAGTGACTATATGGATTTAGACACCCAAATTTTTACTATTATAGCATTATTTGATCCCAGATTTGCAAAATGTTGAACAGCCTGATCCTTTATTTGTATTTAGCCATTCATCTGTTGATTACTGAGAAGTATACCATATATTCAATATACCATATATTCAGTTAAAAAAACAATTCAGACAAATCCAATGATAAGATTACATTATGTTATAATAAAAATGAAAAGAAATTCAAGATCCTCTTTGCAGTGACTCATTAACATTGTAAAGAGAAGTGTGCTGATAAAACCTGTATAAATACATTTACTAAGATATTTTTTGACTCAAGCATAGCTTTTATATACCAGTACCATCATCAACCTCTTTATTCACCATAAAGTTAATCATTATTGTTATAGCTATCCAGTTTTCAGTTGCTTCTGACTCTTCAAGACCTAATAAACCTAATTTCACCAGCATTGTCTGTCAGTAACTACTTCTTTGAGTTCTTGGAAGTTCATACTTGGGTCATTGATGATAATAACTAGCCACTTTGTCTTTTATCAGCCCCTATTTCAATTGTCTTAAATTTTTCATCAGGATCTTCTCAAATGATTCTTACCTTCACATTATGTGTCCAAAATATTTAAGCTTCAGCTTCATTATTAGAGTTTTCAGGGAGCAGCCTAGTTTTACTACATCTAGTATTGAATGAGTTGTTCTTCTTATGGTCCAAAGTGTTTTCAACAATCTTCTCCAGCATCACAAATCAATAGCATTCATCTGTCTTCTTTTCACCATGGCCTTGACAATAAATACTTTTGGTATCATACGCACTTTAAAGTTTTGTCTAAAGCCAACTTAGTATTTCTCCCAAGTAGTTGATCTCTCTTTATTGCATCACTGTGAACTTTTGAGCCTAGGAAGATGAAGATCCCAAAAGTCAAGTTCAACCTGAAGGAAACTTCCGTTTTTCCTGCAATGGTGTCAGTTAATAGTCATGGCTTTAAGACAGTAAGTTTGTTGTTGGGTTACTCATTGACTGTAACAGTGGCTTAGTGTTACATGCAAAAACAGTATATTGTTTGTAGTTTACTGCACTTATTCTTTAGCGGGGATTATCACACACCCCCCAACATCTAACCAATTCACAGAGATGTAAGCCAACAATAACTAAAAATGGAAATGAAAGAAATAAGAAATTAGTTGAAGAATCAATTATTATTCTACTTGTCCACAAGACTGACTTGGTCTATAAGCAATAGTTGAAACAAACCATGGCTTGATAAGATGTCTAAACACAACCCATTTATGCACTTAAAATTTCTCTGGCATGTGTGTCTTTTTACCCAACTTGTGCGTGCAGTGGCCTTCTAAAAAATCCATTAGCAATATTGTATTAGTTAGAAGCTTACCTTATAGTAATTCTTACCATTATAGTATGGCCAGAATACAAATGTTCATATGAATTGAGGATTAACTATTGAATAAAATTAATTGCCTGCAAAATAAGGTATCCCATTTGGAAAATGAATCGATCCCTTTCTGTATATATCAGTGATTATCTCTTTTATATACAAGCATCTTTAACACACACACAAACTCACATATATAGATAGGATTGAGATGGAATTGGGGAAGTCCTGCGCTTGGAAGGGAAGGGAAGAACTGGACATGGAAGGGAAAAAAGGAAGGAGAGAGAAGATCTGTTTAGGCATTTATTTTAGTTTAGTTTAGGCCACAAAATTGGTTAAATTTAACTGATGTATTTAACCAAGAAAGCAAGGAACAATTGGTGGGATGCCTAATCATATTTTCAAAGGGATCTGTACTAGGGCTGTCTGTAATTGTTTATTCTTTTTCTACAGCACCCTCCATTTTCAACAAATGTGAGACTACCTCAATTCACAAGTAAATGACTGGGAGGGAGAGGGGAAATGTCTTTCTTCCAAGCAAATATGGTATAAGTGTATGCACATATATTTTGTAGGGAAAAAATATACATCTGAAGCACTATTCACAAAATGCAAGGAATAAAACTGTGTTTAGGAACTTTCTAATGACAGATGAGCATTTCATGTCTTATCTGGCACAATATGTTTTCATATCTATCTACAGAAGTAGAAGAGCAGAATCACAAAACTCTGCAATATCTGGGGCCAGCAATGAAAAATCTTCTCCCAAAACGTAGTTATGCACCAAGTAAGTCATGCATTTGAAAGAACTTCACTTCAACACATAACAGTGTCAGAGGCTGGCAATAAGAGGGTGGTTTTTACAAGCACCTTTCACCAACTGTTTGCATTTTAACCTAGAATTACAACACAGGGACATCTCAGTGTTGCCAAACAAACATCTGTTTTTTTCGGTTTGCTTGCCCCCGCATTTAACTCTTGTCATTTCACTTTCAAGAAACTATTTCTGGCATGCTGGGGAATGAGGTTAATGTTACCTTTGATTAACTGAGTTGTTCAGCCAGTTGCATTAAGACCAAGGGTTTCCTACTTTTCAGGATGAGGAGGGTGTGCTTTTAATAATTCTAAAGAAAAGGAAACTTTGACACGTATCACTTTTCATTCTACTGCGAAAAAATCTACATGCTCTGAAACCTAACACTGTATGAACTAAATAGAATTAATGCCAGAAAATCTTGAATTGCAATGAGATACTCTCAGCAAAACAGGTTCTTTTAGGAGTTCCAGCTGATTGTTGGAATGCCTACTTTGCACACTGAGTCCATGTTCAATCCCTGACATTTTCGGGTAGGGCTGAAAAAAATCCTGCATTAAACCTTGGACACCTAATACTACTGAGCCAGGGATGTTACAATTCAATTTATGAGACTGACTGTTAAATCATTGCATACATTATGATTAGCCCCAAACCCATTTTTCTGCTTTGCCTGGACAAACTGGCTTATCCAGGTAGAGTAGGAAGGAAGGCCTAGAGCTCATTTGAGAGGGATCAGGCTTTGCATGCACAGGCAGAGTCACGAGGCTCTCTGGACAGGTGGCTTGTCCAGGCAGAGTGGGAAAAATGTGCATTTGTAATTCAGCTCTAACTGCATTGAAAATATTGGGACTTCCACATCTAATGAAAAGAACAACAACTTCTATTGGTTCATTTCTAATAAAACTTGATATGTATAGTTGTGGCTTATGGATGAAAATTTCTCCCAAAGTTTCATACGTACATAGGCCTATTTAGTTCAATAAGATTTGGGGCACAAATTTATATTATATCAACCTATTTCTAAGCAGAATGTAGCCAGTGAGTTTAGGATGGCAGCTGATGTCTCTTAACTAGTAAAACCTTTTAAATTGTTTTGATTATTTAACTGGGTATCATATCAGCAATATGAAAAGGGAGGGGAGGGGAGTTAAATCAAGAAAAGAATTATCTCTAAGCACACATACTTTTGTCATCGATATTCAAGTGGAATATCAAGCTATTTCTCCTTATGTCTTCAGTTCTTTGATTATGAGCAAATTTCTCCATAGTTTCTTCACTCAGCTTATTTTTATCACCACAATTAATAAATTGCTCATCTTTTAATTCATACAGGAGGAAAAAAAATCAAAACATACAAAAAAGAATTGTGAGGAAAAAAATGAAGGGAGTAAGGCTAGAAATTTGTAATTACAGATAAAAGTACTGAACTTCACTAACATATACACTTCTACAAATATTCCAAAGACAACGCTTGCCAGGCTGGAAGTCGCCAATCAATGGCGAAACTAAAATTATCCATCAATCATTGCACTGGTGTGATTGGCAGATGCTCTGACAGATGACTGGAGCCATGTGTTTAGATATTTCTCATAATCTGCCCTATGCTTTGCTCCATTAGTGGCTTGCCCAAAGTGGAAGCAAGTTTTGACAGCACTCCCATTTTGTCTGCTGTCCTGAAAAAGAATTTCGCAACCTCCTTCTACCTGTGACTCCCCAGGGTCATGACCTGGGAAGTAAGAGTATCGTTCCCCAACTCGATGCCCTCTCAAAATGCTGAGATTACAAATTCCACAATTCCCATCCAATGTAGGAGTAATTATATTGGTTCTTTCTATCTTTCTGGGGTGAAAATTATTAAAATAATGTCCATGAAGCACACTGAACATTTGGTAGCAATATATAAATATTGTTGCTATTAAAATAGAGGCAGCTTCTGCAATCAATTAAAAATTCTTTTATCCTTGCCTGCTGCTGCTTCTCAAAATAAAGTGTTTGACAGATGGTGAAAATGTCACTCAGGGTTAACAGAAAAACATGCCTGGCAGGGCACGTGCCCCAGAGGGCATCACCAAGGGGAGGCTCTGCAGGTAAGTGTGAGTGTCACTGTTCATGCTGCACATCCTGCAGTGTGTTATTGTCTTGCCTTTCCTAGGGCAGCTGCAGGTGAACAAGTTCAGGGCAGCTTGGAAAGAAGGAGAAGACTCTTGATCTTTGGAGACAAGGACTCAGTCTGTCAAAATGTGACCTCTGGACCCATTAGCTGCCCTTAGCTATTTTGTTAACCTTGGATATTTGGGGCACTGATGAAATACGGAAATATGACAGTTCTTCTCCATTTCCAGTTCCTTAATGTCTGGTAGCTCTTTTCAACATTTCTGACCAAAACAGCTGGAACACTACATCATTTCATTTTGTTCCTTTCACTTAATTAACAACAACAGTAAAGTCACTTTCAAATCACATTCATCTCTTGGTAACTTACACGGACCCAACCGTACAGTTTCCTTGGCATGGTACAAAACAAGATTTTCCTTTCTAAAAGTGAATCCTTTAATTCCATTTAATGGTTTTATTCCTGAAATCTACCATTCAGTGAAAAGAATAAGCTGCAACATTCCCCTGGACCTCTTGAAAGCCCAACATTGATCAAAAGCAACACTACCTTCCAACTACAATAAGTACACAGTTGTGTTGAGAGAACAGCAAACAATATGTAATTCAACAGTAAATAATTTAGCCCCTTAATTTTGGGGGGAAGGAGCTGGGTCATACTAATAAATACAGTTTATAATGTCTGTTTTAATGCATTTTTAAGGGGATTATGTTGAATTATGGCTGTATTCCCACCCATCTCTAGGTTAGGATCTTTTAAAATCCCTGATTAAAAAAACAAATGTTAGTACATGGTTTGTCAAGAATGTAGTTTACACATAATGTTAAGTAACACTGTGTGGGTTCAGTTGTCATGTTAAAAGCAGTAGCAGACAAACCACATTATGGTTTAGTACGATGTGAGAATTCGACTTATATAAGAAAGTTTAAAAATAATTACCTACTAATAAGTTTCACACATCAGCCCCCTAGCATTACTCACTTGATATATAAAGACTTATTTCCCTAAATTATTTTAGCCTATTGTGAAGAAGTTGGTTTTATGAAAAGTTGAACCTACCTATATTGTAGGGAGTAATGGTAAGTTCCTTGGAATATGTTAAGTACCTTTTCATTCCATGTCAGAGGTAAATCCAAGCTGATTTTAAATACCTCCCCATAAATGAAAACACACCTTAGCTTCCAAACTAAAGCCCCTAAGAGTAAAAAAAAAAAAAGTTACTTTTTTACCCTCATCCCTAATAAGTGAGCCAACCATTTAGTTTTTCTGTTTGTTTAGACTTTAGTTACCAAAAAAGGTATTTCAAAGATACTTCTTCAAGGCCTCAAATTACAAGATATGTCATTGGAAATAAAATTCTATTAATAAGTAGAAAATGTTATGAACAATTTTGCAAAACCTTTTCTCATTGTCATCTGATTTCTTATTACCTGTTAGTTCACAAATGCTCTAGATTTTAAGCATCTGCTAGCTTTAAATTTATGTTTATATAGAGACTGACTATTGTGTCATGCAACTAACTGAAAAAATAATGTCAATCCTACTTTTCTGTACATTACCGATGGAAATTGATGTCTTGCAGATATTTTGGGAGCTCATTTGTCTAAATTGGCTTGCCTCCTAGCAACCCACAACCAAATGCAACCCCAAAGGATATTGGGATTACAACAGATTAAACCAAATAAACTTTCATTTTAGCATTATAAATGTAGCATCTACTATTGTTATGTCAATGGCCCACCCTCTCTGGCTCTGACTTCGCTGATATTCTATTTCCGCTAATTCAAAAAGTGTATACCCTCCCAAGTTGCTTATTTGAATGGTAATGAAACATCATTCATCTTAAAGTACAGGCATTTTATGTAAGTGTAAAATAAAAGAGAGTACCCATCTTGTACTATGTAGGCAGGGCATTTAATCCTTCCATTTCCTCTGGAGACCAGGTTCTTTAACACTCTTCTTTTTGAAAGAAGTGCCTGCCCCAGTTTCAAAACAGCAAGCCTTAGTTTTTGATAGCTTGTTGTTGAAGAGGGTGTTATATTGTAGGGGAGATGGGCGGGAGAGAAATCCAATAAATAAATAATATATTATTATTATTATAACTAGTTTATATTTATAAGGGCCCCCAATGCTGCAATGACTCTGAACAGCACACAGTAAGAAGGAATAATAAAATACAGTTAAAACCCAAGCATTCAGAAGAAGAAGAAACCATTAAAAAACAAATGCACCCACTTTGACTCAAGACCGTGGGAAAAATCCACGTTGTCAGGTCTCTTATAAACACAGCCAGGGTAGGGGCCAGACACATCTCAGGGGAGATGGTGTTCCAAAGGGCAGGTACCGCAACAGAAAAGACGTGCTTCCTAGGTCCCATCAGGTAACACTGCTTAATGGGTGGGACCTGGAGCATGTCAACTCTCCTGATCATACATGCCAGACGAAAACCACAGAAGACAGATGGTCCTTTAGATAACCAGGTCCTATGCTATTATAGGTTATAGGAAAAGGGAAGGGGGGGAGGAAACTATGCACAAACAGAGAAGTTAGAGGAACACTAGATATTTTATAAGCACCTTTCCTCTAATAATAACATTTAAGATGCCCTAGATGCTCTGTCTCCATTGTAGAAAAGGATCTTCACAAGAAATATCACCTGTTCTTTTACAGCAGAGCAGGGCATTCAGTAGTAGGATACACTACATATCTACACAGACTCACTGGATTGGCTATATCTTGGATGATGTTTGATGCCCAAAAAGAAGTACATCATGTTGTCCTGTCAAATGATGCTTCCACAAAGGCATAATTATTTAATTTGTAGAGCTTGATGAGATGGATGACCATGTTACCATCTTGCAAAATACTAAGAGGTTATTTCAGACATGTGGTGCATAAAGGTGCAAAAGAGGGGTGTATCAGTGTCTTGGAAAGCAGGTGTGGGTCTCACAAAAGGAAGTAATGGATGGATGGTGGTTTAAGTACAGAAGATCACCTTGGAAATCTTTTGACATGAAGATGGACCAAAACCAAGAACAGCACTGATAACTGACTGTGAAGGGTGCTGAGATACAGTCTGATGTCCAATCCTGTCTGTATGAAAGCTAGGACTTGGGGTCTTGAGACTACTATAAGTGACTCAGCTTTTTCTTGCTTGACCTGCAGAACACTCTCCAAATATCAGACTTCACGTAAGGCATGGCAATAAATCTCGGCTCTCCAGAACATCAGTCATATATTCGATAACTAGCTAATAGCAAAATCTTCATAGACTTCACACACCTAGATTTAATACAGACAAGAATCATATATATGCAGAAAATATGCATACTGAAAAAATACACACAGAGAGAAAAAAAATCAAAACAGACAAATGTCAGCTCTGAGGTTTGAACCTTGTGCCTTTTCCTGAGTCAATTAATTTTTCGACATTCTTGTCCTGGCCTTAAAAGTTGGCAACACCTGTTCCATGTTTGCATAATGGTTCTGTCTAGCATAAGAATCATTGGCTTCTACCTTGCCAGCTTCAGCCCTTACACCAAATCAACTTGAAGATGCAGTTCATGAGGTCTCTGCATGAGATTATTATGACAACTGATTCTCACATTGACAAGAACTCTAGGAGCTATTTCTGAAACAACCAACAGGTGCTGACTGTTCTGCTTTCACACACACATACACACTACCAACAACAACAACAACCACCCACAACAAGCTGTCTCCATTTTCTGCTGAAAAGGACAAGAAAAGTAACTAGAATCTTGCTGCCTTAATTTGCTTATATATAGGATTTTCATTTGAAAGTAGAAAACACACTGGAATTCTTAACCCTCTTTCTAATAAATATTACTAATACTAATATTATTAATTAGCTGGGATAGTTGGAAGCTATCAGAATCTGTTTTGGAACTGTTACGGGAATCAAAAGGAAGGGAAGGAAGACATACAGACTCCCTCATCCCCCACCCCAAGCATTCTGCAATGAGGATATTTTCACTTCCACTCTCTCCAGTGGGAATCATAACACAAAGACTTTACTTTGCACTGGCTGCTTACTAGCAGGTCCATCAGGGGCCTCCTGAAGAGCATTGTGAACTGTTTGAATACACTTGTGTCCAAGCTCCATTTGCCTGTGTCTAAGTCCTTGAGGCTGAGTCAGTCCAAAGTTAAATTGTGGATTCCCCAGACTCATTCAGCCAAGAGGCAGACTGCATGTGCTTTTGTTCAGAATAGGAGCCTTACTGCCTTCTTCATGAGTAAACACAATCTGTTTCCTTCTTCATAGTTTACAAGGGGTTGTAATTTCAAGAGACTGTTTAGGTTGTCAGTGGTTCTAGGTAGCTGATGCTATGTTTTACTTCCTTGGCTGTCCAGGCTCTCTGAGTTACTTTGCCCAAGCAATGCACTCCTCAACCTCTGAGGATGGTGTATATATCCCACTAGATGTAGTATAAGGTCTGCGTATGTTCATCTGTGAATCAACTTAAGCTTTGATTGATAAATCTACCCATTAATTAATGGCTGCAGTTCCAGGATGTCCCAAAAAAAACAATGTTATTGTACAATAGCAAGGGAATATTCAAAAAACAAAAAACAGTCATAATATTACAGTGGATTTCATGAAATATGAATGATTTACAGAAGGTTTTTCAAACCAAATATAATTAACACTAATCCTAATTTGTTGCAGAGACTACTTAACACTGTCAGTTAAGAAAAATGGCTATTTAGACTATTTTTCCGTTTTATTGGGCTTATTCTAATGTTGCATTTTTGGAAGAGGAATGTTCTAAATTAAAGACATCCTTCATTTGCAAACAGAAAATATATTGATGATTTTTAACCAGGAGTCAACAAGCATTCAAGGAGTACTGTAACGTTTTATAATCCCACCATTGCTGTGTTAATATTAATGAAAAAAGTTTAATAATAATAATAATAATAATAATAATAATAATAATTCCCTTAGTGGAAATGCTCAATATGGACACACACACAGACACACACAGTGGCTACTAAAAATCATTCAGGAGAAAACAAAGACAAAAGTGTTGGTTCAAGAGAACAATTTTCCATCATACAATACCTGTAAATACATAAACGTTTCTTAATAGCATGTATCTTGCCCACTTGCTCATTACTGAAAAACCAAAACTACCCAGGGGTTTTGCTGGGCTGAACCAAAGATCAATTAGAATAGTTATGAGACACATTTGCATGAGCTTGTGGTAAGGCTGCATAGTTTAGATTCCAAGGATGTCTGGAAAAACTAAACTAGAATCTTGTCAAAGTAATTCATATAATTCCAACAATAGTGCTCATTAAATGAAATGTTAAATACCTCTCAAACTCCATCTGAATCTCAAACGTTACTTTCACAGAGGTCCAGCATGTAGTCTATCACAGCCTCCAATCAGCTGGTCAGACCAGATGCTGCTTGTCACCTTGGTCCCCACCTGTCTGCATTCACCACCAGTCAGCTGGTTAACAAGAATGGAATGGAGTAGCTCATCAAAGCGTACAAGTGATCATACAAGTAGTAGCCATGCTGCCTACTAAAGTTCAGTAAACTGACCGTAGTGAGTAGGACTCAAGTGCAAGTGTACATGTACACTCAACTATGAGTGTACATGTACTGAGGCAAGTGATCTTACACAAACAATTCAAAAAGAAAAGTGTGAATAGGATATACAATGATAAATATCTAAAGATTATATTGGGTTGGAGATTCACTTGCCACTAGCTCCTTAGCATTCAGTATTTTCTACTTAAGGACATTCTTGACCAGCAAGTTTGCGCTAAGACTTGTTGTTTATAACATAATTATCTAAAATAATGCGAATGATAAATTTAGGTAAGAGGTTCCCCTGCCCCCCAACATTTATTTCACAGTCTACAATTGCAGGGAATTTGAGAAACACTGCTCTAGGCTAAAGTGAAGATTTGCCCAGCCTATAGGCATATTGATGGGAAAGTCCCGACATGCTGACTTTCTGATCCTCAAACAGTTGGAAACGGGAAAATTACTGATTTAAAATAAAAAAGTATTAATTTATAATGTATTTTTAAACCCTGTTTGCTGGTGCAGTAATAAAATAAACTCTGCTTTCCATCAATCATCCCAATGGTGCCATCTAAGTGGGTTGGGACTGTAAGTCTTAGAATTCTCAGCAAACATGCTGAAGAAACCAGATTGGGAAAAGCTGTTTTATAAGAAAGTTATTTCTCTTAACAATTAAATTCTGTATTAGACTAAAGTTGCATGACACACTAAATCACTAAGTAGCCAACCACATGTAGGCTAGAAATAACCTCATCTGTTGTGTAAACCTAGCCCATGCAATTGATTTCTACCTCTATATACTATTTAAGTAAACTGAAGTTAATTAATTCATTTAATTGGGTTTAAATAATTTATGGTTTCATTAAGTATGGGTGAGTAGGGCATGCCAATACAGCCATGTGTTGTTTTTCTCAGCTCCAATTTAGCTTAACACTATGAAGGACTATTATTTTTTCTGGGATTAGGATGCAATCCATGTTCATGGGTCAACCTAAAACGTAAGGAGAGATTGACTAATATTTCTGATTTCCAATTAACTGAATAACTAGTAACTGATGAAGACTGCAATATATGTGAAATCATTCCACTGAGTAACATGGCCCCTATCACAGAGTTTTTAATCTTATGGTAACCTTGGGGCAATGATTAACATACTTGTGTAACCCAACATATTATTTTTATTATAGATTTCTAATTGTGTTGATTTATAGAGTGAGTTCACAAAGCACACTAAGGCAATAAGTTTAGTTAATATACATGTATTGCTCTTTAAGCCAAGCTTTGTAGCTTATTGTGATACCATTTTGCATTTCTGGAAGATGAGATTTGTAACCTCTGATACACCAAAATGATCCTGAAGACACAAGGACAGGAACAGAATACAGTATCTCAGGAACAGAAAAAATAGTACAGTAATAACAACTCAATGAAGTTTAATAATATATCATTTGGATGGTTTTTGGAAGTTATGCATGAACACCAATTTACACCAGGAGATTGCCAGGAATCCTTAACCCAAAAGATATGTATTTGTTTTATGAATGTGCATATTAAAGCTAATTCTAAGCCTGTTATACCATTGATTAATACCTGTCATATGGTAATCATCCGTGTCTGAAGTACTTACAAGGAACATTAAGAAATGCAGTTTTGATGGTGCAATAGTATGGAATAAAACATTTTGTTTCCTAAAACTCAGTTCAAATTAGGTATTTGTGAGAAGGATATGACATGTGGACCATATATGAGTATGAAATCTTGTAGCACTGGAAAATGGTAGGTTGAGACCTTGTCCCAGTGAGTCCTATAAAAGTATACATTTAGAGAAGTCTTATCAATCAATATGCAAAATATTTTCTAAAATGAGTCCTAACTTCAATTTACCATATTATGCCCAATGAAAGTGAAGAAGCAACATAAAAGAGAGTATAAAAAATAATAATACAAGCACTATAAAAGAAACCGAGTAGTTCAAAATATTTATTTCTAGTATATTTACCTTAACAGGCATAAAAATTTTCCAATTTCATACAGAAATTTATAAGACATATAGACCAATATGGCCTGTTTCAATATACGTTCAACATAGTAAATATAATTGACAATTGCTTGAATATAAATATAATATATAATGGTAAAGAGCACATCATACAAAATATGATCCAGAAACATTATACAGCAAATTCATCATATAGATAAATCCATTGCTATTAATGTTTGCTCAGGATAAGCCTTTGATCTTAGATTTAAACTAGTGTTGCCTTCAAATTTTATCTATAGGGAACAAGGCTAGGCAGCACAACCTCTTAGTACAACTTTGGTCATTCAAATCATGTTTTACTCAACAGCACTAGATTTCAGTTTTTTCAGACATACTAAAGTTCACTTATTAACAATCCTTTATCACTCCGATTCTGGTAACACTCTTTTAAAAGATGATCCACTGAAAAACTGTGAGATCTACTTTCCCAAGTATCATTGTATCTTTGGGATGGTGGCAATTTACTTCATTCCCTCACCACTAGAGCATAGACAAGTTTGATCTGCAGTCCTGAAAATCTAAAACTAAATTAACTGAACTATAGGCAATTATGCTTAAAGATAAGAGGATGAAGCCAACACTCAAAACTCACAAAATAGTTGTAATGTTAGTTTGGTAAGAGTGCAACTTATAGCATATGAGGTAGACCTGTAACTTGGGAGATGTGCCTTGATCAAAATAGCACAGTCAGTTGCCCTTTAATCGTGGTCAGAACTAAGGCGTCTTCTCTTTCAAATCTTGATCTTTCCATTGCTGATCTTGCCCACAACATAGCTTGGGTTATATTGAGGCTGAACCCTGACAAATCAAAGGAGCTGATGCTTTAAATGCTACTCTCTTTTTTGGAGCTGGGACCCAAACGCATCTATTCTTGATCTGACAGTCTGTAAAGGAGTTGGTTAAAAAGTCTTTGACCCGCTCAAACCAACTGAATTCTGAAGAGATGCCAGTATTTATCTGCTTTGTCATCAGTCTGAATGGAATATTTATCTGGGCTCTCCTTTACTTTTAGAGAGTTAATATTTAGATCAACACTCCTTGATCTTTTCCTGAAGTGGAATGTTAAGAAGCCAAAACAGAGCTTCGGCAAAGCTGTGTCAGAAATTCTTGATGACTTGAGGATTAGGACTGGTGATCTTTCCACTACGATGTCATTTTCAGACTTTGCCAAATGTTTTGCTTTTTATATATTCGGTTATTTTTCAGCTGCTGTGGTTTGCGCAGCTTGTTTACCAGTTTGGCAATATTGAAAGAAGCTTTGATACTATTTCGAAGAGTATCCAATCTGCAGAAGAAGAAAAAAAGAGAACTCATTAAGTTAAATGATCAAGTATGTTGATGTATGTATAGATAGATATAGACATCACACATTCTAGCTGTCTTAGTCACATGTGTATTTAATTAATCAACATTTTCTGGTACTACAAATTCTTCAATCTCTATAACCCAGAGTTACATGTAGCTGTATTATTTTTTTCCATATTACTTCTTGAGATGTTATGCAAGGCTTATAAGTTCACATACTCTTACAGCATTCAAATTTATCTCACTTTAGTGCAGGAGATAAATAAAATACTAATATAATATTTGCAAGGTATATGGACTCAGTTACACAGCAATGGATGCACTTTTGGAAAACCTGAAGGATCAGGTTGGGGACAGATGGTCCAGAGAAAATCTATTTATGGAAGGGCTAAGAGTTGACATATGATGGCATATAATCAGTATAATCTACCAAGAAGGGATAAAAGTATCTACTTGCTAAACTCCCTTGTATTTGACTTCTGTTAAAGCTAGAGCGGAGATTTTTTTTTTTTTTTTTTTTACAAAACAACGGCAACTCTGTTAGCACCATACTTTGTCTATAAACTAAATTGCATCCAAGTGCATTAAATAAGGCAACGCTGCTAATAACTGTATTTTTGCACCCACATGCTGAACTTGGGGGCATTCATTCCTGCCATAATTCCATTTTTTTCCTAAAGAGGCTGAGCCTCTTTGCAGAAAACCAATGCTACTGAAAAGCATTCAAGGGCAAAATTCTGATGTAACTTTTATTACAAAAAGTTTCACACAAATGGTAGTATGTCACACATGGGAAGTTAAAAGAAGCCTCTGGAAGAATGACATTATCATCTATACGAAAAGACAACGAAACCTCACTTTAATGCAGCAGCTGGAGGAGAGGGTTTGGTTATTAACAAACATTCATTAAATTAGAAGTACCCTCCTCGGGTGATTTGCATAATGATATGAAATTATGCCATTTACATTTTTATGCAGATGATCTTAATTGATGCAGAAAATTTGTCAGTTTCCTGCAGAGTCTGTTGGCTCAAGGTCTGGTAAACTGAGTGTATACAGACAGCAGTATACTGATGGCTTAACTGAACACCGCACATTGGGAAAAAGCCTTTTTCCAAGTCAGTCTAAAGGAAATCCAACTGAACACAACTCATAAATGACCATTTACAAGAACTGAAATCAGCTACATACACCAGTTAGGAAAATGTAGAGTCCGCTTAGCTCCTACTGAAACAAAAGGCTAACTTTTCACTTGCTTGAGATTTTATGTATTCCACTGATGGTACACATTTATTGGAATCAATCCTTTTCTAGAAGTTGCAAAGGACAATTTTACCTTTTCATTTTCCTGATGTCAGCCAGTTGATGAAATGTACATTTCAGTCCAAGCCCTTTGCAATCTCTCTCTTTAAGAAGATGCTTCCATCCCTTCTCTGTAGTGGACTGAGATCTGTTCATATCAACAACAACAAAAAGGTGCAGCTGTGAGAAACATTCACATTTCTTGCACAAACTGTAGCACGTTTATTAAACATTAATCTTGTTCTTCCTCTATAACTAGTTAATGTCGCTTTACAATAAAGTTGAATTAGCTCATCTTGTTGTGTTTCCTACCTGGGAGGCTGACCCTGGGAATGATGAAATTTGAAGTTCAAAAGGTGCAGAGGGCATCAGTTGCCTGTCCCTGCTCAAAATCATTCACTGGATGTTGTGTCTGAATAGAGACTAGGACCCTAATGCTAGTCTAACACTCTAACGCCACCCTGTTTATTTAGATGCTTCAAAACCTGTAGCCTTCAGTCACTTCACTGATATCAACACAAATGTTCAGGCGATGGCAGCTCAAATACTTAGAAGCGAAGAACGTGCATTGGAATCCAGATCTCCATTCAGCAAGCAAAGAGAAATCCTACCTGTGCTCGGTTCCTGCCTGGCAAAAGCTCATACACTTCTTGTCCTTCAGGCTAGCACAGTGGCATCTGCTGGGAGATGGCTGAAGCTTCCCAAGTGGTAAGTCTTTAAGGGACCGTCTGGTTCGAGAAAGACTTCCAAGCCCATATGGCACAGTCCGCCTATAAATAAATAAATAAATAAATATTTAATGAGCAGCGTGTGATCTCCCAGTTATTCTTAGACTGCAACTTCCATCATCCCTCACCACTGACCGTGCTTGTAGGATCAGACTGGAACTACAGTTTGGTGTGAAATGGCTGTGTGTGTGAGGCTTGGCAAAAGCAGACATCTATGAGGCCTATCTCAGTTCAAACTTCTAATAATTTGGCAGCATTAATATCCACTGAGCAAAGACGCACCCTCACTTGCCTCACACACTATGGGTAGAGCTCTATTAAGCCAAATATTTAAAGCAGGATTGGTGTGTGCTAGCAGCAGATACATTTCAGCACACTCATCAAGGATTACACAACATGATTTGTCTGATAGCAACCTGTCTTTGGTTTCCCTTTGCTAATTTGATTAACTGAAATCCTGCCGTACGTGATGCTGATCCGGCAGAGCCCCATAGGAGAACTTTGTGGCCAGATTTTGTCTTAACAAACTTTGCTCATAGTGTATCAAGCCAATTTCAGTCTAACACCACAAATGGGCCCATTAAAATCAGATTTCATGCATGAGAGCAAATAGCTGAGCTTCCTTGAACTGCTGTACTGTCAAACACACACACACAGACAATCCAGAAGAACCAAAATTAAAGTTTAGGATTATGCTTTTAGGCTAAAAAAGTCAGGCGTTGTCAATTTAATAAAAACAGCCCATGGAAATAGATTGCAAACTTAAGAAATACATCCAAACAAATGTAGGTAACAGCTTCCACTCTTCTTTTGCTGTTATTAATAACCCTTTCTTCCCAGGCTGCAGTGTTGCACACTTAAATTCATAGCTACAAAGGTTAAGGATGCAAATCTACAAACTGCTTGGAAGCAAGCAGAATGCAACCGTGTTCGATTTAGATGCCGATCCAACAGAATTGTTCCAGAAAACAGCTTCCTGATGTGCACTTCTGTTACACTCACACAGTAATCTTTAGACCAGCCTGCCCTAACCTGGTTCCCTCCACTTTATGGAACTACAACACCCCTCACCACCATCAGTATGATGGAAATTGTAATCCAACATATCTGGAAAATACCAGGTTTTCATTTTTGCTTCTTTGAAGTGCTAGGAGCAAACAACCCTGCCTGAACAAACAGGTCTATCCCCAGATTATCCTAAGTCTGAAGTGCAATTAGAGTTCCCATTTGTGCTCCTTTGGATCTGGCTGATGGGGGCAGATAGCCCTGGCCAGATAAACGAGGGATGTGCTGAGCTTGCCTTAACAGAAGAATCCCAGACTAATTAAACCGCAATCGCAGAGCGATAAAAACTACATTAATGGCTTAGTGCCAAAGCGGAGGCAGTACTTACTCTGGAGTGTTAATCCAGATGATGTCCAGGTGGCAGAAGTAGACGCACTCTTTATCCATCAGGGAAGAACAGGAGCAGCGCTTGGCTCTGCGCGGCGGCGAGGGGGCGCCCACGGGCTGCTTGGCGGCTCCCGCCCAGGCACCGAGCGCGGCGTCTGAGAAAGGCAAGAAAGAGGCGTTCGCTGAGCGGCGCCGGTGCCAGAAGCGGCCCGAAGCAGGAGGCGAGCGCGGCGCCGGACTGCGCTCGACCGAGACCGGGGGCAAGCGCACGGCTCGGAAAGGAAAGCAGAACATCTCGACCGGCGGCGGACGAACAGAGGACACTTGGGGAAGCCTGACGTGCCCGCCGCTCCCGTGGAGCAGCTTCCCCGCCCCGCTTCAAGAACTGCACGTGGCTCCGCGCTGGGCGACCCGCGTCGCTAAGAAGCGCAAGGACGAGACCGGGAAATACAAACCGGTCAGTCCGCGGCCGCCGTCGCCGCCGCGGAACCGAAGCGCGCAGCCCGCTCCGTTCAGTGCGCCGCGCATCTTAAAACCAACCAAGTCCTCTCTGGGGTTGACGGGCCCTCGAGCGACAAAGGCGAGCGAGCGAGGCCCCGGTTCTTATCAGGCGACTAACGAGCGCTTCCGAGCCCCTGGGCAACGCGGCTCATGGGAAGCGCGGTCCCAAATAGCTGCAGGAAACTGGACTGACTACCTCTACGAACAAAAGCAAAGGGAGGAGGAAAGATCCTTTCCTGTCAGTTTTCGAAGACCGTGGGCTTTAGCGGGATTGCCCAGAGATTCGCCCTCAAGATAAACTGGGACTGCAACTCCCCAAATGCACAACCAGCACGCGTGAATAATGCGGGGTTGGGGTAGCCTGTTCAACGTCCGAAGTTGCGCTCGACTGCCGGGAGGGAGGTTGCTTGTGATGGGGAAGGCATGGGAGTTAATAACCTCTACCTGGCATAACATGATAAACTGTAAATCATGGTTTAAATATCACGGTGGCTAAGGTTAAGCCAAACAAAACACATTCTGCTTCGAGGAGGTACGAACCATCACCCTAACCCATGAGTGTTTTGGTTTAGCGTATCATACGAACACAACCGTAGTGGCTTGTTCACGGTGGTTTCTGGTTTAGCGCTCTGTGCGAACGCAGCTGAGGACTGCCAGCTTTATACCCCTTTACAAGAAGCCTCACCTCCTTTAAATCAGTGGGTTCCTGCTCCCTTAATTCTGCTCAGGGTCCGTCCCATCAACCGCAGCTCGCAGTCGGTTGCTCAAGTGCCCCAAGATTTTGCTGCCTGAATCTCTACCTTCCAACTCTTGGATCATTCGCCTGAAGCCCCATCCCTCTGGCTAATCACCTCGGGCTAGTGAATCCAGGAGGCAGAAGGGTTCCTACAGCTGCTCTCACAGGAGAAAGGAAATATTTTTTAAAAAGAATCCTATTGATAAAACTTGCCCGATCCCCACCAGTTAAGCCAAATTTGCGAACGGCCACCGCTAAAACGATGCACGGTAGTAGATTCTATCGCCTCTCAGACCGGTCTTCGCCTGGAGGATCGAATCTGGGACAAACTAATTATTTCGGATTAAGTGCCTTGAGGACCGTAGTCCTGGAGTGCCCCTCAGAGAGGCTAACTAAATAAGCGCCTGGTCAGGCTGTGGAAACGTTTTAGAGCACAGAGCATCAGAGCTTCGCTGTTCTTCCTTGGTCGGATGCAGTCTATCGGCACAGCCAGCCTGGACTAAGTACCTTTGCAGAGGAACTTAGATGACAAAAGGGTTCCTCGACTTACCCGCGTGCTGAGCTCCCTGGCTGATCACAAAAAGTAGGGGAAGGATCAACCGCTTGTAATCCATCCCGACGGTTGCTCCGGCAAACCCAGGGGCAGGCAGCGCAATTACGCCTTTAACCCGCTTTACTCCTGCGGCAGGTTGCAGGCAGTCACGAAGCGGATCGATCGACCGACCCCTGAACCAGGTTCCTCGCCGCAGTCCGCCGGGCAGCAGAGAGGAGAGCTGCGCGCAAGGAGGAGGAGGGGGGCGGAGCAGGTGGGCTGGCGCTCCTTCTTCCAGCGAGGCTCGGCGAGCGCTTCTGGCTTGGTTGACTCTCGGCGGCTCCTTTTATACGCACCCCTAGAGAGCGGAGTAAACAAATCCTACTTTATTATGTTATTGTGTTATTAGTCACCGAGAGTCAACGTGCAGAAGAAGATAAGGGCAGGCTGGAAAGGAAATCGCTGCAAGCTTCAGAGAGGCAGACGCCGTCTGGCAGGGTTACACAGGAAAATAAATACTCGGCGCAGACTTTTAGGAAAGGAAGACTCCCGAGAGCGAAGGGCGCCTTCGGCACTCCGCCCGCAGGAGGCGCACTGCTAGCCGGAGCCGCGGCAGGTCTCCCCCCTCCCCCGCCCCGCTTGTACGGTGAAATCTTTCTGACGCAGCATTGAACAATAAGGAGAATAGTTGTATCTTTCCCCTTGTTAAGCATGTGCACCCATATTTTTTTTTAAAAAGGTGTTGAATCTTAGTGCTCTCAGCCCAGATCACAAACCCCATCTAGGCTAGCTAGCTGATTAGAACTGGTGGGGTGGGGGCATCAGGTTGGGAAGATTGAATTATCATGGTGTTATTTTTAAAAACTATCCAAATATTTGGTTTCATAGACTGCAAATTTCTATAATGATCTCCTGCTCATAGAACCAGTCCTATAAAATAACAGTCACATGATAGCTGCAGGGTTTCCATTATCCCTCTAAAACAGTAATCATGGCCTATTGCCCTGTATTGCAGAAGAGCTCCTTGAAATGGAGGTTTGTTGCAAAGTCCATCTAAAGTAATAGTCATTCCAGATAAATGTTCTTCCAATTTTGTAACAAACTGCAAATGTGCTTTCCTAGATTTAAGCCTGGCTTTAAGTAGCTTTGGGGGTCTCCCTTCATTATTCAACCCTTTTCTCATTTAAGCAGCTTTTCAGAGCTGACTGACACCTGGGAGAAAGAGGACTTCTGTCCGTGATGATTTCCAAAAACAAAAGAAAACCAAAACGACACATGCTCGTTCAGAAGTCCAAAGGTACCTTGATTGTTATGGGGGTATCAACATTCATGCAACAGTGCTGACCAAGACACACACACACTGTGTGTGCATGTGTGTGTATATATATCTACAACAGAAATAATAGAACCAAACCATCATGCAAGAATGACTGTTGGGGTTATATTGCAGAAGAACAAGAAGAACTGGCAAAATGCTGTGACAAGATATCACTTGCATCCATTACCCTACTTAGTTCTAGAACACTGTTTTTCAAACTTGGCAACTTTAAGATAAGTGGACTTCAACTCCCAGGATTATCCAGCCAGCATGGTGGCCATGGAATTCTGGAAGTTGAAGTCCACACATCTTAAAGTTGCCAAGTCTGAAAAACAGTGTTCTAGAAGGCTTGGACTTGGGACTCACTAGCAGTTCCAGCAGGAAGGGGTCCCTTGCAGACTTAGTTTTGCAGCCTGCAATGCACTCTCAGATTACACTGCCAACATTCAGCAGCAACAGCCTATTTTTGATGACATGGATGCATTTTATTCCCCTTTCTCTTGCAAAAATGAGAGATAAAATACTACAGGAGCCCTCACATACATATACATAGAGCAGGCCAGGAATTTGAAAGGTATCCCTCTGTGGATGTTACACAATTACAGGCCAGGCTCCCAGTGGCCCTTAGAGGTCAAAAAAAGTGCACACTTGGCCCAGAAGAAATGCCTACAGTACTTCTGCAGAGAGAGAGAAAGAGAACAGGTGTAATTTCCCTCTTTGTTTCAACCTGGGCCTCTGCCAAATGCGCTTCCTCTACATGTGTCCCTCTGGGCTTTGAGCAAAATCAGTCCTTTTTCTTCTGGTTTTATTTTCATTTTCCACCCTTCAACAGTCATCTTGACATTGCATATATCCTACATGTTCACAGGTCCTGGTTGGGCTGACTTTTTTTTTAATATGTAGGTTTATATAGTTCAGAATAATAATAATAATAATAATAATAATAATAATAATAATAATAATAATAGAAGAAGAAGAAGAAGAAGAAGAAGAAGAAGAAGAAGAAGAAGAAGAAGAAGAAGAAGAAGAAGAAGAAGAAGTCCCCCAGTGAGGCACTACCTTGACGTAGTTGTGGGGCTTGTGTGCTCCGAGGAAGATGAGAGCTATGCTAGAAATTCAGCCATACTGGACAGTTCTCATCAGAGGAGCCAGACAAACAGTGCCTCTCCCATAAACAATATGAGCTGTAATTTACAGAAAAATACAAGATTGGTCATTGCCTGCGTCAACAAGGACTGTGCTAGGTGTTCTAATTCCTGGACATCTGGGGACACGTGGGCTACAGGACTCAGGACTGTGGCTGAGCAACCAGGGCCAGCAGCTGCAGGACTACTGGAAGAAAAGTTGTTTACCCGTCACAAATATACAAAGACTGAAAACAAAGAAATAATGATCTGCTATTGCAAATCAAGTCCAACGAGAAGAGGACATCTGAAAAGAATGCACCAGTTCTGGAAAGAACAACATCCAGAATCAGAAATAACCGAACAGAGGCTAGCAGATGAATGTCGATTTATAATACAAAATAAAGTATTCACAGAAGTAGAAGAACTGCAAGGCTCTATCCAGGGCAAAGAAATCGAATCAGTATCTGAGCCAGTATCTCAGACTATAGAGGCAAACCAGGGGGAGTCAGCAATAGAGGAAGCCAGCCTAACTACTGAATTGTTTTCATTCCCAAACCAGGCACCCTCTCCTCTGTCTTCTCCTCAGAAAGAACAAAGTCTTCTAACTAAAAGACAAGAGGAATTGAAACAAAGAATAACTGAGCATCTAGAATAGCACAAAAACAACAGAATAAGGTTGCCTGCATTGAAGCTTGTTAAAAAGAAACAGCACAAGTATTAAAAGATGCTAATACTGTAATATCAAATATAAGCACCAGCTCATTGCAAGAAACAAACCAACTAATGTACAGTGCAGCTGCAGTGATACTTAATACCGTGGGTGCAAAATCAACAAACAAGAAAAAAAGTCAAACAGTGCACCACCAAAATGGAAGATTAGGTAGGAGAATAAGATCAGCATGCTAAGATCAGATGAAAGCAAGCCAGAACAGATGAAAGAAAAGAAGCTGAAGAGCAAGAAGACCAAAGAATACCTGATAAAGAAATATCACCTAGAAACAAGGAAGATCAAAGAAGCACTAGAAATAATAAAGCAGCAAATAATAGCCATAGCCAAAAAGATTGGCAGATACGAAGCCCGAATTACATACTATAGGCAGAATCTTTGATTTCAATCGAATCAGAAACGTTTCTATCAATCCATCAACAGAGAGACAATGAACCAGTCAACACCTGACAAAGAGGAAACAGTGCAATCCTGGGCGCAGCTATGGGACAACCCAAAGAAATACAAGAATGTAGTCTGGACAAAGGAGGTGGATAAGAATAAAACAGAAGCTGAAATGAAAGAACTTGTAATAACAGCAGAAATGATGGGAAAAGGGCAAGGAAGATTAAGAATTGGTCAGCACCAGGTGAAGATGAACTGCATAGTTTTTGGTTGAAACATCTGACTGGTCTGAACCCACTCATTGCCAAACAGTTTAACAACATACTGCAAGGAGGTGAAACTGAAGATTGGTCAACATCTGAGAAAACTTACCTGATAATGAGAGGCCCAACAAAAGGGGCAACACCAGGCAATTACAGGCCAATTACCTGTTTACCAACAACTTTCAAGAGCCAGAATTGAGAAGACAGCAACAGACAGTAAATGCCACCTCTGCAAAGAAGCTGAAGAAATAGTTGACCACCTAGTTAGCTGCTGCAAAAAGATCACACAGACTGACTACAAACAACAGCATGACAAAGTAGCAACAATGGTGCACTGGAATACCTGCAAGAAATACCATTTGCCTGCAAGCAAAAACTGGCAGGACCACAAAACTGACAAAGTAATAGAAAAAGAAGAAACGAAAGTGCTCTGGGACTTTAGAATTCAGACAAGCACCTGCCACACCACCCCCCAGACTTAACAATTCTTGATAAGAACGACAAAAAAGACTGGATAGTGAACACTGCAATACCTGGAGACAGCAAAGTAGAAGAGAAAGAACTGGAGAAAATCACAAAATAGAAAGACCTGCAAATAGAAATAGAATGACTATGGCAAAAAAAAGCAAAGATAGTACCAATAGTTATAGGCGCCTTTGGCAATCCCAAAACATCTGGAGCACCACTTGAACACCATTGGCATTGACAGAATTGAAAAATCAGTCAATTGCAAAAGGCAGCTTTACTTGGAACAGCCTATATCCTGCGACGATACCTTTAACACCATCAAACAAGAATATTTGCCTATCCCAGATCCTTGGGAAAGCCTCAATAGGTGGATAAAAATGCCAAATCCAGTCTAAACATCTGGCTGACTGTGCAACCAACCATAATAATATAATAATTTATTGAATTTATATGCTGCTTGACTCTCAGCAACTCTGGGTGGTTTACAGTTGTTGAAACATTTAAAAAACAGAGAACAATACAGAAAACACAAAAACAGCAAAAGACAAAGGGACAATGATGGCAGAGGGGAACAGAAAGGAAGAAAGGGCTATCGATCACCCTCTCCAAAGGCCTCCTCCCTTTGAAATCCCACTTTGCCCATAGAACTCTCTGTGCTTTGGTACGCTGATAGGCCTTCAACCACACAAGCTTGCTTTTAGGAGGAATGATCATATAGCAGTCATCAGACTGATATGGACATCACTGTGGGAACTGACATTTCCTAGTTCCAAATGTCATGCCAAAATGAAGAATATGATTCAGAGTGTTGAGGAACATAATTTCCTGAAACCTGGAGGAGTTTTAAAACTGTAGGTAGAGCATGTCTATTAATGAATGCTTAAAAGTAGGGGATAAGAGGTTGGGGTGATCAAAAATCATGAATTCAGGCTTTTGAATATGGGTTGAGTCCTAGGCAGGTAGTTGGGAAACTATCCCAAATAAATTCTACCTGTCCAATGTGGGTGAATGAATGAATGAATGAATGAATGAATGAATGAATGAATGAATGAATGAATGAATGAATAAATAAATAGCTAGCACTTGTGGACGGTCCCCTTCTATCAGGAGGTGCAACAAGAGGGAGAATGGAGGTAGGCCTTCTTGGTGGCTGCTCTCCTGATGTCAGCTTTGTGAGGTAGTCCAGACAGAAAGCATGCGCAGATGAACTAATTCTACTTTATTGTAAGGTTACATTAACAGATTCTTGCAGGTCTGGAAGTATTTCTCCCCCAGCCCGAGAAACTAGGGAGGGTCCCTTCTGAGATGTTTGCTATGCCTACATTCCTTTGGCAGGCTAAACTGCCTCTTATCCAGCCATAGCCCCGGCTACAGCTCTTCCCCCGTCTCTCAGTGTCATTCCCATACACATATTGTGTTATGATTGTATTTGTATACCACTTGGAAACTCTAGAGTGAAGTGGCTTATTAATCTAATAAAATAAATAAATGGACAAGCTAAACATGTGTTCACGAAATCACTTTTCCTGCATTAACAACTTGTGTGCACCAAGATAGTAGAAGACTAGATTATATTAATGCTTACTTTATGATAGCAAAACTTTGGTTAAAAAAATACAGTATTTCAGTTAAAAATCTATAACTCCGCCTTTAAAAATAAGGCCATCTCAGCAGATGATAGCACCTGGCAATGAAGCTAAGCAAGGTCAAGACTGTTTAGTATTTGGATGGGGGACCAAAGCTGCAGTCTAGACTGGAAAGTTGGAAAAAATATCCCAGGAAAAGCCAAAGACAATCTAATTCCATACTGTTGCCAAGGAAACTACAGTCCAGGAAGTCGCCAAGCCTGACTTGGAGGAGATACTATCTTTTTATAATGGTTGGTGTCTAGTATTTCACTTGTAACATACAGTTCATTTGGGGAATATCTTATGCTTGCTAGATCCCTTTTATTTCAGAGAGTTCCTTAACATCTTTTTGACAGTTTTCAGAATTTTTGAAGACAGAACCACTGAATTAGAAGGAACCTTATTGACCATCAGGTCCAAACCCTGCTCAGAATAGGATTTGAAATTAAGCATCCTGTGACCACCTCCTAGCAAATGGGGGTGCTTAAATGCTCCTAGCAAAGGGGGTCCCACCACCTTCATAGATAACTGGTTCCCGTCTTAAACTGTTCTGATTGTTAGGAAGATTTTCCAAACTTTCATCTGAAATCTGCCTTCCGGTAATTCAGGTGTTATCCAGCACTCTGGAATTACAGAAATAGGTTATCATAATTCCAGTATTTCACAGAACAATCACTAATCATAGAATTGCTAATTTGTTTTGCTGCCCTCAGCTCTGTGGCCCAATGAAATAGCCAATTAACAACTATGAGAAAAGATGATTCTTTGCTCTGATTTAATTATCAGAGTTGTTATATTTCTGACACTTGACAAGTCGCAGTTAACACGTGATATCTTGTACCTCCCTGTGGAATAGCAAGTGCAGTTAAAGGCAAAGATAAACAGACAAAGGGACAAAAATACAACCCTTACTACCCTGGAGTGTCTGTTATTTTAAAAGAGCTATCTCACCCACCAAAGATTTGGATTTTTCATAGCAAGCCTTTTTCTTGACCATTTCTGTGCTTTGAGCAACAGCTCAATTAACAGTCAACCAAAATATATTCTCCGTACCCTGAAAAGCTTTCTCCGCCCACTAAGCTTTTGTTCAAGATAGAGGCCACTTAATACCTCTCACCCCTCCAGTATTAATCCTAAAAATGCCACCAACTTTTTTGGGGGGTGGGGGGAATGCAGATATTTAGTGCGGAAATTCACATTGGCCATGTTTTCCATTCTATTGTTTTATTTTTCAGTATTAGATATACAACCTATTATTTAAGAAATTTTGGGGAATATCCATCCTGTCTTCTATTTTTATCACCACAACAATCCTATAAATAGTTTAGATAGAAAGAGAGTGGTCGTTCACAGTCACCTTGTAAGCCATATTATAAAAGAGGACAAAGCTCCTTCTTTAATAAGCACAATTGTGTACACATGTGTACACATGTTTGGGACATAATGACTTTTGTGATTTTGGAAGATCTTTGAATATCTACCTATTGTTTGTGTTATAGATTTCTCTCTCTTCTGTGACCTGGACTCAAAAAGTTCCAACCTGCATGTGAAGGTTTAATCTCTCTGATTCTTTCATTCTGTTGAGCCAGGGGACATTATAGTCCCATAATTAGAAGCCTAATCATTCAGAACTGGTGTCAGAGATAAGGGCTCTGCATCATTCAGTCCTTCATTGAAGCGCCACACACCTTTTGTCCCTGGGAGCCACCTCTGTGAGGGATTAGTAGACCTTTCAAGTCCTTTCTCCAGCCCCTGTTTGTCCTTTGTTGCAGGCCACAAAACATATATTCTTAAACATCAAACATCTGCAGGCCTTAACAGTTAATTAGCATTGCAATTTGCTTTCTACAGACAGGCAATTTTAACTGGGAAGCACCATTGTAAGGCTGGGTTTGAGATATTTGGCCTAGCCTTCCAAAGGTGGGCATCGTTTGGGAAGTGATTCGAACTGACAGCCTGGAAGCTGTGGCACTTTGGAATTGCAACCTTGCTTTGGTGATTGAGGAATTGAGTTGCCTGCTGGAAAGGGATGTGGTAAAGCTCACCAAATCTGGGCACTCACCCACATCAGGGAACTTCCATGTCATGCCCTCCCTTCCCACTGCATTCTTCCCATGTTGATTAAGTCATAATTTAAAAGATGCAGCTGGGGGGGCAGGGTCTCTTATTCCAGGCATATTTGTGGACATGCACACTTGTCTAATAAATCACTGAAATATCACAGTCTCAGTGCTTAGTTATCTAATTTACACCTGCCTTTCTACTAGCTGATTACACTCAAGGCAGTTCATAGTTTTCATACTAAACTTTTCATACAGAAAAGTTCAAAGCAAATTATAACAAAGCTGAAGCATCACTAAAATATATTAATAAAACAGCAGCTTGCATAGAATGGCAAACCAGCTTCTAAATCGAAGGGAATCTTGTAATTATAACTCTGTTTGCATAACACATTTGTCCATGGATAATTTAACCACAGTTTATTCAACCCAATTTTTTGGTTTTGCAAAACATAAGGAACTATATGTTTATGGCACAGTTTGGGTTGACACAATGCTCTAGGCTAAAATGTGGCAGGCCACTTTGTGTTTCAGTGTGTCACACAAAGGCAGGCTATGGATTGTGCAGAATGGGGAAATTATCTGCTCTTTATATCTGCTGAAATCCCCCTGTTAAAAGTGCAGGGTTAAGGTCACACAAAGTATAAACATTTTCATTATTGTGGCATTGCTGTTCAATTGATGTGGTAAATTATTTGATACTCAGTGGAGCAAAAAACCACTAATACGTTTTTAAAAATGTGTTTAGTAAGTATGTAATTGATTATGATCATTCATCAGTACAAAAAGCCAGAGAAATAGCAGATACTTACAGAATTTGTGCATGTGACACACATACACATGCACACACACCCATACAAAGAGAGCACAGAGAGAGAGCTCACATTAAGTATATTTTGGCACAACATTTCTTCAATTTTCCTGTTTTTTCTGCGTATGGATCTCTTAATAAGAACAGTATATAATACTTTTAGGTCTTTTCTAGAATTAAAGAAGTGATACTTTCTAACCTTATAAACTGTGCAGTAATATATGAGCTATGGGTTCAGTATCATCATGGGCACATAGACTCTGAATAGGATAGACGTTGAAACCCACCTACCTAAAGGACTGGTGGAAGGTTCTTAAAACACATACATGTAACTGGTCTCTGACTTTCCGTCATAAGCCTAGTGAGATAACTGACTGCAGTAAAACTTTCCCTAGAATCATTCATTTGAATACAGAATGCATTTCTTTGAATATTTCCCAATAGCAAGGGTTCTTTGTATTTACATGTACAATTTTGATCCCACATCTTCATTGTTAAAAATTAAGTTAACAGGTAGGCGTGCTAAAGGGCTAACAATGTGATCCTAGATATGTCTACTAAGAAGTAGACATATCCCTTCTGTTCCATGGTATAATAGCTACTGGTTTGCAGCCTAAGGCAGTTATATTACATCTGAATAGGACAGTAGACCAGAGTTTCTCAACCTTGGCAACTTTAAGATGTCTGGACTTCAATTCCCAGAATTCCCCAGCCAGCATGGGTGGCTGGGAAATTCTGGGAGTTGAAGTCCAGACATCTTAAAATTGCCAAGGTTGAGAAACGCTGGTCTACTGTCTGAAGGGCTGTCATGGCCAAGTCCAATTTAAAGGTTCAGACCTATAAAAAGGAAAAATGGTAGCCAGGCTGTTCACCACCACCACAGTGACCACTTAGGTACTGACTGGGCTGCTCACCTCTAACAATCTTAGTCCAATTTAATATGGACAGCTAGATTACAGTTCTAGTTAGATTACAGGAATTATGTCCACATGTCCATGTACACCGATAAATTAGCATATATTGCTTTTATGCAATGTTTGCTCTAGTTTCTGCTGATGCTCTTCTGGTGATGCTTAAACGGTCACTTGATACAAATTGTGTGGCAAAAAGCAATATAAGAAAAAAAGGAAGCTCATTTTCAAGGGCTCCCCACCCCTGCACCCCCAAGACATATGAATGCACTGATAAAACATGTTGTTGTGAATGTATCTGCTCAGCCTTTTTAAAAAATCCAGATATAATATTGTGTTTGCTTGCCAGTGAGGATGTTTCTTCCCACACATACATTCCAGGATGATATCTCCAAACCCAGGCTGCATTCCTTTAGGACCACAGATGAGAGAGAGAAAAAGAGACTGACAGAGCTCTTGAGCAGTTCTACCCGTGGGGGAGGATGGGAAATGTGGTGTACATATTTTGTTGGTCCATTTCCCACCTGCTTTTGGAAATAAAATTACTGACATTTCCAGTACTGCTGAATCGATGCCTAGCAGATAAAAGGTCGATACATGTAATTTCCCTATCATTGCTGGAGAAAGCTGTTCATCCTGGTGAAGATGGGCCTATGAAAGCAGAAGGATAGGCTACGTTCATGCAAGATGCTTAGCCTGGTGATGTTTTCTGGGTTCCCTCAAAGCACTCAAAATCGCTCAAAATTGTTCAATTAACCAACTAAACAGACTGCATTCACGCAAGAGGCGAAGAGACAAGCGAACTAGAGTCAACGCTATCCAAACTTTGCCTGCGGTATTGTGCAAATGCAGCGGCTAGGTCTTTCAACTTGTTTGGTGAAACATGTTATACAAACTCAAACAAAAATGATGAATCCAGGGTGTAAGCCATAAGACAGTAACCCTGAGCACTTCACTCTTGTACAGTCATGTTGCATTCATTTACATGGCACACAACACATCCCCCAACTTGTCCTAGTTACTTTCTTTATTACTTCGCTCCTGCCAGTTGCTTTAATAAGGTTCATTTGGAAAGGAGCTTGAATGAGCTATCAAATAGAATGTGTTTCAGCTCTGCCAGATGTTTCAAATTCATTGCCATATATTAGAACAGTGTTTCTCAACCTTGGCAGCTTGAAGTTGTGTGGACTTCAACTCCCAGAATTCCCCAGCCAGCATGGCTGGCTGGGGAATTCTGGGAGTTGAAGTCCACACATCTTCAAGTTGCCAAGGTTGAGAAACACTTTATCAGAGGGATTGGCTTCAAAGCTCATATGGATGGACAGAGAGGCTGTAAAGGGCCTGGGCAACTATCTCATCTAGGGCTGTGATTAAACATGTGATACTGTTGAAAGAGGAAGACGTTCAGCCAGAAGAATCAAACCAGCAAAGAATGAATGCCTAGATTCTGCTCCTAGCTATCCTAAGGGGAAAGGTTTTGTAGATATTCATTAGCTTTTAAGAGTATCTTCCTACAGAACTGTGAAGTGGTAAACAATCACACAATTCCTGAACCTGCATGGTCCACGTGCAGTAATGAATTTGGGAGAAAATGAAAACTAATACAGTAGGCAGTTTCTGGAGCCCTTAGTGCGATAGGATCTTTCAAAGACCTATTACTTTTTCTACATTTAAAATACTATGAACAGAGGGTTGACTCATGGCCATATTGAAAACAGAGAATATTCTGTTCTAACAGCAACTGCATTCGAATCTACTGCTGCTCACTGATCAATTGGCATCCAGTGTAGAATCTATCCATGATGGACAATAATGTATTTCTCTCTTGAAGCACTTGATTATTATTACAGGCTCCAGGCAAGGCCAACACCACAGCATCATTTTTTCATGAGTTCTTAAAGGTCAGATATTAAATTATAAACCCATGTGGTTTTTTCCAGTAGGATTTCTGGATCTTTACATTACGACAGAGATTATAGTAATTGGCACCTTGTCTTTCTTCCATAGTGGATTTCAAGATGACATCCTGATGGCTCACGTGCTGTTTTGCATTGAAACACCACTTCTGAGCATTGGGCCAAGCTATCAGTAAGCCTGTCTTAGTGTTGTGTTGTGTTCTGAGTCATTCCAATTGCATTGTGCTGTTGTAGTGGTGGTGGTTGTTGATTTGTCTTTTTAAGCTGTTCCTATTTACTGTTAGCTCTTTTTCACCGATTGTTAGCCACCCAACAGTGTATATTGTATGGGCGGCCTTATAAATTTAAACAATAAATAAATAAATATCCCAAATCTAGACCTACTTAGCAACAGAATGGTAGTTATGCACACTTCTTCTTCAGTTCCTGCCTTGATGACAAGCCTTTGCTAGGTTCTTCAAAAAGTAGCAGTCAAGAAAAAAAGGTAGAAAATGGATATAATTGTTGTCTTGTAAGAGGCAGAAGATACATTTCCTGGGAAGCTGTAGTCCAACACTTCTGGGGAGTGTCACACTGGGGAAGACTACTTACTTATCTGGGAATGAATGCTACTGAACTCAGTGGATCTTCCTTCTAAATGGGTAGATAGGATTATACTAGTGGTGCATAATCCCTACATATCTTGTTCTACATTTTTCTAGAGCTGACCCCAGGTATGTGCTCTTTTAAAGCCATGGTTGTTAGCATGGTTCTCCTCATGCTAAGCTTAAGAAGAATGATATTCTTCTCCAGCGTGATATTCATATGATGTTGCTTTAGTAGAAGTATCAAGCCACAAGGTGGTGCTGTATTCTACATGTTTATAATAGAAAACAGAATGGAGTAAATACAAGCTAGAATTTAGTAGTACACCAGTAGTAATTTTTTTTTTTTTTTTTTTGCAGCGCTTTTAGTAGTGGAATAAAAACTCAGCCTTCCTGCTTTCTCTGTTTGAAAGTAAATAGTGGGCAGGATAATTAAGCCAAAGGAATCGACAACAACTTGAAGGCACAAAATCAATCAATCAATCAATTTTTGAGAACCAGGAATAGAGCGATGGAGACATTCTTTTAAATTCCCACTCAGTAATGAGGTTCATTAGGAGATTTTTAAGCTAATCAATGGTACCACTGTGTTGTATCAAGTCAGGACTTTTTAAAACAGGTTTGTTGAATAAGGCATAGTGGCTTGGTTTGCACATAATGCTAAACAATAATGGGTGAGTTCATCCAAAGTTGAAAGCAAACAAACCACACTAGGCTTAAGGACTTCATGTTGTATGAAGCAGACAACAATCTTTCAGCCTATCTCAAAGGATTGTTCTTAAAATAGAATAGGAAAAAGTTATACAGCCCTCTTGAGCTTTGTGTTGCAGGAAGGAGGTGATACTATTATTACTATTAGAACTAGGAGAAGGATTTTATAAAACGTGTTAGTAAGACAGCAAGAGTAGAATGAGATAGTTTGTTTCAGGGATCCTCCAAGACAACATATTTTCCCTTCCAACAATACTGACCACCAGAGGTATCTGTCACTGTGCAGAAATTTCCACTGATTTATTGATTATAGATGTACCTTACCTTTCCTTCGAGGAGTTCAGGGCATCATACATGATTCTGTACTCTTTCCATTTTATGCTTATACCAATTTTAACCTGAGATGTGGGTTAGATTGAAAATGAACGATTACACAAAAGTTGCCCAGCAAGTTCCATGGCTTGATTGGAATTCATCCAGACCAGTGATTTCCACTTTGCTAAGATTGATCCGAAACTCCAACTTGCAACTGGGGATCTACTTCCAAGAACCCATGCACTGAGGAATGAAGTTTAACCAGTAGAAAAAAAAAATGTATCAAAATATATACCTGCTTAGCAGTTTCCTGTTATTGTATATTTTGGTTCACAGATTATACTAAGCTTGAGTTTGACTTAAAAATTATGGCTCAAATAAGGCATAAGCCATAAGTCATAGTTTAAGAATCACAATATCGGTATCCACACATTGCACTAAGCTAAATACAAACTGCCATGTTATGGTTTAGCATGATGTGTGAATCCATCTGAACATGATATAAAATAAAGTACTGATCTCAATAAGTCAGTGAAAACGTAAGAGGATTTATAATAGCCAACCTATCTAATGACTTTCACCACATCTGAAATGTACCGACACTCCTTTCTTTTAGGCTTAATATAAATCTGTTGGAAAGCAGCTTTCTCCAAAAAATATATTGCAGTATCAGCCTGGCTGTTTGTAACACCTTACTCCCAGTGTCTGGTTTGTGGAATAAACACACCAAATCTTTTGATCATGCAGCTTATGTAGAGGACAACCAGCCCAAAGAACACTAGTGTCAATTTTTTCCCTTTACTGTTCTCATAAGCAAGATAAATGATAAGTATCAGCAGCTAGAACATTTTGGCAACTACCCTTGTCTCCTGGTCACTTAGAGTTAATCCTGTATAATTTGGTATTCTTGTAATATTCCTACATATTTCTAGAATTACATGAATTAGAGACAAAATAGCCCTTCTTCCTCTGGAACCAGAAGTTGCAAAATTTCCCTAAGAGTCCATACAACATAAGCATCTAAAGAAGAAGCACACTTAGTGGCTTCCATAGGAGTAAGAACTAAGAGTTTGTCATGAATTTCTGAATAATTTTCTGAATAATTGTCCTCACAAAGGCTCTTCCTCTCAGTGTAGATGCCCACATTGTATGGACAGCATGTGTGTGTTTGTGTGTGGGAGAGCTATCACGCATACAATATTGGAGGTAGATGTGTTGCGTGTGTAAATAAAACCTTTTGGGTAAGACCTTTTTCTGAAATCAGTTGAGCTTTTTTCTCTGAGGGACATCTTGCAAGAGATGGAAATAAATGGAAGATATTGCCATGTTAAGATTCATTTTGTCCCTTGAATTGTGCTCCTTAATGACTCGTTAGATCTGCTGTGAACTAAATAGATTTTTTTAAAGGGAATGAGCCAGGTGGATTATTAGCATATATACTAAATAAGGACATGCTTTGTTACTTAGAAACAACTCTCCTGCTTGTGAGCATTCAAATCAGCCATAGGATCACAAATTATTTGAGATTCAAGCTCTTAGTGAAAGTATCTCCTTATTGCTACTGATTAGCATTTGCAAAGAAGATAAAGTTGCAAATTAAGCTGCAATCCTATATTCCACTCACCTGGGAGTAATTCCCATTGAATTTAATGGATCTACATCTGAATAGATGTATGTAGGATTATGCTAACGCTACCAGAGGAGGAACTCTGTCTTCTTCAGGATATAAAATGCAGTTCATTGGGTTAAAATAATAATAAAAAAAACCATTCTGGAAGGATTCCAAGCCTTCAGCTTTTCTGTTTAGTGGCTTACAGTTTGATTGCTTAGGGAGCAATCTTGTGCTGCCCAATAAAAGGCACAGTACTGTTCAGGAAGAGATCTGCAAAATAAAAGCAGATCATTAAGTACATTTTAAAGTGCAGACTTTTGGGTATGGTGGACCATTGATGTCCATTTCTGCTGAGTGTCCCCCAGCAGAAAACCGGAGGCAGGGGAGCTACCCCAAAATTACTAGATCAAAATAAAAAGTTGTCAGCCTGCAAGTAATTCAGAGGGTCACAACGTAGTGTAAGAACAGGCACTGTCGACTAAGGGAGATATCAAGAGAGGTATCAGGCAAGGCGCATTTTGTACTGGGGGGGTGGCGGGTGGCAGCTAAGCGTTCTTCCCTCTCCTTTTCTAAGCAGGCCTGGAGAGGACCCTCTGCTGTTGTTGTTCGGCTGGTCTTGCAGTAAGGGGTTTGTGTGGGATATTGCCCTGCTTCTTTGCACCAGGCCTTTGACCTTTTAATCCCTCTGAAATAATCCGGTCTTTCCTTGTCTCAGTTTGTTTTTTGACCTCGGTATGTTTTAAGAAGCTTCTGAAGTAGCCTTTGGTGTTTCAGGCCCTGTTTTGGCTCTCTTGCTCTTTGCAAGTAATAATGACATGCAAGCAGTTGTAGTGAGTCTGAGGAAATGAAACCAAAATGTTTATTACTACAGCGTGCTATTAAGACAGCATGTAGCTGAAGTTCTTCATATGCTTTTCAAGGGATTGATGGCTCATGCTTGTTCTGATTAGCAGAGTATCTGATATAGTCAATTGTGTGTTTGTCAGAAGGCAGAAACAGCCTCTCAAAAACTTAAACGTGTATTTAAATGTTTATTATTATATTATTATTATTATTATTATTATTATTATTATTATTATTATTTATCTTGGATAATTTCTTATGAAGAAATACTAAGTGTAATTCAAGTGAATTAATTAATGGTGCATTGAATGGAGTCAGTAGAACACAGGTTTCAGACCCAAAGGCAGCATCCCCAAAATTGGCACCTTCCAGATGTGTTAACACCACAGTTCTAAACATTCTAAGTCCCAGCACATCTGGAAGGTGCCAGTTGGGAAAGGCAGCCCTACACACATAGAAACCTTATGCACACTGGTTTGTAATCAGTGGACCTGGTTTTGAATGGAAGTTTTTTGAAATGCTACTGTGCATGGAAAGGAAGTCATCTGGTGGAGTTGCAATATTAGGGAAGGGTGGGTGACTTTGCAGACTTTGATACTTTTTTCTCTTCATATTGTATGATTATATTCCCATTAAATCACTATGAAAGGCACAAGGGCATGGAAGCTGGGTTTGCCAGTATACACTACTTCCAGCTCAGTCAGTTCTTCATCCCAGCTAAGAATGAATGGCTGTATTCATTCTCAGTGTTTAACATGAAAAGCTCTCCTAAAATGTTCTTAGGGCATTTCCATGCTGCCATAATACTATCTCTTCAAATTCAGAGAAATGTTTTAAAGCAGACTTACAAGTGTCCACTCCATCACGAACCTCATCTTGCTGAAAACTTCCAGCTGATGAGTTGAAGAGTATAAACAAGGATGGTCCAACCAATTCTCTGCCCCAGTCTTCAGAAAAGTGCCTTGTTTGAGGCTTTTAATAAACCTTAATACTTACAATAAGGAAAAGCTGGTAAGAAACTCCCCTCTGCTCTACTAAAATCAACTGGGATGGAACTTGCACATTTATGGTGAAACAGGATAGATGAGTCACTGGGATGAGGGGAGAATTCTAACCCCTACTAACCTCTATATTTTAAAAGTAGAAGTAAATTGGCTCAGCAGTATAAGAACGCAGGATCGTGGTGCTGATTTGGGAATGGCATAAAAAACCATGTGGAAGCATCTTTAATTAAAAAGAAATGGAGTTGGACTTATATAAACATTAAGTTTCTATACACTCCACAATAAATCCAATCATATTTGGCAATCCCCTATAGCTTAGATAATCATTGGTTGAGATTGGAAAATCTTGGCACTTCTGTTGGTTTCCAAATAATTCCTGATGGAAAATCTCCTAATCGTACTTAAGAAAATGGATTCCCTGCTTGAATTTTCCTGTACATATACAGTGGTACCTCGGGATACAAACGCCTCTACTAACGAACTTTTCGGGTTACGACCAGCTCCGGCCGCAAAAATTTACCTCGATGTGCGAACTCCGCCTCGGGGTACGGCCATTTTTCCGCCCTGACACATGGTCCGTGGCCATTTTCCCGCCCCTGACACATGATCCGCGGCCATTTTCCCGCCCCTGACATGTGGTCCACAGCCGTTTTACCGCCGCACCGCGCCGCACCTGGCTGTTTTCCTACCGCGCCCGGCCATTTTTCCGCCACGCCGCACCGTGCCGCACCGTGCCCAGCCGTTTTACCGCCGTGCCGCGCCGCGCCCGGCCGTTTTCCTGCCTTGCTGCGTGGCGCCCGGCCGTTTTCCCACCCCTGATGCGTGGTCCGCGGACACCAGAACGGATTAACGGTAATTACATTGAACCGTATGGGAAAATTTGCTTCGGGGTGCGACCAAATTCGGAGGGCAGAACGGATTAACCAAATTTACATTGAACCCTATGGGGAAATTTGCGTCGGGTTACGACCAACTCGGGATATGCCCAGAGTCACAGAACGGATTAAGTTCGTATCCCGAGGTACCACTGTACATATGAAAGTATCTTCTTTGTACAAACTCAGAACTCTGGCAAACCACTTCCGAAACACCTTGCCTTGAAAACTGCAAGGATTCGTCCAAGCAGTCACTGCAGAGTCGGTAACGACTGAGCACAAATTAAAAACAAAAACAAAAAACAGTAGTATAGGTATTAAATGTTGGGAAATATAGCATTGGGATAACATATATAACTATGTTTAGGGATAATTGTGTTTAATTTCTAAATTGTGCTGCAAGAAATGGACTGACAAAGCAATAATGTCCTTAAATCCATTGGTTTTACAGTCTCCAAAGGGAGAGAAATAACTTTAATTTGCCCAACATTTCCAGTTTTATAACACCATTGTTTCTGGCTTGGATGTCTTCTTGTGCTTTGAGAATTTTTTAAAAAAATGTAATTGCATTCCAAAAATTTAAATGCCTCAACTTGCAATTCAGTGAATTCATAGTGAGGCTCTGGGTTCGTTTGTTTGTGAAGTTTGCAGAGAACTTTATTAAAAAGAATAAATTTCCATAAAAACTGCTACTATAGCACTCCTTTAGTAAGCATTTGCTGGGGAGAAAGGTTTGTTGAGACACTTGGGTGACATCAGATGGTTTGGACAACTAAGGGTCAAGAAACATGTTGATCAGCCTGAGCAGATTATCTGTGCTCCTGCAAGCATGCTGATACTTCCCTGTTGAGCGTGGATGTTCCCATTTTGGCTGAGCCAATACATTACTATGGTAATAATGCAAATGGATGTGCTAGCATATATCTGTTGTGTAACAGTAGGGAGGATGTTGGGCTAGAAAGGTCTAGTTTCAATTTCCCATTCAGTCATTGAACTCACTGGGGACATAACAGCAGTGATAGAAAAGGGAATGGACAAACCTGAATTTTTTGTGGCAATGCTGAATTACTGTAATTTTAATTTCAGTATATGTCGTTGTAAACCTTGCAGCTAATATATTCAATACAAAGTCATCCCAAAACTCAGCAGGCATATAAATGGATCTCGATAAAATCGCTAGCCACAGGGATCTTTCATAAATGGATCTTTCATAAAATCGCTAGCCATAGGGCTTATGTCAGATGTTATGTCAAGAGCAGCTTCTTCCTGGATGCAAGAAACTTCACATAAATCTTAACAGTTTGGTGGCAAATCACACAAGGCTGTTTTAACATTTGACCTCTTTGGGCAAAATAAACCTTGTCTTGCAAAATAAAGCTAAGCATGCTTGGTTAATTAACTCATCTCAATGCAAGGTTTTGCTTCACTGAGTGAACTTCAGGAATGCAGCTTCAGGGGAATCTTGAAGTGGGTAGAATAGTATTCTATAGGGCTAAACCAGAGCGATCTGAGGTTCCTTGCTAACTAAGCCTCCTTTCATACTGTTAAATATACATTTATCTCAAGTATTAAATGTCTTGGTCTCCAACATTATTTCCCCACAGCTTCTATTTAACATTAGATCTCTGCTGCCTAGATGACCTTCAGCAATGTTTCAAGAAAGTCTGGCAAGGAATTCAAATGACTTTATGCTCGATCTCTTGCATGATTTTGGAAGTCTGCTCAATATTATAGTAATACAAAATTTTCATATAATGAAAAATAAGATATAAGAAAGGTAATACAAATTTTCATATAATCCATTGGCATCATATGAAATAGTAGATTAGGCTGAGTTTTCCACTGAAACTTTAGTATTTGTTATTGGTATGTATTTCTTCCTCTAGTCAAAACTTATTCTACCATTTTAAGAATGTAGAGAGTTAATCAATGCTTATGAAACTTCCAGTGGTTTTTTACTATGCATATAATCCACTTCTTGTCATCTTAACTATAATGCAATAAAATTATTTTCAGCAAGCAATGCTGAAATTTTCTTTTCTTTTCCAGGATATGTGACCAGAAATTATGCATTCTAAGGCAAGTGAAGTCTAGGGATGGGTGGAAAATTTTCCATTCTTTACCCCTCCATCCCTTAGTATTAAGAGTCTCACCTTTAAATATTAACTTCTACTCCTCATATCTAGCTATGGATTAGGATCGTATGGGATGTGGTTTCCCAAGGCTTTTTTCTATACACTGTCCAGTTCTTCAAAGACAAAAGAGATAGGAGGTACCCATGTTCGCTAATATCTTGCCTCACTGAATGAAACAAATCTGTTTTTAAACATTCATTCTATGCAAAAAAGCTACCAAGTTTAACTTAAATTGTAACTGAAATGAACGGCTCCTGTAGCACTTAAATCTTAATTTTGTTAAAAAATGGAGACAACAGAAGTAGTTTTTTTTTCAATGACATTACTATTTAATATAACAAAGCTTTATGCTTGTTTTTCAGTAAAAATAAAAAATAGCTTGAAGAGTTTTTATCATTGGCACAAAGGTAACTACATTTTCTTGTGTGACAGTCTGGCTTTAATAAAATAACCAGACTTAAAAGAAATAGTATGAGCCTTCCTTCCTTCATTTTTTTTTAAATAAAGGACTTACTACAAAAAAGAGAAGTTGTTTATTGGCAACTCAATTAATAAAAAAATTCCATTGAAACAAACAAACAAAAATTCTCCCCATTTTGTAAGTTCTCTTTACTGATAAACAAAGAAATATCACTTTTTCAGTATATCTCCTAAGAAACTAATGGGGGGGGGCAGAGAGGGCCAAGTGAGAAGTTATTAGCAATATATTTATAATTTTAATGTTCTTTTTATAATAATAATAATTCCAGAACAGAATTGTTCTTTCTTGTTGGTTCATTTAGAAAGAGGTACAACTTGAGCCAGTAGTAAAGTCAGTAAACAAAAATTTTACTGAAATAGTTCAATAACACAGATACGGGATTTTTGTCTTAAGTGTAAAGCTAATGTCATACATGAGAAAAATGGACAGAACTTTTCCCCTCCCCCCAGACTAATATGGATACAATAAATATGGAGTTGTACATAACTGAATCTGTACATACAAACTTCGCCCCACAGCCATAAAAATTTACATTTAACAGTGCAACATATAATTTAATCATTTCATTTGACATAAGATTTTGTTTTACTTACGAAACAAAACTACTCAGGTTTAATATACATATAATATATAATTTTGACAATCTGTACAGTTTTCTAAACATAAAACACAAAAAAGGCACAATTGTCTATACAACATGTACAAAAAATGGCCGGAGCTGACAAGAAACAACAATTATTGGTCAAGAGTTCATGATTGCACGAAGATTAGTAATGAGTTTGTGTCAGAAAATATGTGCTTTAAGTAAAAGGGAGGTTTGCAAAGAAACCCAGTAAGTGTTACTTTAAAAAAACATACACACAAAACAAAACACGCGCGCCCCCATACACAACCCAACATGAAACCAAAACACCCTAGGTTGCAATTACTAGTCTATCCTCATCATCACTGCTGCCATCACTAAGGTCCACTTTTGGCAGCCTTTTCGGCCAATGGAATTCTTTATCCTGAGGGACTGTCTGATGTCCGGGGGAACTGGATAAAATGTCTGAATTCACCTTTGCAGGAGGCTCTGACCCAGATGCCTGTCCCACCTGAACAGAACTAATATTGCACTTTGGTTTTATGGGACTCTCTGAGTCAGGATTTTCAGAGTCTGGGTTATCCGGGCTGTCGTGCTGTCGATATTCCTTTGCAGGAGCCACTTCCAGTAGATTTTCGATGCTGTACCGCTTGTCGGCAGGCGCCTTCTGAGGAGATAGAGCACTGGCAATCTGAGCAGGGTCCAGAGTAGCTAAGCTCCCAGAACCCTGATCTGGGAACGTTTCACAAGTGTTATTCCTGGAGGCTGGTGGTTCTACGATCCCCTGATCATCTGCAGTCCTAGGGCTCACCGGAGGAACTAAAGTTGGCAGTGCTATGTTTAATATTTGCAGCCCTGGAATGTGTGCCTGAGGGCTAGAGTTGCTTTGAGAGGAAGGGTTTGCAGTCAGCACTTGTAACCCTACGGCATTGAGCGTTAATCCCGAATGATGTATCTGTGGTGCAATGCTGGTGCCGGCCAGGCCTAAGATATTCACCGTTTCCATGCTCAGGGATGGAAGAGGCTGCAGGGCTGGTGCACTTAGACTCTGGATGCCTGGCACATTAATTTGGCCTATAGGGATACAGGGAACCACACTGTTCACTTCTGCAACACCAAGGTGATTTGCAGTGCCAGAGACTGCACAGGCTGGATCGCCAAGAGCGCTTGTAGTTCGGTGGATCACGCTAACAGCAGGAATAGTGAGCTGTACTGGCCCAGCTGGAATGGGTAGAAAAGTAGAGTAGGTGGCCAAGCCAGCAGGTACCACATGGATCCCCCCCACTGGAACCACTCCATAGGGACTCTTAGTTTGTTGTTGAGAATGCAAGGGGAGGTGGCTAAACAGATGAGTCTGGGGAGGTGCTAATTTCATGGTTTGTTGATGTTCCCCATGCTTTTGCTCTTGGATCTCTGCAAAAGGGGATGCCATTGAAGGAACGACAACTGTAGTTTGTGTACTCCGGTCTATGGGTACAGAAGGAAGTCTTGTAGAAACTGTGCTCTGCACGAGAAAAGAGAAAGCAAGAGAAAGGTAATTATGTTAATAATTGTTAAGTATGCATCTGCTAGGCTGAAATGTATGGAATTTGATTCAGTTGAGAAACCTGGGTTTTACTTTTTCAATGTTTTAGACTAAAAACATGGGTGGAGTTCTTGGTCATTTTCTTTCAAATTAATTTTGAGAAGCCCAGAATAAAATGAGAAGCCCTGCTTTTCTGTTTCTATACTTGACACATGTCAAGAATTCTATTTAGAGCTCTAAATATTCTAATTTCTTAGTGAAAATGTTACAGCATTAACTAGGACACATTATTTCATCTGAAGAATTATCAAGGCCATATGGCCTTGCGGTGGTGTTAAACATAATCTTATGATATTTTCTACTGGTACCACTGGCAACATCTGTCCAGATTCCAGCACTGTTTAGGCATTCAAAAACCAAAGCAATCACAACATGAACACTTCAATTAAATCCCTCTCTCTGCTGATGAATGAAGTTGGCTTCTTTACAGGCAGCTGCACATCCAAGGTAGAAAGTGCCATGGAACTAAGCAGAACAACTGCCCAATGCTATCTGAACCTGAAAATAAGGTTTTAACACTTTAATATTAAAATCAGGCCAAACGCGGATTTAAAATTAATTAATGATAATTAATTTAATCAATAACAACAGTTTTAATTATTAAATTTAGAAGCTGTCTGACTTCAGAACAACTCTGGGCAGCTTACACTTAAAAAAAAACAGAACAGTAAGAAAAAGGTTCATATGCGTCCAGGCAAACCACATTCCATAAACATAACTGAAGGTGCTTTGCAACCACCCTACCCTAAGGCCTTGGAGAGCAGCCAAGTTACAGATCATCATCAGGGTGGGAACCACGTGGATCTCTGGAGGAATATCATTCCAGAGAGCACGCACCACGACAGTGAAGGCATGTTTCGTGGGTCCCAATAGATGGCATTGTTTGATTGAGGGGACTTGGAATGCACTAATTCTGACTGATATTCTCAGATGGGTAAAAACCATGGGAGACAGATGGTCCCTCAAATAAACTGGCCCTGTGCCATGAAGGGCATTATAGGTGATAACCAGCACCTTGAATTGCACCAAAATAGCCTTGTTTTAAAGCATCTTGCTAAAAAGGGGTCATTAGCAACTGGGTGACAGATTTGTATTCAGTCCAAAGAAGGCTTCTTAAGAAGGACCTGCAAAATATGTTACCTTGAAGAGGGCAGCAAAGTACATGTCTAGGTGAGTTGAAGAAGTGCTTAATCTTTTTCAAAACGCTGTTAAAACCCATAATGGACCAAAGTCAAGAAAACAAGGTTCCTCCAACAGAGTGGCCAGATCCTCAGTTCACAATAACTGAGTCTGATGTAAAACCAGACTAGATGGTGTTCTAGACAACCTAACATGGAAACTTGCTATTATTATCACTGTCACAAAAGATGCAAAGTAATTAACTTCTGTAACTGTTATGAGTCTTACATCAACTGCTTTTCAGATCCTTCTGAAAACCAGGGAGCTAACCAGGCTTATGTTGCAGGAGAAAATGTTTGGCAAATATGTCTTTAGTCCTCTCTTGTACACCATTCCATAGACTAAAGTTTAGACATAAACACCAGTGATGCTCAAAGCATTCGGAATTCTTCAGATTGGTCTTAATTGGTCCACTAACTCTGCAGAAAGAACCAATTTCTACTAAGAACCATAACAGAAATGAAGGCACCTCCCTTGTTTCCCCGTTTTAAAATAATTCACATCCAGGCAGTAGAATATACCAAGCCCAGAATGTCATATACAAAGACCTCAGTTGGACCCACAAAGCAACTGTAATGTGAATATTGAAACTGTAGGATTCTCCAGTCCTACGTATCCAAATTCCTCAACTAGGTTTGACAGAGAAACTGGAAACAAGATTTTCTGTACTCCTGGTGAATATAACTTGATAACTTCCACTCTCAATTCAGCCATTAGAGTAATGATGCAAATCAGTGCATATCAGTGAAACATTTTCAAACATAAATCCCATGCATTGCACCAAAGACCCATAGCATGTAATCTAATCCTCCAATTTTGTTGTCACTAATTTTCAAATACTGGAAGTGTTTTTTTAAATGCCAACGTCCAAGAAAAGCATAATTTTGCCAATAAAACAATAAGCACTGCCTGCTTTCCCTGCACTAAAATTCTGGAATTAAAAAACCCTTCCTCTCACCTTCCAAGTTGCTGTCGTGCTAATAGGAGTGGTGCTTCCTAATACTTCTTCTGTACTTGGGAAGTCCACATACATCTGATGACACGGTGACCTATGAAGTGTTTCTGAAGGGACAGTAGGCTCTGTGCTCGTTGCTCTGTCTTGCATGCTTTCTTTTTTTGCTTCTCTGGAAATAGCCGATCCCAGTGGCCCTGAGTTCCTGCAGTCCGACTGCACTGTACTAAGTACTGTCATTTTTGTGAGAAGTGCTTTTGGCAGGCCATCCACAGAATCTGTGTGAACCCCAGCAAAACAGTCTGCAGCTCTAATTTCTTCATCAGCACTTGAAATCTCATGAGAAGCATTTCTTGAGGGGTGATGCTGTGGACTGGCTGAAACAGAGGGAGTAGCAGATAAAACCGATTCAGCTTGGCTATCTTCATCATCATCTTCATTATCATTGTCTTCATCCTCTGGCCCATCTGAATCCTCTGCATCAAATCCAGACCGTTCATAATTTAGCCGTTGCTTTTCACCTATGAAAGAGAACAACATTAAATTCCCATCTAACAGCCCAGCAATTCAAAGGAGACTCTTTGCATTGCATTTACTGCAAATAGAATGGAAGTACATGCAGAAATCCTTGGAAAATATGAAACCTCTCCCTGTCCCACCCAAAAGGTAACATCTTGAACAGAAGGACTTTAGAATGGTCAATTCCACAACTGGTGGAAGGTGTGGTTATGCATTCATGGGAGAAGCATTCAAACTTGTTTACAAGGGGAGTAGTCAAACATGCAACATATCCCTCTCAGATACGGTGCATCACACTTCAGTTTTAATCAACCAACCGTTTTGTAGGCTCACTAAGCATTACTAAGATTCTAACAAAGCCCTATGAAAGGGAAGTTTGCACAATGTAACTAGCCTTTTTAACGGTTTCCAGAGGGATAGCTATGGTAGTCTTTTTCAGTAGAAAAAGAAAGAAACGTGCTATTTTTAAAAACCCAGCAAATTTACCCCTTCATTGGCTTTATACTTATTTATTTTATTTTTACGCTACTTTTTCACTCAAAGATTATGGTCTGTTTTCATCAGATTTATAGAGAATGTTCCTGTGAGAGAGCTGATGAGGTATTATACAATCCTTGGAAGCTTTTTATTAGAGCAATGCAGGGCTTCACATACAAAGACCAAAAGGTGCTTTAGAACACACAAGGGCATGAATGCAGACCTCTCTGCAATTCCTTAAACCACAGGGGTCTTTTCCTGGGATTGGGCATGCAATCATAACATAGCATACCTAGCTCACTGTTGGTGTTAAATTAACATCAGCAGTATAAGAAGAGAACAGGCTGTATTAGTTAAGAATTTGTACAATAATTTAATAATTATTATAGTAGTGCTGGAGGAGGAGGAGGAGAAGAAATAATAATAACTAATAATAATAATGGAAGCTGGCATGTGACAATCTAAAAGCATCAGCTTCCAGCCAAATCCATTTTTCAAGAATGCCTCTAGATCTCACTTTGCCTCATATACAATTTCTGGCAATTAAAAACGATGCGTGCCTACCTGTCCAGGAAAAAAACAAACATAAGATAGAGTGGTAGGGGGCATTTCCTGAGATTAGAGAAGACGCTGGAGAGTAACCTTCCTGTACAGCTTCTGATTAGTAGTATTCTGCAAGTGTTAGGTTCACTGCACAATCTTTTTTCCTCATAGCAGTTATTTTGTTAGCATCCCTCTATGCTCTCAAAATTCCTAATAGTTTTATCACTTAAAAATAAATTTAAAAAAAGAGAAGTAAGCAAGCTCTTAACATTTGTTCTTCCTTACAGCTATGAAGTTTTGGTCACACAACAGAAAACCGTTAGCTTGCTCTCTAATAGAAAGAGATCATAAGTATCAACACAATCAAGCCATAGTTCAATACTTTTTCAACTAGAATTTAAGAAATTTAATAGCAATTCACTTTGCCTGGTACATTGGTGGAGGGAAACTAACAAAATGTTATCACTATTAATATGACAACTCAAGTCTAGTTAGGGTGTTGTTTAGCCTTTATTATCAATTATAGAAATCATGCATTTTTATATCCCCCCATCTTTTAAATCAAAATCTTGCTTTATCAATTGGGAAAGGGAACCTGAAGAACTTTGACTTCTTCTAAACCATCAATCCTGCAACACATATTACTACTGTGTTTTTCTTCCCCTCTTTCCTCCTCAAGGTCACTTCTGTAACAAGACTTGGGTAGAGTATATGAAGAGACGAGCAAGGGAAACTTCTATAGCATAAATGAAATTTACTTATATGATGCTGGATACAGCAGTTAATTAAATATATAGATTCAGTTACAGTTACAGATTGATTGATTGATTGATCATATTTGTATAGCCACCCATCTCACAAGAGAGTGACTCTGGGTAGCATACAACACTCAATTAAAAAGAACCAATAAATACATATAAAAATCATTAAAATGATAAAAATGATTAAATTGTTTAGATGTTTAGTAGATACCATCTAATATATATGTCGGCATTAGGTTTGGATTGGATCCTGTACCAGGTCAGGTTGATATTGAGGGATTTCAGAGATGTCCAAATCAACGTTGGATTCCTAGAAATTAACTCAATTTGCTAGTGACTCAGAATTCAGAATGATGACATGAGTATATTTCTGCCCAATTTCTCCACGTGAGTGGGAAAAGAAAATGTAGTTTTGCAGCTGAAGTGCTAGCTTCTAATCACCCTGCATAGTTTTACCAGGAGTATCTAAACCTGGAGGTAAGGGGGGGGGGAATATTCAAGTCATATATTACTGAACATTTCAAGTTTTCAGGACTGTTTGTTAATGTGCTCTCCTGGAAGCAAGAATATGATGAGGTTCACTGAAGGGTATTCATTCATTCGTTCGTTTATTCATTTAGCATGGCCACCCATCTCACAAAAAAGTGACTCTGGGTGGCATACAACACTTAATTAAAGAATCAATAAATATATAAAAACATTCATTATAAAAACTATAAAAGCACAAGAACAAGAGAGGATGATGTTAGCCACAGTAAGGGAGCTATTGCAAGATCTCCCTGGTTCTCTGGGATCCTCAAGCCTGATGATATTGCCAGGTCTTGTGGGACTTGTGGAATGTTAGGAAGGATGGAGCTAACCTCACTTCCCAGGGTGGGGTGGGAACAAGATTCCATAAGGCGGGCACCATGGCAGAGAAGGCCTGCCTCCTGAGACCAGCAGCATGCCTTCTCTGCCAGACCTGATTGGACAGGCAGATGGAAGTGGGGAGAGGCAGTCCCTCAGATAGCCTGGCCCCATGCCATAAAGGGCTTTAAAGGTTAAAACCAGAACCTTGAATTAGACCCAGAAGCAGCTTAAGGAGCAGAGGTATAATGTGTGCCATTCTAGGGGCACACATAACTGCCCATGCCACTGCATTTTGCACCAGTTGGAGCTTCTGGATACTCTTCAAGGGCAGCCCCATGTACAGCGCATTATAGAAGTCCAATTGGGAGGTGACTGAGCAGAGCCCCCCAAACCAGGACAGGCACAACTGGCTCACAACACGAAGCTGTGCAACAGTCCTCCTAGCCACAACTGCCAGCTACTCTTCGAGCTGGAGTCATCAGTCCAAGAGGACCCCCAGATTGTGCACAGGGTCTGTCTGAGGCAGTGCCACCCTGTCCAGAACTGAAAATGGCATAGCCCTAAAACCAGAAGGCCCCAAAACCCAAAGCCACTTAGTCTTGCCAGGGTTCAGCTGAAGCCTGTTGTTCTCCATCCAGAGCTTCACAGCCTCCAGGCACTGGGACAAGACGTTCACAGCATCACTTAATTCACCAGGGGCAGAGATGTATAATTGGGTATACTGATGATATCTCACCCCATGGCGATGGATGAGCTCACCCAGCAGCCTCATGTAGATGTTAAACAGGAGAGAGGAGAGCACCGAACCCAGTGGCACCCCACATAATGGGGGCCGAGGGATATCTCCTCCCCAACTATTATCAACTGAACTTGACCCTGGAGAAAGAAAGAGAACCAGCACAGTATCATGCCACCCACCCCCAATCATCTGAGCCAATCCAGAAGGATACCATGGTCGATGGTTGAAAGCTGCAGAGAGGTCAAGTAGGGCAAGGATGGATGCACAACCTTCATCTCGCCCTCGCCAGAGATCATCCAAAAGGACGACCAATGCTGTTTCTGTCCCATACCTGGGTCTGAATCCCAATTGAAAAGGATCCAGATAATCCACTTCTTCCAAGGTCCTTTGAAGCTGCTGTACCTTCCAAGGTCCTCTGAAGGCAACCACCTTCCAAGGTCCAAGGTCTGAAGCTGCTGTGCAACCACATGACTGCAGCTTGCTGCAATGTCATAATTGTGAGCTGGGTACCAAGCACCCGGATCGTGATTACATGACTGCAGGGACGCTGCAACAGCCAGAACTCCAAGGACCAGGACTAAGTCCTCCTCGTTCAGCAAGCATAATAAAATGTCCCTTCTTGTTGTTCAAATTTCCAACATAAATTTGAAGTGCCTTTATACATTCTAGACAATTTCTCTGGTGACACATACCAATGGTATATCATTTTATAAAAAAAAATTCTTTAAGATTATAACATAGTACAAATTTCAGTCCTTTCAACCTATTTTCCCATTGTTCCATTTGTATATTATAACCAAAATTTTTAGCCCACTTTATCATACATTCCGTAATTTGTTCTTCTGTTTCAAATCTCAATAACATTTTATACATTTTAGCAATTACATGTTCATCATTTGTACACAATTCTGTTTCAAACTCAGTCTTACAATGTTCAAAACCATAAACTCTTTTGTCTACTTTAAATCTTTCTAATAACTGTAAATAAGAAAGCCATTGGCAACTATATCCCTCTGCCACCAATTCTTCTCAATTTTATTTTGTATTCCCCTTGGCAAAATTCTAGTATCTCACGATAAGTTAGCCATTTATGTTTGCCTATTATTTCTGGTCTATAAAATGCTTCTTGTGCTGAGAGACACAAGGTGTTTTTGGGCACAACCTGGGTTTGTATCTATTTCATATGGCATGTCTAACATAATGATTTTTAAAATCCACATTACCCTTGACTTTATCGCACCACAGATACCCATGCCACCCAAACCTCGGGTCATGTTCTTCTAACTCCAAAAGCCTTCTATTTCTCAGCCACACCCACGCTTTCATCCAAAACAAATAGCAAGCTGCAAAATACAATTTCAAATCATGTAAACCCAATCCTCCTCTTTTCTTTGCATCCTGTAACACCTTATATTTAACTCGTGGTTTTTTCCCCTGTCACACAAATTTAGATATATCCTTTTGCCAATGTTTAAATGGTGCATCAGTTGTCAAAACAGATATTGTCTGAAACAAAAATATCATTCTAGGCAAGACATTCATTTTTATCACAGAAATTCTTCCCAGCAATGATAACTAGCTTCTCCCATCTTAACATATCTTTTTAAACTTCATTGATGTCTCAATTATTTTGAAATAACATACAATTCATATTTGTCATAGTGATATTACTTTCTTCTCAATCTTAAAACCCATTTTATTCATCAATACTGCTTGATATTCTATTTTTGTTTTTTGTTAACATTTTCATCTTCTGTTTGTCCTTAAAACCTGCTAATGCACCAAATTCTTTGTTTTCCCATTAATGTTTCAATTCCTTTTAAAGAATCTTCCAAAACCAACACCAAGTCATCTGCAAAAGCCCTTAACATATGTTTCTTTTTTAATCTTTATTCCCACAATCCTCTCAACTTGTCTTATATTTCTATTCAGTATTTCAAGAACCAAAATAAACAAGAGAAGAGACAGTGGGCATCCCTGTCTTGTTCCATTTTGTATCTCACAAGTCTTTGTTAGATTCCATTAACAATTATTTGTGCTTTCTGTGAAGTATAGATCAATCTTAGCCATTTTATAAAGTTCTCGCCAAAGTTCATATCTCCCAAAACTTTGATCAAGGAAGCCCAGTTCAAATTGTCAAAGGCCTTCTCTGCATCTAAGAAAATCAACGTGGCTTGTTTTTCATTATGTTGCTCCAAATATTCCAAAATGTCCAACATGTTTCTAATATTGTCCTTTAACTGTCCTTTAGGTAAAAACCCACATTGATCCCCATGAATAAATTCTTGCAGAATTGTTTTCAGTCTATCAGCCAGAATTGTTGTAAACAACTTGTAGTCATTATTCAATAATGATATCCTATAATTTCTTGTTGAAGTCAAATGTTGTCCCTGTTTAGGTATTAGTGCTACATAGGCCTCTTTTCAACTCTCTGGCATCTTTCCTCCCTGTAAGATAGGGTTCATCGTATTTTGTAAAGGTTGTAAAAGTTCATCTTCAAAACATTTATAACAACCACCTGATAATCCATCTGGTCCAGGTATCTTTCCTGGTTTAAACTTTTTTATAAGCTTCACAAATTGTCCTTATTTTTATAAGTTCATTCACAATCCGTTTCTGTTCCTCTATAATCCTTGGTAAATTTTGTTTTAGATATTCATCTATTTTCTCCAGAGAGGTGTCACTTGCTTTGTACAAGTTGGAATAATATTTATGAAATGCTTTTTGCATGGCCACACTATCTGTTAATATAGTATCTCCCTCTTGATTTCAATATCATTTCCTTTTCTTTTTGTAATTTATATGCCAACCATTTTCTGGTCTGTTTGCAAACTCAAAGTTTTTTTGCTTTACATAGTTTTTATTTCCATTTCTCTAACTGTTAACATAGATAGCTGTTGTTGTAAACGCTTAATTTGTTGAGAAATACTTAACTTCTCTGGACATTTCTTTAATATCTTCTTTTCTCTTTATCTCATCCAAAATAGCTTGTGTTTTCTCTTGCCTCTTCTTTTTGAGTTTACTATTATGTTGTATAAAATAACCTCTGATAAAAGCTTTACTTGCCTCCCAAACCATTCTTAAATCAATACCTTTATCTAAATTATTTTCAAAAAATTCTTTTAATTCCTTTTTATAACCCTCCACTATTGTTTCTTTCTGTAACAATATTTCCTTTAGTCTCCATCTGGATTTCCTTTTGTAAGCCAAACTCACAGGATTATGATTCGAAAAAGTCTTTGGTAGTATCTCTACTTTAGAAGCCTTAGTAGCCAAATTCTTCGAAATCCAAATAATATCTATTCTTGAAAAGGATCTATGTCTTTCAGAAAAGTAGGTATACTCCCTCGAATTGCCATATATCTGTCTCCATATATCCACAAGCCCTAAATTGTCCATCAAATCAAATAAAACTTTTGGTAATTTGACTTGAGTGATTTTAATATTTTTCTCAGAAATTCTATCCAGTTGTGAGATCACTCCATTCCAATCCCCCCTCAAACATGAATTTTCATAAGAGAAACCTATTAGTCTCTCCATAAGTTCTTTATAAAACAGTACTTTATCCTCATTTGGGGCATAAATTCCCAATATCAGAGTCCTAACCCCATGCAAATTAACTTCCACCCCAACAAATCCAACATGCTCATCAGTCAATAGAAATTCTGGTTTTAGTTGGGGATTTAATTAAAAAACAATTATTTCGAAAAGAGTTCCATTTCTTTTTTTAGCTCCTGCTGAAATAAATTCTTCACCCAAATTTTTATAAATCAAATAGTTTATGTCCTTTTTTCTAATACGTATCTCCTGTAGGCAAATTATATCTTGTTTTAATTTTTTCAAATAATGATTTTTTTTCTCTTTTGAGGAGCATTTGATAAATTTATATTCCACGTTAAACATTTGTAATCCATAATCACATGACTGTGGCTCACTGCACCAAGTGCTCAGATGACAATCACATGACCATGGGAATGGTGCAACAGCCAGAACTTCGAGGCCCAGTCATAAGTCCCCCTCGTTCAGCACCATCGTAACTTTGAATGATCACTGAACAAGTGGTCATAACCTGAGGACTACCTGTAATAAACAATGCCATTTGTTAAATTCTCAGGGATCAAGCTGGGAGAAAAAGTATAGATTCCATACAGCTGAGGAACTGCTATTGATTGTTCTCAAATTTATTCTGAAACTCTGAATCATATGAAATTATATTTATTAATACAAACATTTAACAATACAAATAATCAATAAACAGTTACTTTTGAGAATAAAGATTATTCTCTGCATGCTCCAGTACTGAGTAACAACAAATGGGAGATGCTTACACCTTGCTAAAGATATTATCACTAAGGTCTGTAAGCAGCTGCTGATAATGTGGTTTGAAGCCTTTTCTTCCCTTTTCCCTAATAAAATACTTTTTGGGAGTTGCACTAAAAGGCTTTCTTAATACCATCAACACTCACTTTAAACATTAGAGTTGGTGGAAGTGATCAATGTTGAAGAAATGATATAAAATGGGACAAAGCAGCTGTTATTTCTATATTGTACCTTACCTAATATTTTTCTATTTGGAACTGGAACTGTAATTCTATTCTACCAAGTTATTTCCATAACCTCCCCAAATTGTACTATCTTATCATTTTGAAAATACCTAATATAACAGAAATGAATTATAGTACTAATTGTACCTAATTAGATATTGAAAATACCTAATATAACAGAAATGAACTTTCAGTTTGATTACTTTAATCATAAATTCCTATTAAATAAAAAAACTTTATCAATAATTGAAAATAAGATTTACAACTCTCAAGGACATTTCAGCTATATTTTGATAAAATATAGTTATTATTTAAAGTAACAGTGAATCTATGCGCAAAGATCCAAATATTTTATTTTTATTTATGTGTGGAATACCATATGCACAACACATTCATTAATGATGAAGGCACTTTCAGAACTGCAACTTACCACCTACAGTAGTGATAGCAAATATGAACACTTTCCTTATGGGACATAAAGTTATAGAGAAAGTACAGTAATACCAAATTTAAATAAATGTAAATAATATGTTTATATTATATATAGTTTCACGTTTCCTTATGTAAATTTTAAAAGTCTGCAAATTTGAATTGTATTTATATCTGTTTTATTTTTTTTCTTTCTTCCTAATACTGACATCTACTGGGGAAGCTCATATTGGAGCAACTTAAAAGCACCAGAGATTAAAAAGGCTTTGATGTTTATCCTGAAATGATACGGCTTACTAACTGTCAAGCTCCTTTTCATAAAAGTAGTTTAAAGTATTATTCAATGGCTCCCTACTATTGGAGGATCTCTTGTCATCAACCATAAGCTAGAAAATCTATGGATTTTGCCATATTAGCATGTAGGTGGGAAACTGCTTGATAAAATATGCTGCAACTTTCTACAGAAGTTAAAATAGTATGAATTTTTGCTAGGTATTCACAAATATATTTGTATAAAATTAACATCTTGGAGAAGAGTCACATTTTAAATGTTTCTGAGGATCAGATCAACTCTTTAGGAAATGGATAGTGACCTGAAACTAGTCCTGAACATGCTTTTATGGAAATTCCATGGAATTCAACACAACCTTTTTCCAAACAAATGAATTTGGGATTGGGCATTTGTTATCTAAATGGAATGTGCAATGAAAACTTGGGCAAGCACTGTGAAAAATGATATGCCTCAGTTGTACTATATCACGCTGAATGGTTCACCTGGTCTGACAGCTTAGCTCAGAAGCCAGCATTCCAAACATATTAACCTTATATTTTGGGTGGGAAGAACATTCTTAAGATCAAGAGATGAAAGATGCAAGGGTGATTTGGAACATAAAAGGGAAACTAAGTGGTATTCACTAATACCCAAATGATAGTGAATCTGAAACCAGAAAACACTGCCATAATTTACCAACCTTCCTGTTGTAAATCCTCCAATCATTTATGAGCAAGTCTCACAAAACCAAATTGAAACTATATAATAACTTTGATAGAAACTCCACAAATTTTTACTGACCAATAATGGCTTTTCTAACAAATACATTCTGGTTCTGCCTTTCACTCAAAAACTGTCCAACCTCATTAAAATTATTATTCTCCTTTAAGATATACTAAGCAAGAGACATTCAAGGATGAAGAGGAGCTCACAGGATGGTTTAAATTTCTGTCTGGGCATTAACCTTAATGTTTTCCTGTCAATTCTTATGCAACAGATAACAAATAATGAAAAAGGGCTAGGAAAAAAAATCTGTATATTTAACAGAATTAACACTATTAACAAATTCATAATCTATGCTGAGGAAGGACTGTAGAAGGCTAAATTGCAATTATGTTCACTAAAAATACAGGCTACAATCCAGATATCAGTCTGTTGGCTGCAGACAAAAAGCCAAAAGCCATTCCTTGGCATATTATGGGAAGGCACTACCTATGACTGAAAGTTTCACTGGCTGGGTTGAGACCATCATGTTCTGTTGTCATGCTTATCAATTTTATAAAATGCTTGAAACATTTTAGCTCATGAACCTGAGCAGCTTCAGGGGTTAGACCTGGAACCAAAATATGAATTCTAAACTGGATCTTCCTTAATATATATTCAAAAACTATCCCTAAGTATTCTGGGAGGAGGCTTACTCCACAAGCAGTGCATTTTATTGAACAGAATACTCTCCAGTTTTTAAAGATTGCCTGATTTTCATTACACTGCACAATTTTATATTTTTAAATCTCAGGATTCAAGGATCTTCCCAGTTCCAAACATAACAGCTAAATGGAATATATACATACATCCTATTACACTTACTATAGATAATAAATACTTACACATGAAGTAGTACAATAAGGAAAGAATATCATATTGTGGGGTGGGGGGTGGAGTTTTCTAACATACTATTCTCCTGCTAGGTTAATTCTATATTAAAAGTTACCTTTTTAAAAAAAGAAAAGAGAATATTCAAAACTTTTAACTAATTAATTAAAACAGTTCAACCTAGTGACTCTGGGTGGCTAACAATACATAAAAATATAAAATAGAACAGAGATGAAATTTGGTTTATTATTGCATCTTTGAACATCCAAAATAATGGAAAGGAAGAGATAGGGTAGAATTCATCATGCCTGTAACAATGGTTTGGGCCTTTTCACTGATTTTCGGATTCTTCAATTTCAGGTAGCAATTTAAATTTGAATGTTATGAGCGTTCTCAGCTGCTATTTCTGTTGTTTTTAATTTTTATGGTTTTTATTGTTTTTACTCTGTTTTAATTGTTAGCTGTCCGGAGTCATGTTTATCAGACAGGCAGCCATGTACATTTATTAAATAAATAAATACATCTCTAGCTTTGCAGCTGCATAGTTCATTATTTTCCATTGAATCACAATCCTGTCATGTCCTTGTCAGGTCATTTTGCAGAATGCATAGGCTAAGTCTTGATATCTGCTGGTGGATTGTGGACAATGGCTTCTGAGATTTGGCTATGTAGATTAATGTATTCAAATCTAAATATTTGATATATACTTACCAAAGCACAGTATTTTCATATTCTACACAACCGTTTTCCCCAGCCTGGCACCCTTCCATAAGTGTCAAACAGTATAGCCTTTGAAATTTTGTGAGTTGGACCAAATTGCAGTAACTGAATATAATGGAATAGCATAGGGCAGTCTTCTAAACCCAGCATCATCCATATGTACTGACTTACATCCACCATCAAATGTTAGAATTTATAGTCCAACATATTGTGGGGGTTCCAATTCACGGGGTCTATTTAAACAATAATTCTATCTCCCATTTGAATCTCTGTGTGTGAATTTTGTAATTTATATGGGTCTTCTTTCCCCAGACTCCTAATTTAATTTATTATAAAATACCCCAGTTGATGGAGGTTGTTGTTGTTGTTGTTTAGTCGTTAAGTCGTGTCCGACTCTTCGTGACCCCATGAACCATATTGCGCCAGGCCTTCCTGTCCTTCACTGCCTCCCTGAGTTTGCTCAGTTTCATGCTCATTGCTTCAATGATGCTATCTAACCATCTCATCCTCTGCCGTCCTCTTCTCCTTTTGCCTTCAATCTTTCCCAGCATCAGGGTCTTCTCCAAAGAGATCTCTCTTCGCATTAGGTGACCAAAGTATCTGAGCTTGAGCTTCATTATCAGTTGATGGAGGTATCCTCTGTCTAATATGCTCCATCCTCTGATTCAGATTAGGATTGCAAAATAGTCATCTTATTGTCAGTCACAATTAAGCTGGAATTAAATTCCACTTTAAGTGGACTTAATTTATTCAAGTTTGATTAAATGGAGGCTTGTGAGATTTCAAAACCATTTTCCAATTTTATCATGTAGAAAAATTTGGTGAGTGAACAGAATTTCAGAAGTGCACCAATTGAGGTGCACGTGAACCCTGAATGGCTTGGATATGGCCCCCAGAGACTGTGCAAAGTATCTGAAATGCTTCTTCCATGAAAGTAGCTGAATTAAAGGTTTAGCAGAAAAAGGGAAATATTTAAGGGGAAAAAATACCACAACCACAAATATATGATTAAAATTTTAAGAATTATGAAAACCTTTACCATAGTCTTCTATATCTTGATCATCTATTAATCCCACTGAGACTCCCAAATCCATACACTTCTTGCTATGTGCTTTGGACTTCATATGTTTTGTCAAATTTCCTAAAAGAAAAATCAAAACAAAACTAATAATGCAATGTTTTACTCTTAAAAACGAATGCATAGCAGCACAGGATCATGACAATAAGCATGCCAATCATCACATGTTTCATGTGGGACATGATGTTATGGTATGTGATAGCCTTACAATAAATTTGAGAAATTTATAGGAAGTCAATACATTACTTTTGCTCCCAAGCATTTTAACATCATTTTTTTTATACTCCTAGACTAAGCAAAATAATGTTGGGTTTACTAAATATAAAAGTAGATAAGAAGGCAATGGCAAACTATCTCTACATTGTTGCCAAGAAAACTATATATCTGTGAAATCATCAGGAGTTGAGCTTGGCAGGAGTTGAGCTCAGGAGACTGTTGCTGATTTTATGAAATTTGCCATTCCATTCACATTTTTGCAGTACTTCCTCTTCTGCACAATAATTAGATTTATCCAAAGTTGCAGCAAGCCTTGTCATAATTAAAAGAACCAATTTTATAATATCATGCAATAGTTTTTCTTCTATAGTTACATAAAATTTGAACTTTATATTTGCATTGCCCTTAATTAAAATAAGCAATAAAATAAACCAATTTGTTAATGTTACGAGGAAGCAGAATTATACCAAACTTTGATGTAAATGTCATCTTACTTTTATATAAATTATAAAAAGTTAATTTCTTTTTTAAATATCTAGACTTAAAGTGGAACAAACAGACACTAGCATGCCCCTAACACAGTGCTTGTTAAATTTGTTCACAGATTATTCAGACTTAGAACAATGAGATTTAATTCAGTATTTTGGGCGCACAAATGGAATCAAAATGTTCTGTCATTTTTCTTATAAACCCTTTACCATAGTAACTCCTTATAAAAGGCAAAAGAAACAATAGCTTACCCAAATTAGCACAATTATGTTTTCAATTCTGAGCTAACCCTGGATTAATTGCAAGAATTAAAATTGCAAAATCGATATCATTCTAGGGAATGTCTGCCTGATAAATGCCTGTACCACCAATTATATACAGGATGTGTTCTCAAAAGAAGCAGATACCTTCTGCACCCAAAATTCCTCCTAGGTGTTTTGGCAGGCAAGGAGATTACTATTCTTACTTAAGTAACAGACATGGCACATTACAAATTCTTTTGAATTTATCATAGCTTTATAACAACTTTCCAAATCTTGATTTGAAGCAACAACTTTAAAAATTATGAAAATCTTCAAAGCCTATATAGTTTATCATTTATATAGTCTATATAGTTTATAGAAAGTCTTCTATACCTTGATCATCTATTAACGTAAGTCTGATGTGTCAAGCCAGAAAAGCATCTGCTAATAGTCTGGGGATGGAGGGGACTCAAAACAATTATCCATGAACAACTGAACTACCTTTAGTCTTGAAGGAGAAATTGCAGTAATTGCAATGATATGGACGGACATCTGTGTGTGTGCGAATATGTTTCTTCAACATACTGGGCTTTTTACATCGTATCCCACATTCTTCACATATATATTTTCCTCTTCCTCTCCCACGAACATAGACATATTCTTCATTTGATTTATATCTAATTTAAATGAGACAGAAAAATAATCTAATATGAGCAATAGAATTATGGGCATAAATGTTATGCAAGGAATTTGGAAAGCACTTGAAATAGACATCAGTTCATCAATTCTGCTGTTTTAATGTTTCAAAAGTTCATTTTTTAAATTACAGTTTGAAAACGTGAAAATTGCAGCCCAGCACTACAGTCGGGTAAGAAAATGATAAACTGGAGTGTCAGGAAACATCCTAGAGCAGCGTTTTTCAAACTTGGCAACTTTAAGATGTGTGGACTTTAACTTCCAAAATTCACCAGCCTGCATACTAGGAGTTAAACTCCACACAACTAAAAGTTGCCAAGTTTAAAAAACACTGTTCTAGACTATTTGAGGGGAAAGCATAGGGTGGTATTTTGCTAGCAAATTCTGTGTGTATGTGTTTTTCCTGGACATCAGAGTTTATTTTTAATGAAATGAATAGTATGTTATAGGATTCTGAACATTGGAATCAGACTTCTCTACTGCCCAGTTACCCATTTCTGAATTTCATCAGTCTTGCCTTCTGTGAGACTGATATTGAAGTAGAAAACTGTGGTATCAGAAGTATGGTTTTGAATGTGGTTAAGGGTTTACCATGGGATTACCAACCCATTTTATGGGTTACATAAGATGTGATTTATGTAATTTCAACCTTCTGCAAAGGTTTCCATATGCTACATCTAAAGTGCATAAAAACAGATATTATGTGCACAGTGTGATGTCATATAGCACATGGGTGAATACCTGATTTAATGCAAAAATTGCATTATGCAAGCTTTCTGGAATGAAACAGTTATTTAAATTTGGAAGGTCTGTGTTTATACTGAACTCAGTTTGAAGAATTAAGCAAGAAAATACAATAGAAAAAGGGAAAACAGAGTTAAGACTCTAAGTGCTGAGCCAACTGAGACAAAAGGTAGCAAATAATTTAGAAAAACAGGATGCTAGACCGACCAAATTACCAAAACCATTAAAACTTAGCAATAACCCCTCAGTCTAATTGTAATCCTCACAATGCATACAAATTCTACTTCACAAAACATGGTGGAATAATCAGATTTCAGTTCAAAATAATCAATAAAAAGTTACAGCACTCCTAGAAAAAAGAATACTCACCCTCCATCAAATATTTTAACTCTTCTTGGCTCACTTTTGGCTGTGTTCTCAATATCTTGATCAGTACTTAGTTCAGAGTTTTCTTTATTGCTGAATTTCCTTGCTGCCTTTTGTTTAACTAATGCCTGCTGAAATAAATGTAAACCAACTCTTATAAATTTAATTAGCAGATTAGTAATATTTGTTAATACAGAAATCAAATCTTACCACTTCAGGCAAAATTATTCGATCAGTAGGGCATAACTTAAGTTTCATTTGTGCAGCTATTATTAACCAATTCAAAATGCATATAGACTTGTACAAATAAGCTGCTTTTACATTTTGATTTTAAAATGCCTTGTTGATGTGACTGACAGATCCATCAATGTCAGCTATCAGACTGCTTTCCTAAGCAACACACAATTTCTATATAAAACTGGAAATAATTATGTTTAATTCAAATTATAGGATTAACTAGGTGGAAGCACCACTGATTACAATGGGACTGATCATTCATACAATTAGGCACAGAATTATGTCATTACAAGCATGGCTTTTTACGATAATAGAATCTTATGTATATGTGTTATACTCTTTCTGTAAGCCTCTGTTGCTATATGTCAGATTTATCACAAAGAAATATGTTATTGAAATTCATCTTCAAGTCTTTCCTATGTACATACAAATTATAAATTTCTATATACAGTTCAAGGCAGGGATGTATCCCATAATTACTCATTGTAAAATAGATGTAAAATGTGAGTGTGGAATTCAGTATACTGGAAAATTATTTTTCACATTTCTGGTATTTAAGACTGTCAGAAAAAAGCATAAAATTTGTATGGGCTATACCTAGTGATGCAGGATGGGGTAAATGGAGGATTTCCTCTCCAGAAATCAAAAGATACAACTTCTAGAACTATTTGCCACATTACTAGTAGTGGCACAATAAATTATGTCAAATATTTTGATCAACTTTTATAACATTCATACAGATAGGCCAATTCAACTTTTCTTGCAGCAAAACCTATGTATGTATTACTCCTCTTCCTCAGTGCAGTATGTATGTATGGGTCTGTGTGTACGTATGTGTGTGTGTACACACACACACATGCACACACATATACTGATTATCATACTGAAGAAAAGAGAAGAAAACCAAATTGTACTTTACCTTCTCTTCCTTCCACAACCCATTTTCCTTCTCTATGATGTCTTTGGTGTATATTTATGCTACACTTGGAGGATTTTTGATTTAAGAGCTGGATAAAAATGCTACTTAGATATAATGAGTAAAACATATTTAGCTATATCCTTATTCCTAATGATTGTCTACATTGCAGATGGTGTAATACCCATTTCCACTAGGTATCATGTCTTGGAAATTGAACTCATCCATGCAGCACTTCCAATTCATGTCTCACCCATACATGAATAGTGTATTAGTTTTATTAACAACAGGAAACCACCCAGAAATCCTAGCCAGTATAGCCCATGTTGGCTGAGAATTCAGGGAGTTGTATTCCCAACATATCTGGAATATGTTAGATGTTAAATCATACATATTTTATTTATTGTGCAATTCATCCACAAATATTTACAGTTATACTAGCGATAGGAAATTCTGCTGCTGTTCAGTGAAACAATCACTGGCCTAAATATGGAACAGAAGTAAATTTTTATTTGATTCACTACTTTGCTCCATATTAACTAGATAAAAAAAACTGAGACTACTGTACTCATAAAATCTTCTGGCTCCTGTATGCAAATCACTATTGTTAATTATAATACTCATGTGCAGGCATTAAATGCATAGGGGAAAACATGTTTTCAAACTAGGCTAATCACATATTAAATATAATTTTTTGAATTCTGATTTTTTGACAATAACCACATTTGTTCTACCCTGTGCCATTGTATTTATTCATTGTATTTATCCCAACACCTTACAGAGAAACTATTATTGTGTCCATCGTGTCCATTTTAGAAATATCAACTAGAGTACTGGAGCTAGGAAAGAATGCAGTTCAGAAACATGTTAATTCAGGTACTAATAAGATGCCCATCTGTTCTACTTAAAAGGATAATTCTCTATTTGAACTGCCATCCTTGTTTCCTCCATCTTGAGTCTGTCCAGATATGTGGATTTTAACTTCTAGAATTCCCAGAAATGACCATTCCTGAACTTATAGGGTAACTAGCTTTTGGAAAGCTGAGTTATCCAGGCCAGGCTAGCTGAAAGAATGAACCATCAGAAAACTCAGCATATGCAATGAAAATGCATTACAACTAAGACTAAGCTGGAAGCACTCACATTTTAGGAAATAATTTTTGTAGTCAGAACAAATCCATTTCTACAGACTTGAACAGAACTTTTAAAATGGATATTATTTTAATTTATATTGATTTTTTCTTCCTTTTCAGTTTTCTACTGAAATCTTCTAGCCCTCACTGATATCATCATGTACATAATCCTGATAGACTGTAAATTTCACATCTTCGAATTATTCACCACTTAATCCTAATGTGTTTTGATCAGCACAAGGACAGTTCAGGGAAAAGAGAAGCAGCAGGAGTTGACATATGGAAACTGTAACACCAAATATAATCTTTAGAAGACCAATATTCCGGTAGGTAATGTTCTCCTTTTTTTGAAAATACTATATCAGCTCCCTAAAAACAGCCCCAAAATGAAAATGAGAAAATATTTGATACAATTCCTTATTTTTTGGCACTTGAAAGAAGACATCAGTCATAAGAAGGACTGTGTGTTCTTTGCATTACAGGTCAAATGTTTATGTCAAGGAAAACTAAATTCTGCAATCTACATAAACTATGCAATAAACCAGACTGTGTATTCCATTTATTTTATAATGTATTGAGCCAAGAAGCCACATGTTGCTGATGACCTTACCAATGAATCCCTTACATAATCCTATGGAATTACTGTGAAGTAAATCTCACTGAGGAAACTTAGTATTTTTTTCGCATAATATGCCATCCTGTGCTGGCATAGAGTTCACATACACCAACAACCACATAGTATAGCAAATATAAAGGCAACCCAAAGAATGTTGGTACTGTAGTAACAGAAAGAACAAAAATTCAAGGATGTATGTGAATGACAAACTTGCCTTGTGTAGATGTTTTTAAATCCAGAATCACAAAACAATGAAAAAACATGTCACTAGATATTCTATTAACAATATAGGTATTGTAATTACCATCTATACTTCCAATAATTCTGGGAGTGAGATCTCAAATTACTTAGTTTAGGTGGTCAAAAAGTTCCTTTTCCATAAACCTGAGCCAAGCTTTTTTAAATAAATATTTTATTAATTTATACTGACACTTCCTTCCGTTCTTTTCAATCTTCCACTGAATCCTCTAATCTTACAAAACTAAGGAACATAAATCAATTAACAAGATGAAATGAACAGCTTTGTAATAAATGGAAAAAACAACAAATTCCCAGCATGGATATACTTGGACCTGAATACTATTAAAAAGAATTGATACATCTATGTCATTTATATAACAATATATTTTTTTAAAAAACATACCTTCTTTAAAGTCAATTGTTTTAAAAGTTGTTATTGCAAATTAATCCTTCAATCAATTATATTTACCTGCACAAACAGTAATTAGCATGTACAGAATTTTTCCAAATAAGGATATCAAACAATGATGCTCACATCACCCATTTTGTGTAATCTTACTACAGAAATGTTATCATGGAACAGAAAGAAAAATGAACATATTCAAGTTCTTAATAACAAAATAAAATACCATGTTAACTAAATTGGCAATTAAATTCTTATTTTTCTTTAAAATCCAATTGGATATATATCTCAACTGCAAGTGAATTAATCAAGTTTCATGCAGTTAATTTAATCAAGTTTAGAAATTAATTCTGATAAATTATCTGCCCTAAGTATTATTAATAAAAATCACAGAAACTGCTCCAAAAAAGTATGTAACTTCATAATTAGCCCAGGTGGATTTAGATATTTATAAGTAATTATTACCGAAGATTGATGTCTATTACAAAACGTAATTGTAATCCTCTTCTGTATAAAATTAAAATGAAATTGAAGTCATGACAATATTTTTCATTAGAACTGCTTTGTAGAAGAGCTGCAATTAAAAATTCCTATTATTCCTCAAGGGATTTTGTTTCATTTTAATTTTGATTTCAAACCTTTCAGATTTATTATCTGCTATCTTGTTTCATATATAGCAAATAAATATTTTATTTTTATTTTATTTATATATCAAATTTGTCACCGCCCATCTCATCAAAAAACAACTCTGGGTGGTTTACAGAGAAGTTAAAATCAATGAAAAGTACAATATAAAATGGTCCTGAATAAATAGAAAATAAATATAATCCAGGAATAGATGTTAATTGGCAAGTAGCTCAGGGAGGGTCATCAGGGTGCCAGCCACCCCCAGAATTGGGTAATATTCTTGTTGCCCCAGGCAAGCTGGCAGAGCGAAATCTTTAATCCTTTCTGGGAAGCCGGAAGGGTAGGGCCCCATTGCACCTCTGGGGGGAGAATATTCCAAAAGGTGGGGGCAACAGCAGAGAAGGCTCTCCTCCTGGGTCCTGCCAGCCAACGTTCTCTCGCTGACAAGGTCATAACATGTCCTCTCTGCCTGACTGGGTGGGATGGGTTGATGTGATGGGGGTGAAACAGTCCCTCAGGTAGAAGAAATATGTCTTCATTTATAGATAATTATTAAAAAACTAAGGACAGACAAGGAACGCAAGATAAAAGAATCATGATGGATATTTATGTACACCAAATTTGAAACATTATTTCACTGATACAAAATTAAATTAGACTTCGTATCAGTTAAGCTAATACCATGCCTCTTTGACACTAAGAAACCAATAGCCAGCATCTCAAAGTCAATTTTCTCCAGAAATTTGGAAAAAAGTTGGAAACAATTTTTGGCTCCTGATCTACCTCCCTTTTTCCAATTCTTAGATCCCTCACTTTTTAATGCTGAGAATAAATTTGTTCAATTCAAGGAATAAAGAGAGTTGTATAGAATTTGGCATTTACTAATGGATAATAATCCTGTGACTAATTATATTATTCAAAAGGAATGATCACACTTACTGACAATGAGATTCAATAATTTCTTTGAAAAAGGACAGACCATTAGTAATATTTGAAAATGTTAGTTATCTTCAAATAATAGCAAGGGAATCTCATCAAGTTATGTTAAATTTTCACACTAAGCACAACTGAATCTCTCGAAAGTCTTCAAAAAACTCTCTGGAGTAATAATCTGGGTTTTAAATTTGATGAACCTTGCAGAATTCTCTGTTGCATTCTTTGTAAATCTATTTCAACAGGCCATCAAGAATTAAGATAATCCATAGAAGGCATTACACTCTATAAATTTTACATTTCTAGATTAGGCTAGCAGGGGTATAAACAAATTGACACATAGCAGCAACTCTGATGACAACAACCAAAAAATAGGTATGTACATTAAATGGAAAATGTGTTCTGTTTGAAATCTGAAACAAGCACATCACATTCTAAGAATTCTGCTGGATAATTCCAGACTGGATGCAGTTTAGCAGAAACTTGGGAACTTTTTGCTGTTCCGGGTTTTGGTCAAAATAAAAACCACAGAGATCCTAAAGTAAACTTATGGGGTAAGTAGGGAAAGGTTCTCTTTTCCTCCTATCAGTAGCTCCCAGTGTAGCATATCCCATCAGCCTACCCACTCCCATCCTCCCAATGACTTCCATTCCTTCTGCCACTGCTAATGTTCCTGCACAGCATATCTAACCTGTTCTTCTCAGTCCCCTCCCAAATCTCCCTCACCTGACTCCCCTCACTTACCACTAACATATTGGCCCTCCCTATTCTTTCTAGCACCTTCCCTCTTCCCCATAGAATGATAGAATGCCACATTCCAATTATTAATGGGCAGGTTTTCTCTACTGAGGTTCCTACACTCTGGAGTGCTCTCATACCAGTAGTTCATGTACTTTAGATACCTGTTGAAGAGCTTCTTCTTTATCCAGGCCTCCCCTGTATGAACATCAAATTAATGTTTTTAAATGTCTGCCCTTGTGTCTCCTTTTCACTGCATTGCTTTTATTTTATAGTTTTTAATGTATATTTTGTAAACTCGTTTAAGATGCCTTTGTACCTCTCTTCCTCTCACATACAACACTCACAAACTTTAGTTGTCATTGTCATGGCATTATCTAAGAAAGATTCCTTAGATCAACAAAGCTAGTCAAGCAATCCCATATCAAGCCATCTAAACCATATGGGACCTGGACAAAATCAGTCCACATTAGCCTAAGATTGTCTGCTCAAGACCTGACCCAGACTCCCAGTACAGTCACTCAACCCACATGAATGGTAGGTGAAGTACTCAGTTACAAAAGGGAGCCCCTTTGAAATACAGGTATACAGGCAGTCCCTGGGTTAAGAATGCCCAGATTACAAAGACCCATAGTTAAGAACAAATCCTATTGGAGCAAAATTTGAGTTGAATACACAGTGATTTGAGTTAAATATACAATGGTTCAAGTTAATTACACAATACTACTTATACAGTATTATATAATAATACTGTTCTGGCTTACATACAAATTTGACTTAAGGACAGACCTTGGGAATGGAATTCATTCTTAAACTGAGGACTACCTGTACTATTCCTTGACTACAACTTAATAATGAATTTGTACCATATCCAACAGTTGGGTTTCTCTATGGAGAGAGTCCATATTTCAGTTTTATAGATACCTAAATTAGAACTCTTAGCAACATGGATTACATTTACTATAGTGCATAATCTTACCAGTGATTTATACTGTGTTGACCATGGTTCCTAATATTCATGTTTAGCTTAGAGCTTAATAGCAATTTTTAATCTTTTAAAACAATATTATATATTGTTATTTGTATCTACAGTGCATTCGGAAAGTATTGAGACTCCCTTCACTTTTTAAAATTTTGTTATGTTGCAGCCTGATACTACAATCGTTCAAATTCATTTTTTTCTCATTAATCTACACTCAGTACCCCATAATGACAAAGTGAAAACAGAATTTTAGAAATGTCTGTAAATTTATTAAAAAGGAAAAACTGAAATATCACATGTACTTAAGTATTCAGACCCTTTGCTCAGTACTTTGTTGAAGTACCTTTGAAGCAATTACAGCCTCGAGTCTTTTTCGGTATGACACAAGCTTTGCACACCTGGATTGGGCGATTTTCTACCATTCTTCTTTGCAAATCCTCTCAAGCTCAATCAGGTTGGATGGGGACCGTCAGTGGACAGCCATTTTCAGGTCTCTCCAGAGATGTTCAATAGGGTTCAAGTCAGGGCTCTGGCCGGGCCACTCTAGGACATTCACAGAGTTATCCCTAAGCCATTCCTGTGTTGTCTTGGCTATGTGCTTAGGATCGTTGTCATGTTGGAAGGTGAACCTTCGGCCTAGTCTGAGGTCCTGAGCGCCATGGAACAGGTTTTCATTGAGGATATCTCTGTACTTTGCTCCATTCAGCTTTCCCTCAACCCTGACCAGTCTCCCAGTCCCTGCTGCTGAAAAACACCCCCACAGCATGATGCTGCCACCACCATGCTTCACTGTTGGGATGGTATTGGGCAGGTGATGAGCAGTGCCTGGTTTCCTCCAGACATAACGTTTAGAATTGAGGCGAAGCAGTTCAATCTTGGTTTCATCAGACCAGAGAATCTTGTTCCTCACAGTCTGAGAGTCCTTCAGGTGCTTTTTTGCAAACTCCAAGCGGGCTTTCATGTGTTTTGCACTGAGAAGAGGCTTCTGTCTAGCCACTCTGCCACAAAGCCTAGATCGGTGGAGGGCTGCCGTGATGGTTGTCCTTCTGGAACTTTGTCCCATCTCCACACAGGATCTCTGGAGCTTAGTCAGAGCGACCATTGGGTTCTTGGTCACCTCTCTTACTGAGGCTTTTCTCCCCCGATTGCTCAGTTTGGCTGGGCAACCAGCTCTTGGAAGAGTCCTGGTTGTGCCAAACTTCTTCCATTTGAAAATTCTGGAGGCCACTGTGCTCTTGGGAACCTTCAGTGCAGCAGAAATTTTTTTGTAGTCTTCCCCAGATCTGTGCCTTACAATAATCCTGTCTCTGAGCTCTGCAGGCAGTTCCTTTGACCTCATGGCTTTTGCTCTGATACAATAAGCATTGTCAGCTGTGAGGCCTTCTATAGAGAGGTGTGTGCCTTTCCAAATCATGTCCAATCAATTTAATTTACCACAGGTGGACTCCAATCAAGGTGTAGAAACAGCTCAGCAAGGATCAAGAGAAATGGGAGGTACCTGAGCTAAATTTCAAGTGTTGTTGCAAAAGGTCTGAATACTTATGCTAATGTGATATTTCAGTTTTTCCTTTTTAATAAATTTACAGACATTTCTAAAATTCTGTTTTCACTTTGTCATTATGGGGTACTGAGTGTAGATTAACAAGAAAAAAAATGAATTTGAATGATTGTACTATCAGGCTGCAACATAACAAAATTGAAAAAAGTGAAGGGGGTCTGAATACTTTCCGAATGCACTGTAACTAGTGATATATTTGAAAACTATAATCTCTATGACATTTTAAAATTTTTGTTTATTCATCTGTACTTTATTCCATTATCTTTTTTCTTCTTCATTTTTTTTATATTATTTCTCTTTACATATTTCTTTCAAATGTCTCATAATAGTAAAAAATAAATAAATATAGATATACTACAGAGTAACTCAACTGAATGACTTCAGTACATAATATAAAGTATACTGATTGAGCCCCAGTATAAAGCTCCAGTAATGTCTAGTACTTGTGACCCTGTATGATCAAATACCCTTTCAGCTTGAATATCTGGTATACATTTACTTTTGTGTATCAAGTTTTCTCTAGCCGAATGATGGACACTCTCTACAACTTTGATAGGCTTGGTACTGACTCCTTGACTGACTTACTACTCTTCTGTGTATCTATCTCACCACAAGTATCATTGTTGGAATCAGAATTTGGGTTATGTACTATGCTTTTGCCTTTCCCAATTCCTATTCCTGACCCAGAACAGTCATGTAATAATTCATATTATATATTCTCATGGTACTAATTATCACTTTTTATTAAAAACCAGTATAATATATTCAATTTGTCCAAAAGGACAAGCCTGGATTTAAGATATTCCTCCAAAAGATAATTACATTAAACAGACACAAAACTCTTATATAATGCCCAGTTCCCCTACATCTCCAGCTGAAACCAATCCTGGAGATAATTTGTGCGGAATAAAATGAACATTAACTAAATAACAACTGATTAAAATAATTTGCTCATAAACTAGGACATCCTATTTGTAAAATTAAAGGATTCCTTATTTGTATGCATTAATATCTACATACATACATACAATACATACATACATACAGTGGTACCGCTAGTTACGAACTTAATCCGTTCCATGACTCTGGTTGCAACTCGAGTTGGTCGCAACTCGAGGTAAATTTTCCTATAAGGTTCATGTAAATACGGTTAATCCGTTCTACCCTCCGAATTTGGTCGCACCACGAGGCAAATTTCCCCATAAGGTTCAATGTAAATACGGCGAATCCGCCCTCCGAATTTGGTCGCACCACAAGGCAAATTTCCCCATGAGGTTCAATGTAAATACGGCTAATCCGCCCTCCGAATTTGGTCGCACCACGAGGCAAATTTCCCCATAAGGTTCAATGTAAATACAGCTAATCCGCCCTCCGAATTTGGTCGCACCACGAGGCAAATTTCCCCCATAAGGTTCAATGTAAATACATAAGGTTAAACAGTTCTGAAACACATGCATTTTATTTTAAACCACAAAAACATGAAAATAGTCGAGATGGTCGACTTCACCATCTTGTACTCCAAGGCCAGATCAGTCACACGAATACCACGATCGTGTTTTTCTATAATGTCCTTCTTAAGTTCGACCGTCACTTTTTTCTTCAGAGCGTTATTCTTGCCAAGCCTGCTCTGCATTTTCTTTGGAGCCATGCTGACAAGCACACCAAACACCTTCCAAACGCCACAAAACACACCACAAGCCTCACCGAACGTCTCCTTGCTACCGCGATCTCGCCCACAGGAAGCCGCGACTGTGTGGCAGCAGGGAAAATGGTCGCGGATCCGGTTCATAACTTGAGGCGGAGTTTGCAAGTCGAGGTAAATTTTTGGGGCCGGAGCTGGTTGTATCTCGAAAAATTCGTAAGGAGGGGCGTTCGTAATTCGAGGTACCACTGTATATACTTGCACACATACATATCCAACAGAAACAAGAAGAAGAAACAGTGGAGACAGGACGAGGGGAAAGGCTAGCCAGAAAGGGAGGAAAGAAACAGTACGTGCACAAAACAGAACAGAATGGAGATGAAACCAAAGGAAGTGGCAGCTGACCAAAGAAGGAAAGAAAAGAGACAGCTTGTGGAATGCCTAATAGCCAATGCATTCTAGTAAATTCCACTGAATACAATGACTTTTACTCAATATATATATATGCTTCGAAAGATAAAAATGTTCTCAAGTCAAACTTGATTCCTGGTAACTACATAAGCCTACCCATAATGTTTTCTTGACAACAATAAGTTCACTACAGCCAACTCCCCAGGAATTTCCTAGTGATTTTCCATCCAAATACTAAGCAGGCTTAACCAACCTAGACAAAGTTGGCCAGGATGCTTACTTCAATCATTATGAAATCTGCAACAGTCTAATCCAAAGGAGAGTGACAAGAAAGCAAGCTAACCCCACCTGCCTTTCACTGAAGAAGGAAAAGCCAGAGTCACTGCTTCTTCCTCACTAGGTGTGAGGAATCTGAGGAAAAAAAAAATACATGTGTGGTGTCCACTGACAGAGGCAACTTTCAGTCTGTTAGGCACCATGCGCTTTTCCAGAGTCTTAAATTGTGCCCCCACATAACCCGTTTCCCCCTCACATTCCTTTCATGTAAATATTTGGCAGGCTATGAAGAAAAAAGGTGAAGAGCACACTAAACAAGACTGTATAATGGCAATAATTCATCAGCCCACTATATAAACTTCTGCAATTATGCCAAAAAAAATTAATTACATAAAGAAAGATGAGCCTCATTAAATACAGAATATTTCTATGTTTGGGCTCTCATTAACACTGACTATACATATGGCATTTCAAAAATAAGCATAAACTTATAAGAACACTTCATGTAATTTCTAAAGATGACATTTATATATACAAATAATTATTCTTTGTTTTATACCTCTTTCAGATTTAATTTGAACATACCTAATAAAAATTACATAACCCAGGTTATAAATCTGCTACATTTTTAGTGTACTATTCAATAAATCCAGTATCTATGACTTGAGATTTACTAGCTTTGAACTGGGCATATTGCTACAGAAGTAATGTTGGAGTAAGGAGGGGCAATTAATAAAGATGAGGAGTGTATGTTGTTTCCAACAAATTAAGTAATTTTACTTTTGGTCAGATAAAAGTAACTTTAATTCAATCAACTTTAATTCAAGTCAGAATTCTTATATAATCTGAAATATTAACACGAAATAAAAATGGGTAACAATCCAGGTTAAGAGGGGAACCTATTTAACCTTTACTTCAGTTAATACTAATCCTATGTTTAAGACACCAGAGGCGGGTGTGGGGTGGAAATGGGACAATTTCATTTAGAGGAGATGAATGCACACCACTCCTGATCTCTTAATCAAAGAAATGATGAGTTAATATCTGCAAAAACCTTGTATATATTTATTTTTCAGATTCAGTTCCCTTATGTTGCCATAGCTAGTTTTAGTGCAACCACTTTATAGAAACATCTATGCTTTGTCATTTCATTAAAATATTGATTCTATGAAGTACCTACCATTTCCTAAAGGAATGTTTCAAAGATGCTAATAAATCTATAAATTGAACTGAATATTTGATATTTCATTTGACATTTCTAAGACTTCACTATCATGATTACTGCTGCTATGAGCACATAAATGTCCACGCAGGCAGCCCCTGGGTTAAGAACGTCCAAGTTACAGACAACTCATATTTACGAATGGGCTGCCTGTTACTAAAAATGGCAGGCTGTGTTCTCCTTTCTAGAGCCGACGGACCACTGAAGCAGCATGTTTTAAATATACAGCCTGTTTTCAGCAGTTCATGAAAACATCATGTGGCTTCAGCAGTTTGTCAGCTCCAGGAAGGAGAACGCCGTCTGCCATTTTTAGTAACACGCAGCCCCGTTCATAAGTATGATTCCAACTTACATACATACAAATTCAAGTTAAAGACAGGCTTAGTAATGGAACTCATTCTTAACCCGGGGACTGCCCGTATTGCATTATGTTCCATAAGAATAGATAGGAGTGGGCATGCTGTGGGTCCCATCACTTAAGCAATGTCATCTTGTGAGACCCAGGAAATGTGCCTTCTGTGTCATGATGCCTGCCTGCCTTCTGGAATGATATTTCCTCAGATATCCAAATGGCTCCCACCTTGATGATGTTCAGGAAGCTATTAAAGACCTGGTTATTCCCCCAGGCTCTGGAGCACAGCAAAATTTGAGCCTCTGTTGGATGGGTTTACTTTGGTTATTGTTATGTGTTGTTTCTGGGACCATTCATGATTCTTCTTATATTTTTTTTAATTGTAAGCTGCCCAGGGTCATTGGGAGCTGGGGGGCCAATAAATTGTATGAAGTAAATAACTAGGTAAGTAAACAGGCAAGCAAATCAGTCCATCTTCCTCATATGGTTTTTTCAGCTTGAGAAAATATCTATTTGTTCATGCAAACATGATCCAGATACTGCACACCTCTAGTATAGTTAACCTTGATTTGGGGAAGCTGTACTGTAAAGTAACACGAAGGGCCTTAATATTTCATATCACTTTTTTAAAAAATTCAAATTCAAATGGGGAATTTAAGAGGAATTATATATCCCATTCTGCAAACTTTAAATGTTTAAAGAATATACAGCTCTTTCCAGAATCAGCTGGCTTTTTTTCCTGCAAAACTTATGCTTCTCATGAAATTTGATCATCCTTCTTAATCAGCAGTGTAATTAAACAGTATTAGTAATACCCTAATATACAGAGCACTACAAGTTCTTCCCAAATGCAAATCTGTTCTTTTTTTTTAAAGCCACTTAAATATTTTAAACCTAGAATTTCCCCATTTAAGGTAAGTGTAGCCAATGCAGTTATTAAATACCTTAAGTAAGTTGTCTTCCCATTTGCTTGAGTAGACCAATGTATCAGATTTGAAGTTGGTGCTTATTGCTTGAGTATAAGATGATTTTTCAACTTTCTGTTTTGAATTCAAGAGGGAAAGCGCGACCTTTGTTGGCAAACCAAGTGGGTTGGGATTGTTGGGACTGACAGACCAGGAAGAATAAGCTGAAGACTGTTGGTCATGTTGTAATAAATGTACTGGTTTCCTTTTTAATAGGTAACACCATGTAAAGTTTGTTGCTGTCTTTAGGCTTGGAAAAGATAATCTTTGTATATCACCTGCATTTACAGCAGAAAAAGTAGCTCCAGAGTTTGCTTGGCTGTGGATACTGGGTTTCTTGCTTTCATTAAATCCTGGGGACATCCTTTCTTGACTGTCATCTAGAATTTTTACAAATGAAGAAGTGTTCAGTGGAACAGACTGATGAGGCCTTCTGTCTGCAAAGTCTGTGGTTCTAGAAGTTGGTAGGTTATCTTGTTCTAAGGATTCTTTTACAAATGAATAAACTTTAGACTGAGCAGATTCAGGTGAACCAGACAACAGGACATCTGATGAATTATTGGCTCCACCACTTTCATCATCCTGATCCAATGGGAAACTTTCAAGGGGCTCGGTGGTACAGCTCTGCCGTACTAAAAGTGGCTTCTTTTGCTTACTAGGTTCATTTGGTTTAATGTTCAATGGATACAATGATACAGCACCTGTGAAAGAAATAGCTCCACTTTCATCTTTAACACGTTTCTGATGTTTTTCCATGGCAATGTCTAAACTGTTGGCTGGGGAAAGCATGCGTTTACTTGAAGCTGTGGTTTCCTGTTGAGGGAAAAGTCCACCAACTGGTACTTTCTGAATCAGATTTAAAGATCTTAATGAAACTGAAGTTTTGCTTTCTGTCTCATAAATCAAGTTTTCAAATAAAGGTGCTGGCTGAGAACACGGCAAACACCTCATATTATCTTTGTGGGATTTTGGCATCAAAGTCTGGTCTTGAGCTACTGTCACTGATGCAGCATTTAGTTTGCAAAGAGACTGGCTTACCTGATCCTGGGTGACTAGAATTTGAGGAATGGGTGCAACAGAAGCTAAGCCATAAGATGGAATATTACTGTGACTACGCACAGGAACAGCAAAAGGTTCAGCCTGGTAGACTGGGCCGCTGTTGTTATCAGGAACAGTTTGTTGCAAAGGCTGGGCTGCATATGGCTTACTCATATTATTATTTAATTTAGTAAATATTTCTAATGAAGCCCCAGCCTGTTCTATGCCAGCTATTCCTGGAAGACCTGAAGGATATTGCTGTTCTACATGCAAGGCTTTAATCTGAAGTTGATATTTAGGTGCAAAACAATCCTCTTGCTTACAATGCTGGCTAGCAATCATGCTTAGATTTTTCTGAGTTTCTAGTGCTGATCCTGTAAGAGATGCTTGGGAATTCTGACACAGTGAAGATTGTTGATCGTGATGATTTAGACTAGATCCTGCAGACTGTTCAGTGGAGGGAAGGTTAAGAAAGTTGATGCTCTTTACTGACTCCTGCAAAGTCTTGGTATAATTTTGTGGGTGCTGAGAACCTGAAGAAATGTCCTCAAAAGGTATCTCAGAACTTTGCAACCTATGAAAAGACACTGTTGAAGTATCTGCTGCAGGAGCTGTTTGCAAGGAAGCATGTGATACAATGTCAGGCAGATTCTTTTCTGGAGCAATATTTAAAGAGATTTGTCTTACAAGAGGTCCCCTCCTCCTTTCTAAAAGAGGTACATGTCCAGTGCCACCACTACTAGTAGTCAATTTGGAAGAGGATATCTCTTTAAGTGAGGCAGGTTTTGATGCAGTCACACTTCCATAATCAAAGCTCTTGCTTCTATAGTCAGGTACTTCCATGGAAGGTTGGGTACAATTAATTTGTTCAGAAGCAGCACGTCGCATTTCTCTGTAATGAGGACCAGGCACACTAAGTGTATTTGAACAGGGAGGAATTGTAAGGAATTCCAAAGATTTATTAATAGGTTCTGCTTTGGAAGCATTCTCATTCTTAGAGACTTCATCTTTATCAAAAGATACTGAGAAGCTAGATGCATGTGATAAACTACTTTCCCGACTCAAACTTCTAGAAAGTGTAGATTCAAAGCTTGAATCAGCAGATGAATGCTCAATTTCAGCCAAGCGAATTCTTTTCTTTTTTGGTGGAAGCTTTTCTGTGGGTAGCTTTGATAGTGTTTCACTTCGTTGAGGCCAGTTAAATTTTTCTGTCTTTTCAAGATCACTGCATTGGCATTCCTGGTCTCTATCTGGCTCTTCTGTAACCAGTATTTCAGGAACTTGTATGTTATGTTGGCGAACAAGTCTTAGTGGTTGTACTGATGCATTCCTTTCATTAGGAGAAACTCTACATTCATGATGAATTTGAATTCTTGTTGCTCCTGCTGCCTGAAGACTTTGGGAAGCACTCAAGAGTGGATGTTTCTCTTCTTTAATTACATTATTCAAGGAATGGAACTTCTCAGGTTTGTTAGCTGGGAAAGAAATAGGTGATATTCTTTCAAAAGAATCTGATTTTTCAAATGAACTAGGTCTGCTTAGGGAATTTGTGTGCTGAATGACAGAAATTCCAGCTCCTTGCCTTTTCAGCTCATTTTTTTCATGCACAATTGGAACACTGTGATTCTTCCCATGCAGCAACATTTTTGGCTCTGTGGCTTGCTCTGCAGTTTGAATCTCTGGCTCATCTTGCACCAGTTTGTGAACTGAAGTGTTGTGTGAATCTAGGATAACAGCATGTTTAGAGACAGCGTTTCCTAGTTTATTTTGGCTCTCTACTTCTGCTATATTTTTTGCCAGGCTACTAGTATCATTTGTTGGTGCTTCATCATCCTCATCTCCAACACTTTTCATTTTCCTTCTTTTTCTTATCTGAGATGTCTGCTCCCACACACCAGTTGATGTCGCTACTCGGTAATGAAGGATTTGTGGTTGTGTACTGTTCACAATAGTTTTATGTTCAGAATCTCGAATAGCTGCTTTGGTTTTTGGTCCATGCAACTCTGAACAGTAAAACTTTTTATGGTTCTCAAAATTCTCCAGTTTTCTATATCTATTTCTGCAAGTCTCACACTCAAACATTATCCCTCGGCCTTGATGTGACTTTTTGATTTTATCCAAATTTGAGCCTTGCACAAATGACTTGCTTCTTGCCATTAAGAATTCATTTGATACACTGCATCCATAACTTTCATCTACAGATCGTGCTGGTCCAAATGTGTGCCCTTCGCTGGATGAAGAATCTTCTATTGCTGTTTGCCGAACAAGTGTGCGAGTATGTCCAGCTTGGAGCTGTGGAGTGGCAGGTCCTGGCACAAAGACATCATCATACAAAGAGGCAATTTTATCATCAAAAGACTGACTTCCACGCAGAGGATGTGGGGGAGGTATTACATTCGTAGGTATAGCTGAATAACTGGTAGTAGGCATAGAATTACTTCTGGTTATAGGTAAACAGTCAAGGGTTGGTACAGACAAGAGAAAAACTTGCTTTGACTTTTCGGTTGGTGTAAAAGGAGACTTTGGTATATCAGAGCTTGAGCTAGTTCTTCTACCCATTGGTTTTAGGTCAAACTGGAAGGAATCTTTAAAAATATAGGACTTTGGAGAATCAATGCTGCCTCTTCTAGAAAGGGATGTTCTTCGTGGTTTCACACTATCCAATTGTTTGTCATCCACTACTGCCTCATTGTCAGATATTAATTTTGAAATGCGTTCTTCAAGGGTTTTTGTGGCCAAAGGTGGTCTCATTTGACCAGATGATAGAAAAGACTTATCTCCACAAGTAGTCTGTGCAACAGTTACCACTGTGGTGCTCATTCGTGGCCCACAAATTTTACTTAGGTCTTTTTCAGTTGTGGGAGGTCCCTTCAAAAATGGAGCTGGTGGACTCATGGTCTGGTCTGCACTTTCTGAACGTGAGAAATAGCCTGAATCAGTGCTACCCAAGCTTCTAGGACTCAGGAGACATTTTCCTTGTTGTTCTTGAGAACAATCTGTTGCCTGCTGTCTCTGTAACTGTGCATGTATTGCTGCCCCCATAGGGGTCCCAGGCTGTTCCTCAGAAATATCTACTTGTTTTTTCTGATGTTGGCTTATATCAAACTCTTTTATCAAGTCACTGTAAGTTATATCTGATTTCACATTTGTGACTGTAGAGTTGGGGACTGTTACTTTGGGACAATCGCACTGTAAAGGAGACATATTTATAGGGTAAACAATTACCTTAGGTAAAGCTGTCCTTGCTTGAATAGCTGATTCCTGAAATGAGGAATTGCCTACCATATATTCTGGGTTGCTTAATGAGATGGGATTACCTTTGTGTAATGACTCAGAATTAGAAGGGGTTTTCACTGCATGAGTAGGTTCCAGTTCTAATGATCCAGGGTCATCTTGCCTCTCATCAGCCGTGCCTTCATCATCACTGTCACCACTTTCTTCTACATCTGAATGAATACTAAGTGCTTTATCTGATTCATGGGAGAGAAACAGCCCAGAAGAGTCTGGTTGGAGGACAAGTCCAAGTTTGATAGCGTGGGCGTGGGATTTCTTGTGCTTGTACAAATTGCTTTTAGTCTTAAAAGAAAATCCACAAGTCTCACAAGGATATGGTCGTTCTCCTGTGTGGGAGCGGATGTGCTTTAGGAGAACACTGGGCTTAGCACATGCCCTGTTACAATACTCACAGACATATTTCCCCATTTTTTTAGGCTTCTGAACTTTTAGAAGGTTACATATTTGTTCTGCACCATGGTTGACAACTGAGGCTATCTGGGCTGAATTGTACAAGGGAGCTATAGGTATCTGGGCAGTGGAGCTGGGTAGTGGAGCTGGATTAATTGACAAAGGAGAAGATGATTTTGCTACTAGGTGATTTTGACAAAAAGCCTGAGTAACAGAAGACTGGGGGGTTATTGAAGACGTTACTGCTGTGCTGTATATATGTTGGAGTTTGAGATTTTCTTGATTCTGTTGATGTACCACAGAACTAGTGAAGTTTGGGCATGCAGTTACTTGTTGATTGTGTTGTCCAGCTTTTTCAGGAATTCCTTCTTTTAAGTGAGCAGCTGAGTGCATCTGTGCTTGTGAAGTCTTCCCTGATGTTGTTACATGCACAGTCTGCAAAGTGCAAGGATAAAACTGAGATCCAGCTACATTTTTTTGCTGTAATGAAGCATCATGACTTTGGGCACTCAGTGTATTGGATGCAAGAGAGGAAGAGGTGTTTATAGTTCTGTTTGGTCTCAGTTTATCAATCTGCATTCCACTAGAAGGGCACTCTTGTGCTAAAGTGTTCAGTTCAGGCTCCATAGCTTTCAGTAAGACATCAAATGCAGTATTGGTACAGGAGGATGAATTATTACAATCAACAAAACTAATACATTCATTATTGTCTACCTTGGATGTACTTGAACAGCTAGTGGAGCCTTTCTTCACTGGTAAATTTAGCTGAGTTGAACTGTATTCTTCTACTGACCATTTATTTAAGTCCAAGGATTGAGGTAACAGAGATGGTTTTGCGTGTAGTATAGTCTCAGCTGTGGATATTTTAATAGCTATCTCACTATTAAATGTCCCCACATTTTGTTTATTTTGTTTCCCATTTTGTGAAGCCAAACTATGAGGTTCTTTTAATATCTCTGAAGTATCAGGGAGAATTTTAGATGATGATGAAAGGTCTTCTACTTTTTCCTTAGATTTTGCCTGAGCTGGAGTTCTCAAAGGTGATTTTGGTATTTTTGTCTGATGATTCTCAGTTACAATCTTTTTACGCTTCACACCTTTAACTGTGTCTGTGCTCCCTCTTGTAATAGCCTCGGAGATGTCTGCCCAAATACAAAGAAATAAAATCACATGTTGATTGTGCAAAATTTAGCAGTTTAATTTACAAACCAGTTTCAATACACACAATGTTGAGCCCTTTTTAATCCCTACTTTTTAGAACTGGCAACTACTAAATGCAGTAATAAAAAAACTCACAGTAACTTGCCCAGGTTCACCTGAATTATACATGCTTCAGCAATATGAGTCCAACATAACACTTCAGGAATTTGGACAATTTTAGAGTCTTCACTTTCATATAATCTGCTTAAATTCTAGAAAATATTAAACTTCTTTTATATATGATACTGATTAAAGACAAGAAATGTATCAATAGCTGTTATTCCACAAAATGACATTCATCATATACAGTAGTATATGTATGCAAACTCCTCCTTTGCAACCCGCTTGCATAACTAATTAACAAACATGCAGATAAATGAAAATGGTATAAGTGTTTATGTAGTTAATTGTGGTCCACTAAAATTTTATGTTTTGGGGCAATGGACTAATAATGCTACCTCTCTGGATACTGAATTTATTATCAATATAATTAAAATGAAGCTTGACTCAACATTATTCCATAATATGTTCTGTATTTATTTATATAACTCTGGGTGACTCACAATCCAAAACAATAAAAAGCAGCATAAATACAACTACAACACACACACATATATAACAAACACAGAATGCAAAATACAAAGCTGAGGCCCCCTCAGTCAACAACATTGACCAGTACTGGGTTCCCTAAAAACCCAGTCCTAATGCCTGTGGGAAAAGCCACAGTCTTATAGCCTTCCAAAAGGCCACTATGGTCAGCACCACCCAGATTCTGGGGGGAGGATGTTCCAGAGGGAAGGCTTGGGACCTACAAGATGGCATTGTTTCACTGAGGGGACCCAGAGACATAAACCCATAAGTAATCTGGCCCTGTATATGAATGGCTTTAAAGGGTGAAAACCAACACCTTGAATTGCACTCAGAAGCATACTGGAACCAATCAGCTCATGCTGCAGAGGTATTATATTGGTAAATCTTGGTGTACCCAATACTGCATGACACTGCATTCTGGACAAGTTGAAGCTTCCAAATGCTTTTCAAGGACAGCCCCATGTGGAGCATACTGCAGTACAGTAGTACAGATGGAAAATGACCAAGGCATTAGAGCATCTCAGTCTACAAATGGATGTAACTGGTGCACATGATGATTTGTGCAAAGGTCCTCCTAGCCACAGCTCCTAGCCTCTCAATCCACAAATGGATGCAACTGGTGCACACAATGATTTACGCAAAGGTCCTTCTAGCCACAGCTAATGCTTTTCAAGGACCGTCCCATGTAGAACATACTGTGGTACAGCAGTACATATAGGAAATGGCTAAGGCATGAGAGCCTCTCAAACTACAAATGGATGCAACTGGTGCACATGATGATTTGTACAAAGGTCCTCCTAGCCACAGCTACCACCTGGTCCTCAAGCAGGAGTTGTGAGTCCCAGATTGGATATCAATTCTGCCGGGTGGAGTGCTACCCCATTCAGATGGAACAGTTCTAGAACCAGAAGGCCTCAAAACCCAGAGATGCTCAGTGTTGCTAGAGTTCAGTTGCAACTTGTTCCTCCCAATCCCCCAGCACTGAGGCACTGCGTAAGCACCTCTATAGCATCACTTCACAACCTGGGGCGGAGATGTACAACTGGACTTACTCATCCACTTACTGATATCTCACCTCATGCCAAAAGGTGACCTTGCCCAGTGGCTTCATCCACAAGCATGACCGATGCTGTTTCAGTGCTTAAACCTGGCCTGAAACTAGACTGAAAAGGGTCCAGATGATCCACTTCATCCAGGGCCCTTTGAAGCTGGGAGCTAACCACCCTCTCACCAATCTTCCCGCAAAAGGAAAGGGTGGAGACTGGACAAAAATTGTTCCAGTAATTTTGGGTCCAAGGATGGCTCTTCAGGAGGGGATGGACCACTGCCTCTTTCAAAACAAGTGTAACCATTCCTTCCAGCAAAGAAGCATTCACCACAGCTTGGATCCAACTATAGGTCACCTCCCAGGTGGTCTTAACCAGCCAGAAGGTGCCCAAAATTACAGTCCCAAGGACTCTGTCCACTTCCTCAGGACCAACAGGTTGGAACTCTTTCCAGATAACTAAGACTGCACCTCAGTCAATTTTGTATGTCCTGCCCAGTTAGAATCCAACTCCAAGCAAATCTGAGTGACTTTATCCAACAGATGCTTAGAATAGTCTTCACAGAAGCCCTGGAGAAGTTCCTCTGGCCGCTTCTTAGAGGGACCTGGTTGCTTGAAACATGGTTGCCAAATAGCTATCTGCAGATGCAATAAGAGCAGATCTTATTACTTTTGCTGCTCTTATCACCACACGGTAAGCTTTAATAGATATTTTTATCTATGCTCATATTTGCTAATTGTCTTCCTTCAGTGGCACTCTAGGCATCTTGTGTCATTTCATCTCACAGAATCTCTCCGAAAACCAGGGGGATTCTGGGATTCACAGATGCAAAGAATCTGCATAGGCCGGATCAGATCCAGGTCTGCTGCTTCCTGTTCATTCCAACCTGCTCATTCTTCAGGCCTTGGACAAGCCATGCAACAGAGTTTCAGGAACAACTCCAAGCTTCCTCTGGAATCAACTGGGTCCATCAGTCACCTGGGGTAGACTGATCAAATAGGCCCCTCCTCCCTGCAGAAGGTATAGCTAAGAACTCTAAGGCTACAAGTTAGTCATTTGCCCATGACAAGGGTGGAAATATTCCTCAACACCAGAACATGTCACCACTGCCCCAAACAAAGACCAGATCTAGTGTATACTCCCTCCCCCCATGAGTAGGGTCCCTAATAATCTGGATCAGGTCCCATGGCTGCCATGGGCTCAGAGGAGTCAAGTTGAAGTCTCTCAGAATCATAAGCCTGGGGAAGTCCACCACCAACTGAATCAGAGTTGAGGAGCACAGGCGGGAAAGCTTCTACCCAGCAGGAAAACTGGCACAGTAGCAGCAATCCCAACTAATCTCTCCAGCCCAGTTTCACAAACAGGACTTACATCTGGCTTTGCCCATCACAGCACCCCTGAAGTCCACCAGAGATTTCCAGATGACAACAGGCACACTACCTTCCCTATCCCAGGATCATGGCTGATGCCATGTTCAAAACCAGAAGGGCACATTTCTGAGAGTGAAACCTCCCCATGCTCAACCAGATTTCAGTAATGCAAAGTAGGTTGGACCTCTCAATTAAATCATGAATGAGTCTTATTACAGGGAACTTTGTATTAAATAGTAGTAGATGGAAGGTGGGATCACTGAAGCTCTGAAGATCAGGTCTTAGGACTACGTGCAGAGGGCTAGAACATGTCATCAATATTAAACATTGAAGCTGGCTTTCCCGAGAATGGCCCATCCTGTCTTTTGTCATTAACTCCCCATGATGTCTTTGCCCTCCTCCTGCTCAATCACCAGACCACATCTATCCAATTTTCTCACACAAAGCCAATCCCCTGGACCCTTGCCCTCCCATCCCCAGGTCAAAAGACCCCATCATCATCACCCTCACACATGAAATACAAGATGGATGACAAACATACTCAAGCACTTGGGTGCTTCTGCCTAGCACACATCACCTACTACTTGGGGCATCTGTTCATATCCCACTCCACATCCAACTCCTCCATGCACACCATTCCCCAGCCATTCCACTCTCACCTGGGCATCTGAGAGAAAAAACAATTATACTCTTAACCGTCTGGGTTGGCTAGATATGCCCCCCCCCATCTCTCATACATGCAGAGGAAACAGTTCCAATCCTCCACAGGCCCCCTTTCCACAGCCAGCCTAACTGGATATGGTCAGTCCAGTCCTTCCTTCTCAGTCTTTTGGGATGCTGAAAGATGTAACCAACAAAGTAGTCTCCAGCCACTCTGGGTCCATAGTCCAGAAAGTGAAGCAAATGAGACAGTCAAAATGGCTGCTAAGCCACATGGCTGACTGAACAGTAGCTAAATTCAGATAATACCTGAATTATCTGTAACTATAGATAATCAATTATATGAATTATCTGTAACTATAGATAATTAGGTTTTTCTAATTTGCAAGAACAGAAAGGAAGAATAACTCTATATGGCTTATTTGTAAAGTGTTTCATAAAGTTAGAAGCAGGAAGTATCAAATATTGTTGCCAATTCTGTAATATCTCCATCCAGGGAACTGTTGCATGAATTATTCTGTATAGATGATGAAAGAATTATGCAGTTAAGTGACCTCTACAAGTTGCTCTTATAGACTACTACAAACTAGATTAATACTTGGCTATAATCAACAAGTAACCCTTGTTCCACAGATATTTTTCAGCAGCATTAATACTTCATTATGCTTTCAATAATTTTTTTTGTTTTACCAGCCTTCAACTGATGGGCTAGTTCTGAGCAAGCTGTAGGTTTTTCTATTCAAATTGAATATTTCCCAACCATGAAAACCATCACAGAACATTATGCTGCAACTATTATCTCCAGCTGGAAATACAGTCAGTATCTTTGTGGAAATTACTATACTTGGCAAAAAAAAAAAAAAGCATTCAATTTTTCCTACATAATAAAGATAGAATAGCTTTAAAGGTTGAATAACTAAATCAACACACACAGTGTGCTTCCTTCTTTATTGTCACAACAATCCCTGCTCTGATGATTCTGGCACCTACAAATTATTTCAGCAGTAAAAGATGTAAAAAACATATGCAATTACAAATGCTACTATTCTTTGAAATTCTGCATCAGAAATGAGTTTTCTAGTCAGTTATTGAATCAGAATCCAATGTCTTATACTGTATAATATAGAGACTTATTAAGACACAGACTTCTGGACCCATAATAAATAGATCAGGATAGCTTGATCCTTATGGACTGTTCCTCAATCTGTCACTAGTGTTCCCAATTTCTTTCCCAAAATTAACTCAGCACATTGAGCAGGGCAAGTACTTAAAGGATGCAAATCCATAATTTAATGAATTCATAATATATATTTTACATCTGTATTTTATATACATGTATGCGCACTCATGAAGAAAATAAATTGATAGCCTAAAGAAGTATGTGCAATGAACAATAACAACATAATAATTACTTTCTGTGTGTGATGGGATTTTTCCCATTGGAAAAAATATTGTTTACACTGGTACAATTCAAGCAAAAATTCTTTTTATTGCTTTGTTTTAAGAATTTACTTTCTGCTTTTTCTTCATTAAAAATTATTCCAAATCAGAGTAAATTATTTTTTTCACATCTGGAACTACCCAGCCTTAAATTATATTATGAGGTTGATAGGGAAGAAGAAGAAGGAATATGACTTACCTTTCTTAGAATCTTCCGTTTCATTTAGTTCTTTTTGTGCTTCTTCAATTTTATCTAGAAGAAAAAAATATCAAAACTAAAAAAAAGCAAATTTATTTTAAACATGAATAGTTTATTACCTAACAGTTGTTGAATAACCATTTGTAAAATACTCCAGATATTACTGAATAGCTTACTCATCCTCATATAGAATGCAAAGGCTGCCCACCACAGAAACCTAGGGCAAAACCCCATTTTAGCAATAAAAACTGTTAAGAGTTAATTAGTACAACCTATTATTGCTTTTTCTTCTGAATAAAAATGATAGTACAAAGAAATATGACTTAATATTGTCCCAAGGAAAATGCTCAGTCTATAATAAAAATCTAGGAGCTCCGGTTTAACAAACAGACACCAAGATTAATGTTTTTCAAATATACTGGGATCAAAGAATGCTTTAAGATGATGATAAAGATCAGAATATGGCAACAGAAAGGTGATGAGATATGCTATAATTCGACCAGTTTAAACAGAAACAAATTATTTTTGTAAAAATACAATATACCAAATACAGATCTTCAGGAAAATGTCATCAAATGTCAAAGTTGTAAGATGTATACAATGGAAATAACTGGTCATTTTAGCTGGAGAGCTAAATCTCATTTGAGAGTTTAACTGACTTCCCAACATATTCCAATAGGCCAGGAATGTCAAAGATAGTGCTTCAGGGGAGGAAAGCTCCAGCTCTAGAGTAAAGCCATGCCCATTAAAACTCAATTTTTTCTGGAGGAGGAGGAGAGCAAGGTGTACATGAAACAGTATTTATCCATCTATCTATCTGAACTGGAACAAAACATCTCTCCCCCTCCCCATTTTATTCCAACAAAACAAAATACAAAATATTTGAAGTATTCAACCATAGAGAACAATAGGAACACAAAATAAATCTTTGCTATAAAGATTGGTAGAGTGTTAGTACACGCTAAGTACTATCTACTACCTGATTTACAGAAAATTGGCCAATAGTTCATTTCTTGACATTTTATAACATGGAAAACAATGGAGGCAAATTTAGGTACATGTATTGCAGCCTACATGAACAACTATAGAACTGAGCCCAGCAAAGAAGCGATAGCAATGAATTTACTTTACATCTCATGAGTACCAGTGTAATACAAAAGATATAGCTTTCAAGTTATTAACTTGAGGCTTCTTCCTCCTGGTGGCCTCCAAACTAAGGATTAATGAGATCTGACCCTACTTAATTTTTTTTATATTTGATCATTTTCATGCAAACACAGAAAAATAATATAGAAACTCACAAAGTAGCATCATTTTTTGCATTTTGCAACTTGAAAAGTAAACACCATAGCAACTCATTTGCATTCAGCAACTTCCCCCCCCAAAAAAGCACAAAACAATGAAAATTATTTTAAATAAAAATCACAGAAACAGAATACACATGTGCTAACTTGCATAGTGAAAAATTTAAAAACAGCAAGAAACATACCTATTAGGCATACCTACTACTAGTTCTTACTTTGGGCTGTCTGTTACCTTCCCTGAATGAAATAGCCTGGCATGCCAGCAGCTTTCCCATCCCTGGTCTAAATTAACATGAGGATTATATTAATGCTTTTTTCCCCTCTTAGCTCCGAAAGAGTGCAATCTCTACAGTATTCCCCAGAGGACTGACCTTGTCCAACTTGGCACCCTCCAACTGTCTTGGACAGAAAAAGAAGCATATTTGAAGCATGCTCAACTCCTAAGAACTTCATAGACATGGCCATGTAGTTTTAATGGAAAAAAAAAATACAGGAACAGTTTGTACTGCCTTCTTCCAGGATGCTTTATAAGCTTCTTGGTCAACCTTTATCCTGGGATTCTGGTGGCCTCTAAACCAAGGATTAATGAGATCTGACCCTGCTTAAATTTTTAGTATCAACCAAGGTTAGCTAGATGCTGAGATGCATTGGACAATAATTTCCATAATTCCATAATTCCCCATTTCAGCTGCATTTCAGCTGTAGGAGGCCTGTAGGCTAAAATATTCAAAGAGCACCAGGTTGGTTAAGGCTGCAGTAGATAATCAAGCATGCTTTCACTGCGCTCAGTGATCAACAGCAATATATAAAAATTACAGTAAGCCTATCCAGAATGTCCTGCTTAATTGATTGTATAAAGTCCAAAGTATTTAAAACTATGTATGTGCTTGTGTATATATAAATTAAAAAAAACCCGGGACTATTATTCTTTATTGCTGAATTTGCCAAATTGATTTACAGTCTCTGTTTCAACTTATTGCCATGACGACCACGGAGACAGGTTGCTATCATTTTCACATCATCTTGCTGAGGCAAAATGAAATTTATTCAGGGCCATCCAATGAATCCCTATCTGAACTAGGATTTGATTCATGATCGGGGTCCAACAATCTTTCATAAAATAATTATTTTATTATGCATTTGCCTATCATAAATGTGTGTGTGTGTGTGTATTTCCTGATGCTCCAAAATATATGATTTCTATTCATTTAAACATTAAGATATTGTGAGGGTGCATGAATGAAAATTTTATTTTAACAATGAGTGTGTGTGTGTGTGTGTGTAATAAACACGGAAAATAGGCATTGCCTACAGAGCAAATGTTTATGATAATCAATTCCACCTCCTCATCTAGCTGATGAAATCTGAAATCTCCATCAACAGAAAACATGTTTCAAATATTGATGTCCACAGTAATCCAGTATTTCTGAAAGCATGGAAAGCAGATGCAGTGTCTGGTCAGAATTCCCCATACACTGCAAATCATTATAATAGCTGCTGAATGGTATAATCAGTCTCAAGTGTTCTGAGGTAAGAAGTGGGTGATAGGTATCCCTTGTGACCTAAAATATGAAACAAAAACTCAAAATAAAATAAAACCTCTAACGCTTTGAAATATTTGCATCCCACATTTCATTTTTATATTATCTAACAATCCTTAGTTTATAAACCCCTAAGGGCTGGCATGCTTGTTCATAGCTAGGCTCCTATGTGCCTGTGAGTCTGTATTGTTTGAACAGATTATTCTAATTCCAGTAATATAATTCTATTCCTTGCTATCAGTTCTCCAAAGCAACCAAACTCAAGTAAGTGAATAGCTCCAATACCATGCAAGGAACAATTTTCTTCATTTATTATTTTGATGATGATGATGATGTATTTTTATCCCACCTTTGTGGCAAACTTCACAGACCATTATTTGTCACATACCCATAGCCAGAATTTTCAGACAACAGAAATTCACAGCAGCTTTACAGACTGCTGAAAGCGAAAAGGAAATGAAAGAAGAAATTACAATGCTTCTATGCCTTGCCCTTGTTATTTCTGACACTTTTTCTATTTCAGTTACATTCCCACCTCCACCCCCAAGCTATGTATCCCCAGATCCTTCTTCATGGTTCTATACAGCGCAATAGCTCTTTTTAGCATTCAGCATAAAATATAGAGAGCTCAAACTGAGTAAAAAATAAGTCTGCAATGCAGCCCCTCCATGCATTCAGCTGGCAGCTCCAAATGAAATTTGTAGTTGTGTTTACTTGAACATGAGCAGTTTCCTATGCAATCCAGGACCCTGTCCTATAAGGGTCCCAGACTGCAAGAAGACTTAACATTTGTGATTATGCAAATGTCTATAACACTTCTTCAGACCTCTTGGCTGAATGAATGGAGACTGGAAAGAATAGGGGGTTGGGGTGCATGTGCGGCCCCATTTTTTTTTACATTTTCAAACTCTCATGCTTACAAGTGACCACATTAAGTTAATTTTTGTTTTTCTTTTCATTAGCATTTCTGCAGCATACTGGCTGATAGGGTAATCCTTGCTCTTGTTACTTCTTCATTAGAAAAAGTACAGTATTATAACGCACACTTGACAGAATTGCTACTGAAAAAAATTCAGAACTGTCTGGAAAAAATGGTGGGAAAAGTTCTAAATGGGCTAAGAGAACAGAACATATAACACTTATTCTAGCTGCACTGGTTATGAACTTGCTGTTATATACAATTTAAGTTCTATTCAAGAAGAAAGCTGGAGAGGCCTTTCTCAAGTGTTCCCTTGCCAAGAAAGACTTTCTACTGTATGGAAGTTGGTCTTTTTGCTGGTTGCTATCAAATTGTAGAATTCTTTCCGTTGTGAAAACTAGGCTTTTAAAAAATTGCTTTTGTTAGTTGGATTTCTGATGATCCTGACACTTTAGAGACTTTTTGGGTACTATATTTGTTTACTTTGCTTTTACTGGTTGGCTTCTTGGTTGTCTTTTGAAAAAAAGCAGAAAGACTATTTTAAATAGATCTGAAACTGTCAGCCTTACACATGCCAGCGATGCTGATGGGTATACCTGTACCTTATCTGGACAGATGATACAGCCTGGGCTGTATCGAATCAGTTTCACTTTGTCAGTAAGCCTTACGCCTGTAACGTTCACAGGTAAGGACTCTCTAACAGTAAAGGAACTGGTTCTTTTTCTAGTCTTAAGACTGATGTTGTTGTTGAAATGCGGCTCTTTATATCTCAGCATCATGAACTGTGCATATAGTTTTTCTTTATTTCTTTGCGGATTTACTACATTGTCAGCTATTTCCCATCCTACTTTTTCAGTGTCAACTGCAAACATTCAAAGGAGTGCAAATATGTGCACAGCATTCTAGCTTATCAATATTATTAATTTCTGGTCTTTACATAACATAGTATATAACAATAAAATAATACAGCATATCAATAAAGTAAAAAAGAACAGTAGTTTTAAATGGATAGCCAGTCATGCAGTAATAAATTGGAAGTCATAAGATTCATGCTTCTTCCTTCTTTTAGCGGAGATTTCCTGTTTCAGCCTCAACAAAGAGATTGAAATCAGGACATTAGACTGTTTCCATACTTAAGACAGAACTAGTGGTTTCACTCTGTTGCTACCTCCACAAGTCTTCCTGAACTCAAACAAGTTATTTTTCTGAGCCTGTGCAGCTATTGAGTGAGCCAAGGAAAAGACATGGCTCCTTTAAAGGACTGCCAATAGGTATAACAAGTTGCCCATGATGGAACTGAAACGTTTTGCCCACTTTGGATCTGACTATTGCAAACCTTTCATTGATATATATCTGTTATGTTGCCTTGTAGAACTGCAAGATCAAAGAGTTATTGGTTTCTTACTGTTATGCTTCTTATTATGGTTTGCTCTTTGTTATGTTTCACCCAGAAGAGATATGCAAATTAAATATTTTTTTTAAAGGTATAATAACGCACTTTCTTGAAGATTGTGTGACAAGATATATACTTGCATGGACTTGTCCCAGGAGCCAATACAATAGAATCATAGGGATTTTTAAAAATATTGCACTCTTCTATCTGTTTGCAACCTATATACACGTTTTTTTAAAAAAACTTTCCTTACAGGTTTTTTTTTTTTAAAATGTCTTCTCAGATTGTAAGAAATAGGCAAAATCACACAATTATAAAGTTGGGAAGGGGTAATTTTAAGCCATAGTATCTAACCTTTGGTTCAGTGCAAGTATCCCAACTGAAGCATCCCTGATAAATGTTTATCCAGCTTTGGTTTGAAGACATCCAGTAAAAAGATGCCCATAGCCTCCCTAGATAACGGATTCCACAGTTGAACTGCTCTATTAAAAGTCTTATCCTAACATTCAATTGAACGAAGTCTTCCTATAACTTAAAATCATTATTCATGTCCTGTAATCTGGGATGCTAGAGAATATATCGTGAACTTTCTGCTTTAAGGAACCTGAAGCTTCCAAAAAAGACATATTACTAATGTGTGACATTACTAAATACAATCCCAATAAAACTGATAAAAAAGCAACTATATGCTCACTCAGTTATATTTCTATCATGCATATTTTATTCAATGAATAGTGAACTGGTCCTGAACCACCCTTGTTATTAAAGATTTCTGGATGTGCAGTAAAGGTTAATTGGTTTACGGTGATGCAACTTTAAAAAAATGTATTCTGAAAAATATAAGCTTTTATTCATTTAGATTAACAGTGATTCCTCTCAGCAATCTGTGTGGGGGGCGGTAGAGGAAGAGGAGGAAGATGGCAAGTAGCCTTCTCCAATCTGATGCTATCCGGATGCTCTGGACTTCAATTTCGATAAATCAGCACATTTGAAAAGCAGCCAACTGAATTAAGTAAACAATATGACAGCAATAAAGGTAAAAGGTCAACAGCTGAATTTACATCTATTTACAGTACAAGAAAAAAAAATAACAGGTTTATTTTCATACTGATAAACACTGTCCCACTTGTGTCTTATACTTGGGTAAAATTCTCTCCGAGAGTCTTTGCTGATAGTTTCTTTCAGTGTGACAGTTCTAGGCTGTTATTACAAGCATTTCAGGATAAAAAAAAAGTGCTAATGTTTTACTATAACTCCTATAACTCTTGTCCTAGTTACAGGGAACAATGGCACCAACATTATTTCTAGACTACGATTCTGATTCCATCAGTCAGTGGATATTCTGGTGCTGACTTCTACCCAAGGCAGATTAATTTAGTGGTGGTGGGGCATTTAAGACTGCAAAATGTCTAGACTGTTCTGAAATCCTGAATGCCAGAGAATTATCTCTAGAGCATTCCAATATCTAGAATGAATACATTACGCTAATGAAGCACTACCAGGATAAGCACATTCACATTATAACAGAAATCTATACTCTACTTTATCTCAAACTTATCTGAGAGAAATATCATACTGTAGTCAGAGATGCAGAAGGAAAAGATACAGGATAAGCTCTGTAGTGTACAAGCTAAAAGTGAAAACTGCCTTGAGTTAAGCTCAACTCCTAGTGAATGCATTCATGCAATTTTTTTTGGAAAATTTACAAAAGTGGATTGCTTTTTTCTGGGATTTTTTTTTTTATTCAATTTCCCAGCCTATCCCTAAGAATTACCTGGCAATCTCCTATTCAAATGGTAACCAGGACTGAGTTTGTTAGTTGATTAGTTAAAGTAAGTAAAGTAAAGTAAGCTAGAAGCTGTCACCTGCTGAGACACAGTAGAAACTAAAGATTAAATATCAGAGGCCTTTATGATTGCAAGCCTACTACTTTATTATCTGAAGTACTGATTACTACTTGAGAAATAAAATGTTGATAAGACTGTCATGTTTGATAGAAAAAGTACCAAGAACAGTTTTACACAGAGCCAACTTACCGTTTAAGATACAACACTTACATTAAGTACTAACCACTAAGCTTTAAAACACACACACACACACACACTTATTTTACACTCTAATCATTCTCAAAAAGAATTGTCTTGTATTTTATATGGACTTAAAGAGTTATGCGGGAACAGACCAAAAGTTAGAGTATGCTCTTTTTCTCATTAGTTAATTCAGAGGCCCATGCAAAACTCACAAGTAAGGCATATGTACAATTGCACACTGCCAGTCATGTTCCCCAAGAATTGGTATTCCAAGAAACTATGATCATTATAATCTAATCCCTGTTAAAGCTGTCTGCCAGCACTTACAGTACTTCCTTTAACTGTCCTCAAACTCATTGCTTAACTCACTAGCTACTAATATTCAAAAGAAGCACTTCACATTATATATCTCTTCTAGCTATGCTAATCTTTTATAACCCTAACCCACCTTTTTTTTAGGTTTAAAAAAAAAACCTGATGGATACAATATTCTAAGTATGCCTCGCATCACTGATTTATACAACAGCATAATTGCATTTGCCTTTTGGAGAAGCCAAATATTAAATCAAATTTTTCATTGAGCACATCTATCTAACCCTAGCAGATGATTGCCACTCACTGACCTTGTTTGGGCTCTGTAATTAAGCAGGACTGGGTCTGGCTACTACTTAAATATTGTTAGAAAACACCGGGATTAGGCACAGACTAGAAAGTTGAAAAAGTTCTGGAAGAAGGCTATGATCTGCACTACTGTCAAGTAAACTGCATGGATGTGTCCACAAAATTAGCAAGAATCAAGTTTGACTTGAATGAGACTCTACTTTTAACCCCAACCCCACCCTGAAAAAATCATATTGAGTAATTGCACTGAAATTTCTATCATACAGACTGAATTCGTTTTAGAAGGCATAGATATGAACAGTAATATCAATGTATTTCTTTCCACCTCACCTCCCTTTTGTAAAGTCCTAACCCTAATCCTCTAGAAATGGTACTCTATTTCATGGCTTAATCTTTTTTAAGCAGTTTTATAAAATGTTTAATACCCAGCAAAATATTCACTGACATTGCTTTTGACATTTATCATTTTTAATCTTGGCCCCAGTTTGTTTCTTGAAATTTAGATGTATTTCTTCATTTCTGATTTGCAAAGTCTGGCATTGTTAATAAGTGTAAAACTGGATACTGTAGACCAGTAGAGATTCTTACAAGCAGCTTCAGTCTTGCCCTATATGCTTCCCTGATGAATTTCCTTGAAACATTATGAAGATTCTAAACCAGGAATACAGACAGGTGTGAATACTAGAGATTTGTCACTATTTCATTGTCATTTATAACATATAAAGTAATTAGCCATTACTTACTGATCATGAAAAAAACACCTCCTTCGGTGAATTTCATTAAGATGCTCTATTTAGCCTTGTGTTTCTTGAGTGTTTGTTCCTTCTGCTGAAAGGAAGGTAACTTTTTATCATTCTTGCCTCTAACTATTTACTTTTCATATTCCCATCTATCACTTACTCTTTGTCTTTCTAACCTAAAAAGCCCCAGCTATTGTTAGCTTTCATCACAGGGGAGTGTCTCTAGCCCTTTGATCATCTTACTTTCCTTTCTTGCTTTACAGTATTCTTTATGAGGTGCAATGACCAGAATAGAATATACTAATATGCTGGAGGTATACAACATTCATCAAAGAAGGAACCCAGAATAATCAGGTCAGAATGCAGTTGCCCGGCTGGTAAATAAAAGCACTTTATAATGTGCGTGTATGTGTGTGTGTGTGTATCTGTAGTTCGTTGCCAGTGGTTTCATACATCGAGGGTTGGCAAGTTCAAACCAGCCCTCCTTATTTGTGATAAAAAAATTTATGTGTCTTTGTTTTTGTTTTGGGGGGGTTGTTTGGCACACAGTTTAGTTTGGAAGATGGTTTTTGGAGTATTTTTTTAGCATTATATGCAAGTGCAAAAAAAGTGGAAAGGCTTTTGCACATGGATAAAATACATTTTTCAATGTCCCCTTATCCACAGTTATTAGGCTGAAACAACTTCTGTGAATAAAGTCCACTTAAATGTAATGTTTTGGAGATAAGAAAATAAAACAAACATTATGAAACAAGTCTAAAATGATTAGGATTTAGGTGTAATGGTTAAGGCAGTAGGCTAGAAACCAGGAGACCGTGAGTTCTAGTCCCACCTTAGGCACAAACCACTTGGGTAATCTTGGGCCAGTCCCTCTCTCTCAGCCCTATGAAGGAGACAATGGCAAACCACTTCCAAAAAACCTTGCCAAAAAAACTGACTTGAAGGCATACACACACAAAAAATCCCTCAAGGTGGAAGGATTACTTTTCAGTTCACAAAACTAATGTTTTTTACTTGACTGGTCCCTAAAATAACTAAGCAGTTGAGCCAAAATTATAAATCATAGTTCCTGGATAGCACTGATTTCTATATCCTCAGATCCAGAAACATTTTTCTAGCCTTGAAAATCTGTTATTTCCTACAAAACCAATAATTGTGGTTTAACCTATTTGTGTACAATTTTTGCTTTAAAAAGTACACATTCCTAATTACCTGCATAAGAATGCTATTTTTTTTAATTACACAGGACCCCAGAAGCTTAACTTTGAAACATGAATTGGATTCTACTGACAATACAGCTTACCTCTTAATAAATAGCACCTACATAAAAATTTATCTAAAGGACTAGGTTAGAGATAGATTGTCATGGAGAAAATTTACCTATGTGGTTGTTAACAGTCAACACAGCCTTGATGGCACACAATCAGCATGAATATTCAGGGAGAAGTCATAATGAGGTTTTGAAGTACAATACAGGCAATCCTTGGGTTATGGCAGCAACTGTTACATCCTGTGATCACATTGCTTAGCGACTGCAATCTCGGTTGCTGTCATAACCCCAAGATGCACAGGTTATTAAGTGGGAAGAGGCGGGAGTCCCAGGTAAGGAGTACAGGGGAGTGCCATGGGCGGGTGCTAGGGAGTGCAGATGGGTTGGCAGGGACCATGGGAGGAGTCCTCAGGAGAAAAAGTGGCAGGAGCAACTTGTGACCTTCCCTGCTGGCTTCCCCACTGACTGTTTGTGGGAAGCCAGCAGGGAAGGTTGAAAATGGCAATCACATGACGCTACTTGCTGCAATGTCATAATCGCAAGCCAGGCACCCAAGTGCCCAGATCACGATCACGTGACTGCGGGGATACTCGATGGCCAGAACTTCAAGGCCTGGTCGTAAGTCCATTTTTTCAGTCTGCAGCTTATATCCATTGGTTCAGCAACTGTTCAAAGTTATGGCAGCGCTGAACGAGTGGTATTTATGACCAGTCCTCAAAGTTCCAGTCATCGCAGCATCCCCATGGTCACGTGATCGCAATTTGGGCACTTGGTAACTGGCTCACACTTACAACAGTTGCAGTGTCCCACAGTCATGTGATCACCATTTGCAACCTTCCCTGCTGGCTTCCCACAAGCAAAGTCAATGGGGAAGCCAGTAAGGAAGGTCGCAAATCGCTTCCATAAGTCATTCCCGCTTCCACCACCTGCCTGCATTCACGCCATGCCACAGCATCCCCCAGTTGCACTCGTGCCATGCCACAGAATCCACCCACACTATGCAGCACCCCCTGCCCAGTCGCACTCAAATTGGGCTGCAGCACCCACCCACCCACCTGGTTGTGCTTGCACCAAGCTGCAGCACCCACCTGTGCACCTGCCCACTCTCCATAGTACTCACCCACCTGCCGGCCTGCTTGCAAGCTGCCTATGGAAAGGCTTGTAGTGACCGGGACTTTTAACTTCCTACCACCTTCCCCATTGACTTTGCTTGTTGGAAGCTGGTAGGAAATCGCAAGTCCCAGTCATGTGAAGTCCTTGTTTAATACCCCATGATCCTCACTTAATGACGGCAACAGGGACTGCCACGATTTCCGTCACTAGGTGATGCAGTCACGTCATTGTACTTTATGACTGTATCACTTAGCAACGGAAATTTCAGTCCCAATTACTGTTGTTAAGCAAGGACTACCTGTACAGAAGTAGAAACCCTGAGCCCACCCTAGAAAGTAAGTAACAGGTTGTGCAAGGTGTTACAAACTGAATTATACTGATAGCAAGCAAATGTACATACATCTAAGCGTTCCTCTACTGAGCCATTATTGAGCAACTGGTGACAATCACATGGAAACTGATAATCTCTTGATTTCAACCCATTCTCTACTGGGCTGCCTCTGAAGACTGAAAACTTTCATTAATTCCAAATGATGTGATTGGGAGAAAATATTCATATGCAATATATTAAACACAGATCCTAAAAGAAATTTCACTGGTTACCTCTTCAAAAGTCTACCCATTACTTGAAATATCTAGAGATCCTTATGCTGACAACCTTATTTCACAGAGTACTTTTCTACAATAGGCCACTAGGAAACCATTGTGGTTTAGTACTACACCTACAACTATATGGGCATGCACTAGCCAATATGATATTATGTATGTTATTAAAACATGGAAGAATTTCACATCACTGGCTACATTTTATATTTTCTCATACTGGTTCATTGCAATCTAAACAGTGTATTTAGCACTGCATGTCTAATTATTTGTTGCAAAGAAACAGATGGGGACAAGCAGATGGTATTTCAAGAATATCTTGGAACTCACAGGCTAGGAAGCCACATGGATTCTTTATTTGCAGGGACTATTTCCCATTTAGGACCACAAGGCTATATAACCATGGTAACAGACTGACTGACGAGGTATGACCCACAGCTTTCCTTTTGAGAATTCACTGAAGAGCTTTTTCCTCTCTTCAGCCCTTACACAATGAGCCTCTCCTTTTCTCCCATTCATCATAATTGGCACATGCAATTCACTCCAAACATATTTCAAATTCTCAAATATTTGTTGAAAGAATAGAGAACGTTGACATTATTAAGCATAGCAATTATAAAAACCTACTGGAATTCTCCTGCTGATTAAATGAATGGTGTCCAGACACTGACTTCTCTAATGACCTGTATTACACACTCCAAAATATTATTTTGTTTCTAACAAAATTAGACCTTTCTCATTCCTATCTGTTTGAAGAATTTGTAACTGGATTCCATATGTTTCTCAAATCCAGGATTTAAATGATATAATTTAGTACAATATAAAGATTAAAGATAGTATCAAAAACTGACCTGGCTCCTACAAAACAAAAGATCTATGAAAGCTTGAATAATCTTAGACTTACCACTAGGAGTCAGCTTTGTATAAGTCATTATCTGAATTAGACATTCTCCAGTGTACCAAAAAAGTTAGTGCTAATGAGAATTGATCACTTTTTGCACATGTATGATAGGAAGAGTATTAATAATATTACTGTCTTTCTAGCAATCAGATAGTGTCAGTAAGTAACTCTTAAAACTATTGTTGCAGCAGCAGCAATTACATAAACATACTATGAAAGCTTTTCTATAACGTTAAATAGTCCCAGTCAGGATGCAGTACATTAATCCACCATTTGTTAAATATATAAATGGAATTATGATATTACCATGCCACAAGCTACATCTGAAGGCATCACCAGAATGGTAGCCATAGCTGGATGTTTTTTCATTGATGTGTTGTAACTTATACAGGTAGATGTCAAATTTCAAAGATTCGCATATGCATGTACAAGCAATAAAGTGTTTGAAGATCTGGAGAATTTATGTATAGGCAGCTGGGACGACCACATTTTTCTTCCAAACGTCTTTGAGATACTCCATCCTTGATCACAAGTAACATGGGCATTAAGTTGAGTGGTTTCATCATACCAATAATGTTACACAAGTTGATACTACAAGGTAAATATGTACTTCAAAACTATGTAGTGAGTAGATCTGAAAGTTTGAGAGCATGTCAGATAGTAAGAGCTGCCAGTGGGGTACTCTTCTCAAAATGATGCTATGATGGGCATACATTTACCAGAAAATAAACTTCTTGCACTTCATGAGCACTTCTGAATACAATATACAATATCACTGATTATGCCTGAATGATTTCACCTTCCTTTAATTCAAATAGCAGGTTTGCAACAGCCATCTTATAAGTCCTTTCACATCAACCTATTTAAGCCTTGGATACCCACTCCCTGCCTGCATCCAAGTTTTCTTACCTTAATTCAAAAACAAGGGTTTAGGCAAACTCATTACAGAGTTTTCAAAGTCCACTTTTCACTCATGATTAGCTGCCCATCGGGTCTTGTCTCCTTCAATAAGAACTAACTACCCCATGAATTAGACCTTTCTATGAGACTTAACATACCCTCTAGAAATCTAGCTTTCCATTTTAGATCTCTGTAATGAGATTGCAATGATTCAGGACACAGAAGTACTTAAAAGTCTTTTCATCAGCAGTTGAAAGCATTGCCTTGTTGACAGTCTTTATTATGTAATAAATCAGTGCCACATTATAATTAAATGTTATCATCATTTTAACAGCCAAAAGATTGTCGCAGTGCTGAGTCTGTTCACTGATCCTCAAGTTTACTACTCAGGACAAGAGAAATAACAGCTCAGAATAGTAAATCAATATAGCCTGCAAAATGGGACTTTAAAAAAAGGGGGGAAGAGCTCTTATGGCAGCTTAAAGATTAACAGATTTATTATGGTATGAGGTTTTGTGAACTAGCATTTCCTAAATAAAATATGCTTATTATAGTATCAGCAAACAAAAATGGGGAAATGTCATACTACTATTTGCATCTGCCTACTTTTCTTTGTGTTTTCATGTTTCCCACTGAGGGTAACCATTTAATAAAATAGATTTTAGGCCACTGAAGAGGACAGTGGTTCTATAAATCACACTAAGCCATAATATGGTTTTTTTCTGATGTACATAAGATGCACAAATTGATGTACATGCATCAGTAAATAATACATTGTTCATTTTAGAGCACTAAACTAGTGTTAAACTAGGGTTTGTTAACAATTGTTGCAACTGAGACTTAATGTGATATATGAACAGGGATACATGAGATACAATTCTGACTTCCTGGATTATTTATAGATATTTGTTTGTGCAGTGCCTGAGCCTTTAACCAGTCCTGAGACATGCAAGGCAAACCATCTAAAACAGAAAGAAAAATGAATCAGAAATTGCCCCAATCATCATTACGTTGCTCATCTACAGAACTAACCCTGGCTTGTTTAATAAATCATGCTTTAAACAAACTTAGGCTTACTATGATGTGTGAATGTAAGGCGCTACAATTCAAGTACAAGGTGGAGTATCAAAGTTATGAAAAGCAAAAGAGTTTTTATAAAATAAAATAGATTTATATGAGTCAAGGGAGACAGAACAAAAAAGTTTCAAATATTGGTATACTTTATATATCACAGTAGATGGCAGCATCAAGCTGACCTTAGCAGATCTAGAAAAAGCTAAGCAAGATTAGATTCATTAGTATTAGATGGGAAACCCCAGTACTTATATGCTAGGTAGGGCAATTGAAAAACATTCCAGAAGGTGATAAAAGTAAGCCAGTTTGATATTGTTTCTAAGAATACTCCATGCAAGTGGCCATGAGGTCACTAGAACATGAGCTTGAGGAAGTCTTTAACTGAACTATCTCATTTCAGAAAAACAACACATTTTTTATTGTTGGGGTCACAAGAATGTTACAAGAGGATGCCACTTGTCTACATAGCTCATTCTCTCTCTTCCTCCCCCTATTTTTTTTGGAGGGGGGTTATTTTGGCCAGTTTTCTCTGAGCCACCATCAGAAACAGAACCACACATTTTTATATCCGAATGTACTGACGCAACAGATTGATCCATAATTTTCAGAAATATTTAGTATTTCTTCATGTCCCACAAAGTAGAAATATATTGCTCACATTTATACTTCAATCCACAGATCAATACTTATTCTGAAAATATATTCCAGACTTTTTCACCCTGGATAACTTAGACAGGTGAGGCCTATGGCATCCTTTGAAAATATGGAATGCTGGGATCAAGAATTGGTAGAGAATAGTAGCTGCATTAGCCCAGAAGTGAAGGTAAGATTTATGTGGTACAATTATTCCAGCCTACAGCACTGGAACCATTACTGAGACACTTTTTAAAAGCTGTCTAACAAGGAAGTTTCTCATATTTATCTTACATAGGTAATAATGTTTGTATGTAGATATGTATGTATGTATGTATATATACATACATACATACAACTAGAATTTTGAGATTTTGTGCTGGATGTTGTCACAACTCACTATGTAATTCTAATCAGAATTTCAACACTATCCACTTCAAGTACTCAACATAATACAGATGAAGACATTCCATCACTCAATTCAATTTTAAGGGAATTTTGGAATAAAATCAGGAGATGTGTCATGCTTTACTTCCGTTCCACAAGAAGTATTTACTGAAATCCTGTGCTGTAAAAGGTCACAGTCAAACAGTTTATTCTTTGCTTTCAGTTGCATATGTCCAATGCAGCTAAAAATAATTGTAAGGTCAAGTAACAGAGTTTTGATTTTGATCTATTTGCCAAATAACTCTTACTACTCAAACTAACAATCAGACAAAAATACTTCAAAAATACATTCCAAGAAAAGCAAATTATTTTAGATCCTCAAGCCCTTAAGAAGCTTAACAGTAAAACAACTGAGTGACTCCCTAAAGAAAAAAAAATACTATTTGAAAGCTATAAACAGCAATTGTACAGTTATTTATGAAGCTGGAGAAAGACATACCAGAACTGCAGCATAAAGCTAGTACATAAATATAAAGCAGCATTATAGTTTGCAGAACTACAGCACAGTATTCCCCAACCCATTGCTAAAAAAGAATATCCAGAAAGTTATACAAACACAGACATACTTTGAATAGTTAACAAAAGGGTGAGCGATACTGATCACTAGCTTGCACTCATATAAATCAGTAAACTGAACAGATAGTTTTTAAGCCAATTCAATTACAGCTCTTATTTTAAAAAGCAACATATTTTGATATAAATATTACCTATTAATACATTTAAGCTACCTTTATATAAGATACCATCATAACCAAAGTTTCCTTCTATTGTATTACCTATGAATTACTGCACTATATGACTGTATCATCTTTTTGCTGATATTCATACAATTTGAATATTTATTTTGTCTTTTTCTTTTTTTTTAAGTCTATCAAAATCTTCAATATGGCTAGAATGTGTGTGTGTGTGTGTGTGTGTATGTGAACAGGCATTCAAAAACCAATGGTTGTTACTCTCACCCAGTGTTTTAAACATATACTGCACAAAAGACAATCATCAGTAAGCAGCATGATAACTAATAACTATTTCACATGGTAATTTTAGTACATTCAAGCCCTATCAGTGACTATTTGCATAATAGTGAGATAATTTCCACCATACAATCCACAAATACCTACCCACAGTGCTACTTTATGTCTCAAGATTTGAAGCAAGAAGGAAAGTTAGGACTATTTAAATTTAGGGCGCTTGGTCTTTCAAAATCCAATATGCTTAGCCTGCAAATTCAGTTGCCCAGAAAAAAAGTCAGCCCATTAATTGCAGTCAGTGTTATCCAATAATGCACTGTGAGTTGCTCTTTACCTATAATGCAAACTTGTTTTCTACTAATGATCCCTCTTCCATATCTACTTCCAACTACAATAGGATCATTTTAATATTGGCATTTACTCAAAGTTGTTGCCAGAACATTTGCAAGCTATCAAATATGAAAAATATGAATATTAAAGGCAAAATAATGTTAACATTCTTTTAATTTTAGACATAAATATTCATTCACATTTTTCAAAAAGATTATACTGAAATTTAAGATTACATGGAAAGAAATCATGATTTATGACTGAAAGAAAAATTATTCCCAATTGTAGTTTCCACAGCTTTTAAAAAATAAAAGTAGCAATATCTACTTTTGTTCAAATGCCCACTTAGAGTAGTAGAAATTGATGGAGAAAATGAAAAGAAGAAAAACCCTAGAAGAACTTACCAAAGCAGACAAAACCTTCTTCTATACAGTAATTTCTTCCATTCATGCTAAAAATCTCTCAGTGACTAACTCTTGGGCTGGTAAAATATTTACTGCACTGAGACAGTGTTTACTGTTACTGCAGATATGCATATTTCTGTTTACATACTGCTACATTGCAATATAACACTTGGATTACATGCAAATGCAAAATATACTGTATTCTGAGACTAACAGAAATTAATCTTACAGATCTAGGTATTTAAAGTTTGCTCACATGACAACCCAAACTGCAACAGAGGCTTCATATAGATATCACTCACAAATTCTTTCTAATTATAGCTGTCCTAATATTGCAAACTTCTCCTTTATATGAAAGGAAATGCAACACTGTTTAAAACACCACAGAAATAATTGCTATTCCTAGAACCTTCCTTCCAACTAATTCATATGCACTGCTTTATACCTCTTCTTGTAGTCTAGGATAATTAGAGAGCTTTTTAATAGTCACATTACCGGAGAGCTGACAGGTCATCCCCCATTATAAGTGCCACAATACACCTGAATTGCCCTGCCACATCATGCTATATTCAAAGCACAATTCTCAGACGTAATCTCTTGCAGGCTTAGGGATCCTAGGAATCCTCCCCCGCTATCTCTCCATGGCAACAGTAGCTACAGTAAAGACAGTCCACCTCTTACGCAAGCAAGGGGAATATGAAACGCTGCCAAGAAAGAGGCCACAAATGCCAGCAGTCAAAACATCACTCTAACTCCTCCCTGTTTAATTGTTGTCTTAAAGAAACAGCAATCAATCTGGTTTAATTTTCTTCATATTAGAAAGGCGCGCGCACACACTGATCTGCACTGGGGCAGCTGGGAGGAAAAAACCCTGCCCCAGAGAATGGCGAATTAGGATGGCAAGGACTTTCCAAGTAGAAAAAGCATGTGGAGGGAGAGAACCCTTTTCTCACACATTTCCAGAAAGGCTTTGCCTTCCCCTCCTTGATTACCAGTGTTTCAAGGACCGCAACCGTTCATCCTTCCATGTGAGTAAAATTCTAAGTCCAAGCCTTACAACAATATCCTGTCTTTGAAAAGTTTTTCAAACTAAACGCAGTTTGTTTTCTTGATACAAGACCCAACAAAGAATATGCCACTGGATTGCTTTTACAGACTTTTGGGATGTTTTAATATCTTGCTTTAAAAAGTGAACCGAGACTCAGAAGTAAGTTCGTTTTAAACAATTAAAAAAAAAAATAGAATAATAAGCGTAGGAAGAAAACCTCATTCATCTTTGGGTAGGACCCTGACATTAGATCAGCTTCAGCATCAAGATATAGCCCAGGGGTCGGCAACCTTCTTCCACAGAGGGGCTGGTGGCCATGTCTTGTGAGTGGATGATGGGCCGCTCTCTCCCACTCTCTCAGGCAAATACACTGGCACTTGGGAGGACTCTTCGGGGTGAACCATAGAGATGGGTTTCTCTCTTAGGGGAAAACAAAGGTGTGCTGCTCTGCAGAGTCTTGGAGCACCTCTTATGGTTGGGGAAAGAAATGCTTACAGAGGGAGGAGGAAGGGACCTCAGTAACTGAAGTTATACTATAAACACATATCTATAAATATATGTGGGCTCATAATTCAGTCCAAATCATTACAATTTATTAAAATAGTGTGTTCTACGTCAGGTCTGAGATAGAATTACCTGAATTCTTTTTTAGCCAGATGATTAACTTTTGAGCCAGATCATTTTGGGTGGTGGCCAGATCATTTTGGGTGGTGGGCCAGATCTGGCCTGCAGGCCCAAGGTTGCCGACACCTGGTATAACCATTCCTCTTGGAGATTTTCTCCTACGTATGGTGGTGTTTTTTTTTTTCACTAAGCAGGCATGGAGAAAGAATGATATCAGAAATTTTAAAATGAGTATTAGGTAGACATAAATAAGTCTTTGGTAAGCTACCTAGGTCCCAGCTCTGGAAAGGCCTCACACACGGCATGAGAATTAGTCATGTTTAGCACGAACCTACTGAAATCAGTGGGACAAATTAATCAAGGCATACCAGGAACTCTCTTGTCCACTTTCCAGGACAGATACACATTAATGGAGGTATTAAAGCATTTTGGGGTAGCACAAACTCTGTAAGCAATGTTGTTAAACAGAGATGCCACTATACTGATCATATGAATCACATAAAGAACTTCCACAGCATTGGACAATTGCAGCAAAAGAAGGGCAACTTTGCATGATGAATCAATATACTTCAGAAGATCCCACAATTAGAAACATTTTATAGTGGTCCTATGACTTTAATGGCTCAGTTTGCATTCAGAATATTTCTAGGATCCAAGTTTCAATACAGTCAAGATATTCAAGTTAAGATATTCAGTCAAGTTAAGAAATAGTAGCTAATCTAGAACAAGCAACAGTGGTCACTCAATAATCAAATTTAGACTGGGGGCATGGATAATGTTGGTCAAGCAACTGGGGGCACGGATAATGTTGGTCAAACTGTCTCTGCCCAAAAAGAGATACAGTCTTTATATAGAAGTAACAACTAATTGATGATTCTTTATGCTCCAAAGCTACTCAAGACTCATCATAAAAGAAAAATAATAGAGTTTGCAGGTTATACACCTGATACGTTAGGAACCATCTGACTCCTTAGAAGCACTATCAAGCAAAAGAGCCCTCCAGAAAAGAAACTGGTAACTGCTCCCTGCTACCACAGCCCCAGTTTCCTTCCTTCATGTCACTGCCATCATCCTTGGTTATATTGCTCTGTATCCAACTTGCTTTTAGCATAATCTTTTATGGCCAAAATCCACAGGTTTCCATATCAAACTACAATGGCAAAAAAATTATGAAAAGTACATTGTAACCTGTTTTTCACATTTCTGTCCCAACATCAGATGCCAATATGTTAGTCACAAGATTTATGTTATGACATCATGACTCACAGTCCATCACTTGCCCCCCTTCCCCATAAATGCTATCCCTGTCTTCACTGCTGTTCTCTTATGCACGTTTTCCAGGTTATGAATCTGAATGCCTATGGAAAGAGTCTGGATCACTCTTTTCCCTCCTTATTTCCCTACATCAAAATACTATATCCAAAGCAATCACAAACACCTACAATAAGTCATTCTGACAGCACCAAGTGGAAAACTGGATATAAAATTCCTATAATCTTGAAACCAACTGTACCATTAGATCATATAAACTAAAAATCTATTCCTGCTTTCATATTGGCAGTACTTGCACAACAGGCTAAACCATGATTTAATTCAGTAAATTAAACCCATGAAAATGTAATTGGTGAGTGTGTGATATGCAAACCCAGCTATTCAGTTCTCTACTTGCTGCTATCAAATGAAAAAAAGCAAATAGCTGACAAACATGTTTTTTCCTTCATGCAACAGGAACGGAATCGGCTATGTGTAAAAAGAACATACAAGTCATTTTTAAATCAGTTTTTGAAGATTTAAGAATACAATGACTAAGATGTGTCATTTTCCATAGTGACATTTTTTGAAAAGTGGAAGAGACCAAAGAATTATCTTGGGGGAAAAATGTATCTGAACCATGTACAGGAGTTAACATCTAAAGAAGACCCATGAAGAAATGTTATGTCAAATTGTTTTAAGAAGCTGTAGAAAAATGTGTCTTCTAAATGTATATAATGCAAACAACCTGGTTGTGATTAACCAACACTGCATCCCTATATCCACTTGGATGGGAGTAAACCATTAAATTTGTGATTTTTAAGTCCATTAAGCACATTATCATTTATATCCCACCTGAGCACTCAAGGAGGCAAACATAACTCATTTATTCTTCTACAATGATCCTGTGAGGTAGCTTGGACTGAAAGAAAGTCCTAATATCCAACATGCTACCAACATCACTACACTGTGGTTCTTCTTAGCTTTTAGAAGTTATATATAAAATTGCATTAAAAATACATTAAAATTATCAGAACATTTAACTTAATTTTGTATTTTTTGTAGTGACAATTTTTTACTACATAAATGACTACTTAGTAATGGTATTAATTCAGAAAAATAGATTAATAACCTACATTATAGTTTGGGGCCCCAGTTTATCCACTCCATACTAAATATTAATTCCACAAATCTTATTGAACAGTAGGAACTGCATTTATTGGAAACCTAAGGGTCACAATTACTAGAAAGAGCATAGCAAGGTCTTGAAGAATAATGGACAGAAATATATTTGAGAAACTTTACATCCTACAGTGAAGGCGGGCAACAAAGCAAATGTACAAAATACAGCTTTTTTAAGGGATTCGGGTCTTTAAAAAGGAAAAAAAGAGTAGCAAAATGCTAATGCTTTAACCTAGGTTAAGCTAGGTTACATTGCCTAACAATCCTGGTGGTTTGCTCAGACCACATTAATCCAAATAAAGCTTGCTTCTAACAGATGTTTGCATAGTGAGAAATAATTAGAGGCATTCGCTTGCTGCAGTAGATGTGCAGTCTTGCAGCATCACAAAAATTCACCAATGTTTTGTACATGAAATTCACAATTTAAAAGCCTACTATCTCAAAGATATTGTGTATAGGATTTACTCTTTTCAAATCATAGCTCACAGAACTTGTTAAGTTTCTAAGATGGATCTGTTTAACAAAAGAACACACAGCCAATATAATTATGTTAAAGTATCTATAAACTTTGATATTGGTATAGTTGAATCTGTTGTGCATATGTGAGAATCAGATCAACTGAACATACTGGAATTTATTTCCAAACATAACAAGCATAGATGGTATTGTGCACTACATGTCTAAGAACAGATGGCTTGACCAGCCAGATACATTAAGAATGAATGCACAATACAGTGGTACCTCGGGATACGAACTTAATGCGTTCTGTGACTCTGGGCGTATCCCGAGTTGGTCGTAACCCGACGCAAATTTCCCCATAGGGTTCAATGTAAATCCAGTTAATCCGTTCCGCCCTCCGAATTTGGTCACACCCCGAAGCAAATTTTCCCATAAGGTTCAATGTAATTACCGTTAATCCGTTCTGGCGTCCACGGACCACGCGTCAGGGGTGGGAGAACGGCTGGGCGCCGCACCGCGCGGCGCGGCGCGGCAGAACGGCCGCGGACCACGTGTCAGGGGCGGAAAAATGGCTGCGGACCACGTGTCAGGGCGGAAAAATGACCATACCCCAAGGCGGAGTTCGCACATTGAGGTAAATTTTTGCGGCCAGAGCTGGTCGTAACCCGAAAAATTTGTTAGTAGAGGCGTTCATATCCCGAGGTACCACTGTAATTTGAAGTAGGATTGATGCTAGTGGACTTGAGTAACATTCACTTTACATCAACTTTTCCATCAGAAAGTATTTTGTACTATAGTTCCTAGTAACTTGTAGGAATTTTGGACTTTGTGGAAGAAAAGTTTATAGATACTAACCACATACATACCATGAATTAAACTTTTATTCAAACAGTTTGCCTGTGGCAAATTACATTTTACTGCAAGTAGCAACAGAACAATATGAAACCCACATGGTTTCAGCTTCCCCCCTTCCACCAAATAGTTTTAAAAAGAAACATACCAAATTTAAATAACCTTTTTTTAAAAAAAATTATGCTGTGTTTTCCCTCTAAATGTGGAGATAGTATGTTCAGTCCTTTTTCAAAACAGTTTTCCAGATACAAAGATAGCTTATGTTGCATATGTTTAAAATAATTAAGCATAAGAGTTTTCTTCTTTAACTTTTTTGGTTGCAGAAAGTAAGAAAAAAGAAAGTAATTAGGACTCTTCAAGTTTATACATTTTATTTTTATCTGATTTCTCCCAATGTTTTTCTAAACTGATTCCAATTCACTTTTGAGAAGAAATGTAGAAACAAATTCTTTCAACCTCAGTTCTTGCACAATGAAACTCTTTAAACTAAGAACAACAACTGGACATGTTTTTAGGCTCCTCTTCTCCAGGGATAAAGTTTATATGTTATTCTTCCACTAGTAGAAGACAAAGAGTGAATATGACTAGACAGAGATTTCCAGCTCAGATTCAATCATACACCACAGTGAAAATGGCAGCAAACCTTTTCTATCCATGTTGCATACATGGAATGCAATCTAGCTGCACCATTTAAAGTGTCCTGGAACTCTTAAAGGAACTTTGGCCTGGAAGTTCCATTGAAAGGCCGTTGTGACTTTTTAACTGGACCTTTTAACTGGGCAATGATAAAATTGCTTACATTTACTCCAAGCTAAAAGCTTGATGATCAGAATCTGATCAGTTGATAGCAGTGATGCATTACAATGTTAATCGGGAGATTTCTGAACTTGCGGATTTCAAGCAACTGGACAGGGTGCTTTATGATGCCAGTTCTGTTACGTGTAAACTCATTTCCTGCCCACCTAGCTGGTTCAGGTTGTCAGGGGCAGGATAAGGAACTGGAGCTGGGAAGTAGTCAACATCTCACTGCAGGAGGAACAAGTATGGACTACCTTGAAAGAGGCATTATGGGGCTCCTCTTCAAGAGGGCGACTATTATCCTATTGTAAATGCTCCATTTTTGTGGAAGGTTGGTGATATGTAATAGTTAGCCAAATCTGCTTCCCGTTCTTGAGGAAAGTTATAAAGATGGTGAACCAGCAATTACAGGGGACTCTGGAAATTGTGGATTATCTGGATTCTCGTCCAGCAGGATTCAGGGTTGAGTATGGAGCCAAAAGACATATTAATAGATGACTTGTGACAGGAGTGGGATAAAGTGAGTGTGACATCCTTGTCCTACTGGATCTCTTAATTGCCTTCAATACTGTCTATAGCATTGGTTCTCAACGGGGGCGCCCCCCGGGGGGCAGTGGGAGGATGCTGAGGGGCGGTGAACTTGTTTTGGGCGGTAGGGGGCGGTGGGCATGTTTTGGCATTCGAACTTAATTTTAAAACTCCCCAAAAAATTTATTAAATCGATTATCCGGTTTACACCATTTGTACCAGCAATAAAACGAACTTACGCGACGGCTGCCCTCACGCACTTCTAAGAATGGTGAGACGAATTTGTATTCTAGGTAGGATGACCTTGAAGAACTCGACACTACGATTCTTCTCCGATCCCAACCAGCACAGCACATGCGTCAGCTGTCTTCCCATACGATTAATCGCAGTACGTGCATTGAGCGTCCTTTCAATATGAATGTTTGATTTGACCCGTGTTTCTTGAGTTGCTTTTCGTTCGCTTCATTTCTGTTTTTTCCCCTCAGTTTCGATTTACTTTCATTGTTTATTTGGCCAGTCGGCTAGGTAAGTGCACTTATTAGTTCTTTATCGTGGTCGTGAATTATTAATTTTGAGAAACTAATGAAACTTTGAAAGCCAGCTTCCAGAATGGTGATCGTCTCACAGAATTTTGGCTTCAAAGTAACATCAATCGCCTCTACCCAGGACTGTGGACTATCATCAAAAAAAATTTTAGCATATTTTTTTGCTTTTTTTAAATTATCTAATTAAGAATAAAGAATTTTTAAACATTAAAAAAGCATTTGCAAAAAAAATTAAAAATAAAAAATAAAAAAAAATAAAAAAACGAGCATCAAAAAAATAAATAAACATATTTACAGCATTTTGAAATAAATGTATTTACATAAAAGAGCATTTAAGCATTTTTTTTGCATTAGTCATTTTAATTTTAATAAAAGGAATGCAATTACCTTCCAGGGCAAAAGTATCGAGTTAAATCGAACAAATTTGGTGTGTAAGTCTACTGAAAAAAATTACTTAAAATTTTTGCCTTTTATAATTCAGTAACTCCCCCCCCCTCCCCATACCCTAAATTACAGGATTTTCACAAAGGAGGGCATTGAAAAATTTTCCGCTCCTTAGGGGGGCGGCAGCTTCAAAAAGGTTGAGAATCACTGGTCTATAGTATCTTTTTGGGTCCCCAGCAAAGGGTGGAAGTAGGTAGTACCTACTGTACTGAAGTGCTGTAGTGACTTTATTCCTTCCTAAGTGGACAGTTCTAGTCAGTGCCTATGGTGGGAAAGAGAGGTCTTCGGCTCTCTAGTATGGGGTGCCCCAGTGCTCAACTCTCTCTTCCAACCCATGGGGGAGGTCATTCATAGACATTTGGTAAGGTATCAATGTGCGGATGATACCCAGTTCTGTATCTCCATCCAGATTCAAATGGGAGATGTGGCTGAGGTCCTGACCTGGTATTTGGAGGCTTCTAGAGTTTGGCTGAGGAGAAACAGGCTAAGACTCAATGCAAGCAATTTTAGGGCTATTCTAGTTTTGATTCTGGATAGGTTATGATCTCCCTGAGAGTGCAGACTTACAATCTGGAGTCAAATTCCCAGTGGAGGCCACAGCCTAGAAGGTCTTTGCCCACATTCACTTGGTATGCCAGTTTCATTTATTTATCAATTCAATTTGTATAGTTACCACTCACTGACCAGGAAACATAATGCTAAATCAACTATTGATCTTCTTCGCTATCTAAGGAGTCTAAACGGCATGTTTCATGATGCAGCACTAGAGAAACTAAACCACATTGCTACTGCAGCTCTGGTATCCATAATTACTAAGTTAGGTGAATCACTCGAAATAAATGATCAATATATTGTTTCTTTCTCATCCCCACTTTACTCCTATTACCACTGTACTATTACTGAAACCTGGCTGTTCTTATTACAATGTTAATCATTCTTGCATTAATTTTGCTGTTTTTTTTATAAGCAACCTTGTAGATTTTTTAGATCAGAAAAATATATTTTTAATAAATAAATTCATATTATAGCTGTTACAGAAAATAAAGGAAAATGGTGCATATTTCTTTCATATTTTATTATTATTCAGCTACTATTTTTCAAAAAATTAGTAAAACCTAAAATACAGTAGGAAGATAGCTGTAGAATTGAAGATATTTCTTCAATTCAATATATGTATGCTTGGACCAATCAACAGCTGTTTAAATGGAAAGTTACTACATAGTGGTTAATAATGCAAGATTTCATACTTTATTAATTTGGAAAGTATTCATGCACCAAGCCTAGGTTCATTTCAATACATGAAGTCAACTCCCCTTGCCCCTAAAAAATGAAGTTTGAGAAGGAACACTTTCAGAACAACCCTAAAAAACCCATGTTTTATTCTTAAAAAAGAAAAAATTCAAAATGTTATTTATTCATAAAATATATTTTTGCTCAGTAACAATATAACAATCCCAAAGCATGGATTATGTCGGCCTACAATATTTGAAAGAACTTTATACCCCAAGTTCTCTTCCCTCTGAAAGAAAGGAAACAGTGGTACAAAGGAAAAAAGAAAGAGTGGTAACTCCACCCATGATCAGGTGTGATCCCTGATTTATTTTTCTCTAGGGCAAGAGCCAATCATAGGAAAAAAAAATAGTTTTGAAGTCCTTTAGACAAGTAGGTAATTCTCTACTCATTAGATCCCAACTTTACATATAAACTAGACAAACTAACAATTAAACAGATATGCCCACTCCCAGGCCAAATTTAAGAACAGAGATAGGCATAAAGGCCTTGATGTTTAATTTCTAGTTTTCCAGTTATTAAGCATCCACAAGGGAGAAGTATACAAACAGAAACAATTTGGATTCTTACATTTGTTTCCTACTGTGTTATTCCAAATTGCATATTTTACATAGTGAATCTTTTAAATATTAAATGTTTTCTTGAAAAACATATTTGCTGTATTTCTTACAATAAGCACACTAACCCCCACAAGAATTTTAATCTCATTAAGGCAAGCCTTGTTCTTGGAACTCTAGCTTATTTTTTTCATAATATAAATTCTGTTATATATAATAATGTTTTTAAATGGCACAGCACTGGACATGAAGAAAACATGTCAGATTGCATTTGGATGGCTGGAACAGTATTGAAAACCTACTTTGGTGCTTACTTCTTTGTTTCCATCATGTCCATCCAGAACAGGCTAAGGGTGCTTTTTCTTCATTACGATACTCAGAAGGGAGAAACAGAATATTTTGGGAGCATTATGAATAATTTCTTACAGATGAAGTCCATCAGATCCAACATGATTTGCACTCTAGTGCTGGGATAGGCCAAACCATTGTAGTCATAGCAATTTATTGTCCTATTATTCTGAATTACTTTCAATTTGTCAATCTTAAAGATATGAACAGGATTTATGGAAAGGTAAAGGTTACTTGTTTGTGCTTCCCTTATCTTTCCTGGTTGATTAAGCTGGATAGGATCGAACTGGCATCATGTTTAAGAGAAGGATCTGCCTTGTGGCTAGGGTTTATTTTCCTCTACTTAAAGGAGGCAATTATTAGATATTTGTTCTTGAGGACCACAATACAGTCAGTGTAATGTAAGTTTTAAAAAGAGATCAAGACGATATAGGAAATTATAAACCACTTAAACACAAAACATAGAAATTGCAGAAGAATAAGAAAGCAATACTTTTTTTTACAGTAGAAACTCTTGTCTCACTAATATCCCATACTTTTAAAAAAATACCATCAAGGCTGGTGATAAGGATAAAGATGAAGTAGTGAATTTGCAGACTTTTATTTTCAAGTCCTTCATCAAAGGCTTTTAAGCAAACTCAACAACCATGGGATAAGATGACAAGTGCTCTTATGGACTGGTTACTAGTAAAAGAGATTAAGGACAGAACAATAATTTTCATATATGAGAGGTATGCAAGTAGAGTCCCTAGGGATCGCAGCTTGGATAGTTCATTTTTGTTTATCTGTACATGCTCTGAAGTTGGGAAAAAGTAGTGAGGTGGCCAGATTTTCTGATGATACCCAAGCTGTTCACATAATAAAACCAGCAACAGATTGCAAAGAGCTCCAAAAGGATCATCACAAACTGGGAAAATAGGCTTTAAAATGGCAAATGCAGCAAAATGTAAGCAAGTGTAATGTGACACATATTGGCTCTTAAAACTCAGCTTTTACACACACATTAATGAGTTACAAGCTAACTGTGACTGATCAAGAAAGGGGCCTTATTTAATGAAAGTATCAATCCAGTGTGCTGCTGCTGTAAAAACAAAACAAACTGCAATTCTATGGTTGAAATCTTAGGAAGGCAATATAAAACTGCTCTCATATAAATCTACAGTGAGATTACATTTAGTACATATAGTTCTGAGCATCAAATACCTCAAAAAGGTAGAAGAAAGCTAGAAAAAGTGTTGAAAAGGCAATGCAATGACTGAAAATAACAGAAAATATAAATTCATGCATAATATGGAAATACAGATAGAAGGAAGTGTTTTTCCATCTCTCACAATGTTAGAATTCAGGGTCAATTAAGCTGCAAGATTTATTGCCATCAGATGTGATATTGCCACCAATTTAAACTGTTTTAAAAGAAGACTGGACAAATGTATAGAGGGTGGGGCTATCAATGGCTAGGACATGGCCCATTGTCCTCATCCAAGCAGGGGTCTTCCTGTGTTCTGAAAGGATCTTTTGGCTGGGATACTGCCCGAAAGAAGAGATTACAAAACTCAGCTGGCTGTGCTTTGCCATATTGTCTACAACTCTTACTCACAGTTTATGCCGGAAGTGGCAAATCCACAGACCTGGTCCCCACAGATTGCCCTACCCAAACACAGCAGCAACATTATGTTTATTGGTGCAATTTTATCTTCTTTAAAAAAACAAATTGTGAAATATCTAATCCATGAAAGACTTTATTTTCTATACCCCCCTTTCTAATAATTAAAAAACAGGTTGAAAACAAAATCAATGCTACCCAATTTGGTGTTGGCAGTGCAGTATCAGTTATATACCTTGCAGCCCTAGGAGGCCAAATAAATACAGAGGAAATTGTCCATACCTGGTTTAGTAAGTCTTAACATCCTGTGTAAAAGTATCCACTCTTAATGGATTCATAAATGAACTTTATACAGGGTCTATGGTAACCTACTAGAGAAAGGGGGAAAATCTCTATAGAAAGATTTTATACAATCATTTATTTTTATTCATTTTATTATTAAATTTGTATGCCGCCCATCTCCCCCCAACAGGTGACTCTGGTGAACCGACAACGGGTGACAATCATGCCCTTCTTATTCTGTTATGCAAGGTAATTGTTGCTCTTCTTTTCTGTAGGCTTTAAATGATATGAATTGGTAGTGGTAGTGGTGGTCAACATCTCAATTATGTGAGATAAAGGAGCACATGATCCACTGGTCATTCATATCATAAAAGCCACTCGATGCTCCTATTGACCATTATAAAAATTAGGAGGAAGAGTACTTGGCTGATCCTTTCCAAAGTATTTACTCTACTGAACCATTTTTCTTTTTGGCTTTCCAACAACAGTGTTCTTTTCTAAAAATCAGGTGGAAAGTATATAAGTTTTAAAATGTTTATTAAGCAACTTTTAAAAAAGTAATTTTGGAACTCCCATTTCATTATGGAGTAAAATTAAGCACTGAACGTAAAGGAAATGATACAATATCATACAACTTTTCAGAAAGGTTGAGAGCCTTCCATTTAGTAGAATCCCTACCCCACCTCAAACTGTTTTTGCTACAGTTGCCAAAGCTGTGTTTGCAAAGCCTGAGGGAGAAAGACAGATTCGTTATGGTACTGACTCAAGAGACACATTTACAGCACTGTTTACCAGAAGCACAGGATTCAAATTAACATGCAGGTACAAGTCCATGACTGTATTCAGCTGCCTGTTTCTTAAAGTGCAAGGGGAGACTCCCAAAGGACTAGTTGCTAAGCAAAGACAGATAAGGAAGAGAACAGCAGAAACAGATTTTTTAAGAAAAGATAACCCAAAAAAATTGAAAGGGGAAAAATATGGAATTCACATTATAATTGCAAGCACAGTTTAAAATAAGGCTCAGATGGCTTTATCTTCCCACAAGCCCAAATTTAGCACTACTCAACCACCAATTTACAATATACATACAATCTAATAGCTTCAAATTACATTTCTAACCTAACTGAATTAGAGGCAAGAAGTATTTTGAATTGCTAAAAGGCTGGGAGATGAGCATAGCCAATAAACAGCTAATTGCATAGATCTTGCAAACAAAGATCAAAACAATAATAAATCAGAAAGAATTTGACACATCAGTTTCATGTTATACCTGAGAATGTAGGAGAAATCAAATGCAGTCATACATAAACATGGACTACCTTCTCATCTGGCTAGATGATTATTAGTATCCATTTCAGATCAGACTATGAACTTTTTCATATCCAAGGAAAATGGACCAGTCCAATAGGATCCGGTACCAAATCCTGCCTAATCTAAAGTTCTAGGAACAATGCTGCCCCTTAAATATTTCATGGAAATGAATATTTAACTTCTCTAGAAATGTAGAAACTTAAAGACAAGCAGAAGAAACATGTGCTTGTGTTCCTGAAATGAACCCATTTCTCAGGAGCAGACTGTTATCAGAGTTGCTTAATTAACAGTTATTGAGTGCAGTAACATACATTATGCTATTGTGCCTTTACATTTTGAATCACTTTACTGCAAGAATATTTTTGTCTTCCCAGTTGCAGATGTTTAACTTTAGCTTCAATTGTTTTCTGTGTTCCTTTAAAGGCTTTCAACCAATTCTCACTTATATGGTGCTTCTCTATAATGTTCAATCAAGCATCCACAAATGGAGCTACTGAGCTCACATTTACCATTTTACTACAGCAGATTTCTGTTGTCTTTCTTTAGTCCCTTCTTTTGTTCCCCTTTAAAGGCTATGTTTACAGACCCACTCCAAGAAAATGTTAGTAAAGAAGACACTGCAGTGCTCTGAACTTAAAAATTTTTTCTGGCTTCCTCTAATTTTCCAAAGTGTGTTTGGGGTGGGGGTCGGGGGTGGTGTTCGTAGCATTATAACTTACTGGTCAGCAAGTTACAATACTTGGGAAACTTAAATTTATTCTCAGAAAGCATTTTTCCAATTCTCAGGGAAAGTGTTACTCATTATTATTCTTCACTACTAACAAAACCTTGAGTACTCTCATGAGACATGAACCAAAGCTGTTTGCAAGTGGGCAGCCATAGAAAATGAAATTATGAAATAAATAAATAAATAAACTGCAAAGAGAAACAATGCTGTTAAAATTCTGTGAATGCATTTTAACCATTTCCATAGTTTTGATGATTAATAAACCATTGAAAGTTTAATACTACCATTTCAACACAATTTTTTTCCACTGGAAAATGAAAAAAGTTTCTTAGCCAAATTACATGCTGCCCTAATATTATTTAAATATTGTATATGGCATATAAAGCAATGCGAAAACTATTGAGTGTAGGTCTTTTCAAGTTAAGCTGTATACTTATTATACAAATAATAAATATAACAGGAGGTTAAGAGACAGATTGACAAATATAACTGTTCTATGATAGCTCTCATGGCAGAGACGTTTTTCTTAAAAATACAACAAAATGTGTTCCACCACTTGGAAAATTCACATATTTATTATGGCTTAAATTTGTATAACCTAGAGCATCTGATTAAGTAGATCAGAGCTGAGCAGGAGATAGATCAGGATAAATTGGTATATTTGGGGAAATTTGAATTATATTGGCAAGGATTACTGACTCTCCATTTTTAACACTGGCAACAAAACAACTCCTCTTGCTCTGCCAGTTGAGAAAATAGAGTACCCAGGAATGATTTTATACAAAAACTCAGTTTCAATTTCTGAGCTCAAACAAAATTCCTGGGCTCAAGACTTCGATTTGTTCTTTTTAGGATAATAATAACAACAAGAACAGCTGCTTATATCCTGCAATGATACCTTTACCACCATCAAACAACATCTGCCTATCCCAGGTCCTTGGGAAGGACTCAATAGGTGGATAAAAATGCAAAATCCTCTCTAAACATCCAGCTGACTGTGCAACTAACAATAATAATGTAAATCAGGATACCTACCTGCCAATTCCCACTTCAGTCTACAAAAACAGTATCAAAATGAAAAGCAGTCTTTGGGGTCAAACAATCAACCTAATACTTAGATTTTAATGTATCTAAATACAATAATATAGTAAAGATAGCCTCAAGCTGGACTCCTGGTGATTACACTGACACACCCTCACAGTTTGTGGGGGAACAGTACAGAAGTAGCTTGCTATTGCTTTTTTCATGGTGTTTTTTAAATTTCTTTTTAGTCTCACCCATAGCCTTGGAGTAGACTTTGTAGGAGAAGAACTATGTTAATCTATAGTGGAAAGAAATCAGGAGCTTGATAGCACCTTTTCTGACTAATACGTTTTATTAAAAAGCATAATCTTTTGTGAGCTTAAAAAGCTTATGCCTTTTAATAAAATGTGTTACTCAGAAAAAGTGTTATTAGACTCCTCCTGATCTATGCCTTGGTCCTACCCAGTGATCTCTCATCCAAGTACTAACCACCCTGGACTTCACTCAGCTGCAAAGCCAAGATAAGGTCATCCATGTATCACCACCTGTTGAGACTAGTATCCTTTCCAAAAGGTGGATCACTAACTTGTTCATGTTATTCATACTCCATCTTTGTATTTGGAAGGGAAATCTCTAAACTTAAGGACTTAAAAAAAAGCATGATATTCTTTTGAGTATAGCCTTCATTTGCTGTTCAGTAATCACATAAAGTGTTAATGTTTAAATATCTAGCAGCCCAGGACAAAGTACAGGAACATCGTGATTAGCAGCATGGGTTGAGATGCTCAGTTTAAGATTCTTTTCAGACATCACTGCTGCTATCCCTTCTTCCTGCTATAATATAAGAACAATGTTACCTAGCCTTACATTCTCAGTGAAGTGCATAATTCTGGAGCTCTGGAAAATAGCTACCACACAGTGGGGATGAATAAAATAGTTTCTGAGCCTACACCTAGTTCATAATGTGATATAAACAGAACTTTTTGGATCACAGGATTTTGACTTCTGTTATACCCATCATCCATGACAATACTATTTTTCACATATAAATGTGACAGAGATCCTACTCTACAGTCTCTTTATCCGCATTCTGTTGGGTCTTGAGCTTAGACTGAAAAAGCTTCATAAACAGTTATGCACATGTCAATTTCTGAAATAAAAATATTGATCTTAATGGGACAAAATATTTCTTTCCTCCAAACTGAGACCAGATTTTGTAATGCAGCCTAGTTCTGATCCATTAGAAGCACAGATGGGATTGTGTCAAGATGTTCTGCATTATGTTCATTCCAAAACTGAAATATGTTTATACCGGAATCAAATTGCCAGAAAATGCTTTTTGGTTTCAGCATCAGATAGCATATCCTTAAAACCCTTGCATGCAAAAACTCAAGCACAGTTCTTTTTTCTCTTTGCAATACTGATGAAGCTTTTGGTCAAATAATGACTATTTAAAGCATCAATGACCAACTGATAAAGTCATGGTTGGTATCTAATCCTATAAAATCTTGTGATGTGTAGTGAGACATCACTCAAGCCAAAGTATTTATTCTAGGCACAAAATCTAATGACAAAGGGACATCCTTTTATTTCATTCAAGGAGCAATTGGGGGGAGATGGGCGGGGGACAAATTTAATAAATAAATAAATAAATATATCACAATTCTCAGACTGTAGGTTGCAACTCCCAGGGATATTGTGAACAATTTAGAAGAGGATTGCCAATTTTTAAAAAATTTTCTCTGGCATGTTAGTCAAGTTTGGACTTTGGATTTTTCTATGCTCACCAATCTGTTCCTTTTTTTTGGCAGAGGCATGAGGATTCTGCAAACTCAAAAAATGTTTGATTTAAAGTACAACATGTGTTTATATACAGTTTTTTGAAATGAAAATGTTTATAGTCACTTATCTATTTCTTTTATAAAATGTTTTAATTTTATATCCATTAAAATCTACCATTATATCAAAATTATCTGTAAAGTTTTGTGATTTGCTTTGACTACAGCATTATGTATTTTATGGAATAAGGTTTTTAATGGCATTAATATGGACAAAATTCTAATTCTGCAAGATATAGCAACTGGTATCTGTTGATTATTTGGAAAACTAGTTCCATGTTGGTAGTCCACTGACACCACCAATAGTGGGATTTGGCTTGCCTTAGAAATATTTGTCCTCTCTAACATCATTGCTGGCATGGCATGTAATAGTATATCCATAATCTTTGGAGCATCTATAAAAGTCTACATGTTAGTGATGTTCAGTTTTTCAATCTATTTTACAAATAAAATATTTGTAAATATAATTATTGTAGCTTAAAATTTCACAATACAAGTAGGCTCATTTATTTCTTGCTCAACCCTAACCTCAATGAAATCATTTGTTTTATTCCTGGGAGGTGGTAGAAATTCATTTATCTTTTTAGCGGGATTGCAGCTTCACTAAGTTTGAGAACCCCTGGCTTAGATTAAAACTACGTACTATTCCTTCCTACTGCTTTTGACATGGATAGTGTCTCTACTCCAGCAAATCAGCATTGTTTTAACAAAACCTGCATGGAGACTTTCAATTCATATTTGTATATAGAGAAAAAACACCAGTATAGTTGTTGAAATGGCCTTTCTTCCTTTTTTTTGTCTGCCAGTGAGATTTGGCTGATTATTACAGTTGTTTTGAATGCATTCTACTGATATATCTGAGCAATATTTATGTAACTGAGTTGTCGATTAATGAAAGTTTGCAGAACCAACATGTGTGAATTTATCTGCCATCAGGCAAAAACTTTTTGGACATGATACTTTATCACTAGTGTCAGGCAAAAAAGGAACTAGAGCCACTGAGGTACTGCAGTGGTCTAGGATTACAGGAAACATACTAGTGACTTTGGGCACATCATTATCTCCCAGTCCAACCTAATGCACAGAGTTATTGTTGCTATGTAAACTATCATGAGCTCTTATAGAAAAGAGAAGGCATAAATTATGTATAATTTTCTTTGTCAAGAGATTTAACCATTTATCTCAGTTCCTAATAGTCATTAAACATACATAGTACTAGAATAAGACAAATGATTTTTAAAAATTAGAATGTCAAAGGAAAAATGAATTCTAAATTAAGATCAGAGAAACTGACTCCTCCATTTGTGGTCAGCAAGAAGCTTCACTATCAAATGCACATATAACGGAAGTGGGAGTCATATAGGATGATGATGATGATGATGATGATGATGATGATGATGATGATGATGATGATGATGATGATTTAAGTTTGGAAACTTAGCTGCTTAATAAATATTTTATTTCAGAAAGTAAAGCTAATTTCTACAATTAGATTTCCTTAGCTCAATAGTTATCCTTAATCCTAAGGAGCATCAAATCAAAGGATGATTGCAAAAGTCAGAGAGCTAACAAAAATTGAAAAGAAGCACCAAAATGTTTTGCAGTATTTTACAAAAGCATAAATGGAAAATCTGAGAAGAGATTAGTAATGTTGATGGAAAAATTTTTCTACTTCACTTCGACCAAATTCTCAAATTCAAAATTGTAAACCTTCCAATTAAGAGAAAAAGACTTGGTGGAAAAACTGATGGCATGAAAACTTTAACTTCTTTCAAATAAGAAAGTTAATACACACGTTTGGAATAAATGCCCAGCTGATATTACACAACTCTTAGAGGCAAATTTAATATTTTGAATAATTTAATAAACCAGCTCAGGCTGTTAAGAGTCTATAATATCATTCAAAATCTGCATTTTGAATGTATATTTACATTTACATGTGTACATTGCTTTAAAAGAAATAGCTTGGGTTGAAGTGCTTCTCACAGGTAACCTCTGCTGTATAGTACTGAAAGTTGAAGATGTTGTGGAATAATCTAACTATAGTATGCTTTATTTTTTGGTTGATCTTTGTCACACTAAAGAGTGGATATTATTAGTCTTATTTTGTAACTGGGGAACAGAGGGCAGCTAGCTGAGGCTAAGCAGAGAGCCTAAACCTAGAAATTATTTTTATTTATTTATTTATATATCACATTTGTCACTGCCCATCTCGTTAAAAGCTACTCTGGGTGGTTTACAAAGCATTGCCTATAATTTTCAAATTATAGGAAATACGTTACATGCATCACCATCTTTATCAAAGCATTTCACTGCAAGACAGGACATTAAACTATTTTAAGAGCATTATGAGCTCATTGCTTTACAGGTGGAATATATTTATCATCAGAACACAAACCTCAATGAAAAATATGGACGCAATAAAATGCATATATTTTAATGAATGACAAATAAAAACCAGTATGACAGTAATGCCTTTTGATTGTTTAATGAATTAACTAGAGAAAACAATGTAAAGTAGTACATAGAAAGATACCTTCCAAATGTATAGTTTCCATTCAACTCTTCTTGTGTTCTTAATTAAATCAACTAATATACTCACTAGTACTACCAACAATGTATGTTTACGTGACAAGCAGTGGAGGAAAGGTAATTAGCAATGCATTCATATTTCTTCCATCCATTCCCACAAATAGAAGAACAAACCAGAAAAAGGAAAACTTTGTGTAATGTCTGAACCAGAAACTACAGTGTACAGTGGTACCTCGGTTCACGAACTTAATTCGTTCCGCAACTCTGGTTGCGACCCGAATTGGTCGCAACCCGAATCAAATTTTCCCATAAGGTTCAGTGTAAATATGGTTAATCCATTCTGACCCCTCCGAATTTGGTCGCGACCCGATTTTGGTCGTGTCCCGAATCAAATTTCCCTATAAGGTTCAATGTAATTACGGTTAATCCGTTCTGAACCATATGTATTTTTTTAAAAAACTGCAAAAATATGAAACAAAATACAGTACGAAGAGAGAAAATGCTAACCTTGCTCGACGCGACTTCTGGCATGGAGGACAGGAAGGCGGGTGCGGAGGCAGTTATTGCTTGGAGGGAGAGTCCCCCTCCCTACAGGAAGCCATGACCATGTGTCACGGGAGGGAAAATGGCCGCGGATCCTGTTCGTCACCCGATCCGGCATTCACAAACGGAGGCAAAATTTTGCGAACAGAGCTGTTTGTGACCCGAATTGGTCGTGAACAGAAGCGTTTGTGACCCGAGATACCACTGTATTTTGTCTGAACAAGCCAAGACTTCAAATAATCACAATCCTGATTTACAGAGATCTTCCTATATTGGGTTTGTGTATAACTGCAATGATTCTGCATTCAGATATCAAATAAAACTTTACATCTCATTTATTTACCAGCTTATGAAGCATGAACAAACAGGCCATATGCACCAGTATAGTGTTTGTTCACATTTAGCTTACTGAGACAGAATTCATGGCCTAGAATGATGCATAAACCTAGACAACTATCAAATATGACAATACTGGTATTCAATTGCAATTGTACAGTCACAATTGTCAATCAGCCATAATGAGTACAAACATGCGCATTCATAAATATAAAGCCAAAAAATCTTCTACAATCCCTATTGTTTGTGTAGTGTTTGCTACTCTATTTTTGCTTATTCCTTATACCCATTCCTCAGTTAGTGACTACCTCAGTTAGCAACCATTCACAAATAGGATGGTAATAAAAAATTCATTTTCCAACCAATGTGTGCATGTATGACCAAATTTTGGGCACCTGACAACAACTCATGCTGGAGTGAGAGCTAACACTGGCATAGCGGTACAAGAGAACTTTATCTGAACGAGACGAGAGCAACCAGACATCTTTGCTCTCTCTGAGTCACATGTTCACTTAGCGACCATTTCACTAACAACCTAGTTGTTGGAATGGAACTCAGTCACTAAATGAGGAGTGGGTACAATTCACTTAATTTACACAAAGCAGTTGAAATTGGAATGGTTTTTAAAAAAAGCAGCAACAAAAAACAATTTCAAATGTCACAGGGTCCACAACAAAAGCTTTAAGTCAGGTTGCATTCAGTAAGTATAGGACAACATAGTATGTAGTAGACATCAATATGAATTTAATGTTCTAATATCAACCCTTTAAAGTTATATAGTTGAATCACAGCAATAACGTATCACCTGTTAAAGAGAATATAGTTCATGAACTTGTCTGCCAAGCTGATAACTGTCTTCAGAACTGTCACCTTTCAAGCCCCTTAAAACTAAATAAGAACAGATCACTAAACAGACTGGAGTGCATGTGTCCAATATAGAAAATGGATATTGAAACTTATGTTAATTTCAAGTACAAAACATTTCTTTTAAATTACCCCCATTATATTAATCTTTGAAAGCAAGTATATTTTAACATTATTCTTCACTTTTATCTTAAACTTGCTTTAATTCATAGAAATATTGATGTTCTTATGTAAATGTTTCTTTCTTACCTCTCAAATTTCTAGGATTTATTTGTTTTGTTCGAGGCATTCTCATCCAGTCATAGGTAGTTTTGCAGAAATGGAGAACAAATCAAAAGCAGATCCATAAATATGCCAATGGGGTCAATTAATCCACATACTGGGGGGAAAAGATTAGATTAAGTAATGTCAGAAGTAGTGGCCTAAACATATAACGTCAGTTTAATGAACTATTTACATTATAACAATATGGATAGCCTGTAATCACATGAGACCAGGCTGACCTTTACATGCAAAGTAATCATTACTTCATGCTTGTAAATTTTCATAGAACATTAATGACACAGAAGATAATAGTCTAGAAGCAAATATCCCATTAGTTTGTAGCACAGATAATCTTTAAAAATGATGTACTTAGGACTAAAAGTTTAACTATCTCATTCTTTAATATTTACACCCAAGATAATTTTTTATACAATCACCTCCTTAAACACAAATCACAACTTAAAAAGCAATGCATTAATCTTGACTTACTGAAGTCAACATATAGAACACTCTAAAACTGTATCCACAATTGTATTAAGAACTGAAGTATTTTAATGTTGCAGCCCATTTCTAATGGAAGTATCTCAACAGGGCAATCCACTTTCATTCCAGTCTGAGTAGAGTTTTGCTTTACCTGTCACCATGTTAGGTCATCAAAACATGTGATTAGAAAAATAGATTCTAATACTAAGTTTGTGACAAAGTTGCTGGGTCAGATGAGAATCTATTAATTCCAGAATTCCTTTTTAAGGAACTGCAACCAGGTGCCCCTCAAATCCTTCATGAAGGAGATGCCTCCCCAAATAGTTTAAAAACTCCACTGTCAAAGTATTTATTATGTGCATATAATGAATAATCTAATATAGTATTCCAATTCTGTTTTACTAACGTTTTCCCAGATCTTAGTCAGATATTTTGTCTAAGACCCTTAGACAAAAGCGCTAACAACTTATTTTGGATTTTTATCAAACACAAATTATGCACCCTGAGTAATTACAACATTTCCTTTATATTGCACAAGAAAAAAATAACTAATCCACTTTTCCTACACTGCTTGTTTCAGATAGTTTTCAATAAAATTTATATCCTATTTAGGATATGTCACCCCAATAGAATGAATACATTATTAGAGAACTCAATGTACAGCCATCTTTCTCCCCTGAAACAATTGTTGGGAATCATATAAAGCAGGGAGAGGTTCAAAAATGAATATTTGCTGAGGATCTCCCAAGGGAAATATTTATATAGTACAATATTGTACTGCAGGGAGGAGTTATTTTCTTTGACCCCAATATGAGAAGAACTTGCTTTTTTCTCCCCTTGTTTCAGAACTTTTGTCTTTTTAAAAATGTTATTACTCTTCAGGGCCTTGCTAGGTAAGCAAGAATGTGAAAAATCCTACCTGAGACATGGATAGGTCTTCTATTGGCAATCAAGTTTATTACCAAACTTATGTTGCCAACGTCTTAGACAAAACAACAATATTTAAAGATTTCAACCTCTCAGTCACAAATCATCACAAAAGCTGGTGTGCTGACTGGTCACCTATTACGGCAGATGAATCCTTTACCCTAGCGATTCAAGAATTTTTAGACTCAATATATAAAAAGCGCATTACATAATATTTACTCTTTTAGAGTAGTACTTCCGCTGGCCACCAGCAGGATTTCCCTTCCCTTTTTAGAATAGTTAAGGACATAAAAGACGCCTGGGTGACAATTCTTTAAAATAGGAAAACATCAAGAATCTCTTATGTGATTAGCTGAGGAAGGGCACAGGGAAAGAATAGCGGGGGGGGGGGGCATTCGAATTAACAAAACAACATTACGGAAAAATGGAATTGAAATGAGACGCAGTGACGGCGCGTAGCCCTGTGAGAAGTACTGTTGCAAAGGGGAAAAACATGAATGAATAAAGAGGGAGGAGCTTGGGAAAACCCCTGTGCAACGCAGAACTGAACAAAGCACAGCACACATGCCAGGAGGTGGAGGAGAACGAGTGCAAACCGGGACCGACCCGAGGGAGGGAGAGCTCACCAGGATGCCTTGTTACCACAGCCACAGCCCAGACGCGAAAACCTACCTTGCCGAAGCTGTAGACGCCACAGAATACAAACGCATGCAGCCGAAAAGGACAGGAGGGGACAGGAGCAAACAGGAGCAAGCACGCAAATGCAAGCCAAACCAAACCGCGCCAGCCACAGCCTACAACCCGAGCCATGCAGGCTTCTCTCCGGCCCTTGCATTCGCGGCTCATCCCCGACTCTCTCTGCCCCGCAGCTTTCATGATTAAAGGAGACTTCGTGGGGGGCAGTGTATTCCCCCAGCATTGGAGGCAGAGAGGTTCAGTGGGGCTAAAAGAGGCGGCCAGCAGGGAAGCTGGCAGACGGGGGGGGGGGCGCGCCTGGCTCTCCCCTTCCGCCACCCTTCCTGGATCTCCCCGCAACCCTGCTCAGCAGGCAGCCAGAGCTGCTGCCGCCGCCGCCGCCGCTTCTCTACTGATGGCGGCGCCGCCGTGAAGAGCAGCAGCCACCGCGGCAGCAGCCGGGAAGCACGGCGACCCCAGCACGGCGGCGACGTCTGGTATCCTCCTCTACTTGACAGCCTCCTCCACAAACATGACCCGGCGCTAAACCCCCCTCCCCACAATCCTCTTCCTCACTAAGGCCTCCCCCCTCTGCCACACGCATTCCTCCCCCGGCTCCGCACAGGCACATAAACACGGCAGCGCCCCCCAACCCTCCAGCGCCTTCTCGGTTCAGCTCCCTCTACCCCAGTCACTCCAGGCACGCCGGGGTGGGCCGAGAGGGCCACCGAAACAGCCCGGAGCAAGCCCGGGGACTGAAAGCGGGCGAAGCTCCTCTGCTACGCCAGGTGCCCACATCCGCGGTTCACCCTCGATGAGCACTTCGGCTCCGTCCTCGGGGGCTGCAGCAGAACCACGCCGGGCCGTCCCAACTTCCACCCCAGCAGCTCTTGGCCCTCACACACCCTTCAGCAAGCGGTCTCCTCGGGGACCTTGCCTCATCCTGGCGGGAAGTTCAGCGCCCCTCCCTCCACGCCGAGAGTCACCGCCAACTCTCCCCACATCTGCTCCAACTTGGGAGCTCCCTGCCCGCCTACCATCTCCCCGGGGTCTTTCCCCCGTGGCTGCCTCCCCTCACGTCCATAGGTGTTTGCTCATACCCACGAGCACCAGCTCCAGCACTCCGTTTCTGCCCTCCGCCCCCAACACGCAGGTATTTCATTTTGCTCGAGAAGCGTTCTGGAGAGGAGCCCTCCTCAGACACTTCACACCCACGCATCTTTCGTTGAACTCGCACCTTATTCCAACACGCGCTCACTCCTAGGACCTTCGGCGCTGCTTTGCTCAGAAGCACCACCTTTCCCGCGTGTTCCACAAGTTTCACGGGCTACACGTCAACACAGGCTCCCCGGCTTCCACCCTCCCCGGCAAACCCACAGCCCTCCGCCCGCCCCTAGACCAAACACTGAGCCCCGGGGCTGCCTCCTTTCCTCCCTCCGTCGTTTACACCCTGGATTAGCAGCACAGACTGATCTAGCCGCCCCTCAAGCCCACCTTCCCATCCCTCCCGCCACTACACAAAGCAGGGCAGCTGGGCGAGAGGAGAGGGTGGCGGCGGTACCAGGGCAAGCAGGTGGACAGGAGAAAGTCCCTGCCCGCAGGGGCGCTGAGATGGGGTGGCCAAACGGGCTAAATGGGGCGTGCCAGGCACTCGAAGGAGGGCAGAGCAGGAGTTAGGCGGTCTTGGCGTGGAAGTTAGAGAGATAAAGGAGGCAGATGTACAGGATTCAGGAGCAAGCAGAAGTCCATAGGGCAAAGGGGGGGAGGTTCAAAGAAGGTGTCAATGGGCGGAGTCACCCTACAAGGCTGACGGGGGGCTGGGCTGGGCTTTTGCTGAGGCGGCCGCCGCCACTTCCCCCTTTTCTTTCTCCCCCCGCCCCCCTCTCTTTCTTGGTGCCCTTCCCCCATTCTTAGCAGGGGCGGGCGGGGGAGAGTCGAGCGCGCGATGGGCTACACCTCCGGGCCTTTGGGGGAGAGGAGATAAATGGAAAGGGGGGTTGTTTTACCTTCCCTCACTTTCTATTGCAGGAAGCGGGCCGGGTGACGTCATCGGGTCTCCCGGGCCCCGCCCCCTTCTCCGTCTGCCTAGCAGAGAAGGGGCGGGACTTGACGAAGGAAGGGGTGGCTGAGGGGGTTTCCTCGCTTCCTCTGGACCTCGACGAGGAAGAGCAGAAGTGAAACTAAGAATTTAAAGCAGGAGGGGGGAGGGGGAATTCCTTTGCTACCGTTCCAGATCGTCGCCATCCGAAGAATCCCAGCAGCTCGGAGGCAGCATTTGCCCTTCTGGAAAGCCCTGGGTTGAAGGGAGCTGTGCACCTTCGCAGGGGGCAGCGACCTTGGGTTTTTAACCACCATTGCTCTGAACGTTCTTTAAACTCCAAAACTATGTGCGGGTCTTCCCAGCCTGGCCTTCCAGCTGTGTTGGCTCTACAGCTCCCAGAATTCCCAGCCCGGCTGACTTGGGGGTTAAAAGGCTGAAACTTCAGCAAAAATATTTTACTTTACAACACCTTTTAGCACTGTCTGTTTCAGCAGCAAGCTACACCCCAATTTTACTGCAAGTGCTTATTAACAGGTTCTTTTTCACATACAGTTATTGACTGGCCAGCTTGCACAGTCATTCTCTTCCTCCCTCTTTTTTTAAATAAAGATTTCCCCAATCTTCCCAAGTGTTCTAAATGAATGGCATATATATGCTAAATTTCTATCGCTAATTAAGGCATAAATAGACTGAGGAAGAAGCCTTGTTTAGAAAAAGAAAAAATGCCAGGACAAATCAGATCCTTCATTTCAAGACACCCACCAAACAGAAAGCACTAGGTGGGCCACAATCTTCTTTCTGCCTAACTCTGGAGTAAAATTAAAATCTACTATTAAATCTGGTCAAAGACACAAAAGTATTGGAAAATGTAATAAACTGTGAAAAATTATGTGGTGATACTGTACAGCTCCTGCTATTAAATTTAATTATAGAAACACTAGCACAGCCTTTCTACAAGATACTGCAGTAATTTTGGATTTTTTCTTAATGGACAAAACCAGGAAAGTAATAAAAAAGAAATAGTAGGGAATTAGAATTAGAAACACATTTCCCCATTTATTCAGCACCAGCCAGATCCTAAGTGCTTTCAAGGGGACCATGTTCAAAGAATGCTCCATCAGCGTGATCTTATTTTTGCCACTGTGGTTACCTGTTGTGGTTGTCCACTATATCTTGAGTGATTCACAGGAGAAGATGCCTTCTAATGCTAGCACTCCACGGGGATGGTGCCATCACCCCGGAGTTTTTTACTTTTTTAACAGATTTTCTCTAGAAAGAAAAATGAAGGAATTTGTGAAGAGAAATAAGAGGAAAGACTTCATCTGACCCCATCATATCATCCTATGGATAAAACTGAGTACCTGTGCGATAAAAGCTTTTCCCGGAAGCTGCCCTCCGTCTGGCACCCCCGCCCCCCCCCACCCCACGCATAGGTAGCCCTATACGCGACCACGAAGGTAGCTCGTCAGCGCTCAGGGGGTCTTCCTTCTGGCTGAGCAGTCCCCAGCTTGCAAGCCCAGAAGCCCTTACATAAGGTCTCCACGGCTCGCTCTCTCCTTGGCGAAAGAGAACTCCCTCGCGAGCAGTAAAGAAAAGGTTAAAGCAAGGAGAGCGCGCTACCAGGCGTAGGAACTCGGGGGTTTGGGTGCTTTCCCTCCCCCGGCAAAAGTCCGAACTTCCCTGGGTGTAAACGACGGAGGGAGGAAAGGTCCTTCCCGAGGCAAGCGGCGGCAGTGTTGCCGCTCCCGCCCCAGCCCGGGTGCCCGTCGCACGCCCCCCTGCAGAGGCCCATCCCTCCAGGACAGAGACACGCACACCCTCCCTTGTATGCACATCGCTGGGGCTGCTGCTGACGCGGAGATCCCGGAGGTTCCTCCTTGCTGCTGGCAGGTCATGCAGGCTGCGCTTGCCGGCGCCGCCTCCTCCTCCTTCCTGGTTGGGTTTTCCCGTTCGCTAGGAGCCACGCTTAATCCCCTCCTACGCCTCCTTCCCGTTGCGACAGACCGAGCAAAACTGCGCGGCCAGAAACACACGCACCCCACCACGCGAGCGGGCCAAGCGCCCTCCCGCTTGTCAGATCTGCCCCAAAACCGGAGAAGGGAACTTACCCAAGTCGGCGCCGGTTCTTACTAGTTAAGTTTTAACGTGAAACGACAAAAGCCGAAAGAGAAGGAAAGCAACCCCCTTCGCTGTTGCAAGTGGGCGTGAGAGGAAATCAGAAGGGGAGGCGCCTAAGGCTCGCTCGTTCTCTCTCCCCCCCCCCCCGCCCGACGCTTGCTCCCCTTTGGCCCTGCCCGGGCTTTCGCTGCGCTGCTTTGATTGGCTTACTTTGCAATCATCAGCTGTTTATACAGATCGTCAAGAGGGCAACGGGATCTCCGCAGGATAGGGAAGAGTCCTCTGACGAAGTCTTTGCTAAGCGGAAAGCTTAATTTATCTTTTTAAAAAGTGTACACTATTTGTACGGTCTGAGTTTTTTTAAGATTGTCTAATACCAATAGCACGTTTTATTTTAAATAAATACCAACAAATGCAATTAGGTATTGCTGCTAAATAATTATACAGTAATAAATACAATAAAAATACCTAAATGAATCTGGTAGCTTTCCACGCTCATTTCTAAAACAGCACAATACAATGGTACATATTTCTCTTTACTGGAAGCATGCCTTACTTCATTTTTCTAAAACGTTCAAGGGAGTTCACAACATTAAACTCAGTCAAGCTTTCGTTCTACAGGGTTTACCTTATTGTAATCCCTACTGAATGCACTGACTTTTGAGAAAATTTCCTGAGTGAAGCTTACCCCTGCCTTACTTAAGTGTCATCAACGAAGAAGACCTCAGAATGCATCAGAGAGGGCTTTCAGAATCAGGCTGTAAGCTATTGTTACGAATTTAATTTATTTGCACTTTAGTAAACTTTCAATGGGAGAATGAGATTTTTAAAAAATACTTAAATTAGTCCTTTTAAATACAACTGATATTGTTATCCCCCAAACCTCAGGGGGTAATGCCCTCTGATTATTAAACACAATTGCTTTAGTCATTCTAAATCCCTTGCCTATTCTCCTAAAATGACTGAAAGGTCTTTAGCTGTTCAGTCCTATGTACATTTACATGGAAATATGTCTCATTGTTCCAATGGAGACCATTCCCAGGTAAGTTGCATAGGAGCCTTCCATCATTCCAACATCTGATCTAGCTTTAAACAGTAATTGCGAGGGACCATTTTAAAATAGTCCAAGTGCTTTTTTCCTTGATAATATCACACACTGTAGCAAAAAGGTTAACTGAATGACACTTGCAAACTGATTTTGAACACTTATTGCACACCTTGATTTGATCTGATAGAAGTAAACTGTTATTTACCAATTTTGCCAAATTCAGCTTATCACTGCAGTAGATAACAATCAGCTGATGCACAGCTTGGATTGCTACCCAGGTCTGAAAAAGCTCTTGGACAGAAAACCGGGCAAACCTAGCATAGGCCGATAGCATTGCTTTTAAACTTAGTTAATACAATTGGAAAGCTTTATTTCAGTCTATTAACAACCAGTTGGTCCAATCAAATTATTGTAGAACTTCACATAATTTCTGAATATAGTCTACTTAATTTTGCACTTGAAAAATGAAGTATCATTTCACCAGTAAAGTTTTGATTATTTTTGCTCAGCCATGGGGTGCTTTACAGCAGCTTCAAATTGGCACATACCTCAATATTCTGTCAGTGGTCATGATTATGTACAAACCCATATATATAACAGGAGTATTTGTCTGCACCTAGGCCAAGGGCATACTTACATAGTTTGCTGGTTTCTATCTTGCTTCTTACATGTTCACTGTAGTCTATTTACAGTGCCATGTAAAAAGTACATGTTGGCCGAACTTCATGTACCATTTGGCCAAGTACTGGGCCAATTATTTCAAGCACCCAGTACATTCACAATAGGCATGAATTTGCTGTCACGAAAAGCACAATGAAGGACATTTTCATCTAATCATGAATGAAGATTAGCAGCTTTCCATATCTCCATACCTGGTTTTAACTCTAGTTACCCTTTAAAACAGGAAAATGTTTTTAATATTTTTTATTTTGTCTGTATTTTTCTCTGTCTTTGTTGCATTTTTTGTCTTCCTTTCAGAGGTATGCCACTGAAATTAACTTTAGACTGGAAATGACAGTTAAAAAAAGAGCCAATTCATACTATTATTATTCAGTCATATGCGTAAGTTACAATTCACAAAAATATTATATTAGCATCAAGCACATTTCCAATTACACGAGCTATTGTTTCTTCCCTATAGGAGCTTGATATCAGCTTGAAATTGATGGGGACTTTACCACATATACCACATAATGTCCTACGAGTTATTTTTCCATATAAACCAATGGTAAATTTTTCTGTTTTCTGTACTCTGGATGTGGTGTCAGTATAATGGCATATTTAAAATTAACCCTCACCCCACCCCCCATCGTTTGATCATTGGCCATTTAGACTATCTGAAAGTCTGGCTTACTCAGATTCAGCCCAGTAAGAAAAGATTAACAAAGGGCTTTACAGATCACCACAGAAGCCCCTTGCCCACTTTTAATTGAAAAAAAAAAAGTCATTTGGACTACCAGTAGCCTTGTGAGTTGTTCCTTCATACACACACTATACCCATTATTTTTCACAGGTTTCAACTTGTGATCTGTTTTTTGGAAGAGATGTTATTCTTCATTCTTAATTTATTTACCCTGTTTTGAGAAGGTTTTGAATTGTAAAGCTAGCTGCTGCTTGATTGTGTGCATTTCAGAGCAATGTTCATGGTAATTTACAGGACATCCAGATGATATCATCTCTACAATACAACTTTAAAAAAAAAAAACTGGGGGGAAACTACCTTAATGAGGGAAAGATGTACCTATAGATAGCCTAACCCAATATCAATTTAGAATTATTGTCAGTAGCTTCCATTTCATTTATGGTCCCAATTCAAATTGCTGGTGTTAAGTTATAAAGTCCTTCATAGCTTGAGTCCACATTATCTGAAGAACATGATCTGATTATTGTCAGAAGCCCTCTTCCTGGTACCCTTCCATGTGAAGATGCTGCAAATAACTCTCCAGGAGCAGTAATAGTCCTCCAGTTCTGGAATGTGTTCACCATTTAGGCATGCTTTCTGCCTACTAATATTGTCTTTCCAATGTTGGGCAAAACTGTTCTTATTCTCCAAGATCTTGTTATCTATTAATATGTTAACTCTGAATTAATATATGGCAAATATACTTTTTAGTGTGTTAAATATTGCTTTAATATTTTAAAGTATTGTTTTTTTTTAAAGATTACATTTTGGTTTTAATATGGTAGACCACTCTGAAAAACCTTGATTTTGATGAACAGCATACATTTTCTTAAAACAAATAAATGTTGTAAGAATAAAGTTTGCACATTCTTCATGCTTTGTTAAGAGGAGTGAGAAGAGCAGAGTGCTGACAGCTTGTACAAAGAGATTATGTAGCAAATAAGAGGAAACTCTGGTCTCTAGGTATTGCAGAACTAACAACCTTTCTCCAAAGCAGTTAAAGTGCTATCTTCCCATCCTTAAAAGAGCATAAAACTGTATCAGCATAAAACTGGCTGTTCTCACTACCAACAGTTATGACGGTAACAGCAGGTTGATTCATAATTAATTTGACATTTTATCTTATTTTTCCTGATGTAAAATCTCCCATAATTTAATCTGGATTCTGAATTAATTATGAAGTTGGATCAGACCTACTGAATATCAGTGCTGATTCGCATCTTTCTGGATCATCACTTGATTATTGTTCATAAATTGAAAGTGGCATCAACTGATAGTCAACTTCTCTTTGTAGTGTTTGATATATGGAAGTCATCACAAATGACTTTGTCAGCAAGTAACACTCATGCCTTTGGATTACCCCAACAACAGCATGTGCCAAGGCTGGATGTGTGGCCAAACTGTTGTCTTTACAACAGATTGCACAGCCTGTCCTCCTTGACTCCTATACCTGAATATATGAGCGTGGAGAATTTGATCCCCAAGGCACTTTAGTTATAAAATCTTTAGTTATAATAAACAGATTTTGCTCTATAACATTTTTCCCCTGATTATGTTTGTGATCTTGAAATCAGAATTGAGAATAGACAAAAGTCTCTTTCATTTCTGAGACATTGTGATGCCTACAATGTGTTCACATACAATTGCTGTTCTGTGATCATGTTACTGAATACAGCACAGAATCTGTAGTGAATAATGGGGCCAAGCGCCACACACCAACACATAGTTGTAACTGTAGGAAAAGTTAGGAGTTGGAAGGGTCACAGGTGCTTTAACGTTTGTGTTGAACACGTGCCATAAGCATAATACTATAGTTGCAGGAAAAATGGGAGGTCACGTAGTCTGTTTCAGGTTTGCTTTTTCAATCTTTTAAATGTATGTGCATCTCCTATATCTCATATAGCAGCACAAGAGGCATGCAGATTCACACTTCACAAGTGCATACTGAAAATCAGTAAAATAAAATAAAATAAAATAAAATAAAATAAAATAAAATAAAATACATACTTGCCTAACCATAAATTTCTTCCTCTTCTTCTCTGAGCCAAAAATTGGTGTTATAAAGCCAGTTTTACAGCTTTGTTTTGCTAGTCTGGAATACAGTAACTTCAGCAGTCAAAAATCATAATAAAAAAAAAACATTAAAAGTAATAAGGAGTTCTACAAACTGTAGATTCAGAAAGAAATAACTTCACGAAAACCACTTTGGAAGTGTACGGTATGCTTCATGGGTGAGCCACAGATGTTGTGTACCAAGAGATGTTGTGTATCCTTGCATAGATTGGATTCAGGTTCTTGGGGATTTCTAATGTTTTATATTTCGGACTTCCATTATTTGTACTCTAGATTCAACTGTCTTAATTTTAGTTTTTCTTTATTTGAAAAATTCTCCTTTTATTTCAAGATGTATACTAATATACAAATTTATAGCACTTTTTCTTTCTTTGCAGCAGTATTTATACTAGGATTCTAAAACATTTTAGTAGTTCCAGAAAGCATTCAACCCAATGCTCAATCGTTCATACAAGATGATAAAGGGATAACAGGAATGTCCAAAGATTGCTATGACAAAGGAAACATATAGCAATTTAATAAGCTAAGTGTAGCTATATTCCCTGGCAGTTAGTATAAAAATCAATTTTATTCTGAGGCTTTAGCATTATACAGTATCCTATTATTTTCTTTTCCTTTGTAGGGAATAATGAAAAAAAGGTATATTTAGAAAAAAAGTTACAGCAAATACTAAGAGTAATAGGAGCACATATTAAACATAAATATAGCTGGATCCTATTCGGAAATGTATCTTTCACTTGATAAGTAATATTTATTGTGTATAAATTTACCATTAACATAATTGTGTTAATCTTCAACAAACATGTTCATTTTACAATGTTAATTTTAATATTTTCCTATACCAATCTGTCATTTGATGAGATTTAATACTTTCCTGCCTTATGCTATACTTATTTAAGCCCTTATTAATTATATATTATTATATTAATAGAAGGTGTAAATCGACAAGTTCCACAATTAATTCAAAGAAAGTCCAGTAGAATGAGGCCCCACAAATTGTAACAGTCAAAATCACTAGAGTAAGTGTTCTTGTTCTACATAAACAAAGGACAATAATTTGAAGGAGCAGGGAGAGAGATAACAACTATGGCTTTCTGTTAGAATTACAATTTTCATTAGCAGGGCACTTAATATAGTCATGATAATGAAAAACATAAAGGCAATTTTAGTAAAGCACTTGTTATAAAATGTCAGACATGCAGAGAAAATAGAAGTTTTCTGTGACAAAATTAAACGGTAGAAATGAAAAGATTTGCAGCACATCTCTTTCTCAGGCCATGAAATGGATGTCTTGCTGAGGTCTGTCAGAAAATAGTAATAAGTGTTTAGAAGGTCTCAGCTGATTGTCTGCACCATTTCCTGTAGGTTTTGATGTAAACCTGCTTGTTGTTCTTCAGTTAAGTGGAGGGAGGTAGCATTAAATTGCTTTGCAAGTATATAATTTTGATGCAGATCATCTTTGCAACCTTTACAATGGAGGTGATTTATTCAAATAATTAGGTTCAGTAAACCTAACAGTTGCAACTACATTGTTCCAGCAAAACACTTAAGCCCTCCATTGGTACAGTCAGCCCCCACCTGATGAATTGTACAGACATTGTAAACCACAACACCCAGTAGCCCCAACCGACCAAGGGTAAGAGGCAGGGAGTTGTAGTTCAGCAACTACACCTGAGCCTGAACTTCTCTGCCTCCTGAAGCACTTCAAGAGCTTGTAAAATGCCTGTGCGCGGACTTGTGCAATGAGTTGCACAAGTACATTTGAAGTATTGGCTCTGGCATACATAAAAGGCTGAAAACAGGATTTCCGCAAGTGGAAGACACTTTGTGTGGCTGGAATGATGCCATTGGAAACAACCCAGAAGAGTGTTAATATCCCTGCCCTTTGGGCTAATAAATCTGATTCAGCACTTCATTGTGTACAGCTGCTGATCCGTACCTTACTGGAAGAACTGTCTCAACAGATTCCTAATGTCATGTTCTATTGGACTAATCCAAAGGCCTTCTAAGTTAAAACAGAGCAAACATGTGCATGAAATCAAGGGCCTTTAAACAGCAAATAGAACTGGCAGTAGTAGTTACTGAGTAACTTCTGCAGTTGTCATCATTTTTTCATTGACTATAATGAGATTTAAGCTACCTGTGTATATAATTGTTCTCCAGCATACATGTTATACAGATCACCACCATAATATGAGGTGGTAGAATTTTATTTGAACCATTTCCAACTGCAAGTGAGGGTCCGTGTTTTAAAATGTTTTGCCATGTAAAACTGTCCCATGCAAATAAACTACATACAATGGGGATGAATATCTCTGTTGCAGTCTGAAGCTGTACAATCCTGAATTCCACATGGTCAGTCTATAATTTTTTTCAGTTGAATAAAAAGAAAGGACAGAGAATGAGAGGAAGGTAGATAAAGTTCTGTAAATCAGCTTCCAAGCAGAATCTTCCCAACTTAACACTGTGAAATAGTGTTAACACTAAATAGAAAGAAATCACATTCAAGACTGCAGATGGGGAGAAGTGAAAAAACTTTGTTCCTTAAAAAAAAAGGGGTCTTGCTTGCTATACTCAATTTGTTTAGATTTTGAGGGCTTCCAAACTAGAATTGCTGCAGTCAGGTATAGGTTTCATTTGCCACCCATAATTTTTTCTCATCCTGTAAATTCATGTAAAAAGTTGTTTGGGAATATAATGTAATTTTGTCTTTTAAGATAAATTTGAATATTGTCTACATAACATGTATTATATTTAGCATGTTTATATAGAGAAATATGAAATGAAGAATATCTTCAGAAGCAGGAAACAAATATCCTAGTAATTCTAGTCATGATACCACTAAATTTCTCCATTTTCAATCCCACTGATTTTAATACAAAAATTAAGCATACGCTTTCAACTTTCCACTGAAATAGTGGACTTTAAAAGTGTTTAACTTTGACTTAATTGTGTTTATCATAAAAATATTACAATATTTTGTAAGCCTAAATTATCACATCAGTTCACAGAAAATTGCTGAACAGCCTCATAAATTGGAGCAGGGCCATGGCCCTTAGGTTTCCCCTCAGAGGTATGGATAATCAAAAAACATATCTACAATTTGCCAAGCTGCAATTTTTAACACAGTGGAAAAGGAGGATGCATTAAATATATGTGAAGCAACCATATTCCCAATATTTAGTTTAATTTAAATGTAAGTTAATTCAAATGTAATTTTTAATCCATCCAGCCCCTGCCACTTCTTAATGCTGACTCCACCCACTTCTTGGAGTATAGACCCTGGCAACCTTCTCCAACAATAAGATTATTCTTCTGATCAAAATAAGACTGTACACTTCTAATGAATAGGAAGTGGGAAAAATGTTTCTCCCTGGTCTCTAAAATACAGTGGTACCTCAGGATACGAACTTAATGCGTTCCGTGACTCTGGGCGTATCCCGAGTTGGTCGTAACCCGACGCAAATTTCCCCATAGGGTTCAATGTAAATCCGGTTAATCCGTTCCACCCTTCGAATTTGGTCGCACCCCGAAGCAAATTTTCCCATAAGGTTCAATGTAATTACCGTTAATCCGTTCTGGCGTCCGCAGAACACACATCAGGGGTGGGAGAACGGCCAGGCGCAGCGTGGCGCGGCGGGAAAAAGGCCGGGCGCGGTGCGGCGCAAGAACGGCTGGGCGCAGCGCGGCACGGCGTGGCGGGAGAACGGCCGTGGACCACGTGTCAGGGGCGGAAAAATGGCCGCGGACCATGTGTCAGGGCGGAAAAATGACCGTACCCCAAGGCGGAGTTCGCACATCGAGGTAAATTTTTGCAGCCGGAGCTGGTCGTAACCCGAAAAGTTCGTTAGTAGAGGCGTTCGTATCCCGAGGTACCACTGTAAATATATCAAAACAGGCACATAGAGATAAACAACATTGGCACACTATTCAAAAGAGACAATAAAAAGGAAACAAAAGACCAGAACATCTCCTCACTAGTAATCACCACCAAGATAAGCAGAGATTAACACCAAGATTATCACCAGACATACAATCGAGCAGTAAACAATACCCTAATCAAGGAACTACCAGGAAAAAAACAAAACAAAACACCACCACAGGCAGGGCAAGCCACTGCATATAAACAGAGAGCAAACTCCACTCCATTCTAGCACTGAAGATGTTACCTAGCCGGGTAAGGAAACGTTTGCAAGAAAACAACTAAATTCAGGGAACCCCAAGGACTCCACAATATACAAAAAGTCAAACAGATATTAATAATAGCAATTGTATAATACTTGAGGTAATACAAAAATTCATTATAGAAATTCATCAGGATGAAAAACATAGGAAACCAAAACACAGAGAGAAGATTTTTTACCACTAAAGGAATAGATTAACTTTAAAATAGGAAATAAGGGGAAAACTAAATGAAAAGATACTAACAACAACAACAACAACTTAATAGAAAATGAAGACGCTAAAATGCTCTGGGACTTTAGAATTCAAACAAACAAGCACCTGCCACACCATATCCCAGACTTAACAATTGTTGATAAGAAAGACAAAAAAGTCTGGATAGTGAACATTGCAATACCTGGAGACAGCAGAATAGAAAAGAAAGAACTGGAGAAAATCACAAAATATAAAGGCCTGGAAATAGAAATAGAACGACTATGGCAAAAGAAAGCAAAGATAGTACCAATAATTATAGGCGCCTCGGGTGCAATCCCAAAACATCTGGAGCACTGCTTGAAGACCATCAGCATTGACAAAATCACCATCAGTCAATTGCAAAAGGCAGCTTTACTTGGATTAGCTTACATTCTGCGATGATACCTTTAACATCATCAAACAACAACATCTGCCTATCCCAGGCCCTTGGGAAGGATCGATAGGTGGATAAAAATGCCAAATCCAGTCTAAACATCTGCCTGACTATGAGATCAACAATAATTTATTAAATATATATGCCGCTTGACTCGCAGCATCTCTGGGCGATATGCAATTGTTAAAAAATATTTAAGAACAAAAAACAATACCAAAAACTCAAAAACAGCACAAGACAAAAGAATACCAATGGCAAAGAAAACAAACCTAGAGGGGAACAAAATGGAAGAAAGGGCATCAGTCATCATCACCAAAGGCCTGGGTGAAGACTCCTTCAAAAACCTGTAGGGTGGGAACCATTCAAATTTTGGGAGGAAGCTCATTACAAAGGGCAGGTGCTGCTAAAGAGAAGGCATGCTTCCGGGGTCCAGACAGCTACATTGTTTAATCAATGGAACCTGAAGCATGCCAATCCTGCCAGATGGAACCAGCCAGGCAGATAATATGAGAGACAAGTGGTCCCTTGAGTAACCAGGCCCTATGCCACCTAAGGCTTTATAGGTAATTACCAGCACCTTGAAGTGTACCTGGAAACAAACTGCCAATCAAGTTTACTGAGGAATGCCCATCACTGCCCCTGCCACTACATTCTGGACCAGCTGAAGCTTCCGTGTGGTCTTCAAGGGCAGCCCCATGTAAAGCATGTTGCAGTAGTCAAGCTGCGAGATAACCAGGGCATGAGGAACTGTCTGAAGGGCCCCCCGATCTAGGAAGGGGTGCAACTGCTACACCAGATGAAGTTGGGCAAAAGCCTTCCTGGCCACAGTTGCCACCTGCTCATCAAACAGGAGCTGTGAGTCCAGGAAGACTCCCCAAATGGTGCACCATCCTTTAATGGGGAACTGCAGCCCCATCCAAGGTCAAAATTGGAATATCCCCAGATCTGGGCAGTCCAAACACCCACAACCACTCAAACTTGGTAGGATTGAATAGGGGATGGTTTCTCCCCACCCAAACCCACACAGCCTCCAAGCACTGGGGCAGGACCTTGACAGCCTCACTTGGCCAGCCCAAAGTTGAAAGATATAATTGGGAATCATCAGCACACTGATGATCCTGAACCCCAAACTGATGGATGACCTCACCCAGCAGTTTCATGTACATGTTGGAAAGGAGGAGAATAACAATAGAACCCTGCAGCACCCCCCAGATGAGGGGCCTAGGGGACGATCTCTTCCAGCCAACCTACACCGGCTGGAACCGGCCCCAGAGAAATGAAGAGAACCACCATAAAAACGTGCCTGCAATCCCCAACCCACAGAGCAAGTTCAGAAGGATAACATGGTTCATGGTATGGAAAGCTGCCAAGAGATCAAGGAGCACAAGGATGGATGCACCACCATCCTCCCGGCTCTGCTACAGGTCATCAACAAGCGCGACCAAAGCTGTCTCAGTACTAAATCCTGGCCTGAAACCTGTCTGAAACAGGTCTAGATAATCTGTTTCCTCCAGGGTCCTCATCAACTGCAGACCAACCACCTTCTCAACAACCTTCCCCAGAAAGGGAAGGTTGGAGACTTGTCGATAGTTATCAAAAACCATTGGGTCCAAGGACAGCCTCTTGAGGAAGGGGGTGCACCACTGCCTTTTTCAAGGCTGGGGGCACCATCCCCTCCATCAAAGAGGCCGACGCTACTGCATGGACCCAACCATGGCTAAATTCTTCCCTTTATCAGTATACATCTGAACTTATCACCCTGATTTAAGAACCTTATTTTAAGTGTATGCTGAATCATATAGTAGCATCTTCGTAAAAGATAAAACTCAATGTTCTAAAGATGTTTATATTAAGATGCTCTACACACCTTATAACTGAGAAAGACTGTTACCTCTGAAACAACCTCTGAGGAGAAGAAAAATATTTTCTTGTTAATGTATGGCTCAGAGCCAGCTTCTGGCCTTTTCGTATATGTTTATATGTGTGTCTGCAAAGTTCATGTATTCAAAGGGACCTGGTTTGGCTTTGGGAGAAATTCTTGGTGCCCATGATGTTTAAAATGCCTCACGCACAGACCAATAAAATTCTGACATTTACAACTCAGTTGGTAACGACTACTTGGAAACTTTTATAGTATAAAACTGGCCTAAGGAATCTCACTGCTCTGATATGTATGTGTGTGGTAGCTAATGTGGTGTAGAAAAAGGGCACTGGCCTTTTTAAAATGAAAATGATAATGGGCAAAAATAAATATCACTGCAACCTAAGCCTACAGTGAAACTGGTAACACATAAATATTGAAATGCTGATTTCTCACTGCTCAGATAGATTAGTCCTGGTCAGATTCAGAAGCTTTTAGGGATGAAGAAAGGAATCTCACTTACAGTATATGGGAATAAGTTAAATACATGAGATAAATAAATGGGGTTTGGAGGCAGGCATGTATAAAGGGGTGGGCAAACTTTTTGGGGCTCATGGCACCATCTATAATTTTATTCATTTATTAAATCCTTGATTGATTGATTGATTGATTGATTGATTGATCTTTGAGGGCAATTAGGAGAATGATGGTGATGTCAGTGGAGGAGATGGACTGACTGAATTTTTCTGCTCCTTCCTGTAAGTGCATCAAGTCTATTTTCAAGAAAAAAAAAATGCTGGCATGATTTTGGAATTGTTACAAGGGTGGAAAAATGGGTCAATGGGACCAGTTGTGGCCTGCAAGTTGCCTCCCATAGTGTATAATATTGCACTACATCTTACTGAGATAAATTGTTGACACAGGACCAATGAGAAGCTGCCATGATACCAATAGCCTGTTCTTAATAAATGAGAATATGAGTTCACTCAAGTTAGTGTATGGATGCTTTTTTAAAAAAATGGTTGTTCATCTTTTGCCACTCAACTGGGCACTAGGATATCCACCCTAGGGCTTAACATGGACACCAAAAATCAATCAGGGCAGACTTATACATGAAGCAAATTAAGATGGGGATGAAATAGCAGAGTTCTGAGCTGGTAGAATTGGTTATTATTTATTATTATTATTTATTAAATTTCTCACCCGCCCATCTCCCCCCAATGGGGGAACTCTGGGCAACTCACAACAAATATTAAAAACATAAACATATATAAATACATAAAACAACTTCCAACAACTTCAAAATATAAGAATTCCAATAGAAGAGAATATTCAGAACACTAGCAGAGTGTATCCATGAACACCAGCTAGCAATCAGAAGATGCAATGAAAACTCCTTAATCGCACAACACGATGGACAGACTCAACCATAATTTCAACTGGGAAACAGTGAGCATCCTAGACCAAGCTAAACCTAAAAACGCTAGGGTATTCCTGGAAGCTTGGTGTTCCAACAAATCAGCCATCAACAGGCATATAGAGATAAACTACATTTACACAACCTTCAAAAGAGACAATAAAAAATCTAAGAAGGAAACAAAAAGACCAGAAAAAGACCAGTTCCAGCAGGCAACACCCAGATAAGCAGGGATTAACATCAGACAAACAAGCAGAAAACAATACCCTAATCAAGAAACTACCAAGGAGAAAACCACACCCTCACCAACCCTGGCAGGGCAAGCTACTGTATATAAATAGGGAGCAAACCCCACAATCACCAGCACTGATGATGTTACCTAGTCAGGTAATGAAATGTCTTCAAGCAAACAACTAACTCAGAGAGTACCAAGGACTCCATAGTATAAGAATTACACAACTTCCCTGCAATAGCTAATACAGAAAGAGTAGACTATTTTCAAGTTAACTGTTTATTTTTGATACCTTCTGTGCTACTTCAGTTGAACTGATTCTAAGCAGCTTATAAGTTAAATAAAATGCTATAACAAAACATCTTACAAAATAATACAAGATCATCAGACAATTGTTTTTCAATCTTCAGGAAAATACAAAGTAATCTCTCTTTCCCAATGGCCCTTTAGAATAACTGCATCTTTACCAATTTCCTAAATATCATAAATGAAGGGATAACTCTTGTCTTGGTTGAAGACTATTCCAATGCAAATTGTCAAGCCCTTCTTATCACACTTCTCAATGGATAGTCTGTGTATTGGGGAGGCAGATTCTATTTCAACCCCACTCATAGTCTGAAGTAGTTACCGTTTATTATATCACTACTTTCTGCTATGTGTATAGATTGGGCTCGTTTCTCCTAAAATATGGGGAGAAATACCTAGGTTAGAAAAGAACAGTAGTTGAATTTATCACGAAGTACCTTTCTGGTGACCTGAAAGATGAACCTGATAGAAAAGGGTTAACTATACTTCTTCTAGCCAGTCACGTGCATTGACATCAGCTGAGTATATGTTTCTGTTAATCTGCACGTTGATACTTACCTATTTTTTTATTAAAAAGTTCACTATAATAACAAAAATGCTGGCAAGCACACACTGAAAAAATACAAGAACGAAGTATAACAATCAGCCAACATAGCAAATGTTCTCAGTCCCCAAAGATTGAGCCATATAGATCTCCTCTCAGAGAGTCCCCTACTTCCTCAACCCTCCTTGATGAAGTTGGAGGCTACCAAAAAGCCTATCTTTCAGGTGGAGGATGTTAATGAAGTTTTGTCCGATAAGTTCAAAGGGAACAGTAATTAGAACTCTAGAAACAACAGCAAGATCCATGTGAGGAAATGGTGAATGTCTGGGGGTGAAAGAAAGCATGTGCCTCTGAGAAAGTGGGTCACAGGAATGTGACCAGTCACAGATGTCCCTTGCCTGGTCAGAGTCTGTCTTTATAACATATTAGCTGTTAGCCCTTTTTCTAATGCTGCATATAGGAACGCCAATGATTTTCAAGACCTCAGTTGCTGGTGCCACACATTTCTATTCTTTGCACCTTCCTTCAAAATATGCCAAATCAGCTGATAAATCTTGGTGGTGGCAGGGTGGCAAGCTTCACCCAGACTGTTACTCAGACTCAAAAGCTAGTCAGCAGATGTTCAAGGATACAGATCTTTGATAAGCTAGCTTTATCACAGAGAAAAGTCATAATAGAGCAGAAAACCAGTACCCGCCAACTATAAGCCCTGAGCCATGTATGTAACAATCCCAAAGTTCAAATCTTAATCTCTTTTCCCACTTGTGCATCCTAATGGACTGTGAATCACTTGTTTCTTAGTGGGAGTGCAGTCAACATTGTTTCTGTGATTGACTTACAAGTTTCAGATTCTTTGCATCTGACTTTGGTCTTTCTAGCTGGGTGCTTAGAATCCAAAACTATTTCCACCAGTGGGCCTGGAAAGCTGGAACTCAGGAAATCTTCCCATTCAATTTCCAAGTGCAAATTTGAGGCTAGTCTGGGTCCTGGTGCAGAACTGGGCCTTCATACCAGATGTCTGAGCACATTTTGGACTTTGTATCTGAAGCACTGCACATCCCTATCTCTTGTTCTCTGACACCTGGTACTCCTTGATCCACCTTTTGCCATTCTAGTAATGGAGAGAAAGCAGATCCAACTCATGTACCCTTGCTACAGATGGAAATCTTGAGTGATGCTGTACCACCACGGCCTCCGCAATGATTTTTGCCATCCATGGGCTCTTGTTGCTGTCCATCTTACTCCAGCTGCCAGAGGGTTGCTTCTATTGCAGATTTTGGTCAGTCTGCAGAAAGATTGCCTCACTTGGTGCCACCCAGTGTTTAGTCCGTCTGCTGTGTTACAAAGGACTTGATGCCAGCACTGTCACTTGTTTCCCCCATTTAATTCTGGTGTCTCTGGAAGCCATCACTCCCTGGTTTGGTCCTGTCCAAATGAGTGGCCAATTCTCCTTCCCCCAATCTCCAGTCCTTGGCCACCACATGTTCTCTAAGCTCTGTTTTTGGTGTTTGACAGAATCTCCCCATTTGATCACTTATTGCTAGTTGGGGAATTCTGGGAGTTGAAGTCCACACATCTTAAAGTTCCCAAGCTTGAGAAACACTGTTCTATAGGAACTGCCAACTCTTCCTTTGTCCATTTTTTTCTTCCATCATCTGCATTGCCACCTCTTCCATCCTTTGGATGGGATCAAAAGTAAACACCCTACTGTACTTCTTCTAGAAGGCTGAGCTAAAGAGTGAAGGGAGAGGCTTCCTTCACAGAACAGGAAGAAATCTTAAGCCCTGTCTTGTGGCTAGAAGAGAGGGAATTAACCCTTTCCTGTCAGGTCCATCTTCCGTAACTGAGAAAGGATGAAAATGTTGTTTCTGGTCTTCATATATATAAAACAGCTGTTCATTCTTTGAAAATGATTCAGACCTCACCTTTTGGCAATTTATTAAAATAGCCTTCTTTTTTTTTCACATTTCTGTTTAAGTCTGAAGATGATGTTGCTTTAAGGAATCCACTCACTGAAGTTAAGCAACTCTAATTAATAGTAGAGAGTTGCTGCATAGAGCAAAGTACAAAGCACTTCTTCTGAATCACTTTCAAAGTATACACACACACACACACTCATACATCCATACATAGTACACACATACACACTCTCTCTTGCTCTGTACAAATTTCTGCTTTCAATGTATAGGCTGTGTTCAGTACAGAGAGCTCCAAAATTCAACACTGCTTAATATTTTTTAATAACAAATATATTAAACCAAGATCCTTTCTGTAGCATTGGATCAGACTCTTTCTTATATGATACATCTGGAGAACATGGCCACAAAAATTAATACTAGAAACAACATACTCCAGAAACTAGGTGGAACAAAATGGGGAGCTTCAGCTGCCACCCTTAGGACATCAGCACTAGGGTTGGTCTACTCCACAGCAGAATACTGAGCCCCTGTATGGCTTAATAGTTGCCATACTAGTAAGATAGGCGCCAGACTTAATGACACCATGAGGATTATAACCAGATGCATTTAAACCGCTCCTATCTGTTGGCTTCCTATTCTGAGCCATATAGCACTGCCAGTTTTGCGAAGGCAAGATGCACTAGTGTGAGAATATAGAAAAATCACGAACAACCCACTTCTTCTGGTGCATGCTGACCTTCCCTACTTATCACTTGGAAGGCTTAAATCTAGGAAGCCCCCATTAGTACTTGTACAACATCTGCATAACAACTTCAACATTGACTCCCAGTGGAAAATTAAATGGGTTGTTGAACACCCAGATACAGGAAGACATATAGATGACCCTACGCAAAAGGTGCCAGGTTTTGATCTATCTCACCAGCAATGGATGACCCTGAGCAGGATTCGCACCTTACATGGCATCTGCCAGGATTCACTGCATAAATGGGGTATGGCATTGTCACCTCAGTGTGACTGTGGAGCCGCACGTCAAACTATAGATCACATTGTGACCAGCTGTAAGCTGAGGGCATATAATGGCTCAATATCAGATTTTTTAAATATATATAAATGATACTGCACTTCAGTGGTAGATGGCCTAGACACTGGTGTTTGAATTTAGATCTTTTTAATATTCATATTTTAAAGTGCTTTTAACTTAGGCTAAATGTTAGTATTTAATGTAAGTCCATGTATGAGATGCCATACGCTAAATAAATAAATCTGTGGCAAAGCAAAACCATAGCAAGCTACTATATATGAAAAGGCAGCAAACCCCACACTCACACTGATGATGTTACCTAGTTGGATAATGAAACATCTGCAAGCAAATAGTCAAGCTCAGAGAGCACCAAGAACTCTACAAAGCAGAACATTTTTAAAGTTAAAGGGAGAAAGAAAAGATGCCAAGGTTCCTCAGGTGGGGTGGGGGGAGACAAAGAATGGGGAGGTGGGGGGGAACTGAGAATGAATTTAGGAGAAATTAAACAGAGAGGCATCTGAGGGGTGGAACACTCAGGAGTTACACATGAGCCCTCCAAAGGCCTTTTGCCCATAATATCCACTGCTTGTGTATCATTTATTGGAGGTTCTCAAATTAAAGCTGATTCTGAAAAGTTGAAAATAGTACTACTGAAGCCATCAAATAATCAGTCAGTCATATAAATGTTAAACAAACAAACAAATAAATAAGGAATATTTTCCTGCCTTTGCAAGAGAATAAAGCACTGAAATACAAGACAATAGGAATAGGAAAAAACTTGCACAACTTCAATTGCAGTTGCATTAGGCCTCTGTTTAGAAAATCTTATTGTGGTTTCACAGTCAAGTGACAGATCAGTTATTACATTTCTTCATGCATAACTGAGACTCTTCACAGATCCCCAACACCAAGGAAAAAGTTTGCCATAAGCTTTGAAAACCTAACCTGCAGCATCTAAATCCTGTGAAAAGATACTGTTTGCTCATCTTTATTATACAGTCTAATGCAAATTCCATTTGATGGATTTTAAAAAATGTGTACATCAGTCAAGTCTTCAGGTGGGTTCAGCTCTAAATTTTAACCCACAATGAGGAATTAGATAACAGCAGAACTTCCCAGATGAACTGTCAGCTCCAGGGTTTAAATCTTAGGCCTCTTTCTCCCATCCCTTCAAATCAATAGACTTTTGGCTGTTCTTTTCTCAGCCTTCGAATGCCCTGCTCCATGTTTATATAACAGATCTGTCTGAGCATGAGTTCTGCTTGCCAGCTTCAGCCCTGACACCAGGGAAATGCACATTATAGTTTACACAAAAAGAGGAGTCAGTTATGGAACTGAAGTACTTGGTTACTAGTTTGTCCAGTTTGTAGCACTTCACTCTATTGCAAATCAAGCATAATTTTCAACAATAGCAGCAGCAAAATCTTCCCTGGCTCAGAAATGTAAAACAGGGCTGTATCCAGCTGTTCTGAGTTGTTGTGACATTTGGTTTCTTAAATTAACCCTTAATATTGCTAACTATATACTGCAATCCAAACCTACTTTCTTGGGAATAAGACTCACTAAACTCAGGGGGTTTCCTTCTAAATAAAGATCACACTGTCAAACTTTTACTGACTGCTATGGACTATGTAGTTAAACCACACACATTTTAATTGACCTGCAAAGAATTTGGGTTAGTTGACTTGACTGTTTTTTGCCTAAGATTTTATGTAGATGCTCCCTACCCATCCAAACCTAAAACCATTTCTCATTCTGAATGTGTTTCCTTTGGGAAAGGTGGTTCATAGTATAATAATGTTACAATTACATTTTGGCTGATGTTGGAATGGTCAATTTAAATAATCTTTTCCCCAAACTTTCCCAGTGTCCATCTAATCACAAATAAAATTCATGCAAGTTTGTCCAATACTAAGGAAAAGGCTGTATGTAAGGCTATGGTAGTATGTTAGTCTTGTTTTTCTTTATCAAAAATCTCCTTCAAATCAAATTTGACTCCTGATAACTAGGTGGACAGTGTCTGTGTTTAATTAATTAATTAATTTACAGATCACAGTTATATAGCCGCCCATCTCACATAAAGTGACTCTGGGTGGCGTACAACGATTAAAATAAAATAACAACAAAATGTAAATTCCAAAGAAACATTTTCCCTTTCAGATTGGTCAGTGGTAGCTAGTACAAATATCAGCATCATAAGTGAATTTCTGTCCTAAACATTTACACATACTAATATGTTTCCAAATGGATGGCAAGAAAAGAAAATGACAAAGCCATTTATTATGTCTGAAAAATTCTCACAATGGAGTAGCAGATCACCTGACAGGGTAAAGCTATATACAGAGCATTTTAACTGCTATTTATTTCATATCATAGTTATAATAATGTTGTTGGGGCACACAAGATTGCTTTAACTGTGCAATTTATGTTCATAACCATATGAATAAGTTATATATTAGCAAACCCTTAATTAAAAGCAGCAGAGGAAATTGCTGGATGCAACTTACAACCTGAACTCTAAAAATACACTATGTGACCTTTGAGAATTATATACCATTGTTTCTAAGGCTGCACTGAATTTTTGCCCAAGAAATTTTTCAGAAGGCAACATTTGAAGGAGGTTGGGAGATTTTCTAAATGTGCCTCTTGGCTTGCTGTTTTTATAAACTGCTTGCCACTTGTTTACAGATCCTCCTTTTTGTGCTTGACAGCAAAAATGCCCTTAAGAAAAGGAGGCTCCTCCTGCAGCAATATAGGCCAACCAGGGACCACTCTCGTAAAAACTGGGTAGTTTTGGTTTTTGCCAAGAATCAAGTAGAAAATTCAATATTTAGGGAAGCAGTTTAAACTTGAGAGACACAGAAACTTTACTACCAAATTTGACATATTTTTAAAGTAGTCTCCAGATGGAATGTTGATACTTAAACTAGATGTTTAAGGTAAGAAGGAATCTTTCAAGTTGGACCTGACCCCTGGTGCTTCATCCATGCACTTTTCTCAGCAGTGTACAGAAATGGTTAAAGGGCAATCAAACTGCCAGGATGTCATTTCTTTCTCTTCTTTCTCAAGGATTAGTGTTTAGTAAAATAAAACTAATGAACACAAGAACATGAGGACATCACGGCTAGATCAGACAAAGGACCCATCCTGGAAGCTCACAAGCAATACAGGCAGCCAACTGTACTCTTCCACTGTCGCTCTCAAAAACAGCTATTTATGGCATGCTGACTTTGATTCTGGAGGTAGTACACAGCCATCAAGAATAGTAACCACTGATAACCCAGTTCTCTGTGAATTTGTCCAACCCTCTTTAAAAACCATCTAAAGTGGTTGCCATCAGTAGAAGAGAATATATGTAGCTCAGGGTTGAACTGTAGAGTCCTTGGTGCTCCCTGAGCTTGATTGTTTGATTGCAGACGTTTCATTACCTGACTAGGTAACATCATCAGTGCTGGTGATTGTGGGGTTTGCTCCCTGTTTATATACAGGAGCTTGCCCTGCCAGTGTTGGTGGGGGTGTGGTTTTCTCCTTGGTAGTTCCTTGATTAGGATATTGTTTTCTGCTGGATTATTTGTCTGCTTGATTGTTTGTCTCCTTGGTGGTTCCTTGATTATTGCTTTCTGCTTATTTGTCTGGTATTATTAATTAATTAGTATATTAATAACTAGTATATATATAATAGCATTTTTTATCATTTTTATCATGAGCATCTTGATGTGACATCAGTGTGTTGAAAGTCTCCTGCTTCTCTTTCACCATTGCTCAAGGTGGAAAAACTCAGAGTATGGATATGCCACCTATTTATTTTACTGCCTATTAACTGAAGGAAGGGGGAGAAGATGTGCTGCTCTCTACAACCACTTTCCAGATGGCTCCATATATGTAACACACTGCAGTGAAAAGCACGCAAATATAACCCATTAAAATATACATATCTATAATAGTGATAACTATGTGAAACTAATTAAGATCATATATGCAGTAAATTAAAATCTTCATTAAATTCCCAAGGAAATAGCAAAACTTAACCTTAATAATGAATACCTAGACAAAATCTCTTAAGAGTCTGACTTTCGATAAATTTTGTAAAGATATACAGCATTTATGGAGTAAATGCTTAATGGTTTCTGTAGTTTTGGTAGACTTTGTTATCAAATATTCATGTCTGCAGCTCTTATGCAATCCAAGAAACTTTTCAATTTGTAAAATAATTTAAAAAACTGAAATAAAGAGACTTTTTAAAATCTGACATGGACAAGTGAGTTTTTCCATAGATTATTAATGACAAGAAAATTCAGAAAGCATGATCTATATAGAACATTGCATTAGCAAACGTCCCAGTGATGAGAATGCTAAGACTTCTGCATCCACAGCTACCTTCCTCATTTGAACAAGCTAGTACACATTATCAGTAAGTTTGCCTATGGTGAATATCAGCTGATCTGCCTGCAAATTTTCTTACCAATAGTATATGTCCTCAACATCTCCAGAATTAAGAGGTGATCCTATACTTTTGCTGTTCTGTACTACCAGATACAGTACTGCTGTCTAAAATGGTTTAATAATGATTACAACATCCTCTGATTTTTGGCAAAAGAACTTCTCTTTCTGCCATACAATTCTTGTAATTTTGTTGGCAAATATTCTCTGAATCTTTTGTGAATGAGAATGGAATCTCTACACTGAATACTTGCTATTTGGCATCACCATCTGACTTCCATCATGATTTTAGATTTCTGTCAACTTTTGACAAAGCATCATGGTAAAAATAATGAGTACAACTCCTGCCTAGAATTATATAAGGTACTAGACAACCCGTGACCTGCTGGGTCATTGTTTCAGAGATATTTTCTTGCCCAAGCAGAGGAACAGAATGACCAAGGGCAAAAAATCCTTCTTTCCAGTGAAAAATGAATTTTAGTTTTCTGTCAACTTTTGACAAAGCATCACGGTAAAAATAACTCCTGCCTAGAATTCTATAAGGTATTAATGTGTTCAGCAAACTCATCAGTAAACTGGGAAATTTGATGATGTAGTGAAAATAGTAGCTATTAAATCAAACCTGCATCAGATACTTACCATTTGATTAAGTTTTCTGATCATACAACGTTTTATTTGCTTGTTGATTTGTTTCTAAGACTTTCCAGGGCAATATTCTACTGATACAAACCAAAAGTAGAAGCAACCTAAATAGCAAAAATTACAAATGTAGGAGCCTACAAGCATACAGAAAAAGAATTTCATCAAGCAATTACAGATTTTAGAGTACTATACCAGCAAGTCAGACTTTTTCTATTGAATACTGCCTGTAGAAAGAGATGTACTTGAGTTTGGTTCATGGAAGCCGCATGGTTCATGGAAGCCACATGGCGCCCAGATGAGCTTCTATCTCAGCTCAAATTTTCTTTTTTTGAATTGCTGGACTGAAAGTACATTGTCCCTACATAAGCAACAAATATCAGCAGATTCAGAATGACCCCAAGCTTTTCAAATAACTCCCAAGTCTTTAGGATTTTTTTTGTTTTGTTTTTTAGAACATGGTTAAAGAAACTCTTAATAGAGGCCCCTTAAGAATTTAATGACACAGAGGGGAAAAAAATCCACGATGTTCAGGTAGGATTGGGAATGGAATGAAGTTGCTAGAAAAGAATGAGGCAACATGAAGGAACAAAGAATTCCGAAAGGGCCACCACAATGACATAACCAGATTCAGACTGAAGTGCTGTTTTAAAAGGGAGAAGAGAGATGGACAGTAATTATTTTAATATACAGTAGCTGAGATTAAAAATCCAAAATGGAGAGGGGGAAAAAAGGGAGAATCCACTTCTCAAACAGCCTGAGGAAGACACCACACAGACACTGCAGCCAGACATTTGAGTATGGAAGAAAAATCAGTGGAAAAAGTGAACCAAATGAAGCACTTCACTGGGCATTATGCCACTGCAAGACTCCTTCCTATCAGAATCTAAACACAACATTTGGGTGTTTGATGTGCACAGGTTGAAAAGTTTAAATTAATTGTATATTAGCACTGATGGTAGTGGTTTCAATAAACGGTAATTGTTTTCACTGGAATTCAGTACAGGGTGTTACTACAATCCAGTAATGAAGAAGTGGAATTACCCACATAGTTATTACAGCAAATGACTGGGGGGAAATTTATAGTACAATACAGAAAGACTTGTACTATCAATATAAGCCACCTTCACCATGTCAAGAAAGAGAGTCTTCAACAGCTTGCTATTCGCTACTTATAATAAGAGTCAGGTTATACATGAACGAACCCTCATGAGATAGAACCACTTTTTATTTAACCTGAGTTGCACCCAATATATATATAGCATGAGCAACAGACTGCATCCATAACTCTTGTTCATTTTTCCTTCCAGAACACCGACAATTCATTTGATATATGCTTCCCCATCTTGGCATTTTTTGGATGGGTATTAGAATTGAATTCAACAGGTTATACCCTTGTTGCCTCGTCTTTAACACCTCCTGAACTCAGATATGTATTTTCCTGGGATCATCAAGCATGACCAGAGAAAGCTGCTGATAGGTTGGAGCCAAAGTACCTTTCCCCCTTTAGATCCAAATACTTCACACTTGTATTACAAAATCTAAATTTGTAATACTTTTATTTTTTTTAAATCAAACACTTCAGAGAAAAATCACTTTTATTTTTGAAGTACTATTTTCCTACCTTTCTGTCCTCCACTGCTACAAAATTGTTGTGTTTGCCTCTGTTTCAGGTACAGGAAGAAAACAGAACAAAAAAAATCTATTACCATGAGTCTAGAAGTAATATCAGAGTCCGTTCATTCCCATCCTGACATGAGAAAGCTAAAGAGGATATTGAGAAGTGATTTTATTTTTACAATTAAATGCATGTTCAATTAAACAAACAACCCCAATTATAATAATGTTAACTGTTATAGTCATCAAAATTATATTAATACTGATATTTATGCCTTTTCCTGGCATGGTCTACCAGCTTTCTGTGGTCTGACAACCTAATAAAAAGCATCTGTTGTCTTGCTATTACAGGGGGTACAAAATGCATAATGGTCATCCTTTCTACTCTTCATTATAGACGTGTTCTTTTGACCGTTCCAATTAAATGGAGCCTTTCATTTTGGCATTTTGGATGAGTGCTATTTCTAGCAAAAACTATCCTTGGGTCTTTGAGTAAAATGCACCTCTCCCTTTACGGTACATCCAATTTACGTATTTATATCATGGATTTAAAGAACTCCTGACTCCAACCAACCCTGGGTGATTTACATTTTAAAAAGTCAGAACAATAAAATGTAGAAACAGACAATAGGCATCCAGGAAACACACACACACACACACACAACCATATAAAAATCTTACAAGGGCTCACCCACCACCCTGCCTCAAAGCCTGGTAGAATTAACATAATCAGCAGGCATAACTTTCTTTTTTTAGGTCCTCGCAGTCATTCAGACACTTTTCTCAAACATCTTTCTTTGTTTTCTCCTCATTTGTCTCTTTTTACTAGGGCTGCCAGATCCGGATGGCAAATATGGGAACGATCTGGGTCCTTTTTTCCCGCCATTTATCGTCCAAAAGGTACCCCCATGGTAGCCCTAACCCACTCTCGTTGTCCTGGGCTGCAGTGGGCCACGTGCAGGCAGGGATGAATCGCCACACAGAGACCCGCAGGAGGACCAGTCCGCCGCTGCCGCCGCGTCTCTGGGCAACAGCCACAACCCATTTCCCCTCTCAGTCTGTGCAGCAGTTGCCCCAGTCGTCAGAGCGCAGGGAGGGAGGGAAGAGCCCCTGCTTAGGTGACCCGATCCAGCTGCTTACCCTGCCCGCCCGGGTAAACCGGCCGCGGTTATAGTTCAGCAAATTTGCGGGGGAGGGGAAGGGACAGGGTCCATGCTTCTGGAGAAAATTGAGCACGATGCTGCTGCTGTAATTATTGTTTTTTCTGTTTTTATTCAACTTCAGCCACTCCTAAGCACCTTCAAGTTTCACCTCAGCCAAACCAATAAGGGCTGATATAGAAAAGTCTCTTTTCATTCTGGTGTCTGCATCGCCCAGCCCCTGTTGATGTAATCTGCTTCTGGAGCTCCTCTGTGGTCATCTCGCCTGGTTCTTGCCAGGGCATTTTATTCATTTCTCTGGGCTTTCCCAGGCATGAATCATCAGTTACTGGAAATATGCATGGGGGCAGGGGAAGTGCTCTTGCGTTCAAGTTCTGCTTCTGGATTTTCAGAGACGTTGGTTTGTCTACTTGAAGAACCGGATGCTAGACTCGATCAGCTCCCTTGTCTAAGTTCTGATGTTCTTAATGCCTATCAGCACTGTACCTTTGGCAATGTTGCTTGAGGCTATTAGAAAATCTGGTCTAATAGCTGGAGGCTTGAGATTGGGAAAGATTGGCCCAACTTTAGACATTTACTTTCTATTTTCATGTCAGCAATTTACCTGTGATAGCTGCCTTCGTGCCAGGGCCCACTAATAAGAGTTTAGATTGATTTCAGATCTTGCAGTTGCAGCTTTTCACAGTCTCCTTCTTCTTAGCATTTTTATAAAGAATTGTTGAACCAAATTCATTTGTTAAATGCTTGACCTAAACATTATATCTCTAACCTGGGTGATGTTTACTGTTGTGGCCTGATTTCTGGTAAGCAAAAGGATGGTGGAAAAGAAAAGTTTGCTCATGGCTATCAGAGAGACACAACAGCTGAAACTTCTTCATAGTTCATGCCTCATGATATGGCTTGGTTCATTATTAACAAGGATGTGTTGGATAAATAGAGTTGGTTAGGTTCACATGTTGAGCTATTGATTACAAACCACAGTGCTTCAGTTTTTGGCACAACACACTAAGCCATAATCAAACCATATTATGACTTGGTTCAATATGTGAACCTGCGTCCTCCTGCTGTTGTTAAAACATGAGCATTGTGGAGGAAAACAGTGGCAGTAATTTGAACCAGTGCCACACTGGAACAAATGCATGAGGGTCATGAGGAGAAATAGAATCCTTGTCACAGTGTCCACAAATGGTTAAGGTTAAATCATAATCCTTCAATAATCCTAGATATCACTTTTGACTTTTTGCCAGTCTTGAGCTTTCTTATACCTCTGAAGAAATTATGGAGTTGCAGTTTAGAGAAAATAACAAAGCTCTTCTAGTTTTTTTTTTTAAAACTGAGTAAAAATGTTAACTATATCTCATGAAGCAAACTAAGCAGATAGCAGTAAAGGAAAAGTATGCAAATGACCGATCTCATTTGGCTGGACAAATATTCAGGATCATTTGGGAACAAATATAAATGTTTGCAAAAATATAATGCTAGCTCATTCTCTTGTATTTTCTCAGAAATAATTTAACCAAATAAATACTACATCAAGCTACAAAAATTCATGAATGTGCCCATAAAAAAAGATAGGAAATACATTAACAAGACAAAACATGTTGTAAGAAGGTATCAGCAAAAACAGCAAGGGTATTGTGAGCTTTTATTGTATAGCATAAGCTTCTGCAGACTGCAGTCTATTTTATCTAAACTTGTGCCTTAATAAATTTGTTAGTCTTTTATGATTGCCTATTCCCATGCTAAAGTGAACAAGGAATGCCTTCCAGAGAGGAGATCTCACATCTTGGACTACTCTGTGGGCCCACCATAGCAAGTGCTGAAGTGAATTTTATTCTGACAGCATGCTTGTGTTCCTTGATCCCAAGACTTCCCCCAAATTGTAGCTACATAGTCTGTGTTGTGTATCCAGTTCCCAGTACACACACACATGCACACGTGAACGAACTCCAGAAACAACTGTGATCTCAAATACTGCTTCTAGCTTTTCTACCCAAATAATGCAGGCTGTCTCAGAAGTGAGTAGGACTGAGGGAATCGACCTCTTATGACAAATACCTTGGCCCCTTTATCTCCCTCTGACATTGCTGTACAGGTAGTCCTTGACCTATGACTACAACTGGGACTGGAACTTCCATCACTAAGCAATGCGGTCATTGAGTCACGCCTAATTTTATGACCTTTTTTGCCACAATCATTAAGCCAATCCCCATGGTTATTAAGCAAATCATGAGGTTGTTAAGCGAATCCAGCTTCTCCCATTGACTTTGCTTGTCAGAAGCCCCCTGGGAAAATCACAAATGGTGATCACATGACCCCAGGATGCTGCAACCATCATAAATACATGTCAGTTGCCATGTACCCGAATTTTGATCACGTGACCACAGGATGCTATGACAGTCATAAGTGCAAGGACCGGTAGTAAGTCACTTTTTTCAGTGCCATTGTAACTTCAAATGGTCATTAAAGGAATGGTCATAAGTTGAGGACTCTGTGTACTGTACCTGTACCTGGGAAAATACATTATAATAATGGACTTGTAAATAATGGACTCATAAACTGGGAATGCTGAGGTCTTAAGCATCTTTTGTTGAAAGTTAGTTCAATCAGATGTCCTTCAGCAAAAATATGTTAATGATGGATGAATATTTTTTTTTTCCATTTAGAAATCTAACATGCAAGACAAAGGCTTCTCACACATACTGTCTCTCCAACTCTTAATCTCTCTATGTATCATCTATCATCTGTATTTGTATTTGATGCTACTACTTTGAAAAATGAACACTGGCTGGCCTCACAAATCTTGTGGATATTATTTATGTTTAGGGTAGATGGCGAAACTAGACATACAGAGCAGAACAAGATAGGGATATTCCCTTATATATTTGACAGGTGTAGAACTGCACACAGAATCATGTGAGAAAAAAAAAATCACTTGCTTTCTCCTCAACTCTACAGTAGAAATGTATCCAGTAGTATTTAGACAGGATAGATACTGAATGTAATCACTGCACAGTAGGTGTAGGAAAAACAGTAGAGTTTTATCTGTGGTGTTTATAACATGAACATGAGGCACACGTTGTAGGAAAAATAGTGCTAGAAGAATCACTCTTTTTTTTTTTTGCAACCAATAGCACTGTAACAGCAAATGCAGTTGCTGCCTGCTGTGTATGCTAAATGAATTTTTAGTACTTTCTGCTGGTGAATATATAAAGGTCCAAATCACCCCCACATTTGCTGTAAGCATGAAAAAAAAAAGAAATTAATATTTTCCTGAAATTAGGTCAGTTTGATTACGCTGCTAGACAATAACCCAGCTTGATTTTTTTCTGTTTATACATCTAGCATATTCATATTTCTCCTCAGAGTATTCCATAAATAAAAGTGATAATACCGTAACTTGGAAACATGTGAATTTTTGAAGGGAAATAGTGCCAGGAAAATAGATTGGGGTATGTATTGTGTGAATTAGGCAGTTGACTTAGTGTTGACTTATAAAAAGATAAAGATGTTGTCTCCTTTAAGTTGAGCTCAACTCTCATTGTCTTCATGACATCATGACCATGTAGCTTTCTTGATAATATAGAACTAGTTTGCTTTTGCTGTTTTTTCAGGTTAGCCTACAACCCTAGGGCTTCCTGATAGTCTCCCATCCAAATACTCACCAGGTCTGGGGAATTCTGGCTGGGGAATTCTGGGAGTTGAAGTCCACATATCTTAAAGTTGCTAAGGTTGAGAAACACTGTCCTAGGGATTCCGGTGCCTGAAAGGAACAGCTTCTTCAGCACAGTGGTGCCATCCTAGGAGAACCTTGGGGTAGAGGTCCAGGGTCTCACTCAGCAGAATGCTCAGGAAATTCAGAATGTAGCAACTAAACTGCTCTACTCTGCTTTTTAAGATGCTGTGGTTAAAAAAAAAGTAAAGATACTCTGGAACCAAGAACTGAAATACTGATGGTACCAGTATGGATGCAACTTGCCACTTCCTTCAATGTTTTGGGTTGGTTTTTTTTTTTTTAACTTCCCATTCTAATCGACAACCCAGGAATTCCTTGATGATCTCCCATCCACTACTAACCAGGCCCAACCCTGCTTAATTCTAAGTCTAGACAAGGTTGGCCAAAGTGTTGTCACCTGCTGAGAACTGATCTCTCTTGCCATTTAAAGAGAGCCCTGTAAGGCCTTCCTGTGCAAAGTCAAAGTCCTGCTGCCTTGAGTTCCCAGAGGAAAAACAGCACATACATGCACTATACAAGCAAATAATACAGTAAACTCTTCATTTCATGGAGCTGTGTTTAGAAGACTACAGACACAATAAACAAAATCTGCACATATGCTCTTTGTTTCTGCACGTGCATAAAATATGCACGTGTAAAATTCCCCTTGGGATTGTTCCCCCCGTAAGTCCATTAAGTTGAGGATTACTCTAAGTGTGCCAATGATTATACAATCCTATACGGAGGAAAGAAAATTTAGTTACTCCTGAAATATTTCTTATGGTTTAGTTGAACTCTGGCAGCTGCCGAGCCAGACCTTTTCTGCCTTGTTTGCACCTTCTAAAAACCAGCTGCCTGCCCTTGCAACTGAAAGAGAAGCAGAGAAGGCCCATTCAGCTCCCAAGATCCATGTGAGACAGAGTTATTCTTTGCCTTACAAAGAGGGGGGGATCTGAGATGGTGCTTATTCCCACACCACCTCTGCTCACAACTGGAGGAGAGTTGAACTTCCCCGATCTTCACCCTACAGCCATCACTTCCCACAGTTAGCAGTTGCCCCGTCCCCTTGTGGTCCTATCACTTACTCTCAAAGTTGTTGGTCGTGCCAGTTGGAAATTTCATTTGTAATTCTAATGGGATTAAAAAGGAACAACTGATAAAGAATATAAAACATAACTCTAAAAGTCAATGTGGAAAATATTTAAATTAATACAATAAGCATACACAAATCAAATCAGTAATGCTAAAACTGGCAAAAGATCATCCAGTAAACCCGATGACGAGTAAACCCCACCCCTCCAGATCATATCAGATTAGGACTGGAAATTAGCCCAGATATTTCCCCAAACTCGGAAAATTTATATTATTTCTGGCCCCAACAGAACTTCAGCTTGTCCTCACTGCTATTTCCTTCCTCTCCCCTACCACAAGCTGGCTGCACTAACCTGGAAAGCAGGATTTCTCAATCCCCAATAACATCTCAGCTCACCATAAGGCCCAGTCCTATTGCTTTTGTCTTTGGGAAAGCTACATTTCTCAAGAATGCTTGAGTTTTCCACTACGCAAGGGAAGAAAGACCTCCAATTGCCTGTTACCCTACTCACCTGCTAACTAGACCACATACACAGAACAGTCAGTGGGTGATCTTTATGAATGTGGATCTGTTAGAATCAGCAGGTGGGATGGAGAAGTTCTTAACTCTTACACCCTCATATCATAGTGCAAATCCTGTCCAGGACATAGTTTCTTTGAACAAGTGTACTTGTTTTGGAAACTCTTCCACTTGAACTATTATTAAGCCTGAAATTACTGTCTTTCATTTATGTACCTTGTATAGAGAATCTTAAGAACATCATTGCCATCTTGCTTATTCCAATTCTCTGTTAATTCCTAATTGATCCTTAATAAGCAATAATATAATAACACAGTTGAATGAATTTTGTACAGAACGATCTGTACAAACATGGCTTTTCCAGCAGTCTTGGGGATCCCATGGGGGGCCTGCATGATGGTTACATTGTGTTTAGATCAGTGTTGTCCAAACTTGGCCACTTTAAGATGAGTGGACTTCAACTCCCAGAATTCCCCAGCCACCCATGCTGGCTGGGGAATTCTGGGAGTTGAAGTCCACTCATCTTAAAGTGGCCAAGTTTGGACAACACTGACTTAACTGTTCAAACTTAGCCAAAGATGACTAGGTGCTGCCACCTGGCTGGGTGTGGACATATAACATCCAAGTAAATTTGTTATTGGTTTCTCAGTCAGCATTTTTTTTTTAATCATTAGGATTATGATAAAAGCACTATCGGTCATATATATATATATGACCGATAGTGCTTTTATCTAATATATATATTAGATATACCATTTATGAAAGGATGAATGGATATATTCTAAACAAAAACAAATAAAATACTATATTGCTTTGAGCTCTTGAAACAACCTGCATTTAAACTGCATTCATTTTTAATCTCTAACATTCTAAGTGGCACAAGACAAACACAATACAAGAAACAATACAAAGTCAAATGCACAAAAAATGGAGAAATCCAATAATTCCTTCATGTATGGAAAGGCTTAGTAAGTATGGTAAATTGTGCAGTTGAAGTGAAATTATAAGACTACAGGGAGAACAAAAATCTGTTAAATGCTTCCAATTTTTTATTGATTTTCAAAACCCAGTGTATAATATTGATGTTACTGCATTTGATTGCTTTTGGTACTGTAATCATTTTAACAATGAATTTTGTGTGTAAATTTTATCAGCCCTACTTTTGCTGTAATTCACTTTTTTAATAGCATTTTTTTTTTTAAAAAAAGGGGGCATTCTTGTTTGCTGGGTAAAAATAAAATCCGAGTTCACTTTATCTATCTACGTTATCTGTAGGAGAACCCATTCCAATCTGAGAAACTGATTCAACAGGAAGTTATACTGATTGGAGAAAAAAATTGCTACAGGATTAGCAGAAATAATTTTATGGGGCAATAAAGAAAACCTCTAAACCCTTTTAGCTCACTCCAACCACAGCTAAAAGTGAAAGCAAAACATTTAGGGTTCCTCCCCGCTCCCTTTTCCATTATCAAATATTTCTTCCCTTAGAAATAATGGGAGGGAAAAGAAGAATGCCCATCCTATAGCTAGATGGCTTTGTGTCTTTCTCAAAGTAAACAGAAGTTGAGCATCTGCCAATCCAAGGATATCTTCAGTACAGATGGTCCTAACTTAATGACCACTCATTTAGCAACCATTCAAACTTACAACAGCACTGAATGAGTGGTACTTAGGACCAGTCCTCATGCTTAGGACGGTTGCAGTGTCCTGCAATCACATGATTTTGATTTGGGTACTAAGCGCCCAACTCACAATCAAGATGTCATGGTGTCCTGCGGTCATATGATAGCCCTTTGCAACTTTTTTTGCCAGCTTCCTGTTGGAAAATATGGGATTTCAACCAAGTCTGTCTCACACGAGCACAAAGGGAGGGGCGGCTTCGCTGCAGCCTAGCTTTGCTGCTTTGTGTGGGAGGGCCTTGGATCCCACCTTTTTTTTCCTGTTTCCCTCATTTTCCTTCTCTTCTCCTCATGGGTCTCCATGAGGTAGGAATGAATCCTCTCTTCTCCTCATGGTTATTGTATTAACATTTCACAACCCCAACTTTGGGTTACAGGGCCAGTGTATCAGCCCAGGAGGTTTCTTTGGTCTTACAGCCAAGAAACTGCTTGGGCATTTTAAAAAAAGGCTCAGTTCAGATTTTTCTTTTTCTCTCCTTTTAACAACGGAGAGGGAGGAGGGGCTCCTCCCATCCCAAAGTTGAATGAAGATAATTTTTCAGCTTGGCTATACAGACTAAGGCTACAATTGGACTTTCGGGACAGCCTAGATTGTTTAGATCCCCCTCAGCCACAACCAGGGGATTCTGAGGAAGCCAAGAGATTATGGGGACAGAAGAACAAAAGGGCCATGATTTTAATTTCTAGTTCACTACCTGACCACAGACTGGCAGAAATAAAAGATCTTCCCACTGCCAAAGAAATGATTGAGAACCTGAGGACATTATATTTAGAAAATGATGATCAGAAGATTATTTCGTTACTGAGGGAACTGATTGCATCTAGTTTTTTAAAAGATGAGGATCTTAATGAGCATATATTGAGAATGAGGTCTATCTTTGAAAGGCTGAGCACAATTCAAAATCTCATGAATGAAAGACTAAATGGCTTTTCTATTAAGCTCATTACCTGACAAATATTACCCTTTCGTAGCAGCGCAGAATTTACAAGGGATGAATTTGTCTCAGTTGTTTGGAGCAATTAGAAGTGAAGCGAGGAGACAGAAAAATTGTTTGTATTTCCATAAAAAGTCAACAAAAGACATGGGTTATCTGGCAGAAAAAGGGAAATGTGAGCAGAAGCCATTGATTGCTCATCAACTCAACAATAAGCCCATGGCTTGTCATTCCTGCAACAAGCCAGGGCACATAGCTACATTTTGTAAAAGCAGAGACAAAAAGGATTTTTCAAAAGGAAGGCATTCCAAAGAAAAATTAGCTCTGCATACAGTTTTCAGAGCAGAAAATGCTCTTGGAGCTAATTCTAATGAAACCAAAAGTCAATGGATCTTAGATTCAGATGCAAGCCAACATCTTTGTGGGAACAGAGATAACTTTAGTGAACTGAATGAACAGCCACAAGGGAACATTGCTCTTGCTGATGGGGATTCCATCTCAATAAGAGGAAAAGGCAAAATACCCTTCAGATGTTTTAATGGAGAAAAATACAAAGACCTCATCGTAACAGATGCATATTATGTACCACGATTGATAACCAATTTGCTGAGTGTGTGATCATTAAACAGAAAAGGTTTCAATGTAATGTTTAAAGCCAATAGAACATATGAAGTAACCAGTGGTAGGCTTTGAGAAAAATGGAGTGTACCAGGTGAACTGTGAACAGCCACCACCAGATGTCAGCCTCACCTGCCAACAACAGCAAAGAAAGGAGGACATCAGCGCCACCATCAGAGAAAGTAGGTGGGAGAACTAAGCACATTGATGTAAAGTATCATGTGGTGAGAGAGTTACAACAACAAGAGTTAATCAAACTAGCCTACTGTCCCAAAGGAAACATGACAGCGGACATCTTCACGAAGTCGTTGTCAAGAACCAGTTATCAGGAACTAAGAGAAAAATTAAATATCGTAGGACATGGAGACATGCAAGGTTGAAAAGAAGGGGTGTTGGAAAATATGGGTTTCCACCAAGCCTGTCTCACACGAGCACAAAGGGAGGGGTGGCTCCGCTGCAGCCTAGCTTTGCTGCTTTGTGTGGGAGGGGCTGGATCCCGCCTTTTTTCCCCTGTTTCCCTCATTTTCCTTCTCTTCTCCTCATGGCTCTCCACGAGGTAGGAATGAATCCTCTCTCCTCCTCATGGTTTTTGTACTAACATGGGTTAATGGCTCCTCTGTATCTGGGACGTTGTCATCGTTGGTGCTGGATGGGGTAGCCCTGCCCCAGACAGACCCAGTGTGTAATTTAGGGGTCCTCCTGGACTCACGGCTCCTGCTCGAAGAGCAGGTGGCAGCCGTGGCCAGGAGGGCTTTTGCACAGCTTTGGGTTGTGCACCAGTTATGCCCTTTCCTGGATTGGGATGCCCTTCGAACGGTCACTCATGCCCTTGTTATCTCCCAGATAGACTACTGCAATGCGCTCTACATGGGGCTACCCTTGAAGAGTATCCGGAAGCTACAGTGGGTCCAGAATGCAGCCGCACAGGCTATTTTTGGAGCTCCAAGGAGGGCCCATGTAACACCTTTGCTCCGTGAGCTGCATTGGGTGCCGGTTTGCTTCCAATTCAAGGTGTTGGTTATCACCTTTAAAGCCCTACATGGCATGGGGCCAGGCTACCTGAGGGACCGCCTTGCCCCCACAATTTCAACCCGTCCCATCCGATCTCACAGAGAGGGCATGCTCTGGACCCCCTTGGCAAAAGAACTCCAACTAGCAAGGTCCAGAAGGCAGGCCTTCTCTGCTGTAGCACCCGCCCTTTGGAACATCTTGTCCCCGGAGGTGAGACAGGGCCCCTCACTCCCGGCCTTTCAGAGGGATTTGAAGACCTGGCTCTGCCATCTGGCCTGGGGCGGGGAGGGAGGTCATCAGAAATGGGGTTGGCTAGCCCCCTAAAGACCTGGTGTTGCTTCCATCGGCCTCTTGGATTTTTTCTCTTCCTTCCATTTGTGTAAATGTGTTTTTCTTTTTTATAAATTTTAATTATGTATTTATTTGTTTTAATTTGATGTAAACCACCCAGAGTCCCCCACTGGGGGGAGATGGGTGGGGATAAGTCTACTAAATAAATAAATAAATAAGCAAACATTTCACAACCCCAATACTTCCTACAAGCAAAGTCAACGGGGAAGCCAGCAAGAGGTCGCAAATGGCAACCACGTGACGTTGCCCTTAATGCACGGGATTCGCTTAACATCGGCAACCGGAAGTGCTGGAATTGTAGTGACATCATGCTTTATGACTGGGTTGCTTGGCGACAGAAATTCCAGTCCCAATTACCATCATTAAGTGAGGATTACTTGTAAAGTGACCGTTGAGAGAGAGAGAGAGAGAGAGAGAGGCTGGCCTAAAGTCACCCAATGAGCTTCTAATGTTGAGGGTAGACCTGAACCTAGATGTTAAGTTAAGGGAAGCATATCGATCATGGCTTCTGAATGTTTTCCAACCCTTTTACCAGCAGTGACCATAGAAGGTCTTTGTTTTTTCTTCTGTGTAACAAAGTAATGTGTTACACCTGCATGTGTGTGCTTTTCTCTAGGGTGTGTATATGTGTTGCCTGTGTGTATGTGTTTCTGCTGCCTTCTTGTGTCACATCTGTTTTTATGCATGCCCTGGGAGGCATAGAACAGACTGCATATGCTTCGCATTGGTCACATGACTGGGAAGAAGGAGGAGGGAGGGGCTTAATGGAGTAACCAGCAGCATTCCAAGCTACTTTCCAACTGCCCCTCCCATAAGAATTCATTGAAAGATTTTTTTTTTTAATATTTTCAAGCTTAATCTTTCTTTTGCCAGCTACTCCAAAGCACACCCCAGATTTCTGTTCTGTTCAGTTTTCCAAGAGTTACCCTGCTGACAAATAGAGAGTTCTGAACCCCTTCATACAATTTCTTTCTGACACTGTATTGGCTTGGGAAGAATAATAAATTAGAGAAAATAGGCAGGGCCTGGCTTCTAGAATTTTCCTGACCACGTAATAACAGCAATGCTTTGAGTGATGTGACCAGGAAGGATGGCGGAGAGGAGCTTAGAATGGAGTAATGAGCAATGATTTTAGATACTGCCCAACTACCTCTTCCAGAGGGATGCATTGTTTATTTTATTTTTATTTTATTTCACACTGTTCTTCTGTGCAGTCCCTAATCAGATCTGGCCCACTTTTAAACACTTTTTTTTTTTATTTTGCTGATTTATCCCCCATGTAAATGTGGTCCTGTTCTGTTTAGTTATTGGAGAGATATCTTTTTGAGGGACAAACAGACAGGGTCCCAAGCCCTTTAATATAATCTCTTCCCAACAGTGTTGGGTTGGGAAAAAATAGCCAACATAAGTTAGGAAAGCATGCAGAACCTGGTTTCTGGAAGTCTTTCCAACTCTGATTCACATGAGCAGAATGGAGGAGAGCTTAAGGATAGAAGAATTGGTGGCCTTCTGAGCATTGGGAGAAATTTTCTTCACTTTCTTCTTTCTGTAGCTCCAGGTCTGATCTTTTTGAACTTGATCTTTCTTTTGACAGCTTCTCCTGCTGCACCAGATTTGATGCCATTCTATTTCTGCTTTTGGAGGATAATCTTCATGACCACAGCCATGGTCCACTGGCTTCAAAATTATGGGGAGTACCAGACAAATGAAGCCATGCCCCTTTTTAATGTACACTGCAAGGCTAAATGTAATTAATGTAAAGAGAGGCAAGGCTTCAATTGCCTGGTTGCACCCACCACTTTGAAATCAGTGACCATTGCTGTGTAGTAGTGCCGCTGATGGACAGTCAGTCAGAATCCTGAACTTCATGTTCCTTCTGCACATTTTCTTGGGCTGGGAAGCATAAACACCTCCAGGAAGAAGGCCATAGCAATCAAGTTTGGCATTTTTGCTAAAGAAGCAATATGAATTTGTCTACAAAGTCAACATGGGTTGTGAACAACATGAAGATTTACCTATTGTCAGCCCTACAGGGTAGACTAGACCAAGAAACAGGCTCCATATACTGTAGGCCTAAAACTACTTTTATTGAGATTGGCTACACATAGGAACAGAATCTTGCAAATCTGAATGTGCTTCCCCTCTTCCATCTTTATAGTCATGTGAATTAGGGGGGTATCTGTCAGATGTTTTTGTAACCCTCCCTCCTTGTTTGGGCTTTAGCAATGGTTATCTGCTCATTGCCTTGGTAACGGATCTTCCTTCTCTCCTTCAGAGTAATCTCTTTACTGTCTACACCTATTTTCCTATTTCACCCTAGAATGAAGTGTTCTTCATATGTGAATCTTTGAGTGGTCAAAGAAGACTCACCTCCTGCGGGCAGAAAGGGACAAGACAATGCCCCATCATTATTTCCCTGTTAGCAGCAGCATTGACATTCACTCTTTGACCAGCCAGCCAGTCTATTGACATCGCTTTGAGAGTGTTCTTCAAAGTGCTTCGTCCCAGGGGTATAATGAAATGCTCATCCCAAGCCTTGGATCAGGAGGAGAATTGATGGGTCTTGGCCATCTCAGTCATTCAAGGTGCTGTTTTATTTCCCAGTAGTAGAGCCAGCCTTGTCTACAAAGGTTATGCAGCTGAGATATATTATTTTACCCTTGAACCTTTTTTTTCCCCCCTTTACATTTGTGATATTTGGCTGAAATGTCAGTGAAATTTGCAGGGTAGAAAATAGTCCCTGTTCACACTAAATATGTAATGAACTGTTGAGATAATATATACTGTATGCATTTCAAGCGAGGTTCATAATCATCTAGTAAAAGCCCTATGTAATTTGAATGACTTGTTAATTTCAACACCCGCATGCTTTAATATGGCTGTGACCCATGTTCCTCAATTTTCCTTGGCTCTAAAGAAAAATCACCTACAATCAATTCACATGTTTTCCCACAGAACAAAAATACAGAGAAATTGTTTTGTCATAACGACTCAGCAGGCCCTTCCACCTAGTGTTTTTTATTCATCATTCTTTGATTTGCTGAAACTATTCTCCCTAGAAAAAAATTCAGATATGAACCATGGATTTTGCAAGGCAGACAGACAACCTGATTCATAGCTTAGAGGACTTAGATATCCAGAGCCATTGCATGCTCAATTTATGCTGGCTGAGAGTCTGTTAGATCTGGTGAAAGCCATGCTTTGTTGGCACAACACAACATCTGTTGCTGGCATGAAATACCCACTGGTTTGTCCAATTAAAGTCAGCTCTGGGGATGAAGGGATGGCTGAATGGGACCTCTTTCCTTAGCCCAAACGACAGACTAAAGAGGAAGGGACACAGATGGTAGAGAAAGTATAAACATGGCATGAGAGAGGAACAAAAAGAGCAGAGGGAGGAGGCAGCCTCAATCTGCTACCTAGAGTTATGCAGCAGGACAGATCCCCAATTATTAAAAAATACATTTTAAATGGTTAGCTGGGTAGGATGAAGGCAGCGATAGAGCCAGAAATCTGCTATATAATGCAGTTAGGCAAATAAGCCAATTGTGTGCATGTGAACTGGAACTATGAAATGTATGGAGGCAGCTCACATGGAGAACTGCAGCATCTTGTATGGTGAAGCTACTTTATAAGAAAGTTCAGAAACCTCAGATGATTGAAAATGGAGTTGCTACAGTACTTTTTTTTTTTTTTATCTGCGCTCAGTCGTTACTGACTCTGCAGTGACTGCTTGGACGAGTCCTTGCAGTTTTCAAGGCAAGGTGTTTCGGAAGTGGTTTGCCAGAGCCTCCTTCCTAGAGCAGAGCCCAGCTGGCGAGCGCAGGAGGCGGGGTTTCCGTTGCTTCGCGCCCTTTTCGGGCGAGCGTGGTTGCACTACCCGGCAACTGCTCCCAACTCCTTTTGCAAGGCGCCGCCAGTATTTTTCCTCCCACTGGAGTGAGAGTACCCATTTATCTACTCACGTGAGTTTTCGAACTGTTGGGTTGACAGGAACTGGGGAGGAAACAGGAGCTCACCCTGTTAACGCGAAGGCTGGACTCGAACCGCTGAAGCGTCGACCATTTCTGGCCAGCAACTTTCAGCGTCATTAAGCCGCTGTGCCACCACGTCCCCCTTGCTACAGTACTAAGGGCCAATATAACAGTGCGATATTTTGGTACTGGACAGCCTTTTAGTCCATGTTCAGGCCTATTTCAAAGTGTTGATGAAGACTTTTGAATGCCTGAAATCTTTAGGGCCAATGTATGAAAACAAATCTCTCTTTTCCTACCTATACATCCAGTCAAACCATATTTGTGCACATTTAATTTGATGATCCAGGACAGAATTTTGAAACATCTGGGGCTAAGTGTAGACTGATTCATCGCTTGACCTTTTAAAGGAGGGTTCAGGAGGGTATCATCACTATCTCCTACCTGTAATGTTTCCTTGTTTTCCATTCCTTTTTTGGTGCTTTTATTACCATGCATATAGACATATGTTTCACACCTGGAAACAGCTGCACTGTGGCTTTGGATTAATAGCATTAGGAGGCTCTTGTCTGGAAGCACCTTTAATTTGAATTCCTATTCTTATTTCTAAGAGTCCGAAGCCTCTGTATGCAACAGGGGCATTTGGTTGCCAGAGAAATGGCACCATTCAGCATATAGCAATGTTTTGTTTTGTTTTTTGCCTAATCATCCTGGAAAAGTTGAGAAAAGAGAAAAGAAAACAGCTTACCCAGTTAATCCTGGGGGGGGGGGGTCTAATTCTCTTGTTCAATCCCAGGACAAATAAAGGGTCCTGGCTAAAAATGAAATAAGGATGAGAGGCAGGAAGAAAGGGGAAGATCAGATGCAAGGCAGAGCTAATGACTCCTACCTCTAATAGCCAGAAAATAAGATAATTGGGAAGAAAACCATTGCTTTTTCTTTCCAGAATGCAGGGGAAGGAGGCGTGGTAGACCAGAACCATTGCTGGCTTTGCTGAAAAGCCACTTCTATTAGATTATCCATCTTTTGGTATAAGCCCCTCCATCTGGCTATAGCAGAAGAACGAATGGGAAGCAGGGCTATACCATCAGCTGTGCTTTAGCCTCTCCTTCCCTTAGACTGACCTAACTGACATATTTAAAAAATTGTCTTTTACGTTTTATAGTATGTGTTTGTTTTTTTCCTTCTCCCTTCTAACCCACTTTCCTTTTGTGTTGCATCTTAAAGGTGTCAGCCTGTGGGAAGAGACTATCTAGTGACTAATTAAATGTAGGTTTGACTCTGGGAATGTGGAAGGGTTTCAGAAAAGATTACTCAGTCCTGGGAAAGAACCAAGTGTGAGAAAGAAACTCAAGATAACCCAGCCTTGATTTTGTTAGATATAAGTAACAATAGAGAGAAATTTTGACGGGCTTTCAAGATTCTCTTATAATACTCTAACAACAATAAAACACATTCTTTAAATCCCAGTTGTTTCTGTTTCTTGCTCTAGCCTACCTCAAAGGGCTGATATGACTGACCTCTGTAAGTAGGTTTGGGAATTTAGAGAGGAATTTAAATGGTCCCAATAAATAACAAAGGGATAGCACAGACTGTAATTTAACTCATTTTGAAATTGAGAATGATTCTTATTTATTTAGTTATTGTGGGCTCAGGGCTACTAAAATCAAGAGCAAGCTACAAACACTGGCACAGAGTAAGGACAGGAAACCAATGAAAATGTCTTATTACAAACAGGTGAAGCCCCCCTTTGCTTCAACATGAAAAGGAACTGACTTTGGCCCAACACTGTGAACTTTGCTCAAGTGCCTTCACTAGAGGGAAACACACCACCAGTGGAAATCCCCTCTTTGCTCACTGGTGTGAAAACCCGGTAGGTGCTAAACCATCATGCTATGTGCAGGTCAGAAAGAGGAATGTCCAGTGTAACTGAGACCAGGATACGCTCTGCCCTGTGAGAAGCTTCAGCGTTTGCCAGCTGTATGAGACTGAAAAATTCAGGGCACATGGCAGATTCCACTGCAATGTCTCTGGTTGTGCATCAAAGGTAGGGAAATACTTATGCTCTAACAAGATCAATAAATCTCTGATGGGCAGATATGGGAACATTTATGGCAGCTCCTTTGACAGAGGAATTGCAGGAGGGGCAGAATCTATGAGGGCAAATGGCCAGGGCATTTCCTCCTCTTTTTCTACTACTTCTATTTCCTTCTTTGCAGCTTTTTAAAAAATACGTTTTGTCCTTTTGCACTCCATGACAGTAGATAAACTATGTCAGCCCTAGGGCCTATAGCAGACAGCCTTCTGGATACTTCCTTTTTGCCCTTTATGCTAATGACTGAGTGGAGCAGATCCTTCGCTTGATGCTCTCAAAACAAAGGTCACGTTTTCTGTTCCTGTAGTTTTCCTGGCAACAATATGGGAAAAGTTCTCTATCACTTTCTTCTAGTTTCAGGGAGGATTTTTTCTGTTTAACTTCCCACTGCGGATTATTGCTTGGGATTTCCTAATGGTCTTCCATCCAGTCACTCAACCTTAGCCTTTTTAAGATGTGGGTGTGCATCAAAAGTAGGTAAGTGCTTGTCTCTAACAAGATCATCAATCTCTTATGGGGCAGATATGGGAACATTCATGGCAGCACCTTTGACAGAGGACATGTTGGCTGGGGGACATTTATGGCAGCACCTTTGACACCCCATGGTGGCTGGGGAATTCTGGAAGTTGAAATCCACATGTCTTAAAATGGCCAAGGTTGAGAAACACTGATCTAAGTAGTAACCAAGTCTGACCTGCTTAGGTCTTTTTTAAGATTAACCAAGATCAGCTAAATGCTGCCAGCTCAGCCAAGTTCCCAGAATAAACAGTGTACATAAAAGGATGACATTCAGCATTTATTTTCATTTTTCAGCTTTAATGATGGGAATTAAAGGCATTATAATAAAGACAGAAAAGAAGACAGTACAAAAATAAGAAGAAATACAGCGTTTTAAAATCTTAAAATACTGCCAAAAGAAAATGCCATGAAAATAAGTTAGAATTAAAACTCTTCTAGTGAGAATTCACAGACAGCAAGCAAGAAGTTATAGAAAAACAGGTCATATGAACACAAAACATCATAAGGCTGTAAGAAAAATAATCTACTGTATCAGAAACTACCAAAACACAATCTAGTCTAGCATGCTGGACCACAGGATATATTTAAAGTATCTCATTGTTAGGACCTCTGAAATCCTGGATTGCTCCTGTCAACTGGAGTAGACCAGAAGTGCAGTGTGGTCCTGCAGACGCTTCCACTAGATGTCCTGTCCTAATTTTTTATGATGATTTTAATTGTTAAAATGTGGACCCACCGAGATGCTTCAAAGGAAAAAGCCAGCCTATGATTTCATCCTTGATTACAAGAATGTCTTTGGACCTCATGTAGACCCCACAGACATCGTTTGAAACTAAAGAAGAGTAAGTAGATGAGTGCTTTGTTTGGAAATCGGCTAATGTAACTACAAAAAGATTAAAGAACAAAACATGTGAATTCAAATAAAACAATAACAGTTACAACTACTAACGAGAAAAATAAATAAATACAATGTGATTACAGATAGTCTTTGTTTAGCAACCATAATTGAAACCGGTAACTCTGTTGTTAAGCGAAGCAGTCACTAAGTGAAACCGCAACTCTGCTTATGATCTTACTTCAGCTTTCCTTTGCTTTACAGACCTGTGAAGGTTGTAAATGTGAGGATTGATTGCCAAGGTCCTTTTTCATTTCTGTCATAACTGCGAATGGTCGCTAAACAAGGTAGTCGCTGAATGAGGTCTACCTGTATGTGTATATAATATAATGGTAATTATGTCTATATAAAAATTGCTTCAGCTCAATTTTTAAACAATGATAATACAGGTAACTCCAATTTTTACTCCAGATTTCTTATATATATATATATATATATATATATATATATATATATATATTAGTAAAGCTTTAAAATTGTCCATTAAATGTAATTGTTGGTTTAGCCTTTGCCAGAAGTTTCTTAATATATTCAAAATCATAGAGGTTTCCTAGGCAGCTGATTCCATTGGTCCAAAGAGCATAACAAAATATTTTAATGCATGTATTGCCATTCAGCTGTTTTAGTAACTTTTCAAAAGTTTTTAAAGTATCATTATTATTAATTGATTAAGGGTAACTATCCAATTTCAGGCCATAAGTTTGTTTGTTTAAGTTACCCAGGGTTTTCAAATAAAGTTTATTCCGAAGGGTCCATTTCTGATTGGAATGAAAAGCAAATTTTAATATCTTACCCAATATCATCCAGATAGGTCTGACTACCTTCAATGTTGGAAATTCAGTGGAATTGCTACTGTACAGCACTTAGAACTTGGCAAGATTTTCAGAGCTGCCAGATAACAACTTTCCAACTGGGCCTGTAATGGTGCATCATCAGTAGCATTTTTGTTCCAGTACAATACAGAGGTTAACAAGCATGCCCAATGTTATAACTAAAAATCAGGGAAATCAACCCCCCCCCCCCCCATTTTCATGTGAAAGTTACAACTTGGAGAGGGACAGCCTTGAAATTTGATAATTCCATTAAAAAGTTATACATTTATCCATTAATTTATATTTTATCACACCTTAATTAAAACTTTTTATGGCTGCCAGTGATGGGGGCTGGCCCACAATTTGTTTAAAATATTTTACATGGAATTGACATAGACATCTCTCTTATAATATTGACCAATCCAGAGATGATACGCATTTTCACAATTTATTTTCCCCAAAGACTCATAGGTATTTTCATCCATCTATTAATGTCACCATTAATCTACAGTTTGAAAAGTTCAGATCTACTAAGAAGGATGTTTTCCTAGGAATTGATTGATCATGCTTATGATCATTATATGATCATTACAGATTATTGATTGATTATATTATTATTTCCTAGGAATAATTATCCCCAACTGCTTAACAGAATCTGCATGATAAAACCCCATTTTTTACATGTTTCCATAGAAAGATTGTTGCTAATTGGCAAAATACTAGATTTATCCCAGAATATTTGCAAAGCTGTCAATTTTGCCATCTCATCTAACTCCATCATCTTCACCATCCATTCTTCCTTTGTGGGTAATGTCGAGTCTTTCCAGTGTTGAGCATATAAAAGTCTAGCTGCAGTTATCATATATAAAAACAAAGGTCCATGAGCTTTTTCCAATTTTGTATCCATCAGTCCCAAAAGGAAAGTTTCTGGTTTTAACTGTATATTAACCTTCAAAATCTTCTGAATTAATATATGAATTTGGGTCCAAAATTTTTTAGCCTTATTACATGTCCACCAAAGATGATAAAAAGTCCCTTCTTGTTCACATTTCCAACATACTGTATGTTTGAATCCCTTTTGTACATTTTTGATCATCTTTCTGGTGACAAATACCATCTATACATCATTTTATAGAAATTTTCCTTCAAATTATAACACAGTGTAAATTTTAACCCTTTCATCCACATATTTTCCCATTGTTCCATTTGTATATTATATCCAAAATTTTAGCCCATTTAATCATACAATCTTTAACTTGTTCATCTTCTGTTTCAAATCTCAACAAAAGCTTATACATATATTTTAGCAGTAAGATGTTCATCATTGGTACACAATTCAGTTTCAAAAACAGCTTTGTTTTGTTCAAAACTATATATCTTTTTATCTTTCTCCAAGTTGTACATATGAAAACCAGTGGCATGAATGTTCTTGAGATGTCAAATCCTCTCTTGATTTTATTAGTATTTGCCATATTTCTGTACCTTCTCCACAGACTGTATCTAGAGAACTTTGATAACTGTTACAGAAGGCCCAGTCCTCATATAATGCCACCAAGGAGCATTAGGAAGATAGTTGAGTCCTTAGATAATTCCTAATTTACTGGCTAGATCCATGACATCATAGGTGGAGTTATGTCCTAGACTGGTCAAAGCAACAGCCAGTTTCCCCAAAAGGCTGGCTTTGATTAATTCTGTACTTTCTATAAAACTGAGAATAAGAACAAAGCCAGAAGACAAAACAAAAAGGGCTTGCACAAGGCCCAAAGCTGTTGCCAGCCATCCTTTCTATAATGAGAACCAGCTTGGTCTGGTGGTTAAGGCTCCAGGCTAGAAACCAGGAGACTGTGAGTTCTAGTCCCACCTTAGGCATGAAAGCTGGCTGGCTGACTTTGGGCCAGTCACTCTTTCTCAGTCCAACTCAACTCACAGGGTTGTTGTTGTGGGGAAAAGAGGAGGAGGAGGAAGTATTAGGTACGTTTGCTGCCTTGAGTTATTTGTCTTGATTTCATTTGGAATTCTATTTGATTACAGCCTTCCTTTGTTTTCCTTCTAATACCCTTTTTCTAATAGACTGTTTATATCTAGATTGTGGCATCATTAGTTTTATAGGGACTTTCTCATTAAAATTTCCCCCATGTGCAAGACTGCATGGTTACATAGCTATCCCTTATAGAATTGGCACAAGATTTGTAATTTCGGTGCATTGGGAAGAAAGATTCAAACTTTTGGATATCAATTTAGCTAGGTGTTTGCAAGATATCACTTTTTGTATATAAGGCACACCCCTACTATCATAAGACAAAGGCATATGTGGAACCACCTGCTGCTGTATTGGTTTACCTGATTCTTATCTTGCTTTCTGGAGGGGATTTCTTGGTGCCTGTACCACACTCTGTTGATGAAATTTTGCTGTGGTGGGCATTTTTTACAGAGGCACCTTTAAGTGGACAAAAACTCCCTGGGGAACCACCATCATGGGTAGTGCCTCCATACATTCAAAACTCCTTCCCCAGGTATTTCTTGTTAGCTGCTCTAATAATGGCTAGTGTGATGGAATGGAATTATGAAGGCCAAGCTCAGGGAGATAAGCATTTTCTTAGCTCACCGGAACCGCGTGGGAGGAACAAAAGGATGAGACTGACACCTCCCTGAGTGTCGGGCCTAGCCCAAGGAACTCCAAGAGACCATGCAGAATCAATCCAGCAAGGTTTATTAGCTACAACCCCTTAACAAGAATGTTCCAAGACTGAAACCAGTTCCCAGGCTCAGCCGGTTCACACCGATGGATTTTCTTAGAGAGGTGCCAGTCTCCTCCGCTTATCTCTTCCTCACTCCTCTGGAGATGAGAGCACATTCTTTACTCCCCTCCCACCATTCCAGTCCATCACATCGAGGAATTCACACTGTTGTGGCTGGAGGACTTTGGGAACTGGGGTTTTAGTCTGGAAAGATTCTTGCTAGAGGTTGTAGCTAATAAACATAGCTGGACTGAATTTGCATGGTCTCTTGGAGTTCCTTGGGCTAGGCCTGACAGCTAGCTACTTTAAATAATAATTAAATTAATCAGCTATTATTAGCTTTATACTTTTGTTACATTATCACATAAACATTTTGCTATTGTTTTACCATTTCAGATAGATTTTTTACAATGTCACTCTGTTACTTATTTACTTATTCCTTTCTTCTTTTTAACCATGAAACAACAAAGGTTTATTTTGCAGCACTGTGCTAAATAAAGTTTTGCAGGAAAAAAGGATGAGGAATGGAAGGAACTAAACGATACACTTCCACTGAGTAGATGTGGGGGCAGGGGGGGTGGGCAGGGCAGAGACAGAATGATTCTTTGCATGGTAGATTTGCACATTAAAAAGATTTTTCTTCTTTGGGGGCTATCTACATTTGGCATTGCCTCCATGGTTTGCTATCATGTGTGAGATTTGATTGGGAGCCCTGAAGCTGCATTTTCTAGCCATTTGCAACAGAGTTCCATAAGATGTAATTTGTATTCTTTTTTGGTTGTGACCTAGGACCTTTCCCCACTGTTGACTTCAAGCATTCATCTATCCTTCACCTGGCAGTAAATTACACCAGCATGTGAAATCACTGATCCCTACCCTGCCTTTGTTGCTGTTGTTTCAAGCCATTGAAATCATCTGACTTGTTTCCAGTGTTATGGGGCCTACGCCTAGCAGATTTTATGTTTCTTGAGGCTGCACCTGGAGAATATTGGAATAAGGGGGGAAAACATGCTGGTATAACTAAAGACAACTTAATCTGTCTCACTTATAGGCCAGGAACAAGATGAAAGCAGTGCAGCAGAGCAGACACAGCAGAGCAGCACTGTTGTCTGTGGCTGTTCATACCATGGTTACATGCAAGTGGGGAAAGGCCCTCGGAGGAGGGATGAAATAGACTGTGTATGCTATTGCCTCTCTTTCCCTGGCAATAGAATTGTGTCTTGAAAATGTTTAATCAGCAGGTATGGGGGTTTTGCATCATAAATTTGTAAATGAGGAGTGAGCAATCAAATTAAGAAGATTCCCTTTTCCCCCCATAGGGAACACATCCTAAAGGTTGCTGACAGTACAAAATGGTACCTCCTTCCTGTTCTGTATTGGAAAAGTAATAAAATGCCAACAAAGCATAACAGAAGTTCTAGAGATAAAACAATTGTATCTTTATAGACAACCCCCACCCACCCAGTGGTTGCTTCTTAGAGTGATGCACATCTTCCCTTACAGTCTGGTTTGTGCGTAGTCTCTGTAAAAGGGAAGGGGGAAAGGACAGAGAGAGAGAGAGAGAAATGAAAAAAAAAAGAAGCCACTCTAATAAAATCCTGCAAAGCACACATACATTAACTATATTTACATAAATGTATCCTCACACATATTTAAAGTTGTTTGTATCCATTTGGGAAAAGCACAAAAACCTAGGGCTAAACTGAAATTACTATCTCACACATCCATTTTATGAATATCTAAATATGCTTCCAGTTGTTGATGGTTCTCCATCATTATTGCAGTTTAGCACATCTACAATACTGTTTCAACCTTCTTTCCCCTCATCTTCTAATATCTTCTTCCTTGGCTGTTATTTGACTGCAATTGCTTTGATGATCCATAAAAGTTGCTTGAGGATACCATGAACTCCAGGGAAAAGTCAGTTTGACCCACCTAGCCAGATGGATTGGATCACTAATTGGGCCCACGAGGACAAAACCAATGAAGACAAAAAATGAATACAGAACTCTACAGAAATAAGTGAGACCTACTGGGGGGGGGGGGGGGGAAGGGTACCAAACATATCTGGAAGAATGAGGATTTGTCTAAATGGGCTATTCCCCAAATACATACAAAAATTAGAAGTTCGTTTCCTTGACCCATGCATGAGTTCTAAGTTACCCTTTGGCTGCAGAGATTGTATTTTGTAGGCCTAATGTTCAGAAAATGTATTTTCTTCTAATGAAAGTGGATAGTCTCAACTTAATGAATTCTGTGAGCAAAACTACGTGTACTGCTTCTGCACAACACAAAGGCACAGTCTTGGCCTTCACTGTCAGAAGTACAGCGACTGTGTCCTTGCTTGTGTTGATTCACAGGTGTTGCCAGTTCTGATCACAGGTGTGGTGTAAATTAGCAATCAGATGGGTGTACCCATAAATGTTTTTTCCTTCTGGCTTCAGTCTGGTAACCACTAAAGCTATTGGGACATCACAAGCATATGTTCCATTTCATGAGACAGGATGAATTCTCTTATCCCTTCTGACAGTTTGTGATTTTGTAGAGGACTAAGTATGAGGACATGCCTGAAATGATGTGATTGTGTTCCCTTCCCATCAAAAGCCCATAGCTAGTTAGCAGGTTTAATTTTAGACTGTGTTTGACTGGGGCACTTGAAATTTTGCTGGCTTTTGTCAGTTTGCATCACAGAGCTAGCATTGTTTCAATGCAGTGCATTATTTTTGGCCTGTGACTCAGAAAGCTCAACCGCTCATGCAGAGAAAGCTACAGTATGTGTATGTTTTTGCCTCTGTTTTCATGGCATGGGAATTGCTGCTGAAGGGACTAATCACCAGGTACGGGGGATTTGCTTCATAAATTTGCAAATTAGTAGTAAACGATCAAATGGCTTCCCACCATTCTCAGTCGCTTGGTTCCTGCTGACTTAAAATGGGAGTTTGTGGTATGCAATAATATTCTTATCACTGTTTCGTACCTTTATGGGGGAAAATAATCAAACAACTCTGCATGCTTAACGTACCTACTTGGGTTTCCCTTTGTCTATAAAAATAAATTTGGTATGTGGGGAAGCAGGAGGAATCGAGCTCCGTGCAAAGGCATTTGTTTGTTGGAGTAAGAGTTGGAACCACATTGCCAGACTTAAACTGATTTAATCACTTCATGACTTTCCTTCTTAAGAATTCTGGGAATGATAGGAAGGAAATTCAAAAGAACTCAACACCTTCACCGAATTGTAACACCCAGGATTCTTTGGGGAAAGCCCTGAGGAAGGAAGAAAACCATTACCAGTTTGTACTAATTCGGATTATTTTCATGGGAAGAAAAATACTTCAATAAGTTTGTATTTATGTGGAAGACATTGTCCTATTGATTAAGGAAAATGCATCAGAAACTAGATAGTCAGTGGCTTCATTTTCCAATAAATCCTTGTTAACTACATTTCAGTCTGGATGATGTACAAACCCAGACTCTGGTTAATGTATGATTCAGAGCATCATGCAAACAGAAAATTGAATAAAACATGGTTACTCAGATTTTCTTCAAAGAGATTTCTTCTGTTTTAAACAAATATTGGCCATCATTTTTGAAGGTGGGAGTGTGTACTGAAATAGAGGATACTTCCGTACCACCACCATTTCCATTCCCTAATCCTCCCAAACCAGACTGAAGAAATCTATGATTGTCTTCAAGCATACTGATAAAGTCTTGAGAAGGAGGACAGGTCAGATTGCTTACACTCCCACTCCCACATTCTTTCTTTGTGCTGTGTGCATTTGTTTGGCTGCAAGCAAGTGGAAAAAAAGAGAGATGAAAGAAGGACGCAGTCCCAACAGTTCCTTCAAAGGGACCTGAAAGGGCATCAAGTCCCCCTTCTCCTTGGACAATCAGGAATCCAGGAGGCATGGTTCCTGCAAACAGAGAAACAGACCATCCACAGGATTCAGAGTTACACTGTTTAAAACAAAACACTAAAAAGACTAAGTTTACTGTGACTTCAAATACACCATAGCTGAGCCACAAATAAAATAACATAGCTTATGAATACAGCTGGCGTTGTAGGATCACAGAGCTGCAGAATTCTCATGTGGAAATGCCCAGAAATTTCTCCTTAACCATGAACCTCACAGATTAGCCTTTGGCAAATCAGTATCTTTCTAATATCTCATTGGATTTCTGTGAGGCTAGAAGGATGCTCTAAGCTTCTCAGAGGAAAACTGATGTTACAAATGTAACAATCATGTCAGTATTAGAATCTACATTTTAGGTCTGTGGAATTGAATTAATTGAAAAAATAAACCAACTCAACTACAATTCTTTGAAAAAAGTATTACCTCCTTTTGTATTTTTCCATAGTTTTGCCACTGAAATTAATATTAATATCAGAACTTCATGTGGGTCCTAATGATTCATAAAGAGAGCTGATGGAACAAACAACACAGATTGCTGCTTGTTTAGACAAGGTCATCCAGTATGTGATATATCAGTATTTGCCCACCTAAATTCAGTAAGTGTTTGTACCACTTTCAGCTGAGATACTTATAACCAAATGTTTTCTGTAATAGGTGATGAGTCTGTCACATTGCTGTGTAAACCATTTGTCCATTACAAAGTGCTTCACCTTAGGACCTGCTCATTTCAGAACATTTCTATGGCATTTTTGACTTGGCCACTCCAAAACAGCGTTCTTCCATTCTCTTGAATACTTCTTTGTATGTGTTTGGTGCATCACCTGCACCTGTGTTTCAGTTTCAGCTAGGGAACAGATGCCCTGATATTCTCCTGAAGAGTTCTTTGATACAGGAAGAATTCATGCTTCCTTCAGTAATGGCAAGTTGTCCAGATATTGATGCAGCAGAGCATTCCCCAAAATGATGCTACCACTTCCAAGTTTGATAGTTGGTAGGAGGTTCTTATTATGGAATGTGATATTTGGTTTCTGACAAACTTTTGACTCATCTGTCTATAGACTCTTCCTTCAGAAAACTGGAGGATCATTTTGGTGCTTTTTGGCATTTTTCTTCCTGATCTATGGCTTCTCTTCCTTGCTACTCTTCCTGAATCCCATTTTTACACAGCACTGTTCTGAGGGAGCAATTATGAACACAAATTGTAGCCAAGACAAGCCTTGGTTGTTGTTATATGGTTCTTTGTGACTTCTGGGACAATTTTATGCTGTGTTGTTGGAGTGATTTTGACAGGACAGCCACTCAGGAAGATCTTCAGGAAGATACTCTATACTAGAGATAGCAAATCTGTGGCCTTCTAGATGCTGTTGAATTAAAACTTCTAGCATTCTCAATCAACATGGTCAACATTTAGAGATGCTAGAAGTTTAAGCTCAGCTAAATCTGAGGATCATAGCTTTCTAACCTCAGCATACCTAATACCCTGATATAACCCTGCTCAGAAAGAATAGCTTTTCAAGGGCCCTCTTGTGAGATGTTTGTATTCTACATATATTACAAAGAATTGTGGTGAACCTTTTTTCCAACTTGCACTGTAACGCAGCTGCAGTGATCATTGCCTATATTTTCTTCTCTAAATTAACTTTGGTTTAAGATAGTTGGGAGGAAAAAGGTCAGAAATTCAATAGCCAAGAAAGTGCTGTGAAACTGGACTTCTGGCAAATCAATTATAGTCACATGCTTTCCTCGAAGCGACTACTTTTAGAAACCCAGTTCCCTAGGAGCAGCCAAGAAGCAGACAGTTGAGACCAACTTTCAGTTTTTAGAGTGAAATCTGAAAACAATGATTTGCCAAATGCCCCGTGGTTTATTTTTCCCTTGAGAAAGAGAAGGCAGAATGAGAGAAACAGCAATAAAATGTGACATAGCTTAGCTATGAAACTAATTTACCACTCCCCATGGGGGGGGGGACCTACAGCAAAATAGGATTTTTTGGCAGGCCAAGTAGTTAGTAAAATAGGCTGGCACCATCTACCTATGTTGACACTGCTGGCTGAGAATTTTGAAAACCAAACTCCCAATGCATTTCAAGGGCTTTGGGTTGGGAAGGCTGCTGTAAGGACATTTTCACACAGCCATTAACTTTATCCCTCAGGAGCATTTTGATGCTATGCAATAAATGTCCTCCCTGTTGTCGTCCTCACAATGCTCAGTATTCCCCATAAGCTGTCTAACACTCCTACCAGCTGAGCGGGGTGGGCGGGGGGGGGGGGAACCAAAAAAGAAGCTTGCCCCTGCCTTTGCCACTGCCCTGCTGCATTTGTTTTTACCGAAGGGAGCTCTCCCTCTCTCTCTCGCTCTCTCGCTCTCTCTCTCACAGACACACAATGGAATGGTGGTAAGGTGCCCTGTGCCTGGACTTTACCGGGGAATGAGGAGAATGAAGGTGGAACAAATGAATACTCTCACCAATTGGAAACTGCCTTCTTGAGCTTCAGTGTTAATGCTACAAAATGATTCTTACGGTATTTCCTCCTGTGCTGAAACTGCTGGATGTTAATCAGAACTATAAAAGAGGTCCTACATTGGGAGAGAATTGGGGCATGTTATTGATCCTAGATTGATGCAGGTGCAGCCTATGCAAGGGCACTAAGTCTTGCACAGCTTTGCTGCAGTTCTGCAACATTATCTATTGCCATCTCTAAGGAACAGTGGACAAGATCTGATTAAAAAGTATCTGGGTTGAGATGAGAGACCTACTTTGCTGCACACTATAGATACCACTCTGTCTATTCAGACTTTATTCATTGCATCTTAGAATAGACTTCTTCAGTCTGGTTTTCTTCAATGTGGTAAACTGTAATCCATAAATCTAATTCTTATTATACGAAATAGCATAGTTATCAGAGGGGAGGGGTTAAATTGGCAAGATTATAGACATGGCATCACAATGCATCTCCCGCCCGTTTTATACATGCTTTGATGCATGTACAGAAGAGGTGGGTCTAGCTTGCTCAGAGCCCCCTTGTGGATGCCAAATAGTTCAGCAGCAGAAAACAAAGATGGGGAATATTCTCTGTTCATCAAAATACAATCATAGAAGTTACTACATAATCAAAGAAGGGAAATGCAGTGGGCTTTACATGCAAGCTAAAATATAACATTTGTCGGCTATCCTTTAGTTGATTTAACAAACGATAAGGTCTCAGTCATCCAAAACTGTATTGCTGAATTTTGGTTACTGGAGAATAAAATAATATTACCCCACACTGTTTACATTCTACAGCATATGGAATCCAGAACATCTGAGTTTCATTTTGCAGCCATTCTGCTGCCTGCTTATGTGATTGGCTGATGGGGGAAAGCGTAGTTGGGTTAATTCCTGTCCCTTCTTTTAAAGGAGGCTACTTCTCTGTGATTGTATTTCGATGAATAGAAAATATTCCCCATCTTTGTTTACAAAGAGCAGCTGCAACCCCCCTTCCTCCCAACCCAGATTGGGATTATTGTGAAGTGGCTTGAACCTTCTAACTGCACAGTTTCAATTCTTCAAACTGTTTTTTTTAATTGTAAATATAATTGGAGCAAAAAAACCCCATTTCCTCAAAAATGATTTTCCTTAGCATGGAGTAAAAAATTCCACACAACTTCCAAAAGCTACTTTTTGACATGATCAGACCCACTACTTCTTAGACTCATTCAACACTCATGATTGGTTTGACCCTTAGGATATTAGATACAGAAAAGATCCAGTGGAACATGGATTAAGAAATCTGTATCTAAGATGGGAGAGGCTACCATGGTGCAAGAGAAAATTTTGAACAAATAAAAAATAAAACAAAGAAACAGAAACTGCAAGTAAACTAATATCCCACCTACATCTCTGTCAGAAGATGGTATAATCCCTTGGCTTTGTGAGTTCTTCACACAAATTTCACAGTTGTATTGTCAAGCATTGGCTTTTCCTTCTTTAAACTTTCCCTTCTTCTGATTGCTTCTTCATTATAACACCATAATGACATCATCAGCATGTTATTATTGCTCCCTAAAGTAAAGGGGGACAAAACACATCCTGCCCTTTTGCAGCAAAAGCCTCACAGTATGTCCAGATTAGTCTGCAAACTGTGGGCCCTCTCTCTTCTGCAAGCACTGTTTTTGGTGAGGACCGAAACATTTTTAAAATCAAGGGAGCTGAAACATGAAGAACTTTACTGCACATTGACAAACTTTGAAAGGGAAACTCCACATGTCTCTAAAAGCGATGTACTGAGTCTAAAGCGATGTACCAGAAAGCTTGTTGTTGTTGTTCAGTCGTTAAGTCGTGTCCGACTCTTCGTGACCCCATGAACCATATTGCGCCAGGCCTTCCTGTCCTTCACTGCCTCCCTGAGTTTGCTCAGTTTCATGCTCATTGCTTCAGTGATGCTATCTAACCATCTCATCCTCTGCCGTCCTCTTCTCCTTTTGCCTTCAATCTTTCCCAGCATCAGGGTCTTCTCCAAAGACTCCTCTCTTCGCATTAGGTGACCAAAGTATCTGAGCTTGAGCTTCATTATCAGTCCTTCCAATGAGCAATCAGGGTTGATTTCCTTTAAGATTGACTGGTTTGACCTCCTAGCAGTCCAGGGGACTCTCAAGAGTCTTCTCCAGCACCACAGTTCAAAGGCATCAATTCTTCGGTGCTCAACCTTCTTTATGGTCCAGCTCTCACAGCCATACATTACTACTGGAAAAACCATAGCTTTGACTATGCGGATCTTTGTCGGCAAGGTGACATTTCTGCTTTTTAATATGCTATCTAGGTTTGCCATAGCTTTCCTCCCAAGGAGCAAGCGTCTTTTAATTTCATGGCTGCAGTCTCCGTCTGCGGTGATCTTGGAGCCCAAATAAATGAAGTCTGTTACTGCTTCCATTTCTACCCCTTCTATTTGCCAGGAATTGATGGGTCCAGATGCCATGATCTTAGTTTTTTTAATGTTGAGTTTCAAGCCAGCTTTTGCACTCTCCTCCTTCACCCTCATCAAGAGGCCCTTTAGTTCTTCTTCACTTCCTGCCATTAGGGTGGTATCATCTGCATATCTGAGGTTATTGATGATTCTCCCTGCAATCTTAATTCCGCTTGTGATTCTTCCAACCTGGCATTTCTCATGATGTACTCTGCATATAGGTTAAATAAGCAGGGTGACAGTATACAGCCTTGTTGTACTCCTTTCCCTATTTTGAACCAATCGGTTGTTCCGTGACTGGTTCTAACTGTTGCTTCTTGGCCCGCATACAGATTTCTCAGGAGACAGGTAAGATGGTCTCGTACCCCCATCTCTTTAAGAATTTGCCACAGTTTGTTGCGATCCACACAATCGAAGGCTTTTGCATAGTCAATGAAGCAGAAGTAGATGTTTTTCTGGAACTCTCGTGCTTTCTCCATGATCCAGCGAATGTTGGCAATTTGATCTCTAGTTCCTCTGCCTCTTCGAAGCCCAGCTTGTACATCCGGTAGTTCTCGGTTCACGTACTGCTGAAGCCTAGCTTGTAGGATTTTGAGCATAACCTTGCTAGCATGTGAAATGAGTGCAATTGTGCGATAGTTTGAGCATTCTTTGGCATTGTCCTTCTTTGGAATTGGAACGTAAACTGACCTTTTCCAATCCCGTGGCCACTGTTGCGTTTTCCAAACTTGCTGGCATATTGAGTGCAGCACTTTAACAGCATCATCTTTTAGTATTTTAAATAACTCAGCTGGAATACTGTCATCTCCACTAGCTTTGTTGTTAGCAATGCTTCCTAAGGCCCACTTGACTTCACTCTCTAGGATGTCTGGCTCAAGGTCAGTGATCACACCAGCGTGGACATCAGGGACATTAAGATCTTTCTTGTATAGTTCTTCTGTGTATTCTTGCCACCTCTTCTTAATCTCTTCTGCTTCTGTTAGGTCCCTGCCTTTTTTGTCCTTTATCATGCCCATCTTTGCACTAAACGTTCCTTTCATATCTCCAATTTTCTTGAAGAGATCTCTAGTCTTCCCCATTCTATTGTTTTCCTCAATTTCTTTGCACTGTTCATTTAAGAAGGCCTTCTTATCTCTCCTTGCTATTCTCTGGAAATCTGCATTCAGTTGCTTATATCTTTCCCTTTCACCCTTGCTTTTCACATTCCTTCTTTCCACAGCTATTTGTAATGCCTCATCAGACAGCCATTTTGCTTTCTTGCATTTCTTTTTCCTTGGGATGGTTTTAGTTGCTGCCTCCTGTACAATGTTACAGACCTCCGTCCATAGTTCTTCAGGCACTCTGTCTACCAAATCTAATCCTCTAAATCTATTCATCACTTTCACTGTGTACTCACAAGGAATATGATCTAAGTCATACCTGAGTGGTCTAGTGATTCTCCCTACATTCTTCAATTTAAGCCTAAATTTTGCAATAAGAAGCTCATGATCTGAGCCACAGTCAGCTCCTGGTCTTGTTTTTGCTGTCTGTATAGAGCTTCTCCATCTTTGGCTGCAAAGTATATAATCAATCTGGTTTCGGTATTGACCATCTGGTGATGTCCATGTGTAGAGTCGTCTCTTGTGTTGTTGGAACCAGAAAGCTTTGTCTCTTGTAAATACAATGAGCTAGGGGAGCTAATGCTAATCCTTTCCCTTGGCATGTAGTGATTTGGCTGGGTGTGGAGAATCATTGCTTAAAGAATAGCCCCCTCCCATAGAATAGGCCATTACTGAGATTATTCTTATTTGCAGAAAGCATGCCAGGCAATAGAACCTGGAAGATTTTGTTGGAACTTGATGACATCAGAGAATAACATTCAAATGAGGTAAAATCTTGGTGATGATTGCAAAAATCGCTGAACCATGGTGAAATATAGTACTGTGCAAAGGTTTTAGGCAGGTGTGAAAAAATGCTGTAAAGTAAGAATGCTTTCAAAAATATATATTGTAATTGTTTATGTTTATCAATTTATAAAATGCAAAGTGAGCAAACAGAAGAGAAATCTAAATCAAATCAATATTTGGTGTGACTACCCTTTGGCTTCAAACCAATATCAATTCTTACACTTGCACACTTTGTACACTTGCACAAAGTCAGGGATCTTCTAGGATTAGAGTCAGGTATGTGATTAACCAATTATACCAAGCAGGTGCTAATGATAATTTCATATGTAGGTTAAAACACAGTCATTAACTGAAACAGAAACAGCTGTGTAGGAGGCTTAAAACTGGGTGAGGAACAGCCAAACTCTGCTACTAAGGTGAGGTTGTGGAGGACAGTTTCATGTCACAGGTCATACACCATGGCAAGACTGAGCACAACAACAAGACACAAGGTAGTTAGACTGTATCAGCAAGGTCTCTCCCAGGCAAAACTGTCAAAGCAGACTGGGGTTTCAAGATGTGCTGTTCAAGCTCTTTTGAAGAAGCACAAAGAAACGGCAACGTTGAGGACTATAGATGGCAGAAGTTATGGTTTGGCCCCCACAGAGCCCTGATCTCAACATCGTTGAGTCTGTCTGGGATTACATGAAGAGACAGAAGGATTTGAGGCAGCCTATATCCACAGGAGATCTGTGGTTAGTTCTCCAGGATGTTTGGAACAATCTACCTGCCAAGTTCCTTCAAAAACTGTGTGCAAGTGTACCTAGAAGAATTGATGCTGTTTTGAATGCAAAGGGTGGTCACACCAAATATTGATTGGATTTGGGTTTTTCTTCTGTTTGCTCACTTTCCATTTTGTAAATTGATAAACATAAACAATAAAATATATGTTTTTGAAAGCATTCTTACTTTACAGCATTTTTTCACATCTGCCTAAAACTTTTGTACAGTACTCTATGTCTCTCCTCCCCCCTCTCTGAATTTGCCTCCATGTTCAATAGCATGTCAAGCAGGCAAAGGCTGCTTTGTTAAAGAAAATACTGCATGAGGGAACCAGCAGTTCAGCTAATTACAGGTGATCAAGACCAAAAACTGCATTCATTTCACAGCATCTTCAAGGATATCATAATGAAATAAATGCAAGGGTGAATCAAGCAATGGCGCAGCCTTGAGTCTAACCAAGCTGCAAGGAGTCATACAAATCGAACAGTCCTCTCTGCTTAGTCTGCCAGACTGTGTAAGATTTGGGGGGCAGGGAAGGGGGTGGGATGGAGAAAAATTACCATACCAGCAAGCCACTGCACGTAAATGTCTTGTTCAGCAATTTTGAGTGTCTCCACGTGGTAGCCATTTGCTGTGAATCTCCATGCATCCCATTATACAGCTGAGAGAATGGTTTGGCAGATGGGTGTCAGACTTTTTAGGCAACTTGTCTGTTATTGCCCTGACAATCTGTGTCTAGGCAATTTTTAAGGAGCGTCTCTCTAGAAAGGATATAATCTATACACACATTCACATAGACAGGCAGAAGAACGGTTATGAACGCTGGCAACTTAAAAAGCTTCCGTTGCCCTGCCTGTGGTTCATACCTTCACTCCTCCCATTTGTTGGTTTCAAACATATCACATGTCAAGAATATTGCAGTGGATTGGCTGGCTGGTTTGGTATCAGTTAAGTTCCCAGTTTCTGGAAATGAGTTAGAAAAACAGTCTCTGTGAGATGGAGTATGAGACTTGGCCACATCCTGAAAGACATGAGGAGGATGGCAGGGACATGCCCCACAACCTCCATGTTTGCCTGTTGCACCCTCAGTCATCTGCAACTGAAATGCTTCCCCATGCTAAAGGTATTTGGATGGTATGATAGTTGTATTTCAGGCAACTCTGTGTAAAGCTGGGCCCCAACTGGTCCAGAGTTGCTTCTCGGGTGGAAAGGTTCAATTTGCCTATTTTGATATACCCACAAACCCCTTTCCCTATGCTGGTTGAGAACACATAATACTGGGGGAGGGTGGGAGGAGTGATATGTTGTACACTACCCAAGGTCACTTGGTTGTGAGATGGGTGGCCATATAGATATGATAGATAAATAAATATAACCAAAGAACATAAGAGCCCTTCCCCTCTCTATCACATAAAGGCCAGCAGTCCAGCATTCACATAGATTGGCCAACTAGGTATATTCAGAGAACTCTCAAGTGCAGAGAGCTACAGGCCTCTTCCACTGCTACAGCCTAGTAACTGAAATTGGGCTTGGAAACTAAGCAAGATCAGGTCTGGTTAGTACTTAGATGGGAGGCCATCAGGGATGTAGGCTAGACTGAGAGTTGAATAACATTCCAGAAGAAAGAAGTGGCAAACCAAAACTAGTTGGGTATATTCGTACAGTCCCGAGGACTTGAACTTGACTAGAGGGTGCCTTTACAATTATACAGCCATGAAGATTGATAGCCCAATCCTACATTAATTTGTACAGTCCCTTTTGAAAACGTAATTTTGGTACCCAAGTCTGATGGTAGCAGATTCCATAGTTTGTTTCTTCATTTGTTCATTCGTTCAATGAAATTTTCTTTTGCCAAAGGAGATCCCTAAATAGGTACTGCTTGTATAGCACAGAAGATAAAAATATCCTTTAAAAATGTCTATTATAACAATAATAGCCCACAACTTGTCCAACCTAGCTGGAATGCATTGATTCTTTCAGTATTCTCATGCCAAAGAATTAATGTTTGTGATTCATTAAGTAGCTGTGATTTTCTTTTTTGCTGCAAGTAGTGCAACAATATAACAATCTTATATGGGCCTTTCTAGACTATGAAGAATCCAGATCCTCTTCCACTACCAAATGTAATATTTTTTTCCAAACTCAGCTCTAATAGAAAGTATAGTGCTACCTTTCTATAATATTGCTGTGAAGAAATAGTAGTTTGCTTCTATGCATTTTAAAAGCATTAGATTAGATGGAACATCCAATCCTGATGTCAAGGAAACACATCCAGCATCCTAAACATGCTTCAGAGCCATGAACAATGGCTTTCTTCTGAATCAGAAGGGTATAGGTTTGGATGGGCATCCTATCTCCCCTTTAAGAAAAATAACCTAAGTAAAGTTTGTTAAATATAAGGGTTGCCATTGATTGATTTTTTTTCTCCTTTTAAAGAGCCACTAGGACACACCTGTACTTGAGCTGTAAAAGGCCTAAAGCACCTATACGGCCACATTGTATATACTAAGTACTTATTCACATGCTACTCAAAATTGCAATAATGCGCCATGTGGTATAGATATGCTCATATGATGGTGTACTGCTTATACCAAAAGATTGTTCTGCTAGGCACAAAGAGAGACTGAACTCTGCAAACCGCAGAGCAGCTCTAATGTAAGATGCTTGGACCTTTTTAGAAGTGCCATGACTTCCAGCATGAGACCCTGGCACTAGGATTGATTATAAGGATAAGAGAAAACACACCTGAAAAGATGCTGGGAAAACAGGGCAGCAGGCAAAATCATAATATGTTTGGGTTGTTTGGAAATTTGATATGGAATGGGTCTGAATCCAAAAGACTTCTCCAGAAAGCATTTTAAGTCCCCTATAAGATGAGAACCTAATAAAAGGTCAGTTGACCAGGTTAAGGACTTCAGTATCTAAACCAGTGTTGCTCAATCTTGGCAACTTTAAGATATGTGGACTTCAACTCCCAGAATTCCTCAGCATGAGAAACACTGATCTAAACATCCACTTCCAATCTTCTGTCTGTTGGAATAATCAACTGAGTGAGCTCTCCAAAAGAACTTAAAAAGTCTCCAACATGATCCTTAAATATGCGAGTCATCAAGGCAATAATTGTGTTCCTGCAGCAATTAAATAATACTGTATAAAGTTAACGTTTTTGGTTTGCTGCTATGTTGCCCAGCTATATGTTTATAAGGACTCCTCTATTCTGGATTCAGTTCAATCCAAGTTTCTAAAAACTATACTCTGTATTCCTTGCTCAACTTCAAATGTATTTGTTCAGTTAGAGCTTGGCCTCATCTCTCCTGGGACCGGCCTGAGATTTTGTCATCTCAGATTTTAGTTGAAACAAATTCTCTGGAGGATGTCCCTGATTCACCTTACTCTTCTAGATAGGTTGACCTAATTCCTGAGAAAGCAAATTGACTCTGATGTGGCTTACTGCAGCTTCTCATTCCTGGTGATATCATCTCTCCACTCAGATAAGGCCTTGGCTGAACTTAAAGAGAAGATTTGGAATTTACACCTTCAAAATGACAGGGCTAAAGTTACTCATTTCCATTAGAGTGCAATTGCAGCACTCCCCCACCCCCGGACAATCCCTAGATACTTTTATAACATCTTATATGCTTCTCATAGGAGGTTTTTCACCTTTGTTGAAATTGGTGTGCTACCAATATGACAACAATAAGTAAATGTACTACTTTCCTATATGATAACTGTGCTTGTGTGTTCAGATACAAAGGTTGACTCAGTAACTCATGCCCAGTTAAACTGTCCATTGTATCCATTGCTTGCTCAAAGATATACGGCGTTCCTAGGCCACATTGGAGAGCCAGTTTGGTGTAGTGGTCAGAAACTGAGAGACCATTCTGCCAGTTCCAGTCCTGCCTTAGGCACGGTCAGCTGGGCGACCTTGGGCCACAGTGACTGTTAGTACCACCTCCTGCTGCATTACCTCCCTGGGCAATGCAACTTTGATTGACAGTGGCTCTCCTCTCATGTGATTTTTTTTTAACTGGGGAGACTAATGATAGAGCCTGAAATTTTTTTTTTTAATAAACTTTATTAAAATTCTACACATACAATAAACATAAAAAAACACAATACAGAAACATATACAGAAACATAAAACTGCAAATACAAAACTAAACATCTAACTTAAAAAACATATAGTCCACTTCTATCCTTCACTTTCCTCATGGATCCATCAACCATTTCTTATTCTTTTATACCATTGTAATCACTATTTAAATTTTCTGTTATCTCCCCTTATTTAATCTATCATCAAGCTATTTTTCTCTACTTTTATAATATAATCCACAAACGGACCCAGTCTTTGATAAAAGCCTCTGTAGATTTCTCTCTCATTAGTTATGCCAGTTTTGCCATCTCTGCCAAGTGCATAACTTTAAATATCCAATTTTCAACATTTGGAGTTTCTTTATTTTTCCATTTCTGCTCATATAATAATCTTGTCACAATGATCATATTCAACAGTAAGACATGGTGCTTTTTACTCAGTTCTTCTTCCATAAACCCTAATAAGTTCAGTTCTGGTTTCACCTGAAAAAGGATTCCTATTATTTTCACCAGTGTCCTGTGGATCATCAACCAAAATTTTTTAGCTGCTTCACAAGTCCATCACATATGATAATAGGTTCCATCCTCTTTTCCACATTCCCAACATTTGCTTGAAACATTCTTACACATTTTTGATAGTTTCACAGGTGTCAAATGCTATCTATGTGTCATTTTATAACATTCTTTTAAATTATTGCACAGATTAATATTTTAGTCCAAAGTTTCCCCAAATATTCATACCAATACTGTGCCCAAAATTTAGCATCCATCTAATATTGCATTCTTTAACTTGTTCAACTTCTGTACCATATTTTAACAGCAATTTATAAATTCTTGCGGTTACATGTTTGTCATCTTTACATAATTCTATTTCAAATTCATTCCTACTCCCTCCTATACTTCCTTGTTTCACATCCTTTTCAAATTGTGCCTTTATTTGTGCATAATCAAATCAAATTTATACCTTTTGTACTTAACTGCGCTCTGGTCTTAAATAAAGGCTTGCCACCTATAAACATCAACAAATTGATTGAGTCTGAAATCTTGTTGATTTCTGCTGAGGTCTGTGGCCTTTTCCTTTAAGGGACCATTAGAGAGGTTTGTGGGGAAGTTGCTGTTAGGCTATTGTTTATCAAGTAAGCAAGCAAGATGCTTTAAAAATGTTTGAATAAATGAAGAGACAGGTTGTTTTAATCAGAAAAAAAAATGGGAGAATTCTGAAGGATTGAGCATACAGCATTATTGATTCGGTGGCCATAGGCTTTCTCCTTTGATGATTAATTCAGCGAATAAAAATCTATAAGGACAGCTTGGAGTTTTGAAAGGAATCCGAAGTAAATGAATTAGAAATCTCTGAATCCTTCAATGTGGCCTAGAGGACTCATGGTGCTATGCAGAAAAGAGGGGAAAATGAAATAGAAAAAAGAGTTTTGTTCCACATTTCAAAGGTCCACAATTATCAGCAATGATATGGCCATTAAATGAGATGAGAGAGAGAGGCAGTCTGTGTAGTGGTTAAGGTGTTGGTCTAGAAACCTGTGAGTTCTAGTCCCGCCCTAGGCATGAAAAAGCAGCTGGGTGACTTTGGGCCAACTCACCTCACAGGGTTGTTGTTGTGGGAGAAATAGGAGGAAGGAGTATTGGTATGTTCACCATCTTGAGTTATTTATAAAAAAATAATAAAGGTGGGATAAAAAAATGCTTTAAAAATGGCAGGCATTGCCAAATGATCAGAAAAAAACAGACTGCCTGGGACTGTACATTTAGCAGTTGCTTGATTTACACAAATTGACAGTAAAATTATCAATTGCATGGAGATAAGTGTTAATATCACTGCTAATGTGTAGTAAATTATGCAGCTGTTAGACACAAGGACAAAGATCGCTAAGAGAATGGTAACTCTACCAGCCTTGCCACAAAGCTTTGGAAAAAAAAATGATGAAAATGTGTTAGTTCTTTGTGAAATCTAATTTTTAAAATCTCATTCTTTCCCAATATAAAGTCAAAATATGGGTTCCCTTATAAACATGGATCTGAATGCATTGTAGCTTAAAAATGATCAAATACCCAGGCAACAGTAGACTCTGGTCGATTTTCTGTTCGAGAACAGACTGAAGGAAATCAAAGTTATGGTAGCCTATTGAAATATGGAGAATCTACTATGTATGTTAAACAGATTATACCATGAGGCTGCTGAGTAGTATTTGAAAGTGTTAATATTTTATTTATAGACATTTGTAATATACAAGGATATGGTGCAGTTTATGTAGTAAGAGAGAAATGAGAACATATTATAGAATAGAATACAGAATATTTTTGTCCAATTTCCTGTCTTCATATCTAAAACTGTGGATAGAGATCTTGGAGCTTCTTTCCAGCATGTGCCAAAAATGAATGAACTTGAGAGTTCACTCCATTAGTCTCCAGTCAGGTGCAGCCACTTTACCATAGATCAGGTGAACATAGTGACATTTTAACACTAGATCTACCTATCTATATGTCTGTCTGTCTATCATTCAGTAAGGTGGCCTGTATCCTGTGTTACTCTAGTTATGAATTTGAGTCAGTCCAAATCCAAGTTGATTGAAGAATAAAAGGCCATTAGAACAGAGAAAAGGGACCTTAAAAGATGAATATCATTAGTTAACACAGCAGACTAAAGACATAGATAACTCACATCAGTCTTTCCCACTATGATCTGTATTGTATTTTGATTGAAACCATTTATTTCTAAATGTGATTTGGTACATGTAAATTTGGTATACTAAACTTTTTGCAAAGCTGTGTCCTCTTCCTTATTATTTTTTGTTATTTCTTGTTTTTTGACAATGTGTAAATGGCTATCTTATATCTACCCTATATTTAATACAGGGATTGTTCCTTTTAAAGAATAACCAGAAATGTAAGAATTAGACCAAATATTCAAACTTGCATCCTTTTCAAGATCTCTTTTCTGGTTAATCATTGCCACATCAGGCAACAATCAGTAAATATGGGATTTTTGACTCAAGATTCAGGCCTAACTACATCAATTAAGAGCAACTGCACAATCATCTGCAATTTTGCAATTATATGTAAATGCCCTGCATTATTTAAGAGCAATCACACAATGCCACCACAGATATGTTAGGGTAGCCAACAATTTATTGTCTCCATTTATTACAATCCTCTGCTTCATTTTCTTTGAACACTTACCAGTAACATGATGAATGTACACCAATAGAAATCATAGTTATATTCAAAAAGAGGAGAAATATGAGATTTTTGACATCTATTTTTCAGGATAAAAATATTAGATATAAATGGATACTTATTTTTGTTTGGAGGTCTTTATAGATTCAGGCAAAGCTTTTGTGTGCTCTGTGGACAATTCTAAAAGAATGCTTTAATCTTTATCTCTAACAGAACGGGAATAAAGACTAGGAACAGACAGATTGAAAATTGGATCAAGCAACTTGTACTTCAGGGAATACAGATCAAGAACAAACAGAAAATCAAAACCTGAACTGGGCATTGGGTACTTCTTCATAAGTTAATTTAAGAATGGTTATCATGGATCAAATAAAAATATTTTCAGCTAATATTAATGGGCTGAATATCTCATTTAAAAAGGAAAAATGTTTTGTAACTTTAAAAAAAGCCCTTATTACATGTCTTCAAAACTATTAATGTAAATCTGCTGGAATGTAAATCTCCCAGTCAAAAATGGAGTAGCTATATATGTGAAAAATTTACAATGGATTCTAGAGAAACAAGTCCATAATATTACACTTTGAGACCAACCTTGAAAAACAATTGCCTCAATTTATGCTCCAAATGATAACAATATTAAGTTATATGAAATATTTTTTCAAGTACTTCTTGAAATTGTAGAGGAAGTTATCTTAATCCCTGGAGATATGAATCGGTTTTCCTCCCTACAGTATATAGATAAATAATTTTATCCAAAAGAAACTCCTGCAAAGTCTCTCAAAACATTTCAGTTTATACATCATTGCTATCTCTCTTGGATACATGGAGATATAAACATCCCTCAGAGAGAGACAGAATATAGCTACTATTCCTAAAGTTCATAAAGCTTATTCAAGGACAGACATGTGTTGGATTTCTAATTCATTGTTAATCAACCTCATAGATATGGTAGTGGCAGCTCCTACTTACGTGGATCATAACACAATAATTGTAAGACCAAACAGAGGACCTCTCAGATAGAATAGGTGGAAACTTAGTGAACTATTATTTATTACAAGAAGATATTAAACTAAAGTGTTACCAAGAAATAAAGAGCTTTTCCCAAATCTAAGGGAAAGGGACTGGTCACTTGGGGGATGGTCTCTCCTCACTTGTATCTACCTGTCCTGTGAGGTCCAACAGGAGGGGCATGCTCTGGTCCTGTCTGCTAGGGAGAGTCATCTGGTGCGTCCCCAGACAGCCTGGAGATTAGGCCTGCCCTACCCCCACTGGCTTTCTGCAAGGCCTTAAAAACCTGGCTTTGTTGCTGAGCTTGGGACTCGGACTGTGTGGTTGAGCCCGTATCTTGGTTGTATTGATCATGTTGGTTGTTTTTATCTCAGATAATATATCTATTATTTATTGTTTTTATGACGTTTTAATCTTGTTTTTATTTTCTGTTAGCCACCCAAAGTCATATGCTTGAAATAGGTGGCCATATAAATTGAGTAAATAAATAAAAACTTAATCCAATCTTGGATTTAGAACAAAGGATAAAAGCCACATGGAGCCAACTAGGTTTATTAGAAGTAAAAGAGACCTACAGGAAGTTGCATTTTATTATATATATATATATATATATATATATATATATATATATATATATATATATATAAAAAGGCAACAAGTCAAATAAATTGCTGGTCTACTAACTGCATAAGGAACAAGGTCAAAGCACTATTACTTCTATCTGGGATAGAACCAAACCTGTTTCTATAATGAGATGATGCAACAATTTGTGAATTACTACTGCAGATTATATAGTAAACAGACAATTGATCCAGAAAAGATTGAAGAATATTATATTAAGTAATTTGTGTTACTTACGTATGTATCAACAAAAGGAAGTTTTTAATCAATCTATAACTGAAGACAAAATCAGATTCAATTAAAAAATGGAAATTGAATAAAAATTCAGGACTTGATAATATTTCTGTAATATGCCATAAGACGTTCCAAGAAATGTTGTTTACATCTTTAACTCAAATAATTAATTTAATTCAGGAATATGAAGAACTTAGAAAATTGTTAACTATTTGAGTTAAATATGTAATCTGAGAGCCTTTATCTCTTCGATTTATAAAAGAAAATATTTGACTTGCCCAGAAAAATATAGATCTATTTCTTTACTGAACAACTGATGATTACATGCCATCAAGCCACTGTTAACTGTCAGCAACCACATAGATTTTCTCCACAATGATCTGTCTCTAGCCTGGTCCTTCAAGCTCTTCCAATGGTGCTACTATAACTGAGTCCGTCCACCTTGTTGCTGGTCATCCTCTTCTTTTTCCTTCCACCTTTCCCAGCATTAGAGCCTTCCCCAGAGAGCTAGGTCTAATATTGTTAATGGAATGTATATAGCAATGTGGTCCTGGGTGAGGATACTGGATTAATAAAGAGAAACCTCAAATATGGGCACAGAAGGAAAGCAATACTTGTATTTGCAAGCAGGCTTTAACATTATTGTAAAAAAGGTTAAATATTTAGGAATTTACAATCTCTTCTGATTGATGGAGAAGCGGAGCTAGATGTCATCAAGATATTGATGACACTTCAAAATTCTTGAAGTCATCCCCCAACACCTTTATATAGATGTTAAAGAACAATAAGGCAAGGCAATGCCTTGTGGCATAATTGTCACAAAGTACAATTGTCAGGGTACCAAAACATAGTCACCAAGTATTACTCAGACCATTCCTGCAAACTGGAATGGAAATGCCCTAAAACAGTGTCTTTACCACATCTTGGAGACAATTCAGAAGATGGTATCATAATCAAGCAGGTTCCCTCTGTCTCTTTCCTCAAGAGGCAATCAAGGTAGATTTAGTCCTCAAACCAAGTGCACATAGTCAAATTAACAGGTTACTTCCAATGTTTCCAGCAGCACACTCTGCTTTCTCCAACATAAGGACACCATGTATAGATCTCCAGATGCATATCCATTTGCACAATCATTCTCTTTTCTATGGGGTACAACTTGCAAATCAATCCTATGCTCCTTCAGCCTAACATATGGAGAACCCATGATATATATTAATATTCTATCTTTGGGGAAGAGACATGGCCCCTCTTTCTCTTTCTTTCTTTCTTTCTTTCTTTCTTTCTTTCTTTCTTTCTTTCTTTCTTTCTTTCTTTCTTTCTATGTATATATACATATTTCATACATACATACATACATACATACATACATACATTTCAAATTTGTAACCACTCATCTCAATGTGGAGTGACTCAGGAGATGAAGGATAGGTTGTACAACTGTGACCTGGCCCAAAGGATGTCTCAGAGGTGACTAAGACTGCAATCCTATAAATATTGGGCCAGGAATAAATCTTGCTTAACTTCTACGTAAACATGCTTACAGTGTGCTTCAGGCTTTTAAGTCTAAATACATTTATTAGAAGGAAAGCCCCATTGGGCATAATGAGACTATGCTGTGTGCTTCACTGGCAAGAATGAAAAGAGGAATTCTCCTTCATACTTTCTGCTGGGGAGAGAATTGTTTCAACAACAGCCTTTGAATACATGGATTACTATAGAACATTACCTGCTAGTGATATATAGAAACCTGATTCATTCAGGTCATTAACAAACTTCTTAAGGCATTTTCACAAGAGATGGAAAGTTCACATTTAATATATCAGTAGCTTTCTGCTCCTCACTAGAAAACTCTTCAACTGGAACTTTAAAAATGTCATTAGGAGTCAAATGTCATGCTAACAAGTCACCTTCAGAACAGTGCATCTACTGAGTGCATAGGAAAGGGTAGTATTTCTGTGGGGTAGCTTTTCATAGATTAGATGGCAAGAGTGCATAACACAAACAGGTCTTTCTAGAGCAGAAGTCTTCTGAGCATGGAAACTCCACATTTGGAAATCTGTATATATTTCTCATATGTTATGCAAAGGTATTTTCTGGACCATTCTGTATCCATTCCTACCAGTAACTGAGCACTTTTATTCCTTTCTGTTAGGAAATCTTGCACAGGAAAATTAATGTGTTTAAAAAACATGCATGGAAGCAACAGCTCCATTACTGGGAAAAGTAAGCTCTGTTGTTTACAGCCTTTGCCCCTTCCATTTATCCTTTGGTGTTTGCATCTGCTCAGCAGGTTTGAAAATGTGTTAATATAATGTGTTAGCTTTGCAAGCAAAAGCCATTGATTTCCCATGATCTCTCCACACCATCTCCATCACAATCCAATTTAATATGTACATATTGTACATATTTAACCATAGGAAAATGCACACAGGTGCAATCAAACCATCAAATCCTACAATATATAAAAGTCAAAGTCAAAAGCTCCAGCCAGTAGGGTTTAATACTCTGGTTCCCCTTTCTTACCTATCATGGAGAGGAGAGGAGGAGGAGGAGGAGGAGGAGGAGGAGGAGGAGGAGGAGGAGACAGAGACAGAAGGGGTATTAACTTTATCCTTCTATCTCAAGATGATGTAACGGAGATGCTCAGATAATTATGGGGCAACCTTCAGCACACCTCTTTGATGACAAACTGGTTTCTCCTCTGGCATCAAATCTTATACATATGATGCCCAGTTATGCAAACTCACCCCTCCCTTTGTATAAAAGATCAAAGCAAGGGCCAAAGGGTAGCTAATCTGCAGCGACCTCGCGTACAGATATTTCAGTCCGAATAACCGAATTTTGGAAGCGTTGCCGGACAACAAACAATGCGCGGGGGAAAGGAAAAGGAAAACCGGTCGGAAGCCGCTGCGGCGAAGGAGGCTCTGCGTGGCTCCTCGGACGTTGGAAGGGAAAGGAACTGCTCGCCAGGCTCACTCGCTCCCGGCCGCGCCATGCAACCCGTTGCCCTCTTCTATCACTGTTTGGCTTTCGCCTGGTATGTGCTTCTTTGCTTCACCGCCGTCTCTCTGATGGCCAAATTGAGAAAGGCTCGCGGAGACGACCCAGCCTTCGCCCACCTACTTCTGGACAGTCAGTGGAATTTTTTGACTTTTCACAATCTGGTAAGTATGGTAATGTGCCTCTCGCCCTGCCGGCGGCTGGAGCGATGCCCTGCCATCTGCGCCTCAAGAAAGAAGGCGCGTAGCTGCACTTCCGGCTGCGAATAAGACCGGCGTGGCGGGAATCCGCGGGAGCCGCGAGCAGAGGGCTGTTGGCAGGCTAAAGCCAGGCCAGGTGTTGGGCAGGTAGAAATGGGACGAAAAGCCTCTGTAAGCCTTAAGGCAACCAGCGAGAGAGAGAAGGGGGGGGGGGGAGATGGTCTTGCCCTCCACCAGCTAAAACTGTCAGATAAAGGGGACACTGAATGCCCAGGACGGATAGCGAGACGTCAGCGGTTAAATCTTCTCCACCAGCTCACGCCTCTCAACCCCAGACGGCTTAAGAACAAATGCAAGCATTTGTGTGGGAGTTGATTGCAGGATCAACATCCTGCCAGGCAAATAACGATCTTCCTCCTCCTCCTCCTCTTTTTAAAACCTAGTACACATAGATGGGTTTATATGCCTGTATCAATATATGTCTGTTTGTGAATGTTTGGGGGGCAGGACATATACAGGCAATTTGTAGGGGTCCTATGGAAACCCAGGAGTGTGAAACATATATGAAGAAATGGCTCTATCTCAGTAACTAAATTTTATGGGAGATTCAGATGTCCAGAAAACTTTCCACAGGAACCCCTTTCCCAAATCTTTACAATGCACCTTTAAATGAATTCAAAGTGTTTCTTCATCCAGTGGATATTCCTAGTGCTACAGTCAATAGCATTCTTTTAAACACATTTAGAGCTTGTGTTCACTTACAGCTCCAGCCTCTTTCCCTCCAGTGAATTTTGTGGTTAACCAACAGAAAATCCATCATGCTCTTCTCCATAAACTAATAATATAGGTTGTTAGCATCACCAGGCTTTATATCTGTTTTCCAATATTTATATTAGTTCCATGGCCAGGAGGACACAGGAGTAGAATTGCACATAGAAGCTGTTTTTGAGCAGTTTGATCATGGTGGCCTGGCAACACGACAGAAGCTGTTTCAACTGGTTATGAATGTGGTGGTATATATTAATGTGGTGGTGTGTGCTATAGAAATCTTTCTGAGCAGTGGTCGGTGCTGGTTTGAAGGAAGATCACAAACATTAGGACACTGAAAATTCCATGGAACTGCTGTTGGGTGAGAGAGAACATTTCAGGTGATAGAATGCTCCAGGTTGACATAGAAATAAAATGTTGAAGATGCAGCGAGTTGGGAAACATAGGGGGGAATCCCTTGTAAATATTAATTAAAATATAAAATAAAACAAACTGCCCCCCCCCCTGGATTTGCAAAGTGTGGCTGAAGTTCTTGATCCAATAACAGCAGTAATATTGTGAGATTTTAAAATCCTTTTTTCATAATTTGGGGTCATGCCAAGAAAGAAAAATAAGGCTTCTCTGTCATGAACATTATTTTGTTGATGGACTGCAAAGATGCCTAGAATGCTTCAATAGTTCAATATCTTCATGGTCTTATGTTTGTTTGTTTGTTTAATCACCTCTTTTATCTTGTTGCTTGCCCAAAAGCTTTGATTAAAGAAAGACACAATCCTGTAATGTCTTTGATGGATAGTAGAGGAGCCCTCTGCCTGGAAGAAGTCCACATTCTGCACGCAGGTTTATTTTCATCTTAAATCTACCTTATCTCAACAGTTGTCATACTGCAACACTTATTTCTCCCATTGCTCTCAATTTTGTTTTTCTTGTTCTGACATTTGTGTTATAAACATCAGAGGCAGAGATTTTGGCCTTTTTTACATAAAAATTCCCAAATATGTTGATGGTGCTAAGGAAAGAAACATAATAATAAAATAAATTAAATTTAGATATTTAAAAAGTTTTAAAAATAATCAATTATCAGGTTCGGACTCACTATACCTTATATCATAGGCATTCAATGGAAAGGAACCAGTTGTACAAAGTGAAGGAAACTCTGGATTAAGGTTCTTCAAATGACTGTCTACTTTTTATTTATCATATTTATAGCCCATCCTGTTTCAGAGACTTTAGGGCCATCTAAGGTACAGTCTGGCAAACCTAGTTAGTGTATTAAAAAGCAGAGACGTCACCTTGGCAACAAAGATCCGCATAGTCAAAGCTATGGTTTTGCCAGTAGTAATGTATGGTTGTGAGAGCTGGACCATAAAGAAGGCTGAGCACCGAAGAATTGATGCCTTTGAACTGTGGTGCTGGAGAAGACTCTTAAGAGTCCCCTGGACTGCTAGGAGATCAAACCAGTCAATCTTAAAGGAAATCAATCCTGATTGCTCATTGGAAGAATTGATAATGAAGCTCAAGCTCAGATACTTTGGTCACCTAATGCAAAGAGAGGACTCTTTGGAAAAGACCCTGATGCTGGGAAAGATTGAAGGCAAAAGGAGAAGAGGATGGCAGAGGATGAGATGGTTAGATAGCATCACTGAAGCAATGAGCATGAAACTGAGCAAACTCAGGGAGGCAGTGAAGGACAGGAAGGCCTGGCGCAATATGGTTCATGGGGTCACGAAGAGTCGGACATGACTTAACGACTGAACAACAAACGGTACAGTCTGTGGAACAATTCAGCATTAACAATTTTGAAAAGTAAATAAGGGTACTAAACTATATGAAAGCGCCACAATGAAATCAGCACCAGCCAAAGAGTGGATGGGAAATTTCCATAATGGAGGGTGTGTAGCAAACCTCTTTTGAAATCATTTGAAATTTCAGATGGGTAAATAGGTAAACAGCTTCACTCACACAATCCACTCTTCATGGTTTGTGCTTTCTCAGTAATGATCCTGTTGCAAGTACTTATGGTTGGTGAAGATGATGGAACTTGCTGAAATGGCCAGATTGACTTCTTTGATTAGAGAAAAGACAATATCTATGTTTATTGCTGACTGGAAACCTCTTTTGGACGTTTTGCAGAAACAGAAAGAATTTATAATTTTGACAATTAGACAGGATAGATTTTAGAAAGAAGAGACAAGGTGTAACTTTAGAGAAAGAGGTAAATTTATAATTGTACTTATAACTGCTGTAAAGAAGATCGGAAGCCACTTCTTTGTATTGTTCTTCTTTCTTTTCTATTTTTCTTTTACTTTTTTTCCTTTCTTGCACTTTTAGCTTTCCCTTTATTTCTTTTTCTTTTTTCTTTCTTTTTATAAGTTTGTATTAGTTTTTATCTTCTTATTAAATCTTTCAATCACATGAACATCTTATCCTGGTGCCTGGAGGCTGTGAGGGTCTGGATGGGGCACAACAGCCTTCAGCTGAACCCAGGGAAGACTGAGTGGCTCTGGGTTTTGGGACCCACTGGTGCCATCTTTGGTGCATAGCCCCAGACAGACCTAGTGCGCAATCTGAGGGTCCTCCTAAAGTCATGACCCCTTCTCCAGTGGGGAAGGTAGGAAGTGGTTTTGCCCAATGGGAAAGGGCTGGGGGTTGGCTCAGGGAGCCATGTGTAGGAATCGTTCGCCAGAGAAACCACTTGCAAAGGAGCTTGCTTTTGCCAGCTTCACACTGCTGGGCAATTATTATTATGATGTTTGGTCACACAGTCAGCCAGATGTTTAGACTGGATTTGGCATTTTTATCCACCTATTAAGTCCTTTCCAAGGACCTGGGATAGGCAGATGTTCTTGTTTGATGGTATAAAAGCTATCATTGCAGGTTGTAAGCTGTTCCAAGTAAAGCTCCTTTTGCAATTGACTGGTGGTGATTTTGTCAATGCTGATGGTCTTCAAGTGGTGCTCCAGATGTTTTGGGATTGCACCCAAGGCGCCTATAACTATTGCTACTATCTTTGCTTTCTTTTGCCATAATCGTTCTATTTCTATTTGCAGGTCTTTGTATCTTGTGATTTTCTCCAGTTCTTTCTTTTCTATTCTGCTGTCTCCAGGTATTGCAATGTCCACTATCCAGACTTTTTTCTTTCTTATCAACAGTTGTTAAGTCTAGGGTGTCGTGTGGCAGGTGCTTCTCTGTTTGAATTCTAAAGTCCCAGAGAACTTTAGCTTCTTCATTTTCTATTACTTGTCTGTTTTGAGGTCCCACCAGTTTTTGCTTGCAGGCAAATTGGATATTCCAATGCACCATTGTTGCTACTTTGCCATGCTGTTGTTTGTAGTCAGTGTGTGTGACCTTCTTGCAGCAGCTAATTAGGTGGTCCACTTTTTCTTCAGCTTCTTTGCAGAGGTGCATTTGCTGTCTGTTGCTGTCTTCTCAATTCTGGCTTTATATGCATTTGTTCTTAAAGCTTGGTCTTGTGCAGCCAGAATTAGCCCCTCTGTCTCTTTCTTCAACTTTCCTGCTCTTAGCCATTGCCAGGTCTTGTTATCTGCTCTGCCTGCTAGTTTTTTGTGTACTGGCCATGTAGTACTTTGCCTTGCTGTGACTCTTTTCTGTTCTTCATTTGGTCTTTCTTATAGGCCACTTTGGTTTCTTTGGTATTCAATAAGCCTTCATGGTATACTAGCTTCGGTGCATCTTCTTCACTGTCCTTCAGATATTCTTCTAATGCCCTTTTTTCTTCTTCAACTGTCTGGTGTACTTGCAACATTCCACGCCCACCTATGTTCCTTGGTAAGTAGAGTCTGTCAACGTCGCTGGTGGATGAAGGGCATAATTCATTGTCACTATTTTTCTGATCTTCCTATCCAGGGCTTCTAGTTCAACTTGAGTCCAGTCCACTATTCCAGCTGTATTATTATTATTATTATTATTATTATTATTATTATTATTATTATTTACCCCTTCGAGCGAAACCAGCAAAAGCAAGCCCCATTCCAAGGGAGCCGCGTGTAGGAAAAGTTTACCAGAGAAGCTGGGTTCGAAAAGGAGATAGCAAAGGCAGTGAGGCACTTCTGCTCCAGCCACAGGGGCTGAGTGTGAAAGGTGAAAGGTTGGTGTGGGGAACTGGGAGAGAAGGCAGTTGGGCAAATGAATGCTTCCTGGGGCAGCTTTATGCGGCTATGCTGGGGCGGCTGTAGCTTCATGGGGCAGTTGGGGCAGCCGGGTTGGGGCAACTGCAGCTTCCTGGGGCAGCTTCGCAAAGCTTGGGGTGGCTGGGGTGGCTTCATCTTCATGCTGTGCCACGGCTCAGGGGCTTCTTGTAGCCCCAGAGATGGGCAGTCCTGGGGCTGTCTGCCAACCCACAAGACTGGGTGTAAGGCAGCCAAAAGGGCAGAGTTGGAGGGGATAGGCAAGTGAGGGGAGTTGGAGGTAGTCCCTTACCTTACTGAGGCTTGGGGCTGGGAGGAACCAAGCCTGGAATGGCTTGGATTGGGGTGGGTCCTTGGCTAACAATTGGTGAAATTCGCTTAACGGCGGTAAGGGGAATTTCCGGAATTGCGGTTGCTAAGCGATGCAGTCATGTGATGTCTGACTACTACCACATTGCTTGGTGATGGAAATTCCAGTCCCAATTGTGGCTGTACCTGTAGTACCTGTAGTACTTGTCAAATTGTACTTTCACAATTTCCATGTGGGCACCCAGACTGAGATGCTGTGAGAATTAAGGGAATCCTAGGCACGATAACCTCTTTGGCCTGCAAGATTCTGGACCTGAGCCTGAGTGCTTGGCCCTAGCTGTGCCCTACTGGAAGCCTTATATGGCTGGGGCTGGTGATACGATGTGGTGATTTAAAGTGGTCACCATATTCCCTGCTTCTTGCCTCTGCCTGTCTAGACAGAGTGGCAGGGATCTGACCAGTTTGCCTTCTGGTAGGTGGATATTCTGTGGCCAATTCCATCCACTTGTTCTCTAAGGAGAAAGTCTCTCCCATGACAGCTTTTTGTGTAAGAGTTCCCCTGATATGTACTCAGGACTCCAAAAATGGCCACTGATCCCCAAAGGTTGCCTACTCCAGTTATATGAGGGAAAGCAAAACAAATACAATAATGTTGTGACTGTTTTCCCAGCAGCTTACATAATGCTTAATTACATAATTCCTTAATGTATTTATATCAAATTGGTACTTTTGGTACAGTATCTGTAATGCAATTGTAGAGCTGGCCTAGACATTTTACTGCTCGAGGCAAAGAAAAAGATGGTACTCTCCTATCCTCCATTGGGCTTGTAGTAGGATAATTGGACTATCAGTTGAATATTACTTCAGTGCTGTAGAGATAGTTGAAGGAAGTAGGCCAGTTTGTAATGCAGGACAAACTCTGTGGCAAGTTCAGTCCAGTAGAAGGGAATGGCCAAGGGGGCTCACGAGAAACCAATGAGAGGTGCTTCTCCTCCCTTCTATCATCTGGTATCTCAAGCAGTTGCATCATCCCATCAAATGTAAGTTTCACCTTGTATAATGTTTTGTGATGTATTTCCATGGGGACATTTCCAACTATCAAGGCTTCAGTTGAATCATCCCATTGAAGTAGAATGCTAGACCGAAGCAGCAACTCACTCTGATTTGTTATCTTTGATTATCTTTTGTGTATTGAATTGCCCTGCTTTGATAATTCAGTTTGGTTTTTCAGATTGCATCAGAATACTAAATTGGGTTGTTCTGATGCATCAGATCCAAACATTCAGATTTTCTGGAGCTAAACAGTGCTGTTAATCAGAGTACTGTTGTACTACTTCACACGGGCTTAGATACTATGAAATGACCTTTTTGTACCAAAATTCCTCCCTGGGTAGAATCCATATTACTTCTTTTGAAGTGATTTTCCTCCTTCAATGACTGGATCTTTGCAGATTCAGGCCAAAGTTGTCTTCTCTTATTTAAGTTCATTAAATGAGGCAGTGTTAAAGTTTATCACCCAAACTAATTCATTAAAACATTTTCAGTAAGTAAAATACATTTAGCCAGTGGCAGTTTCCACAGTGACGATTTCTTGTTTATCCTGAAAACCATTCTCTAAAGCATAAGTGTACAGTTTGGTGAGGTGAGTACAACTTAAAGCTGGATGATAAACTGCTCATTGGCTGTAATTAATTTAGGTTTTGCAGGCTATTTTCCATATGGTCTCCTTGCTGATTAATGCACTTATACTAATGAAGAATCAAAGAATTGTCAAGATCATGATTCCTTTTAGAGACCTGATCTTTGGTAGCTTGGCTTTTCCTGCATCCACAGTAAGTTGCAGTAATATTTATCAAAGCAAGATTAATTGCATGTATTATGAATTAGATAAATAATGATTTGGATAAACAATAATTTGATTTTAAGATAATTTCTAGTATTATAGCAGAAGAAAATTTATAGTTAGATGTCCAGTTTAGTATAATCTTTCCAAGCTTCTATAGGGGTCTTGGGAAGGAATACATCAATTTGAGATAAGAGAGATGGTACTGTAGGCAGAAACTAATCCTTGAGTGATGAACCCACATCCTCTCATACTGAGGATACTCCTCTGGGAATTGAGGTCTTTTTGTTGTGGATGATTTGATAATTACAAACAAAGAATATAGATGTTATAGTGACTTCTTTGTCTGGTATGTAAGTTATAGGTACTACAAGCTCTCTAGAAAAGCTGCTGGATAGCACTGGGGAGGTGGCAATAGTTGTGATATTGGAAAAATTGTCTGAGAAGCCAAATTTGGGCTTCTAGGTAATAAGAAAGAGATCAAGGATTACCAAGATAGCATTCTCAAAAATGCTACCTGCTCCATGTGCAGGACCAGAGTAGTTCAGGGGTTTCAATGCATGTATGAGACAACAGTGTCAGGCAGAGGAGCTTAGATTTAGATGGGAGACAAAAAGGCTGTGAAAAAGGCTCATGCCAACAACATTTGAAAAAGAATAGGATGGGTAGGAATTTCTCTGCCAATGCAAGATGGTGGTGGTCATGTGGAATTAAAATTCCTGGTTGTGAATAAAAACAAATATATAGTGGGTATAAAAGAAAGCAGTGGAACAGAGAGAATTGAGGGATATAGTCATTCCTGGATAAACAGGACAAGGAAGGACACTGGGTGAAATGTTCCTAAATGTTACTAGAAAATATTGAAAGGTCTGATCCTTCACAGAATCTTTACTGATGGCAGTATCTGGGCACAAATGTAAATTAGATCTAGAGATATGCTCACCTGATCAAAAAGCTGAGGGTAATTTTGATTTGGTGAAGAAATTAAGGAAGCATTACAATGAGAAGGGGAATTAATGGAAACTTCAACTGGGGGTGGAGAGGAGAACTGCAAAGTGGGTGGACAAAAAACACATGTAGATAGGGCTTGTTCCTAGGGGAGCATCTTTGGTTTTTACCTGTGATGTACCTTTGAGGCCACATATTACTGTTTTGATCTGCTTCCCAACTCAAAATAGCAAGAAACTCTGTTTTCAGAGTGAAAAGACCTCCAAGAACCACAAAAAGGGGATTTGAGGACCTTATGTGGCCCTGGAGTCACTGGTTGCCCATTCCTGCCTTATAGCTTGTTCCTTTACAAATTAAATGACTATTGACTGGTATCTAGATCTAGATTGCTATAAGATTCTTTTAAAATTAAGGTAGACATTGTTATTACAGGTAGTCCTTGTTCAGCATTCATCAACTGTTTGAAGTTATAACAGCACTGAACAAGGAGACTTATGACTGGTCCTCGTAGTTGCAGCCGTTGCAGCATCCCTGCAGTCACGATCCAGGCACTTGGCAACTGGCTTGCAATTATGATGTCGCAGCATCCCACAGTCACATTTGCAACCTTCACTGCCGGCTTCTGACAAGCAAAGTCAATGGCAAGCAAGCAGGAGGTTGCAAATGGCAATCACGTGATGTCACACTTAACCCTGTGGGATTCACCTAACAACAGCAACTGGAACTGCCAGAACTGCAGTAGTAAATTGGTGCAGTCACGTGATGTTGTGCTTTACAACTGCATCACTTAGCAACTGAGTTCCTGGTCCCAATTACCGTTGTTAACCGAGGACTACCTGTACAAGGTCTAAAACCCCTGTCTAACTAAATCCATCACCCTCCCATTTCAAGTTGACATTTTAAAAACTTGTCCCCATATCCTTTGTGGGGGAAAATGTAGATTGTTTTGCTATTTATTATTGTTTGATACCACTGAGGGAGGGAGGGAGATAGATAGATAGACAGATAGACAGACAGACAAATACCGTAGGCAGATAAATATACATCATAAACTCAATCAGTCAACATTTTCCTTTTTTGCTTTATTTCAGTTTGTGTTTGTTTTATTTTGGGGAATATACCTCTATGATCAGGAGCTTGTTTACCCCAAAATTTTGGAGCCATACGTTCCTAGCTGGTTAAATCATGGAATGGTGAGTAAAAAGAAAAAAAGCTGAATAGAATAAAGAGAATCATTGCATAAGCTATGCAAATGAGAACGATCCAGCTAATTATTCACATTTAGGTTCATTTATTACAATAGAAGAGTCAATCACACACTTAATCTGTTACAAGAAATTAATGAGAAGAGCTTCAGATTGGCTGGATCATGGCCAAACTTTGCAATTTTTCATTTGTAGTGTTCATTTTCTCTCTTTAACTGAACTTACCATTGTATGCAAAAAGTGGGTGTGTGAATTGCCAAAGAAGCCTTGAAACACTGGAGGAAACATTAGTGGATCACCGCTTGCCAAATTTAAATCAATGGAAAGATGTGAAGTCATTACATGAGGGGCAGAGAGATCCTTTCTAGGTTTTATTGCAGTCTCTACAGAAAAGGCTTTGCTGTAAACAGAGGTTATATAAATAAAGACTGGGAATACAAATGACTGGCAATATTTGGGAAGGAGTGAAACAATCCAAAAACTATTGTGTAGGAGCTTGCCAACTAAGGTCTGTAGCAGCATCAAATGAGGACCCTAAGTGATCGCTGACAGTTTTATATATATGATATTCTAAATTTAATGTTTAAATTGGTATGTTATCAAACAAAGTCAACCAGGAACAATGTGTAGACAGATTCTGTACTGGTCAAGGGCAACAATGCTGCCAGCAAAACAGGAGCTATAGTTGTGTACTGTACTTATGACCCTTGTGGGTCAATGTTAGGAAAGGTTTGATGTGACCCTGAGTCATAAAAGAAAGAATCATACCTAGATTTTTAAAATCTTCTCTGCCATGACTCCTGGCTATTGATTCTTAACTCAGGATGAGGCTATCAAATGACAACATTTGATTGAGTGCCATGATACCCCAAATTCTGCACTGGTGTTTTACACAAATTAGTTTCCATCATTTACATGGCTAGAAAGTTGGCTCTGAGGAAGATGATCAGTAAGGGATGTGCAGCAGGACCAGTATGGGCCCTGCTGTAGCTTTAGCAGTTTTACTAGGTGGTATACTTTGGCAGCTGAAGTATTAGACTGGTACTAATATTAAAATGATATTTAAATCACTTATTCTGGAAGCTTACTGGGTGATTAGGGGTAACAATCATTTTCTCAAAGACTTTCTTAAAGGGTTATGGTGACAAGAAGAGACTATTTACATGTCGGGATATAAATGTAAGGAATAAAAGATTAAAATAATCTCTATGATGGTTTAGTCACACAAAGGCCAGAATAACATTAAAGTGTTTGGTAGGATATGCTGAAGAATGGAAATCATACCACTGAGAACCTTTTGCAGGTTCTGTGGCCCAAGTCTGGTGCCTTCTGAGGCTGGAAGCAGCTTGTAATCTTAACAGTGTCACCGCTACCTTTTTTTTTAATTATAAAAGAAAAACTTGGGCATCCCAATTTTCTAATGAATAAAAACATTACAAAGGACAAAGCACCACCACATTGCTCAAAATCTTGTCTGTTTTACTATTGACTATTTGAGGCTTTCCAGAAATGCACTGCCAAAAGCTAATGAAAGAGGAAGGCAGACATTCTCAGAAACGAAGTTATCTTCTGCATCCATTTTTCCAGCTAAGTATACTAGCAAACCTAATTCACCAAAACATTCTCACATATTCAGAGAATCAGAAATACTGCCAAGAAGAGCAATGGAGAAATGGCTTTAGCACCTACTGCTGTGACATCATTATCCTGCAATCCACAGACCAACTTCACCTGTAAGAATGAATTATGGGATCTGGCATCCCATATCTGGACAGTACCAGGTTTCGGAAAGCTGCAAAAATTAAAAGTATAAGATCTTCTATCCCTCTACACAAGGAACACAAATCAGTACATGAATGCCAAACGTTCTCCATTGCTTTCTCCATTTTTCTACTGCATGTGTTGGTTGTGGCAACAGTGCTTTCACCACAAGCCACCATTTCATTCCTCCTCAAAGCCTTCTTACAAATAATACATACCTGTTTCCCAAGGAGAGGGTATATTGCAAGATTCAGAATGTCTTTGTTCCTGTATCTGCAATGGCTGTTCTGTCTAGTTACCATAGTGCAGTCTTCCTCATCTAATGCCTAATTTTTTTAATATATTGTCTTTTAACGCAGGATTACAACTAAACCTACAAAAAAGGATAAACAATTAAAAAAATAAATACTAAAAACAATTAATAAACAACAAATAACTAAACAGAACCAAGAAATAGAAGAAACTTCCCCCCAAATTAAAATAACCCAAACAATTAAAAATACCAATGCTAAATATATATATATGATCAGAAAATGAACCAATATGTTCATTGGTATAGATTTCACAATATTTTACAATAGAGTAGTGTATTTAGTATTTTATTATCCTTTTCTAGTTGATAATATTATAAGGTATTTTTTGTAAACCAGTGGTTTCTACACATTTAATATATAAATATAATGCCTGCTAAATGTGTCAGATGTCAAGTTCCCACAATTCCCCAGCTGTGGGGGTACCAGATTGAGCAAGGCTAACATAATAAATTAGGAATGTGGCTTGAAGCCAAGTTTATCAAACCAGGTTCCAGAAAACTCTGTGGAACCCTGGGAGTTCCTTGAAAATAATTAAAGTTAAGGTTGAGTATCATCAATTTTCTCCAGAAATGCCAAGTTGCAAGTCAGCCCACTCTAGCCCAATAAATGGTGAAGATTAAGCATCAACTAGGGCTCCTTTCCCTCTGTCATGGCAACCACAGATATCCCAGATCATTTAAGTTGTTTGGATACCTGTGATAGAAAATTTCAGAAACATTTCTTTCCCTCCCAGAAAGTAAAAATACAACAAAATACTACTATTACTACTACTACTACTACTACTACTACTAATAATAATAATAATAATAATAATAATAATAGATACCAGTAATCAGATACACTGCTGGTATAGTAGATTGGACACAACTTGAATTGGACAGTTTAGATTGAGAAACCGAAAACCAATGACAAGGCATCAAAGATGTCATTCTTGTTTGTCATTCTTTGTGCTCTGTTATTGCTGTCTTTTTATGTCATACACAGGCAAGTACCTGGGATGATAACCTCACTGTATCTAATTCTAGGGCAAGTCCTGCTAGGAATTGGGAGTTTTTTTTGTGAAAAGCAGCACTCTGTTGGAGGTTTGATGGTGATGTCTAACAAGGTTGGACAATCCCCCACATTTACTTAAAGCTTTTCCTCATTGCTGAGTTGAAGTGTTCTCCACCCATCCTTCAGCTGGCAAAAAACTGAATCCACCTGGATTATGATGTCCCTGTTGCCAATCCCTCTGTTGCCTCTGTTCCCAGTCACTACATTCACCTATTTCCTCCAAGATAATGGGTGACAAAGCCTAACAGATTTTACACTCCTTGAAACTGTTCTTGGATAATGTCAGAAAACACTAACACTGGCACAGCTAAGGATAATTTAAGCCTGTTTCACTTATGGGCTGGAGATGCGATGAAGAGCCAGTTTGGTCTAGTGGTTAAGGCACCAGGCTAGAAACCAGGAGACTGTGAGTTCTAGTCCTGCCTTGGGCGTGAAAGTAGGCTGGGTGACTTTGGACCAGTCACTGTCTCTCAACCCAACTCCCCTCCCAGGGTTGTTGTAGGCAAAATGGGAGGAGGAAAGAGTATTAGGTGTGTTCACCACCTTGAGTTAAGGCCCAAGTAAAAAAACTAGAAAAAGAAAAAGAAAAAAAGAGAACAGATATTGCCAGGGCATTAGGTACAAGTAGAAATGAGAAACGCCCCAAATGTGCATCCCAAAATAATCTGTAGCCCTATGACAGTCATGCAGATACAGGTAGTCTTTGTTTAGCTACCACAATTGGGACCAGCAACTCAGTCATTAAATGAAGCGCACTAAGTGAAACCACATCTGTGCTTATGGTCTTGCTTCAGCTTTCCTTTGCTTTACAGACCTGCGAAGGTCATAAATGTGAGCACTGGTCGCAAAGTTACTTTTTCATCATCGTCACAACTGAATGGTTGCTAAATGAGGCAGTTGCTAAATGAGGACTATCTGTACCACCATTGCAAACAAATCAAACTGTAAAGTGTTCCCTTAGGAGTAACACAGCACTTTGAAGAAAATGTTAAGTCTTCTGTTCAATATTTCACTACACATAAATTGGATCTGCTATTATCATTTCAAACAATCTCAGTAAGAGCAGCAGACCAGTACTTTTCCTGAATAAACCAAATATTTTTTTTAAATAAATAAAATCTCTGTAATGATAAATGAATAAAAGCAAAGTAATACAGAACTCATCCTGAAAGAAAATGTCTGTGGGCAACCAGACTAAATTTCTTCATGTATTTTTATTTACCTCCAGATGCCTTTGTTCAGATCAGGTTTTCCCTTCTCCCTTTTATTATAGAAGGAGGAGTGTCCTGGTATGATAATCCTTTTCCCTTGTCAGATTTTTATTTGTTACAAGTAAATGAAAAAGAAAACTGATCATGAAAACTGTAAAAATGAGTCACCATCCCATTTTTGTCAACCCTCAAAGATTGATGTCAGTTGAGACATAATTATGAAGATTTGCTTTTTAAACAGTTTTTTTAATTTGCTCAAAATACAAAGCTTGCATTTATCTGAATGAATGGTAAATTAAACAATATGTTATAGTGGAAATGAAGTTTAATTGCTTTTAATGGCTCATGGTGTGCAATTTGACTAGAGTTATATTAAAAATTGCTATGAGTAGGGACCACTTTCCAGGGAAGAAAACAAAATGCATTTAAAGGGCTTTCAACTAGCTTTAAGCCGCAGTATATGGTCCATTACTAATGTCATCTTTCCAGTCAGCTTTCTATTGTCTAGCAAAAGGAATTCATTCGGAGAGCTAATTAAAAGCCATTGGCAAATGGAAAACTTTGCAATAAGTGGCCAATCATGCAATGATTGTGGTCTTTGGCTTTATCAACGTTAATCACTGTGAACTAATTTGCTGTTGTAAACTGCATTGTTCTTTCACTGTATACTGTTATGAATGGATAAAACTGAAAAGAGGCAATCTTAAATGATTTTTTTTTTAATCCTTGCCCAGCTCAGAAACCTTTTGTCTATTTAGTTTCGTGACTTCCCATTCAGCCCCTTCAGATGCCCCTTATGTGCATGTGCAGTAACAATACATACAGATATGGCGGTTCTAAAAACAATATGATTAGTCAACGTGAATTCAGAAATAAAGGAGGCACAATAGAATTTAGAAAGCACTTGGACACTTTTCTTGGCAACAATGATGGTTTGCTGCTTCCTTCTTCTGAGATTATTTAACTTCCCTGAGATTCCCTGGTGGTCTCTCATCCAAGTACTAACCAGGCTCAACATGACTTTGCTTCTGAATCAAGACAAACCTGGTCAGTTGCTGCCATCTGGAGGTTTGGCACAGAAGAATTATAATGTTTTTAAAAGATACATCAGTTCTTCGAGAAGGACGTTTATTCTACAACTGCCCTGCTCCACGCATAGCATTATCCATAGAATCCAGAGGACTACAACTTCCATTTGTAACTCTCCCAACCTCCTTCTTTTAGTTTTCCATTAAAAAAAAGCCACATTAAGGAGGAAAAAATGGAAGAGATGCACATTTTTTTATCGGTACCTCTACAGATTCTATGGAAGAACTCTATTGCCTATTGTGTTAGCCACTTCCCTATATCCTTGCTACTTAAACTAAAATATAACTTTGTGTTAACTAGCAGCATTATACTCTTTCTTTTTTGCATCATAAATTTAGTTTTGTGAGAAGCACTGTCTTTTTTCCAGCACACTTTTATATTTCCTTTGGTCCTGTTGGAGATCTTCATTACCCCTCATCGATATCCATCAGTGAGTAAAAGCCTTCTTGTTTTAGGAATAGCTTCACTGAGCTATCAACTTTGGTAAGTTTTTAAAAATTATATAAATAAAGGTGTGGGTTTTTTTAACATGATGTTTTGGCAAAAAGCCAGGAAAGAATTATTTTTCTCACCTAATTAAACATCCAGCCTCAGTGCCCTCAATGGAAACAACTTCCTTCTCTCAATCCTGCAGGGAAAAAAAATCCTCAAATGCAGCTAGCGTGGACTCTGATCTGACCATGAGGGACTTTGGAACTACATTATACAGCCCATACCTAAGCTACACAAGGGGATTTGTGGTCTAATCAACTCCTAAACTTAATCAGATTATTCATGCTGGTTATCAGATTGCTATTCCATAGTGCTGGTTTGCTCAAGTCACTGTCTCTACAAATTTTGCTGTTTGAACTTTCCTCAAAACTTCTGTTCAACCTCCTGGCCCTCCTGATGTTGCTGAGTTATAGCACCTAACAGCTACATCAAACATAGCTAATGCTACCTTATTCTTGTAAGCCACCCGGAGTCACCGTGAGTGAGTTGGGTAGCCATGTAAATTACATACATACATACATACATACATACATACATAAATTAGCAAACAACCAAGCAAGCAAGTAAATGATGGGAGTTGTAATTTGTGGAGGGCAGCATATTCCCAATCCTGCCTCAAATATAAAGTTTACATGAGTTTTCTTCAACTTAGTACTCACCAGACATGTTTGTAGTCCAACACAGAGAATGCTAGCTAGGGAAATTTAATTTAAAGGATTTTTTCCCACATGTATTGGAGGATATCTCTGAACCAGGTGGAGGAGGAAGAGGAAGAGGCTGGCCTAATAATAATAGTTATTATTTAGATATCTGGTGCCTTTGGCCAGCCTAATAATGATCCAAATGAACTGGCCACTTCAGGCAACAGGTGCTGGATAGTGGAAATAACATGAAGGTATAGGTGGTAGAACTGCGTCTTATCACCAGCCTGCTTTGGATCTCCTCAGGTATGTTGGGTCATTGCCAGATTTGAAATACTGGTTGGCTTCTGAATATGAAATTAGGTGCTGACATCATCTTGTCCTTTTCCTTTGATATCAGATATATTAGGATAGCCCTACTTTTGCTGTTATTTCTGAATTCCAGGTGGGGGCATGAACAAGCGAGTAAAAGAAGTAAAAAAGCTAGCCCTAACCATGCAACTGAAGACATACACATGATGCATGTAAAAGAACAGAGCTTCAAATGAGCAGCCATGGCTTCCATCTTGACTTTTTTTACCATCCTCCCTCCCATGGATGCTCCTGGCCTTAGGCAACAATATTAAGAAGATTTAATACTCCTCAGCCTTCCCATCAGAAGTTCCCCAAAGAGAAATATTGAATGAGAGTTGTCCATCTTCTCTACTACAGGTAGTTCTCATTTAGTGACTGCATCATTTAGCAACCATTTGCAGTTACAATGGTAATGAAAAAGTAATTTTATGACAGATCCTCAGATTTACAGGTCTGTAAAGCAAAGAAAGGCTGATGTAAGATCATAAGCACAGTTGCGGGTTCACTTAGTGACCACTTTGCTTAACGACCTAGATGCCAGTCCCAATTCACTAAACGAGGACTACCTGTACTTTTTTTTTTTTTTGATTCTCCAAATATAAAGAAAAGACCTCCAAGATCAGCCAGACATGTTTTGATATCTGAGAGGCTTACATATCCTCTCAACATCCCATGAACAGCTTTTAATGCGATGCACACCCCCCAAGAGAACTTTTGGGGCAGCCACACAGAATGTTTCCAAAAGTTGTCCCTGAATTATAAAAAGAAATGTAACATAAGGGGAAAATGAACATAAACATGCAAGTTACAAAATGCAAGGGTAGGCAAGCTTTTGTGGTAAGGGGCACTTTTGGAATTCTGGGAGTACATGGTGGGGTCACTCGCAAACTAGCTGCCATTATGGCCCCAAAACACTCATTAATCATACGGGGACCTAGTCTACCAGAATGCCTTCTGTCACCTTGGTGGGACTATTATGGTACTTAAAGGCATTCCTGTAAATACATATTAAGCTAGAAGCTTCCTATTTAAATTTCTTTTCATTGAATAAATACTTTAAAAAATGAGCTGGGAACCTTGGAAGCATCATGTTGCCTCTCCCTAATGTGGAGTACACACGTTCATTTTATTTTATTCATTTCAATAGTAATTTAACTAAAATTAAAATGAATTGGCCCCTCCCCATGACTTGTCCTGGGCTTGTCTACTTACCACTCAAAAAAATATAGAACTGCCAACTGAAAAAATTGGATCTCTAACATAAAGCATGGCTTTCATTTAAAAAACAAAAGCCAAAAATTTTTCAAGCAATATATCTGCCTCTTTCCCACAGTAGAAGGCCCATAATTGCATAGACATTTCAGTGCAATGTCCTAAAAGGATTTATGTGCAATGGGGAAGAGCGCTCTACCTCTTTCTGCAAGCATCAGACCTACCTGGGCTCTTAAACATGCACAAGATTGTGCTGTTAACTTGATACACAATTTTAAACTTATCAAAGTTATTTGTATTTTGTTTTTTCCCATTTCCTGTGACCACGATGCTTCTGTACAGTTTTTTAAAATTATTATTTCTTTGTATTTATCTGTGAAACCTATTTCCTGAATATTTTCTATTCAGGCATTATATTAACTAGAATGCTCCACTAGGGTAGAGCTGCAGTAGGAAGGGTGTTGCATAATGTTGCATGAGTGATGACACTGGATGACAGGCCTTTGTATATACAGTGTGGATGTCTGTACTGAGGAAGGCTTGGTGTATTGAAAGGTTTCCATGTCATCACACATCCCACAGAGTTGAGGCTCCCATGGAAAACAGTATGCATATAGCCATATTGATGGGATTCCTTAAACTGACTCATTTCTACAGGCACCAAAAGATCCCACAAGAATCTGGACCTTTGGGAAAAAATGCATGGATATTTATTTCTTTAAAACATTTCTATGTAAAATGGTCTTATTACTGTTATGAGTAATTTCACCCTTTGTTTGTTATATTCTAGCTGTCCTGTGAGGTAGGCAATACGCTGCAGGTGGGGAACTGATGTCTCCTTTCACTGCTTTTTTTGTCAGCTGAGCTATGCCCTCTCAAAGAAGCCACCAGAACTAATGGCCCTGGCAGGAAGAACAGCATTACCCCACCCCTCCTTTAGTCGTATTTGCAAATTCTACCAAGACCTCAAAGGCTGAGGCCACATCAGGTCTTATGTAAAGCTACTTACAGGAAGGTCACCAGATTACCAAGTTAGTTTGGGAAAACTCATCTAGATCTGAACTTGAATTGATAGTAGCCCACTTTGAAGATAGATAGCTGCTATAAGAATCCTCAGTGAGATCAGTGCCTCTTTGGGAATCTTTCTGGCTGAAATGTAGGAATATATATGCTGTGTATGATAGATGGATGGATGGACAGATGGATAGATAGATAGATAGATAGATAGATAGATAGATAGATAGATAGATAGATAGATAGATAGGTAGGTAGGTAGGTAGGTAGGTAGGTAGGTAGGTAGGTAGGTAGATGACAGTTGCATAGGCTTGGACAGCTGATGTATTGAATCCTTGAGTTAATCATTATTAGGGAGAATATTTGTTCTAACTATAATTAAGCTTGAGCCCAATCGATCATGTTTGTTTCATGATGAGATATCCTAACTAAAATAAATTAATTCCTTTTCTAGGATCTTGTACACTTATGCTAAAACAGGGAAGTGGATATATCCTATCTTCAGTAAGCTTAGTCCACTCAGCATGGCAGTGTTTGGAGGGATTTCTACTATCTTCCTTTTCTTTTGCTACATGATAGGAAGATTTCTCAACCACATGATTTGGGGTGAGTCAAGTCTTGCAAAGAAATCCTTTAAAGTTATCAGTACACATTTATTTTTTATGTTTTAGTCATTTGTAGCATATTAGCTAACATAAAAGAAATTAAAATTACCTCTCTCTTAGCTTTCTACTGGCTACTTCAAGGTAGGGCATCCTCTTTGGGAAATCAAGGTAATGTTAATTTCCATTTGTCATTGTTTTTCAGGTATGGATTGATTTGTGCATTCATTTACCTTGCCAAACCTTTTTCTTTTTTTCCTGACAGTGTACATTCATTCCACTATTAAAAATTTAATTAGAAAATGAGACTTAAAAAAAAATTAACTAGCAAATGAAGTTAGTAGGTATATGCATATGTATGGAAATAAGACTTTGCCAGGCTTAAATGAGCTAATCAGAATAAAACTAGAATGTTATAAGTCCTAGATTAGAGTCTCCCGGTGTGTCCCACCAACAGAGATGCTGCCCATTTCTGGGCAACAAAGATCCCTTTCCTAGCAAATAGTTACTTTTGCTGCAGGTTCAATTCTCTGTTTGTTTATAATACTAAGCCAGGATTTGTTGAGCAAACCATACTGGTATTGTTTAGACATAATGGGTAAATTCACACATCATGCTAGGCCAAAACAAATTAACAACATTATGCTTAGCTTCATTCATGAACCATGCTGAGAAGCAAGCGGAGGTAAGAATCTCTCTCTGTTTACTAAGTCCCATTTTCACAATCTTCTTTTTTTATTACATATAAAAATCAGCACCACTGAAGATGCCAACTTTTGTCCGGTGGCTGTCAGTTGCTGATTCCTAAGATAGTTACTCCTTCTTTGACATACAACAAAACTATGTTGTGTTTAAATCTTCATTATTCATTTTCCCTATTTGCCCTTACCTTTTATGCCTTTGCACAGGTAACACAGTTGCAATGCTTGATGTTTACAAGAAGAAAAGCAAATGAAATGTTGATGGTGTCAGCCCAAGATCTAGACAAATGATGAAACTAAGAAAATGGCTAACAGAAATCTCTCTGTTTAAACCAAAATGAATTCCTTAGAAGAAAATGTTCTGCCAGTGCAGAAGAACAGAGATCCAGGAAACACATGGACCACTATCAAGAAAGTATTGCCACTGTTCAGAGAATTCATATTGTTATGTAGGATGATCAAAAACCTCTGAGGGACAAATCTTATAACACAAATGACTAGTATGATTTTGCTACCCAAGTGCATTACAAATGAGGCTAAATTCTGAATTTATTTATCAACTGCAATTCTAAATTTATTTAGATGCATTTATAGCCATATTCTTTATTCAGCATGTGCCTGTATAAATTATTATATTGTAACTGAATAGAACACCCCACAGTCAGCAATGTATTTTTATGATCATTGGCTTTCTGTAGTATGAAATCTGAGACTATAAAATGCTCAATGTTAAATAATAGATATCAGAGTCCAGTATGGCAGCTGAGACCCATAAAAATGGCTAAAATGAACCCAGACTACTTTGAGGATAAAATGGAATAACATCTGATCCTCTTCCTAACCTCTTCAGATGAGCCCAAGCTACAAATACAATCGTTAGAGGCAACAGAAAAGGCTCACTTACAGGCGATATTACAATAAATAAGGAAGTGAGACAAGGTTGCATCCTGGCCCCTCAATGATCTGGAGACCACATTACTTCAGGTTGGTGGCCGTTGTCCATCATTAGCCAAAAGGAAAATTTGGGCTTTGTTATATGTGGATGAAGCTGTTCTTCTTTCACGTACTAGACTGGGTTTGAAATACCTCCTTGAGGTACTAGTTAAGCACTGCCAAGAAAATCAATTACAAATCAACTATGACAAAATTAAAATTTGGGGGCTTGGAAAAAAAAGTTAAAAGTACACCTGGAAAATTCAGGATCATATAACAATATAGTACAGAATTTTAGTTATTTGGCCATTTTATTTATTGAAACAGCAGATCTAACCTGGCAACATCATTACAAGGCAATACTTCTGAAAGCAAAATCTACTATGATGGCCTTACTTCAATATTTTTACTCAAAAGGAGAAAGATTTGTTCCTGCAGCAATACAAGTTTTTAATCTCAAATTTTATATGGAGCTCCAATTTGGATCACATTTGCTAATAAATAAATAAATAAATAAATAAATAAATAAATAAGCACAACTGCAGGCGAAATTTCTAAAATCTCTTTTAAGTGTTCCAAGCTGTGTTCCAAATTCTGTTACAGGAAGTCTTCGACTTATGACCATTCATTCAGCGACTGTTCAAAGTTATGAATGTGAGGAAAAAAGTAACTTACGACCAGTACCCAAAGTTATAGCCATCGTAGCACCCCTGCAATCAAAATTTGGGCACGTGGCAGCCTGCCCACACTTACAACTGCAGGGGTGCTGCAACTCCCCCCACCTGCCTAACTTCTCCCCATCTATGCCCTTTTGTCCCCCTGCTGCCCTGTGCTCCGTTCCCCCAACTGACTTTGCCATCTTCTTGCCCTGCTGCTGATGAGGCCTGCCGAGCCTGGTTGCTGGGCTGGGCTGGGCTGGGCTGGGCTGGCTTCGGCTGCAGAAAAAGGAAAAAAAAGCCCAAAGCAGTCCCTTTGCAAAGAGCTCCTGGGGCAGGGCTTTTTGGCATGCCACGTTCCAGGAGCTTTTTGCAAAGGGGTGTTTTGGTGCACTGCGGCTCTGGGACTGCTTTTGGCTTGTTTTTTTTCTTTTTTCCTGCGGCTGAAGCCCAGCCTGGCCCAACCCAGCAGCTAGGTCGCCTCATCAGCTGTGGGAGCAAAAAGACAGCAAGGTGAGCTGGGGCAGTGGAGCGCAGGACGGCAGGGGTCTCAGAGGGTGACTGAGGCTGGGAATGGGTTGGGGTGGCCACAGCTTCTTGGGACATGGCAAGCAGTCCCAGAGCTACACAATTCTGGGGCTGCTTGCCACTTGCAAGGCAGGGTGCAGGGCGGCCAAAAGGGCAGAGATCGGGGTAGATAGGTGGGGGAAGTTGGAGACAGTAAGAGGCTTGGGGCTGGGCAGGATCAAGCCTGGAATGGCTTGGATTGGGGTAGGTTCTCGGCTAATGACCAGTAAAATTCACTTGTCACTAAATGATGCAGTCGCATGATATCTCACTTTACGACCACATCACTTAGTGACTGAAATTCTGGTCCCAATTGTGGTCATAAATCGAGGACTGCCTGTATTCTCATGGAAACTGGGCAATGCCCCTTGGAAACAAAGGCTTGGTTAAGCACCATTAAGTTTTGTTTGCCAATATTGTATATGTTTTTAAAAACAAGGGTTGCTTCAGGAAATCTTAAATGAATCCTTTGTAGATATGTGATTTAAACAGGTGACTCAAAAGATTAGGGAGATTGGCATTGATCCTGATTATTTATTCTCCAGGGGTATGTCATCAGCATTTCATTGTATCAAACAAAGACTATGGGATAATTCAGTAGAGGAATTAATAGCTAAAGCCAAAGTTTCATGTTCCCCTGTAACCTTTGGAATTAACTACAGATATAATTTTCAACTCCCTACATATCTGAATATCTTATATTTAAGCAAATACAAAATAGCTTTTTCAAAAGCCAGATTAAATGTGTTGCCATCAAATATGCTATATGCTAGATTTTAAAAGATCCCCATCTCTCAAAAGATTCTGTCCCTGTAATGGTACTGATTTTGAAACGATGGATCACATTGTATTGTATGGCATAAGAGTCTTCAGCAGGTAGTTATCAGACCTATTTTAAAATCCAAACCAGGAAGAGACACTTCTGAATATGTAAAAATTTTATTTGCAGATGAAAATCCTAAAATTACAGTGGCAACAGCCAGATTTTTAACTATGGTTATAAAAACAAGGTTTTTTAGTAACAAATCAATGAGTTGGAGTTTTAAGTGTATTATGTAATATTTTTAAAATATCTTATTTGATAAACTGTTTTATCTAATACCAAGTTCAGATTATATTTGTAACTTGGTTTTGGACCTTTTGGCCATAAATAAAATTAATTGACTGAAATATAATAATTTAGAAATTTGTGTATAGGTAGTCCTCACTTAATGACAGAATTGGGACCGGAATTTCCATCACTAAGTGATATGGTCATAAAGTGTGACGTCACATGACTGCATCTCTTAGTGACAGCAATCCCAGCAGTCCCCAGTTGCCGTCGTTAAGCAAGTACCACATGGGTCTTTAAGCAAGGACCTCACATGATCAGGACTTCTGATTTCCCGCTGGCTTCCCCTTTGACTTTGCTTATGGGAAGCCAGCAGGGAAGGTCGGAAATTGTGATCACATCATGGGGGGGATGCATGTTGGAAATTGGCCAGTTGCCAAGCACCCAGATCATGATCACATGGTCATGGGGGTGCTGCAACAGCCGAAAGTTCAAAGACTAGTCGTAACTACCACTCATTCAATGCCATTGTAAGTTTGAACAGTTGCTGAACAAGTGGTCATTAAACAAGGACTATCTGTATATCTTTTAGGGAGCAATAAAAACACAAAACAATCCAGAAATTCAGAGCCATTGAACTTGGGGTGGGGATGTAGTATAAATCAACAAGATAAAACTGAAATGACCTCTTATTTAGCCAAGGACAATTAATGCATATGCTATAAATAAGTAGGTTAATGAATAGTTCTTGTTTTTAACATATCTAGGAGGATGAATAAGAAAGCTGGAGGCTTATTTCTGATTATTACATTATGTGTTTACTTTTAGAGCCTGAGTTGGATCAATTTCAGTTAATTTACAGAAAATAAATTGTGGCTAGGTCTACTTTTAAAAATTAAAGAGTTATAATAGGAAAAAGATCAGTTAAAATCAAACTGAAGGGCAATGCAATGTATTCCCATATTAAACATATTATTTCAAAAATCATATTTATCCATGGTCTATAACAGTGAATGCACCCAACTGCCTTTTGTCTCAATCATTCCTCTGGAAAGCCATGTTTTATTCACAGGAGGTTGAATGTGCTATTAATGCCTGAACCCTAAACACCACAATATAGGTAGTCCTAGTTTAACAATCCTAATTGGGACCGGCAACTCCACTGCTAAGTAAAGCAGTCGCTAACTGGGAAATCATGTGACCACGGCTTTCTGGTTTAAAACTGACAAGATTACTCAGTTTCATACTTCGGCTTTTGTTTGCCTCCTAATCACTCCTGGAATGCTCGAGTGGCTGCTTACTGTCTTGTACACATGGAAAGCAATGTGATCGCACCAGCAGCCTGGCCTGGGGAGCCACCAGCATGCTATGCAAACAGTTTGCTCTCTTGAAACCCCTAACTCTCTGCTCTGCATGGGTGGGGGGAGGGTCAGGCAAAGGAGAGATTGCCTACAGAAATACTTTCTCCTGCCCCCACCTTGGAGAGCAGAGAGATTGGAGAGGAAGGGATTTCAAGAGAGTAATCTGCATAGTGATTCTGTGGCTCCCAGCCCCGGGCTGCTGGTGCAACCACACTGCTTTCCATGTGTAGAACAGCAAACAACTTACTGTCTTGCAATTCCTTCCTCTCCAATCTCTCTGCTCTGGGGGGGGGGGGGGGAGGAAAAAAAACACACAGGTCAGGCACAGGACATGTACTGACTGTAATGGTGATCATGTGACTGAGGGATGCTGCGAAGGTCATAAATGGTGGTAAATTGGCAGTAAAGTTATTTTTTCAGCACCGTGGTAACTTCAAACTATCGCTGAATGAGTGGTGAGTAAGTGAGGGCCACCTGTGAAAGAGGAGAGATTGGAGGATTTTAAAAATTTAAAAGCACCCTTTTAGAGAGAAGGTGGGGTCAGTTTGCAGTTTTTCAGATTGAATACAACTCCAAAGAGCTGCCACATAACTGCAAATTCCTGAAGGCTTCCTATCTTCTCTGCAATGTCAGGTCTTGTGGAGTTTTAGTTATTGAAGGAACTGGATCAGATCAGAAGTCTCTCTAGTAAAACATTTTGTTCCTAGACCAGCCACATGCCAGTAAGTAGGATAGGAGTGCCTGCATGTCCTCCTGCTGGAGCTGCACTCCTATTTCTGATGCTGGGTAGGATATATTGCAATATGACACTTACAGACATTCACCAGGAATTGATTTAATTCCCCTTAACCACCATATGATTATCATTATATTTCCTGATGAGCAAATTCTGTAGGTTGACTCTGCACCATGTGTGAGCAAAGCTTCCTTATGTTTCCCTGAAGCTACCAACATTCTTATTCATTGGAATTTAGTTGAATGACAGATATTTTTATATACCCCTTAAATGTATAAATACCATAGCTCCACCTCCCTAATATTTAGTTCTTAAAAAACTAAATAATATAAACTTTAGGGCTGCTCCATCCTTTTGATTATTTTGGCCGTCTTTTTCTGCATCCTTTCCAGTTTTATGGAAACTTGGGGGTTTTTTTAGTTTTTTTTTAATGTCCAGCTGAAACAAAGCTTAGGAGGGATCCGGTGTAAAAGAAAATATTTTTACTTTCTTCACTGGTCTAAAAGCTCCTTCTCTTATTTTATTCTGTCAACAGTCTGCATAAAACTACTGTATATGTTAAGAAATGGGGAAGGAGTGATTCAAGTGAAACTGTTTAGCGCCATCTATTGGTAAAATGGTGGCATTACTTTTCAAGCAGACGTTCAGCCCACTGATGGTTAGCAATGCTTACACTACATGATGATGTATTCTGAAGCCAGCTATCCACAACCAGGAGCGAGTAGCTGCTAGCAAGGGTTGGAACATGGGAGAGAGAAGTTATGTCTAGAAATCTTCAGTTCCTCTCCCTTTAAATCATGGAAGAAAATACTTCATTCCAGTGAAAGTTGACTTCCTAATAATCACATGGGCACATCCATGTCGTTTTCTTGGCAGTCACATAGAAGTAGTTTTCCATGTGACATGGTCTTCCAGGATGTCTTTCAACTTTCCAATTTAATCTATAGCTCTAAATGCCCTAGTGGTCTCCCATCCAACTATTAAATAGGCCTACCACTGCTTAGCTTCCCAGATTCAGGCAAGGCTGATCACGTGCTGCCATTAAGACTGAAATTGGAGTTATTTTCAAAGTAAAACAATGTCTTGCATGTTTTCTACTTTTAAACAGTTCAGGAAACCAATTTTTGGCTAAACTATCCAAAGCCCTTGAGCTCTGATACTTTTACAGTACAATTTTAATATATATATATATATATATATATATATATATATATATATATATATATATATGTTTCCCATATCCCCTCCTTCACTTCTTCCCTTCTTTCCTTATGATTAGGCTACTGGATTTTAAGACCTCATTATGTAAAAGAAAAGAAAAAAATGATGTAACATGGAAACAATTTATTTTAGAGCAAGTAAAAACACATAAAGAAAGTTGGGGATGCAGGGCTAGACTTCCATATTTTTTTCACGCTACAGATGCCATGCCTGAAGGTACCATAGAACTGCCTTAGGATTACAATCCTCAGGGCTTGCCCTATCATTAGGCACAGGCCACCTCATGAAGCAATTTTTGCAGGGTTGACAGGAAGGATGACCTCTTGAGTGACCAAGTTATGTGTGCATCCCCACAGCCAACTCTGCAACTTTTGGTTAACTTCTAAGCTAACCTTTCCCTGTTCTCAGGTGTGGCTGGGAAAGTTAGCACCAAAGTAGGATGTAATCTGCAGTCTGGTCGGCTTCTTAGATTGTAAAACATCTGTGGACACCCTTGTTGATATTCTGTCTTTGGAGGGCTATTTGTCCCAGGCAGGATGAAAGATAAATATCCATTTCTAGGTAGCCTAGAAATCTATTTAAATAAACAAATAGACATCTGTAAGGAGGATGCAGTCCTATTAGAATAGATAGGGAAATCTGCCTGCATTCATTTTATTTAGGAAACCTAAAAGAAAAAGGGAACCTTTTCCTCAGAGTGTGACTAATATTCATAGAGTTCTTTTGGTTAGCATTTTGAATGACTATTTTTGATACATTTTTAATAGGGCTGCCAACTCTCAATTGAACATAGGGCTTGCATACAGAAGAAAACGGTCCAGTCTTAGGTCTCTCCGGTTCCAAAGAAATGGAAAAGATCCTCTGCTTGAGATTGTAGAGAATTTCTACTAATGGAGAGGTTAATACCAGGTTAGGTGAAGAATTATTCTAACCTGGTTTAAGACACCTTCCTGAGTTGCTTTTTAACTCATTAATAAAACATCCACATGTTAATCTTTGTGCATTTCACCAATATTTCTATGCAAATACTTGAAGTATAAATGCTTTTGAATGGTTGTAGCCAGTAGTTTTATTTTATTTGCAGCACAACATTTGCCAGCAGAACTCCTCTGCTTCTTGCCCAGAACCTGTTCTGGAGGGTTGGGGACCATCTGAGAAATATTTGCAATTCATGCAAGATAGTGAAGGAGGCAAGAAATTAAAAGAAAATTCAGTGACGTGAGCAAATGTTTCATTCGGTATTATTAAATATAGCATAGAATAAATTCAGAAAAAAAATGCGAACTCTTACCTTGTAGTCCTAGAGGATAGAATGTGCTTTCCCATCTATTAAAATTGCTCTGTGCCATTTAATCAACAGAAGCTTTATTCTACTGAATTGATGGACTATTTAATTTTGTTAAATTTTGTGGTCCTTTTGTTTCATGCTGTAGGTGGATCAAAAAGTAAGACATGCCCTGATAAGAAACAGGCCCTCCCTTCTAAGCAGCTACACATTCTCAGCTCTTCCTTGTTGCCAGTAAGTGAACAATGGCCCTTGTGCGTGCCTCAAAGAACTGCCAAAACCAATATTTGGTACTACTGTGTATGCTCCCACTCCTGGCTCAGCAACAGCTCTTGAAGACAAAACAGCTTCTAGAGCAGGGTGGTGCTTTATATGGAGGCTATTATGCATCTTAACCCGCATACAAAGTCAGTTTTTAAAAATGCTAGTGACAGTTATTCAAGGAAGGGGGTGGAGGAATGAAAAATAAAAACCGGTGGGAAGTTATAAATAAATGTTTGTTTTAACTAAGAAAAATCAAATTGGAAAGGGCAGCCAGAATGCTTTCCTTTACTTAAAGAATTCTACTCTTGTTGCTCAAGCACACAAATACAGCAAATGCATTCAATCTGTGATAATAACTGAATAAGTAATATTTAAATAAATTATTCATGCCCCATGCAAATATTAACACGCATCTAAAAGTCTGCTGGTAAGGCATACCTTAAACTATTTTTGTTGCTGCAGATTGGAATAAACTGCAGCAAAACTTTTTTTAATTCAGTAACTACATATCTATGCTCTCTTTATGTCATATATTTACTAGTAGATTACTGCATTGTTCAAAAGTAATACATGTCTTTCTGAATGACATGTTTGCATTAGAAAGCAAGCCTTGCTTAAGTCATTCATCTTTCATCTGAATGCTCATTTCCAGTGGAAAAAGGAGGATTGTGCTACAAATATGCCGTATATGTAAGGCATCTTCCTGTTTAAAACAGTCACCATCTGTGTTATTTGGAGATGTTTCCTCCACATTCATTCCAGCCACCTGAGTCCATATAATGCACGCTGCATGCAAAGCTAAGCAAAGGAAAAATACATTAGAGGGATCTCATGAGACATGAGTGTATATTGTCACTCCAATAGATTAAAAAAAAGTGTTTATCATATTTTTTTTCATCTTACCCTCATTGCCACCTTTTTAAAATAAAAAGTGTTGAAGAACTCTAGCGAAGCTCCTTTTTAAAAGCCAACTGACAAAAATGTTATCAAGTCTTAAGAGTTGGAAGGAAGACGGTTTCATCCTAAGGCACTCTTGAAGTTTATTTTCGGCTTAACTGCAGGCAGTTTTGTGGGAGTTTGCCATTTCAGTGTTTGATTTTGTACATATATTGCCACGTTCTGTTTGGTAGGCCTATATGAGCCTCTCTCTCTCTCTCTGACCCAGCCAAAGAGAGATGAGCACAAGAACTAAGGGAAAATATTTTGCTGCCTGGAGCAAAGAACAAGATTCCACAGCTGAATCCTGCTTTAGCTTGGCAGTTGGCTGGAAATTCAGGGAAGGCTCTGTGGCACAAGCGCTGTCCTTTAACATCCTCCGTGCTTTCCTATCTCATTGTGTGATGCCTAAGGAAACTGCCTGATGCTGCCAATTGGGAGGCCCAGGAGTATAGAATGATTTCTGGATGCCAATTTCCTTGCATTTTGGCATGGCATCTGTAAATGGGACATAGATGTTCATCTGAATAGATCTGGTGTACAATGTAAAATAGATCCCATAGATGTGCTATCAACCTGAATCTATTACATGTCTTGTAAATTCTTATCTGAAATGAAAGGAGAGTGGCATTAAGAAGCACTATAAGAAAAAAAAATGAGTGTCATCCAGTCAGAGTTGAATACTTTTAAATGTATTGGTTTTACTGGGAGAATTTTAAACAATTTACTTGTTTAACAATTAATAATTAATAAGTTTCATTAGAGCATATGCCCAGACTCAAATAACAAAATAAGATGGTAAAAAACAGAAGTCCTATTTACAGGTGGGCAACTTGCTAGTTTTTATGTTATGAATAATTTCTCCAAATATTTCAAGAAACTGAAGAAAATCACATGGATGAATCTGCACTTTCAAACAAATGAATGCAGGGACACATTTCCCAGATGCAAACAGTCTGAAACATCTTCTGTCTATTCATGCAGATGTTTAACCTGGGCATTTATTTTGAACATGTTTTCCCAGAGGTAATACAGAGGCTTAGATTTATGTGCCTCCTTTGCAGACAAATGTGATGGCACACAGCCAAGCACGATGTACCTGGCCAATTTTTTTTCATCATAAAAAAGAGGTTCCTGTAATTTTGCTTCAGTTGGCTTGAGGCCCCAGGTCTACCATTGTATTTGGACAAATCACAGTATTTCAGTACAAAGAAACAGAAAGCAGCTGAAGTCCTGCCAACTCTTTCAACAACCCTCTTCTAGAGGCATGCAGGCAGAAGCCAACTAAGGAGTCCCCCTCTCTCCCAGGTTTCCTGCTATTGTTATTATGGCAAGAGTGGAATGCCAGCTAAATGGATTTGACCCTTTTGCTAAATAACTAGCACATATTTCCCTGATTACTATATTCTCGTGTTACATGATGTGTGAAGAAGAGAGGATTGCTGCCTCAGGATATTCTAAACAACATTTGCAACTGTTGGACTTGTCCCGAAGATGTTAGCAATAATAATTGTGTTGATCATCATCACCACCACCACCACCACGGTCCCCCCGCCCACCCCAAAATTGCATCGACTCAATCATCTGGCAAGGAGGAAAAGTTGCAGTTGGAATAAATGAATTCATTGTGTCAATCACTGTAGAGGCCTGAACTGCACATAACGGGAAACAGAGCAAGTTTCAAAGAAAGGAACATTTCAGGCACAGATGCCAGCCACAATCCTGACAAAGGACAGCAAGTTTCCACTGATTTCAACAGAATATACCTAGGCATTTACTTAATTACCATCTGATAAAAATCAGTGAGATAATTTAATGCCCATCTTTAATAGCATCATGCCACTTGTAGTAATCAAAAATCTTCCTTTCAAGAAATCTGCAAAAAAAAGGTGTATCTAAAGAGAAGGCCAGCTCTTATTGGCAACTGAATCAGGTTATTCCTAATCCTGGTTGCTTCCAGACATGTAGGGAATGCAACTACCAAAATTCCCAGCCAGTATGGCCAAGTGGGAATTGTGGGAGTTAGGGAGACCTACTTAACACTAAGAAATTGAGTGAGTGAGTGTGAGTGAGTGAGTGAGTGAATGAGTGCCATAAAGTTGTTTTCAACTCCTAGTGACCACATAGATTTTCTCCATGACAATTTGTCTCTAATCTGGTCCTTCAGTTTTTCCAATGTGCACCCATCAGCAGTGTAACTGAGTCCATCCACTTTGCTGCTCATCATCTTCTTCTTCTGGCATCTCTTTTTCCATATAGGGCTCTAATCTGCATTGAATAATAAGTATTATTTTGCTAGCATGTGAAAGTAAGAATATAACTAAGAAATGCCATCTACAATCATGGGAACTAAAAATGTTTAGTTTTTAGTTATTATTACCTAGAAACAAAAGGGAAGCTTCCATCCTTAGAAGAAAAGGTTGGATCTCCATCACAAAGCAGTAAAAAGTTCCTACAGAGATGGGAGACTGAACCTTGACAAGCATGGGAAACTTGCTGGAACAACATTATCAACATACCATTGATCGTTTCTTTTGTAATGTACTTACTCATTGACTTGGTGTGAACATTTTAGCAGCATCAGAGCGGGGAGAAAGGTACTACTCTTCATTTGTTTTTAGCAATATCAACCAATAACTCTTTCCTAACTCTGGTGCCCTCCAGATGCGTTGATACCACAGTTCCTAAGCCAAAAGAACACAACCTCAGCAGTACAAAATGTATCACCATTCATGGGCTAATTTCAGAAGTGCATGCAAACTATGAACTTCAGAGGGAAGCTAACTCTATTGAAGCAGATTAAATTCTCATTCCTTGGTCTGGTTTGCAATTGATCATGAATTTGTCTCATCTAGAAAAAGTTTTATTCTGTTCACCCACACCCAATCTGTTATTGACATCAAGCACCAATTTATGCCTTGAACTTGAGCTTCTTTCAGTTTAGATAGAAAGCACTAATAGAATTGAATGTCATCTTCATGCTAATGGCACCAACTTACAGTATTCTAGGTGACTTCTCTAGTATTTCAATGTTTTATTAAACAGCAAGGGGGACATAATGGAACACCAAGAGACAATATAGATCAATGGTAACAATTCTCAACTGGAATTCTCCACCCCATCCCCACCCCAGGCATCTACCTTCTGTAATTATCTCTCTAAGAAGGTCTGAAATCACTATAAAACTACCTCCAAATCCAATCAGAGGGGCAGACCAGAATGTTACCATAACTGATGGTATCAAAAGCTATTAAGAGATTCAGCAGTGTGAAAATGGTAGAACTTGCTGAAATGGCTAAACTGACCTGTTTGATTAGGGAAGGAACAATAATTACTTTTATAAAAGACTGGGAATCTTTTATGGACTTTTTGGACAAAAATTAATTGGTGACTTTGGGATTTACTAATTGAAGAGGGTTGTTTAATAGGAAGAAGGGAACCATGTTATATAATTTGGGAGAGTGGAAATGGTAATAATCATGTTTGTAAAGAAGATTGGAAGTTGCTTCTTTGGATATTTTTCTTTTTCTTTCTCTTTTTTCCCTCTCTTTGACTTTTACTGTTCTTTACTTTTTCTTTTTTTTTCATATCTTTTTCTTTTTTCTAATTTTCTCTACATTTTTGTAGTTTTTAATCCTGTATAAAATTCTTTATCAGTAAAAGAGAATATATAAGAGAATGTATATAAGAGAGATTCAGCAGATCAAAGCAATCTGTCCCACAACTGTGAAATGAATATGTATAATATGCTTTGACCACAAACACCAGATTTTCCTGAGAGGAAGATAAATCTCCCACCAAAAATATTTACTTTGAATTGGGAGAATTCAAAATGAATATTTTTGAAGTAATTTGCATCCAGTTTTGTTCCACCTCCCTTCCCCTCCCCTGGGATGTCACCACATGCTGTGGTATTTTGTCCAATATGGATTACTAAAGACAATACAGTATGCTTATATGCATGGAGAATCCAAAAATTATAGAAGTTACCACCCACCATTTAAACACAACGGACTCTCTCTTGGTTGTAAACTGGTATTCACCATTACCTTTACCCATTCAGCCAGAAAGAGACATAGTAAAGGACACACATGGCCGGTCTTCTTATCTGAAATACCCTCTCCGTCTCCTTGGGCTTACATCTGGACATGGAAGCAGAACTAGACAATCAGAAACCAACATTACGTTAAGCAAATCCACAAAAACTATAGTACCCAGTTAGGAGGCAGCATCTGAGCAACCTTGGCTGTTTGGAGGAAGATAAGCAGAGCTGGATCTGGTTAAAACTCAGATGGGAGACTACCAGGAAATTTCTAAGCTGTTGATGAGACACGGAAGTTGGCAAAACATCCCAGAAAAAAAAGTGGCAAAGAATTTCCATATTGTTGCCAAGAAAATTACATGGATGTGTTACTGTAATCACCAGAAGTCAAGCTGGATTCAAAAGAGTCTGAATCCTTTACATTATGGTACCCTTTCAATGTATAGAGTTTGAAATCCTAGGATTGGCTGCAACAGAAATGCTGGCTGACAATCCTGGGACTTTAAAACTATACATCATAAGAATGCCAAGGTTGGGGAAGACTGCATTATGACATCTAAATGATTCAGCAACATGATCAGATTAGCATGCCACCTTGATCTTGCTGATAAAAGCTGGGAAATAACTGCAACAAACAAAAAAGCAGTATGACCTGAAATACAAAATAATATTCTGGCTAAATATAATATAAAACATAAAATGGATATAAAATGGATTAAATAATCTATGTGGACACAATCAGGGAAGTAGGCTTTGTTGTTACTTAGCAAAATTTAGAGGTTTGAATCCATCATTCTGGTCTTACTGTAAAGTTCATTAAGTCACACAAAACCCATTAGGCACAGATTCATTCCCTATATTAGGGAGATTTCACTGCCAATTTAATTTGGCAGTATTTATAGCCGACCTTCTGTGACAGTACCATCTGGACAGCTGAATGAAGTTTTATCTTTCTTGCAATATAATCTGACATTCTGGTAAGGGTGTGTCCTGGCATTGGAAAATACAGAATTTGATGGAAAGAGGCATCTTAGAGACTGACAAACTGGATTGTTTCTGGCAAAAATTCATTGTGTTGTGCTTCCAAACCTTTGAATGCAGAGCTGAATTTTATCTCTAACTGAACTCATCCTGTACCAAAGAAATAATAAAAGATAATCTGAAGGTCTTGACCTTTGTTATCCTTTCCAGCCAGACAAAAAAACATTTCTGTGGAGACAGGAGAATTTTTTAAGTGCCAAAGTTTGCTCTTAATAGTTCCAGTAGAGCCAAAATGAAAAGAGAATTGATCAATCTCCTTTATTCTAAAATGTTGTAATTTTGTTGGAAATAAACCGTTCATTTGACTGAACATATATGTTTCATTCCATGTGACGAGCGGCTGCTGACCCGTTACATTTTATTTAGCCTGGGATAGCAAAACATTTATTCAGCTTTCTTCAATTAAATTTTCTGCTTCAGAACCCTAGGCCGAGGGTCAAAAGCATTATCTCTTTATAATTTTAGCTATTTTGATTCTTAAACCAATCATCTGAAAGAGATGGTGGTACAATACGTACCAAGTCATAGTGTGATATTTCACATTCTATTCAGGACAAAAACATAGTTTAACCTCTGGGAAATTGTCTTCTAAATTAGGACACATTTGCTTTCTTTTATATAAATACCCTTTGATGAATAGTGCCATTTTTCCTGCAATGCACCCCTTCTGACTGAGAAAATGTAACAGATAAATGCTCAGATTTAAAGAGAAGTTTGCTGAAGTTTCCATTTGAATTTTTGCTTTTGGTACTAACATTTAATTGGTTCCTGTTTTTATCATTCACTGTAGTTGCTATGCCAAAAAAGGATTGACAGCTCCATTATGAAACTTGTCCCTGGAATTGGGAAATCTTCATGACAACCATTCGGGGAAAAGTGAAGGTAAGGAGACCTCACCAAGAGCCAGCTGGTAGGCCTTGTCCTAACGTTTGTTTGCATGTCTGACTGATTTTCATTGAAGAAGAGTGCAAATGAACTCTGAGTTTTTGGTAGAGTATAACTTAAATTACAATGCTCAGACCTTATCCAGAAGAAATAAGAATGATTCCAAAAGGCAAGAATGCCTGGCACCTAAAAATGACTTAAGATTTTGAAATACTTCTGGCAGAAAATCCAAACAGCATTCACCATAACAGTAAAAATATAATAACTACCATGACAATGACTAAATCATGGTGAGTTTAACGTTTCTGTTATAGAATAGCACACACTATAAATATACCATAAAATGAAACATACATTAGTCGGCTGCTTTTGCTTTTTGATTAAAGCTGGGGACAGGTTTCACAGAAGGAATTACCATGACTAGCATTCCTTCTTCAGCTTCTTGGCCCTGCAGAGAGCACACTAAGCCTGGTGTGTCTCCTAATGCATCGTGGTGGTGCCATCATGCCTAGTTGAACACACTTAAAACGGGGCAGTTTTTTTGTGTGGGTGCTCATGGCCACCAACTTGATTTTTCTGATCCCTGCGGATACCTCTGTCAAAAACAATGGTATGTTTGTTGGACATTTTCCAGGGAAAAATAACTATGGGGAACCCCATTTTATACTCCAACGTGATCACTCATTTGCTGAAAAACAGAACAATTTGCAACTGTTTCTGCCAGTGGATTAGTGTGACACAGCATCCAAGAGGTCACTGGGTTCCTTCTGCCATGGGAACAGCTGCTGCAGCGTTTCCTCCCCCCCCCTCCCCCGCATCCATCCATACCAGGGCTTTTCTTTCAAACCAGTTAAAGAATGGGCACCTCTGACCCCCAGTGGCTGAAACTTGCCTCAGGTCTAGCAGTTTGGCAGATAACATGGTAGGGATTTTATTTACTTAAGCATCTGTTCTTGCTTGTCCACCAATTTATGAGCCCAGAGCAGATCCCTAGCTAGGGCGGAGATGATCAAATTTCTATCTGGAGCCCACTATAAAAAGCTGCAAATCACCAGGGTTAGCTGTTCTCAGCCAGAACACATCACAATCATCACTGTTTTCTGGAGGGAAGATTTATTTTATCAGAAGAGGACAACAAATTTCTCTTCCTCCTCCTCCTTCTTCATAATATCCACCATTAAACTCTAACTCCTTCAACATATCTTTAGGCCATTTTCTTCCACCTCCTCTCTCAGGCAAGTGGGATAACGCAAACAAGGAGGCTTCACCCAGATCAAACCGACAGCTTGAGAACTGCTGAGCAATGCTGCGTGGGGCAGACCTTCTGTCTTTTTTTCTTTTGCCTGATTCCTTCTTGTGAGGTGCATGCTAGATCCATGGAAGCTTTCCTGTAGATCAGCAATCTCTGATTCCAGATTCCAAAGCCCCCCTTTGGGAACCTATATTTTTCTTGGAAATTATTATTACTATTATTATTAGGAGACATACAGCTGTCTCTTTATTATAAATTTAAAAAAAAAAAAAGGAGGAAAATGTGTAGGAGACAGTGGCAATTCCAGGGAGTCCCCACATGGCGAGGAATTTTCCTAGGCCTGTTTGTTGCTGCTCCTATTATCTGCCACTCCAGCTGCAGGAAAGAAGTCACAAAAGGGGGGTCCTTTATATTGATGTACAGTTTGTATAAAGCAGCTTTAAAAAAGAATGTTCCAACCCAGTTATTGAACTGCATATGCGCAATGGCATGGTGGATAATTTCTTACTTTCACCCCATTCACTCCCAAAGGGAACACATTTTAAAAGAATATTTTTAAACTGTTGTGTTGTATCCTTTTCCCATGGAGCTCAGGCTGGCATGCAGCCTCTCTCTCTCTTGGGCATCTTATAGCCTCCTTTCCAAAAATTAATTTTTTTTTTAAAGATTCACAAAACAACTTACAATTTAATTAAGCTTTCATAAAAAATTCAGTTTGAAAGTAATTGAAATACCTTTTCTGTGAAAGCACTCCAGAAAAGTACTGTGGCATAAACATCAGTATTACATGCATGTCTATCCTTACTGAATCATGGTCAAAATATTTATTATGGTTGGTGATAGTAATATTTGGCATTAAGCTTTATATTTTAATCAATATGTAGGTTATATTCATGATTAAATACCATCACATCATGGTTTTGAAAGGGGTTCTAGAAAGTAATGCCAAATGTCTTCCTATCCCATGTGTATGTCAACTTGTGTATAAGCAGCTAGGAACCTGCCTATAGGACCTTTTAACAAATGTACACAATAGGCTTATGCACTGTTTTGTTCTTCAGAAACAGCTTTTTTAAATCAAGTATCCTCAATAGTCACAACAAAGAAGGAATTATAAAATTAGCTCCAAAAGCACATTTTTGTCCATAGGTACGGGCCATAGATATGACCATTGGTAATGTTCAGATAGTATGAGAAGTTTATTTTAGACACAGAAAAACAAGGAAAGTTATTTGTATTTATGGGGGAGAAAATAGCTTGTTTAGCAGCCTACGCCAATCCATCATGTAGCCTGGCAGTCTAATTCTATATATTCTAATCTAGCAGCACAATCTTATGAATATGTGTTAAGAAATAATCTTCACTGAATTCCCAGATTAATGACTTCAGGATGGTAGCTCAAGTCAGCAAATATGCAGAAAAGAGAATTTGCATTCATGAGGTATGGGAGGGAAGATGACACTGAGGAAAAATTCTGAGGCTGAAGATTTAAGGGTTAGAGTTAGGGTTACTTTAAAAAATGGGGAGGGTAGTGATAAAATTGGCAGATCAGAGGGTAACTATTAAAAAACAGAGCAAGGCCCTGTTCCAGAGAAGCAAGAACATAACAAGTAGCAATATTCATTATTATGGTTATTGCTGCTAACATGATCATGGCCATTATGCTATTTCTCATTATTAGTATTTATATTTTATGTTATATGATCTACTTTAACTCATGATCTATTTTAACTAAAGCAAGGCTGGCTGGGGAATTCTGGGAGCTGAAGTCCACCTGTCTTAAAGTTGCCAAGGCTGAAGAACTCTGCTTTCACTGATTTGAACATAGTCCACCATAGTATAAATATATATTGAATCTGGCACACTCCAACTCTGGTAGTTAACCACCAGGGATGTACTCTTAGCTGCTCCCAACTGAAAGGGAGACCAACTGTGATTTCTTGTTCATTTCAGTCAAAAGGCTGTGTCGGTCCCATTCAGACCAATGTCAAGAGAAGATGTTTGCACTCTTCTTCTTGGTGCAGACAGCACAAATCCCTCTCTTACACCTGTTACTTTCTGCACGTGTGTGAAATTCTTCTGGATCATCAAACATTCCAAAACAGGAACAGGAACATAGCCCTCGTTCCTTTGGCTCAAGCGGGGCCACATGTTTGTGAAAGTATATGTGAATGTGTATGTGCATGCAAATATAATTAAAACATCCAAAACACCAGCACTGTTTTTTCTTGCCAGGCACCACATGGGACTTTCCTGAGTTAAGGCATTTTGTTCAATAGCAGCCTGAATCTGAGATGGGGGAACAGAAGGTCATTTACCACAACAGGATACTAAGAGGACAAGAACTTAAATGGTACCGGCTGGCCAAGAGACGCCATACAAATGAAGAATGCCGCCCCATCCCCCAGGGAAATTATTCATAAGCCTGGACTATACGATAAACCAAAGGCTTGATTTAAGCAACTGCAATAACAATGGATCACATTCCAGAAGTGCCAAAAACAAATCCTCCAGAGAAAGGAAGACACCCCCCTCCCCTCGCTATTTCTTAATGCTTTGTTGGATATCCATAAGACCAAACAGATAGTTGGCAGGTTACATCTTTTTGACATACAGCAACTCCTAAGTGGTATGTGGAAAATATTTACTGCAAATTGTTATTCTTTGCCAGTTTAATCAAGAGAGTCAAAAAGACACACACACCACACACACACACTCCACACGTTAGACTATTTGGATACAGATTGTAGCCTCTCCTTTGTCACAGCTATTGTACACAAACTAATGAAACTCACACCATGCATCAAGCCTATGTACTGTGTGTGCATATTGTTGGGGTTGTGAAATGTTAGTACAAAAACCATGAGGAGGAGAGAGGATTCATTCCTACCTCGTGGAGATCCATGAGAAGAGAAGGAAAATGAGGGAAACGGGAAAAAAGGCGGGATCCAGCCCCTCCCACACAAAGAAGCAAAGCTAGGCCACAGCGAAGCCGCCCCTCCCTTTGTGCTCATGTGAGACAGGCTTGGTTGAAACCCATATTTTCCAACACCCCTTCTTTTCAACCTTGCATGTCTCCGTGTCCTACGATATTTAATTTTTCTCTTAGTTCCTGATAACTGGTTCTCGACAACAGCTTCGTGAAGATGTCCGCTGTCATGTTTCCTGTGGGACAGTAGTCTAGTTTGATTAACCCTTGTTGTTGTAACTCTCTCACCACATGATACTTTACATCAATGTGCTTAGTTCTCCCACCTACTTTCTCTGACTGTGAAAGTCTGATTTAACTCTGATTGTCTTCAAAGGTTTGTATAGGGGTTGGTTCATCTATACTCATGTCTCCAAGCAGTAATCTAAGCCACACAGTCTCATTACATGTGTCTGTTGCTGCCACATACTCTGCTTCTGCAGAGGACTGTGCTATTGTGCTTTGCTTGTGACTTCCCCAGCTCACTATTCCACCCCCATAGAAAAATACATAGCCACTAGTGGACTTACGGTCAGCAATGTTTTCTGCCCAGTCTGCATCTGTGAATCCCACTAGTCTAGGATTCTCAGTGGCTGGCAGTTTTAGTTTTAGGTGCATGGTCTCCTTTAGGTAGCTTCCCACCCTCTTGACACCAGTCCAGTCTCTCTGTGTGGGCGTCCTTGTCTTTCTGCATAGAATGCCCACTGCAGCTGCAATGTCTGGTCTAGTGGTGGTGGCTAGATACAACAGTTTTCATATGGCACTTCTATATTCATTGTTCTCTGGTAGGAGATCGCTGGGTTCTTGTTGCTTGTGGAAAGCTGTCTCCATCAGTGTAGGTGCAGGATTGGCATCTTGCAATCCTAAGCTTTCCAACAGTTCTAGAATCTTTTGGTTCTGACTTAGAAGAAAGCACCCATCTTCTTCTCTCTCGGTATTCCTAAGTAGTAGCTGGCATTGCCCAGATGCTTCACTTCTACTTCTCTATTTAGTTGAGAAAGAGTATCATTAAAGTCTGTCTTGCTATTGTGGCAAATCATTAAGTCATCCACATAACAAAGTATATACACATCCCTCCCATTTCTGTGTCTTGTGTATAGGCAGGGATCAGCTTTTCCTTGAACGAAACCCTGGTCAAGAAGTATTTGGTTTAACTTCTTGTTCCACGCTCTGGCCGCCTGCTTGAGGCCATAAATCCCCTTCTGAAGCTTGCAAACGAGGTGCTTGGTATTGGGATTAGTGAAGCCTGGAGGCTGCATCATGTAAAGTTCTTCTATCTTCCCATGTAAAACTGCAGTTTTAACATCTAAGTGTTCAATGTCTGTGTTCCTGGATGCTGCTAGGCTTAGAAGCGTTCTAATCGTGGTGTGTTTCACAACAGGAGCAAAACATTCATCATTGTCCTGTCCGTATTTCTGTGAGTAGCCTTTTGCTACCAATCTGGCCTTGTACCTTTGTACTTCGCCATTCTCGTCTTGTTTTCCCTTGAACACCCACTTACAACCTATGGCCTTCTTGCCTTTTGGTAGTTTAGTTAAAGTCCATGTTTTGTTTTTGTATAGAACATCTAGCTCCTCCTGTGCTGCCCTTTACCACTTACTTGCCTCATCTGCTGGCATTTGCAGCACCTCATTCCACAATGCGGGTTCGCTTGGTAGCGACAACCTTGCGAGGTAGGTAGGTCTGTCAGCTGGAACTCCTTTGTTGGGTCGTGATGAGCGTCTCAGAGCAGGTTCAGGAGTGACGACTGGTGGTTCACCCTCTTCTGCATCCTCGGCCTCATCATCTGTCTCTGGTGGAGTCTCTTCTTGGACTTCCACCTCCCTCTGGGTTGGTGTGGTTGTGTCTTCTGGTGTCAGGCTGAACATCTCAGGCTTGTAACTGCTACTGCTGGTTTCTCCGCAGTCATTATCCACCTGAGTGCAGCAGTCTCTCTCCCTCTCATCAAAGTATACCACTTGCATACACTTACTCTTCCCATCTTTGGCTTCAGGATTCTGTATCCCTTGCTTCCTGGAGCGTAGCCAATCATGACCCCTTCTTCAGCTCTAGGGTCTAGTTTGGATCTCCTTTCTTTTGGTACGTGGGCATAGGTCTTAGATCCAAACACTCTTAAATGTTTGACACTTGGTTTTCACCCATGCCAAAGCTCGAAAGGTGTTACCTTATTGGCTCTGGATGGCAATCTATTTTGCAAGTATGTGGCTCTGATAACAGCATCTGCCCAGTATTTGTCAGGTAGATCTGCCTCTAACAGCATACACCTTACCATGTCCATCAATGAACTGGTTTTTCATTCTGCAACTCCATTACTCTCTGGTGTGTAAGGAGTGGTTAATTTGTGCTCTATGCCTAGTTGTGTTAGGTATGTCTGCAAGGTGTTAGAAATGAACTCACCGCCTCTGTCGCTTTGAAGGGCTTGAGGGGTCTGGTTGAATTTATTCCTCACCATAGCAATGTATGTCTTTAGCATATCCCCAGTTTGGGACTTTTTCTTCATCAGGTAGGTTACACAATACCTGGAAAAATCATCTATAAAACATATTATGTATTTGTTCCCACCTGCTGACATTTGAAGAGGTCCACATAAATCAGTGTGGATAAGTTCAAGTGGTTTAGTTGCACGCCCTTCCCTTTGTTTAGGTATGGCAGGTCTTGTTGCTGTCCTCTGATGCACATTACACACTTTGACTGGTATTTTTCGTGATTGCTTAGTTCAAGGTCTCTTACCATATATTCCTTTTTCATCAAAGTCCCTGTGTGCAAACCACTTGTGCCATATGGTGGCGCTGATGTCCTCCTTTCTTTGCTGTTGTTGGCCGGTGAGGCTGATATCTGGTGGTGGCTGTTCACAGTTCACCTGGTACACTCTGTTTTTCTCAAAGCCTACCACTGGTTACTTCATATGTTCTATTGGCTTTAAACATTACATTGAAACCTTTTCTGTTTAATGATCGCACACTCAGCAAATTGGTTATCAATCGTGGTACATAATATGCATCTGTTACGATGAGGTCTTTGTATTTTTCTCCATTAAAACATCTCAAAGGTATTTTGCCTTTTCCTCTTATTGAGATGGAATCCCCATCAGCAAGAGCAATGTTCCCTTGTGGCTCTTCATTCAGTTTACTAAAGTTATCTCTGTTCCCACAAAGATGTTGGCTTGCACCTGAATCTAAGATCCATTGACTTTTGGCTTCATTAGAATTAGCACCAAGAGCATTTTCTACTCTGAAAACTGTATGCAGAGCTAATTTTTCCTTCCTTTTGAAAAATCCTTTTTGTCTCTGCTTTTACAAAATCTAGTTATGTGCCCTGGCTTGTTGCAGGAATGACAAACAATGGGTTTATTGTTGTGCTGATGAGCAATCAATGGCTTCTACTCATGTTTTCCTTTTTCTGCCAGGTAACCCATGTCTTTTGTTGACTTTTTATGGAAATACAAACAATTTTTCTGTCTCCTCGCTTCATTTCTAATTGCTTCAAAGAATTGAGACAAATTCATCCCTTGTAAGTTCTGCACTGCTTTGAAAGGGTAATATTTGTCAGGTAATGAGCTTAATAGAAAAGCCATTTTTAGTCTTTCATTCATGAGATTTTGAATTGTGCTCAGCCTTTCAAAGATAGACCGCATTCTCAATAAATGCTCGTTAAGATCCTCATCTTTTAAAAAACTAGATGCAATCAGTTCCCTCAGTAACGAAATAATCTTCTGATCATCATTTTCTAAATATAATGTCCTCAGGTCCTCAATCATTTCTTTGGCAGTGGGAAGATCTTTTATTTCTGCCAGTCTGTGATCAGGTAGTGAACTGGAAATTAAAATCATGGCCCTTTTGTTCTTCTGTCCCCATAATCTCTTGGCTTCCTCAGAATCCCCTGGTTGTGGCTGAGGGGGATCTAAACAATCTAGGCTGTCCCAAAAGTCCAATTGTAGCCTTAGTCTGTATAGCCAAGCTGAAAAATTATCTTCATTCAACTTTGGGATGGGGGGAAGCCCCCCCCCCCCATTGTTAAAAGGAAAGAGGAAAAAAAATCTGAACTGAGCCTTTTTTAAAATGTCCAAGCATTTCTTGGCTGTAAGACCAAAGAAACCTCCTGGGCTGAAACACTGGGCTCATAACCCAAAATTGGGGTTGTGAAATATTAGTATTAAAACCATGAGGAGGAGAGAGGATTCATTCCTACCTCATGGAGACCCATGAGCAGAAGAGAGAGAAAAATGAGGGAAACAGGAAAAAGGCGGGATCCAAGCCCCTCCCACACAAAGCAGCAAAGCTAGGCCGCAGCGGAGCCTCCCCTCCCTTTGTGCTCGTGCGAGACAGGCTTGGCTGGAACCCCATATTTTCCAACACATCTTACCAAGCCAAATCCAACCGCATGCAGTGACCTACTGCAGAAATAAATATGATGCCCTCAAGATGTTTGCAATTAAAATTTGACAATCCTTTGCCATTAGTCGCTCCTGTTCTATCAGATGTTTCCCAAGCTTGCAAATGTGAGCAAGAGGCTGCGTGGGCACGATGATAAGTCAGTCTGAAATATATGTCTGAAGGAGACCTTAATTTTCTTCAGCAGAACATACATGCTAAAGGGAGAGCTTGAGATATTCCAGTGCAGACTAATATACCCTGCACATCCAAGGTTGGAACTTGTTTTTCTTCATTTAGTGCATTTAGTGCATTGCTGGAACTGCTGGAGATCTCTAGTTTTACCCATAGCCTTGGAGAGGCTGGCTTTGTCTCATCTCGCAGGCATGATTTACGCAGTCTCTTCCCACTCTTTTCTGTGCTACAGATGCTCGTGGCTTCAAAACACACAGGAAGGCAAAGAAACTGAGAGGCCGTTCCTCATTATGCCGGCAGCTCTTTCTATCACCACGCCTTGATCTGGAGTCTACTAAGCATCTCCAGTGCGGAAACTTTGTTATCTGCTCAAAAAAGTGTAGCAAAAAGTAATACCATACTTAAATGAACATTTTATTTATTGCTGACTTAAGAAAGCAATAGAATACACTCGTGGGTGAAATGATTTGGGGTCAGAGTAAAATTAGCCTGATTCAAATGTCTGAAGCAATCTTGCACTGGAAGACAATCTGCTGTTTTGCCCACCAGCAGGCATTGTATGTAAAGATAAGGATAGTTTGTCACCCATTTCTGACATTTAAAGGTGGACACTTTCCATATTTGTTATCTACCTGGGACTATTAAACTCCTGGGAAGTTATAATACAGGGGTACATTTCAGATTTTGAGAGTTTTTATATTCATTCATTCAACTGGTCAGGCTGCCCAACTGACAGCAACTCTGGGCACTGTGCAAACAAATTAAAAACAATCATTAGAACAACCCCTCCCTCCAAAAAAAAGCCCATATTAAAACAGCAGAACAAACCAGCAACTGAAGTTGGTAACTAATATAGTACCACACTTCCTAGAGGTGGGCTTACTCACCACTCTGGCCCCATGCCTGAAGACATAGCCTGGTCTTTAAAGGTTTATGAAAGGCCAATATAGTCAGGGCCATCCAAATTTCAGGGGGTAAACTGTTCCATAGGGTGGGTGCTGTAACAGAGAAGGCATGCTTGCTGGGGTCCCATCACCTGGCATTGCTTGATGGAAGAGCCATGGAGCATGCTAATTGGATGTTGGATGCTGTTGGAACTGGTGGGACAAGCAGAACTTTGGAAGACAAGCAGTCCAAGAAATAACCTGGCCGTATGCCGTAAAGGGTTTTATAAGTGGGAATCAGCAAACTGAATTGCACCCAGAAGCTAATAGGTAACCAGTACAGCTCAGAAAGTAGTGGTATAATATGGTTATGCCCAGGCTTGTCCATAACTATCTGCTCCACTGCATTTTAAGCCAGCTGCAGGTTCTAGTGGTTTTCAAAGGCAGCCCCACATGGAGTGTGTTGCAGTAATCCAAGTGGAATGGGGCTAAGGCATTTTAATTTTTTTTTAAAAAATATTATTATTATTATTATTATGGATTTTGCATCCACTCAAAAATGACAGCCATCGTGGGGAAAGCATGAGGCAAGGCAGACACAAAACAGGAATGGTAAATATAGAGATGATGTTTTTTCTTTTTAGCATGCCAGAGTTTCTTTTATTCCAGAATGAAAGAATCTGAATCAGGAACCCTGATAAGTACCAGTGGAGGAATCTGGGGGCACCAATGTGCTGACAGACACTAGGTTGCCTGCACCTGTTTTCAAACTTAATTGCTGAGTATAGCTCACTTTGGAAGAGGATTCACCACTTGTGCAGGCCTTGTTTGCTGGTTTTTGTTTTTGTTGTTTTAACCAGTGCCTGCCATTTTGGATCTTACATCCTTTGGACTTTTTATTTTTCTTTAACCAGACCACAGTACATCTGATATGTGATCTCCAGACAGTGATGATTTTCAAAGGAAACGGAAGGTATTTAGTTTAGGTTTTGGTCTGGAGGGTGTGAGGGACTAGATGGGTTATGACTATGACTTAATCCCAACAACATAGAATAACTGTTGATTCAGAAGTTCCAGGACATATCTATAACAAATAGAAGACCAATTCTGACCACTCTTTACATTTTCATGTCTTAGAAAAGCAGACTATAGTGTTAATGCTTCTGTTAAATATGCATCATTATTATCAGTACTCTATGGAAGTGTGCTGAGTTTTGTCAAACTCATGCCTCCAACACAATCATATTCTTAAATAGTTCTTAAATAAATAAATAAATAAATAAATAAATAAATAAATATCTAGGAATATTGTAAGATCATGGGTCTTGGCTAGAATCAGTAATTATTGTGATCAGTTAGAGCTCAAGAAGCATGTTGTTCAGAAGAACTTTAATGTTCTGCGCTGATTAAAAGATTCTGAAGATGAAATATTTTGCATCACTCTAATTATTCCTCTAATCTTGTGTTAGCATTATTGGCCCATCTATCTGACACAAAGCTTTATAATAACAAATTGAAAAACATTCCAGCATTCTATTGTTCTCCAGGCTGCAGATGGAAGATTGCACTAAAAACTCTTCTATTGCCCTACTGGGAGAACTGAATTATTGCTAAGCACTTCAGTGGTATTTTGCCTTTTATTTTTATTATTAGCCATTTCCTCCACCAAGAGAGTACTAACATTTTTATTTGAGGAGATACATTTTCCAAAGTGAAATGGCTAAGCTTGTAGTTTGTTTCTGCACCCGTTGAATAGTCAAATCCATTCAACATAATACAAAATATTATTTCTTGAAGAACTCTGAACACTTATTCAGCATGATAAGCATATAAGAAATTGATAAAGCAAGTGCAGTTTCCTCCTGCCGTTGTCTTGGTCATCCAGAAGTTAAGAAACAATTAACATTGGGGGAACTGAAGAACAGAACATTGAAGGCAAACTGTTTGTCAACAGCAAATCTTTCCAACATGCAACATTCCATTTTTTTCTGATATGACAGAAGACAGCTCTTACTATGCCCACTAAAGAGACAGGTTGTCTCCTATTAATTTTACAACAATGCCTTTCATAATTTAAAGAAGCTGACAAAGGTATCATGACAACTTTCTTCAAAGGAAATACACTTATACACTTAGATACAAAATCACAGTGCTCAGGCTAGAGAAAGACTATATTAGATGCATCATTGCTTGATTTTTGCATACTTATCCAGCCACCTAACAACTAAACTGTATGTAAACCATCTGGGGACAAAAGAAATGAGAGCACTTGTAGATCAGGATAACAGCATCTGCATAGCACTGGGCTCCTCAACCATGGATATCATCTTCTTTGGAAGATTTTTAAGCCATGTAGGGAAGGCTATTCTATTTAGTCCCACGGCCCCTACAGGCTGGATATTTGATGCTATGTGATCATATATTTTCTAATGAGAAAAATGCAGCTAGAAGATAAAAGCTGTTGGAAGTACTATACTTTACATGGCTTTGAGTCTGAGACTTGATGTCCCCACAGTGAGTCAGTGACTTGTTAAATATAGGCAAGGTATAGGCAAGAATCAGTGGAGACTGTTTGATACGGTTACTTTATTTATCAGTCACTTCAAATTTCTACTCCCTCAGTGAGTAGAGCTGCATGAAAATAACCTTCAAAATTTTGCTGTGTCTTTGGGCTGCTTATAGAATGACTAGAATGCCTTCAAGAGTGCCTGGTCCCAGGTTTTCCTTCACCTGCCAACTGCTTTGTTGGACTCTTCTCAGATACAGGTTCAGTCAGCTTTAGTTAATTAATTCTATGTTTTATTTTAAAATGCAACAAACTGATCATTTCTGAATCATGGAGCTGGTTAATTTACTTTGCCTGATGTAAGGTTAGATTCATAGGCTAGACTATTTAGCATACGTGCTTAGCATATGTAATAATTAATCAGAGCTCTGAAAGAGGACAGCCCCTTTTCCAGAATTATAAATCATGAACTTGACTTATGTTAAGTATTCAAGTTAAGGATTTATAGCTTAAGTAGTCATGGTGATGGACCTACATCCAAAATAAGCAAGAAAAATATCAGAAGATTCTTGATTTCACAGAGATTGAAAAACAGACTCCCACTCTTCACAACACCATGTAAGAGTAATTGAACGAATTCATTGCCACAAAAGATATAGAAATGGTATGAAAACTTAGGAAGGAATATTAGGCAATTGTGTACCATTTGCTGGGAAGAGTAGATTTCCTTCATCTCTTGGCTATAAGCTTCCAGAAAAATCAGGATGTCCATTACAGGAAACAGAATAATTTATGGCTACCGAGCATGGTCTACAAACTTCTAGCCAGCAGCGAAGAGACAGAGCGTCCTCCCCCCCCCCCCATTTTGTTGTCATCTACTGGTCATCCTGATTTTTGCTTCTTAGATCTGATAGCCCAAAAAATTAATGGGGCAGCTTTCCATTGGGTTTTATTCAAACATTAAGAAGTATCTCCATAGACAGACAGACTCTACTGTAGATCTCAATGTTTCTAATTATGTATATTTACATACATCACTATTTTTTTATTATTACTATTATTATTCATTGCAGTCTAGTTTTTTATTATAGATGAATCTACATGGTTCCTTAGGAATAAATCCATCCAAGTGTAAGAATAGATTTCTTATATTTTAATTCTGAGTATGGGTAGCCAATGGATGAATCCAAGCAACAGTTCTTTTTTCTCTCTTGCCTTACAGTAAATATTTAAGCTTCCCATAAGCTTCTGCATGTCACTAAATTCTTGGGACAGATATGTTTTTGAAGCATCCTTGGCATATGACAGGATGGCATAACCAACCACATCATCCCCAAGTGACATTTTTTGGGATTTAAGATGGAAAGAGAAGCTAAGTTTTCAGTTCCCTTTCTATAACTGTCAGGGAAAAGATCAATTGATTTAACCTCCTGATGACCCATCTCCTGTTTGCAGCAACTAATTAGGCAGATAGTGTTACAGGCAATCTATACTTTCACACAGGTGCCCAACCAGCTGTTTATGTTTCCCTTTTTACTATGGAAAGAGCTGACTGAAATCTGAACATTCAGGTTTGAAGTCCCATGACAGAAGCTGTTCAGCAGAGGAGACATTTTATTATATTTTCTTTTTGAATTAGAGCAGCAAAAAGAACTTTGCATTAACAACATGGTCAAACTACATGTTACTTCCTGAAAGTAGGCCTGGTTGTTTAGTTCAAATTTGGCCTCACTGCTGCTGTACCTCTTGCACAGTTAGTATATTTTCTTGCCATGGGATGAAAAGAAACATTGAGTGGGAAACCAGCCAGAAATGAAACAGTTATACACTTGAAATCATTAAGTTTTTCAAATTAGTACAAACTACTGTGAGAAGGCAGGGAGAAGTGAGGGCCTCAAACGAACCATGTTTGCTAAGGGAGAGCGCTGTGCACCATGGGGCAGCCTTGGGGGGACGGCAGGAGGGAGGATGGGCAGAAGGCACACTCGCACCAGAGTGGAGAGGGACGGCAGGAGGGAGGAAAGACTGCAGGCAAGAGGCACGATCGCACCAGAGTGAAGAGAAACGGCAGGGGGCGGCTGTCGGGTCAAGTGGGGATTGGAATGTGTATTGCGCTGATTGGATTCGGAAAGTGGAATGTCTGCGGTTTTGCGGTTAATTAGCGGCGCTCCGGGGCGGTAAAAAAGGTGAGATTGTGAGCCAAGCCCTCGCAGGAGGGGGAGGACAGATAGGGGGTATAAAAACCTGTCAGACCTTGCTTCGGGGTTCCTCCATTGCTGCGGGAGGGACCCACCTTTGCAAACGTGCCCAATAAAAACTTCTGTCTACTGGATAACCGAACCCGTGTCTGTCGTTTTCTGACAAAATTGGCGAGCCAGGCAGGAGTCCTTGACGTGGACCGGACTGTGGGGAACCGGTGAGTAATCGGCCGTAACACCCCGTTGAGGTGTCTCCCGTTTTCCCCGGAGTCGGGTCCAGGACGGGACTCCAATCGCCAGTCAGACAGAAGTAAAGAGGAAGTCGGCCGACGAGGAGACCTCCGGGAGGTCTGGTGAGTACAGCCTACCCATAATCTCGGGGAGATTAGCGTGGTTACGAGGCGTTGGACGCCGCAAGGGGACAGAAGAGTCCGGGACCTTCTGTAAGGTGGGAAACGTAGTCAGGAAGGATGGGTAAGGCGCAGAGTAAGAGTGTAAGGCCAGGGGCCAATGGGAAAAACGCAGTAGGGGGAATCCCCACGGATTCTCCATTAGGACAATTGTTGCAACAATGGGAGACACCCTGGTTGTGTCCATTCACCAGGGGTCTGGAAAAACCGACCATGATAACTTTGTGCACTAAAGAATGGCCAAAATATCCACTAGTGGACCCCGAATTCCCCTACCATTGGAATCCCCAGTAATTACTGGGTGACCCAACTAAAAAACTACATTGTGGAGCATAAAATGTTAACACAGGAACCCTATGTGGAAGTCTGGTTCCATGTTCATTGGGAGGGGCCTCGACCCAAGTTAGCCAAAATTTTTGTCCAAAAAGAACAGGAGGATAAGGAGGACCTCTGGCTGACTAGACCTCAATGGGGGCCGCCACCTCCTCCTCCTCCTCCTCTTCCTATCGCTCCCCCTCCGGCGCCCCCACCCTATCCCGGGCTGCGGAAAGAGCTGGACCAGCTGAACCAAGACATTCAGAACTTGCCCTTTAGTCTAAGGTCGGCCAGTGCCTTCCCCGTCCGGGAAGTCCCGAACGGAACGAACGCACAGGGGGTGACCGTCACCAGTTACGTAACAGTTCCCATCAAACCCAGTGAATTGAGGGAATTAAAAAGGACCCTCCCTCGTATGCAAGAGAACGCCCATACCGCTGCCGAACAATTGGAACTTTTTCTCGGCCCGGTGGAATACTCCTGGGGGAACTGAATTACATTTTAGCCCACCTCTATACGCCAGAAGAGAGGGGCCAGATTCGGCGAGCTGCGCTCGGGGCTTGGGAGCAAAGGAATGCAAATGTCCCAAATGCCCCGGCCGCAGATACTAAATTCCCTCTGGCAGACCCAAATTGGGATCCCAATAATGCTGAACATCGGGAGAACATGAGAGGAGTTTCCCCCTGTACGACTAGGGGGGTCATGGTTCCCCAACCGGGACCCACGGGGAACCCTTGGTAAACATCACGGTGGGTCCCACCGGCGAGGAACAGCAGTTCCTCGTGGACACCGGAGCCTCCCGAACATCGCTGTGCCAACCGATCCCAGGGATTGCGAAATCCCGGGGCACGTCGGTATCGGTGATGGGGGTGGGAGGCTCTCCGGTCAAGGCAGACGTACTGGAGGGAGTGAGACTGGAGTGGAATGGGAAGGAGGTAACTGCAGATGTGTTACTGATCCCACAGGCGAGAGTGAACTTGCTGGGAAGGGATCTAATGGGTAGTCTAGTAGTAGAGCTGTGGAATGTGGAACAGGCAGAAAGGATGTGTTTGTTGCGAGAGGCGGACGTGGAGGTTGTGAACCCTGAGGGAGGGGAGGGGGGGGCGGGTCGGTTTCGCATCGCCCCAATTAGCATCCCCTTGAAACCAGGGGTGACGGGTTTGCGGCAAGCCCAATACCCGCTGTCCCGGGATGGGAGGCGTGGGCTGAAGCAACAACTGAGATGGACGGTGCTGCCCCAGGGGTACACCGAGAGCCCCCTCTTGTTTGGACAGGCATTGGAAGAGAAACTCCAGGGGTTCCGGACCCCTGGGGGTTCTCGGGTGCTGCAGTATGTGGATGATTTGTTGGTGTCTGGAGAGAAGGAAGTAAAGGTGAGAGAAGACTCAGTGGCTTTATTGAACTGGTTGGCTGAGGAAGGATTGAAGGTGTCTAAAGGGAAGGTCCAATTTGTGAAAAGGGAGGTCAAGTATTTAGGACATGTACTCCGGAAGGGCGAGAAGTTGATTGATCCTTCTCGGATACAGGGGATAATGCAGTTGAAGCCCCCTCATACTAAAACGGAGGTGCGGCGGTTTCTGGGTCTAGTAGGATATTGCCGGCTATGGATAGATGAGTACATGAGCAAGGCTCAGTTTCTGTATGAGAAGTTGAAAGGATCATCTGACAGGGTAGAATGGACAGACGGGGACACAGAGAAGTGGGGGAATTACGAAGGAGCCTGGTGACGGCCCCGGCTCTGGCTCTACCGAACTTGGCCCCCCTTTCACCTATACGTTACAGCCCATGGGGGAACTGCCATTGGAGTGCTGACTCAGAGACGGGCTGGGAAATATCAACCAGTGGCCTTCCTGAGCAAAGCCCTAGAACCAGTGGTGAGGGGATGGCCGACTTGTGTGCAGGCAGTGGCTGCCGCTGCTGTGCTAGTGACAGAAGGAAAAACTCACTTTTGGGAGCCCCGTGATTGTCCATTCACCCCATCAGATCTTAAGTGTGCTTAGTCAGCAGGCGGCTGCTTGGATGACAGAAGGGAGGATGTTGAAATATGAGACAGTTCTCCGGATAAGTCCTGATGTGGTGGTAGGAACAGACAGGAATTTGAACCCAGCGGAGTTTCTTGCGGGGAGCGGAAAGAATGGGAGCCGGCGGAGCACGAGTGCTCCACCCTGTTGCAGCTGCAAACAAAGACCCGGGAGGACCTGCAGGCGGTCCCGCTGGAGGAGGGTGAGGTCTGGTTTGTGGATGGGTCTAGCCGAGTAGAGCAGGGACAAAGGAAGTCAGGATATGCGATAGTGACGGCGGAGGGAGAGACAATAGAGAAGGGGGCACTACCAGCGGACTGGTCGGCTCAGCTGTGTGAAGTGCACGCTTTGAAACGGGCACTAGAGTTGGGAAAGGGAGTGTCCCTCACCGTCTACACAGACTCGCGATATGCCTGGGGAGTAGTGCACACTTTCGGGAAAATTTGGCTGGAACGGGGTTTACTCACAGCTGCTGGAAAGGGAAGGTTGCAGGGAGGAAGCAGGTCATTGGGTTACAATTGAGGGGACCCCAGTAGTGAGCCGTGCTGACATGAGGGGGATGGTGGAGAAACTGCACGAAGGGTCTCACGGGGGGTGCAGGCTTTGGTAGACACTGTAAAGCTGTGGGAAGGGCCAACGGGGTGTTGAAGCAACATCTCACCAAACTGGGATTGGAAACAGGGCTACCTTGGACAAAGACACTTCCGGTTGCCCTGCTTCGAATGCGGACAGCCCCTCGCAAGGATGTGGGGGTCTCCCATTCGAGCTGATGATGGGAAGACCTTTCCTGGCTCCAATGGGAGAGCCTATCCCCGAGCTAAAGGATGCCTTCCTGAGAAAGTATCTCCTGGTACTGTCACAATCTCTCTTATCTTTAAGAAAACAGGGACTCCTCGCTCAGCGGCCCCCCTTGCTGGAAGACCAACACCCCCACAAGCCAGGGGATTGGGTCCTGATAAAGACGTGGAAGGATGAGAAACTGAAGCCGTCTTGGGAGGGACCATACCAAGTTCTCCTGACAACTGAATCGGCGGTTCGAACCCGACAGGGGGGTTGGACCCACTACCATCGGGTTAAGCGAGCTCCCGACCCCCGACCGTGGACTGCCCAACCGGGAGACGGACTCAAAGTAAAACTTAAAAGGAACTGAACTAAGGCAGGGGAGGAGATGACCAACATAAAGGCGTAGAATTGGCACAGACAGCTTTGATCACTGGGGATGATCCCCGTGGGAGGGGGGGGATGTTCTATCATTTTGGGTCTTCTCCCATACCAAGACCCTGGACTAATCAAAGGCAAATGGCTCTAAATCTCTTGGGGACAACTAATGCAACTCAATGTGTATATTTCAACAATACCCAGAACCGTACCCCCCATTGCCCTCAAAAGGTCCTGCTTTCACTTGTGGAGGGGTCTATAATATCCCTTACGCCTCAACCCCTCTATACCTACCTAAAGGTTTCTTTTTGTTATGTGGACATGAAGCTTACACCTATGTTCCAGCCTATAGTTCAGGTGGCCCTTGTGCCATAGGGCGCCTGACCTCTCTATATGCCCTGCCTCCAATACAAGCGCACCCATCAAAAGAAAAAAGAAAAAGGGAGCTGCCATCTGATTGTGAGAGTGATGTGACACTCTTGTCTGAAACAGAAGCCATGGCTCTGGCCCTCTCCTTAGTAGGGGTTCCTGCACTAAGTGGAAGGGCTTACCTGGACCTAAGGAAGGTGGCCTGCCTCCTGGCTAAAAGTGTCAACCTTACATCCTCTCTCATTGCAGCCCTCACTGAAGAAGTCACTGAGATCAGGAGGGTGGTCATTCAAAATCGGATAGCTATAGACTATCTCCTATTAAGGGCAGGACAAGGCTGTGAATCTTTTCAAGGTCTTTGTTGCTTTAACCTAACCAACAATGAGAATTATGTTGAAGCAAAACTAGCCAAGTTGAAGACCTTAGCCTCTCGCATATCTGAGGATCCAGAGGGATGGAATTGGTCGTGGCTCACTAGTTGGTTACCTAACTTTGCTTGGTTAAAACAACTTTCTGTACTAGCCATTGGTTTCATTGCCTTACTGGTCCTAGTATGTTGCTTAATGCAATGCCTCCCTGCTTGTGGGAATTACCTGTCCCAGTGTGTGAAGCCCCGGGTCCGGGACGAGGGAGCAATCCTGTTAGCCAGGTTTGAGGCCCAACAGAGGCGTGAAAAGAAAAAGGGGGATTGTGAGAAGGCAGGGAGAAGTGAGGGCCTCAAACGAACCATGTTTGCTAATGGAGAGCGCTGTGCACCATGGGGCAGCCTTGGGGGACGGCAGGAGGGAGGATGGGCAGAAGGCACACTCGCACCAGAGTGGAGAGGGACGGCAGGAGGGAGGAAAGACTGCAGGCAAGAGGCACGATCGCACCAGAGTGAAGAGAAACGGCAGGGGGCGGCTGTCGGGTCAAGTGGGGATTGGAATGTGTATTGCGCTGATTGGATTCGGAAAGTGGAATGTCTGCGGTTTTGCGGTTAATTAGCGGCGCTCCGGGGCGGTAAAAAAGGTGAGATTGTGAGCCAAGCCCTCGCAGGAGGGGGAGGACAGATAGGGGGTATAAAAACCTGTCAGACCTTGCTTCGGGGTTCCTCCATTGCTGCGGGAGGGACCCACCTTTGCAAACGTGCCCAATAAAAACTTCTGTCTACTGGATAACCGAACCCGTGTCTGTCGTTTTCTGACACTACTTTCAGTAGAAATACTCAAGTTTAAATGGGCTGTGGATGGGATGCATTTCTGAACAAATATTTCTCAACAAATATTTTGCTTGTAGAAGGAGAAGGCTGGGTAATTATTTTTGAGTAGGTAATGTTCCTTATTTTTTTAGTTATTTTTGAAAATAATTACTTTTTGAGTAGGTAATGTTCCTTATTTTTTATATTTATTTCATTTTATATAATCATCCAGTTTTTGAGATTTCTATTACATTGATTGATTGATTGATTGATTGATTGATTATATGCCATCGACTTGTTTTCAACTCCTAGTGAGCACAAAGACAGATTTTCTCTATGACACCCTAACGTGGTCTTTCAGGTTTTCCAGTGGTGCAGCCGCCACCATTGTGAGTCCATCCACCTTGATGTTGGTCGTTTCTTCTCTTTCCTTCCACCTCACAAATCTCATTGAACATTCTAAGTACACGTACCTCTTGCATTTCCCAGTTTCCAGAAAATTTTATTCTGAATAGTTTACTGTTCTGAATAGTTACTGCTTTGCTGCTACTTTACACTAGCAAGAATTTCTCCTATCATTCTGGATTCCCTTTGGTAGTTTCTATTGAGAATTTTAATGCTATTTACTGAGTGGATTTTACAGCTTGTCCTGTTCAAAAAATTAGGAGCAAAATTTTGCTACCACTAGGGTTTCAGTTATTTTTGAAGAAATAGGGTGTGCTCATCTTCCTTGTTTGAAGGGATTTGTAAGTATATCCTGACCTGCATAGAGGTATGTGAATTTTCAATGGGACAATGATTATTGGGAGCCAATTCAGGTAGGTTCCAAGTTGGGGCATTTTGGACAAATGTTATATAGCTTTCCCAGGACACAACGAAAATGGAAAATGGAACTTTTGCAAGCCACTTGAGGTAGCAGTTACACACTGACAAGTGTATTCATTAAAAACCCTACAAATATCAAGAGTTCCTTATGGCAGGTCCTCAGTACTTTGATTTGATAGGGGAATGTGGCCTAAGAAACTGGGTGGATTGCACACTATATTCCTTTTCCAAGCTGAAAAATAAGCATAATGCTGCAAATTGCCATTGGAGAGTATGACTTCAATGACAGCCTGGTTGGCATATCACACTGCATACAATGGTTGGGTTTGAAAAATGTTATGCTGAACCCAAGTCCACAGAAGACAGGATGACTTCTCTCCATCGACACTAAATCAGCAGATTTCTGAACAGAATCCTAATGCATTGCTACAGTGGCACTAAAAACATCAAAGACACAAACCTTAATGAAAAAGTTGAACTGAGTTTGCGTCTGAATTCATTATGACTGTTATTGCTGTTCCACCGAACATCAGGCAAGCTATAAAAGTGAACTTGATTAGTTTAGAATCTTCTAACAGTATGAAATGAATGGGTGAAGGGCACCATCTAGTGACAAATCATTTACTCTACAGATTGCTCATTACCCACCAATTAATGTTTTTCAAGTTGTTATTCCTGAGACCTAGATGGGTGAAGAGAAAGATGTTTCCTTCTCAGAAATGCACCCATCCAGGTTTCAGATTTGGCTCCAGCCACAAACCAAGATAGAGGAAGAATGCAATTGGGTTGCAGGAACCTTTGCTGGCAACCAATGACACTAATCTATGGATAACTGGGTACAAGACTCTGTTTCTGAAGTTAGGGACTAGCTGGGACTGCAACTTTTTTGTACTGTTTCCCCGCTGCATAGCATTGTCCCCTTTTGAACTTCAAGACCTTATCTCTGGTTTGCTGCTGGAGTTCCCCAGACTTACAGTTCTGTTGATTTCAACTTACCTTCTCTGGGGGCGGGTTTAGCGGCAGTTTAGGAGTTCATGGTTAACATAACCATAGGTTTGTCCCAGATTATCAAGGGACTAATGCATAACTTGGGTTTTGTTTCAGAACGTGAGGGTTTTGTTTCAGATGCAAGGGTGGCGGACATTAATATCTGTCCTCTAAGTGATGCAGGTGGAAGACAAAGCATGAGTCTGCCTAAACATGGATAAGAGCTCAGGTTCAAGTCTACATCAAGGTAGTAAGAGTAGCAAAATGACAATATTTCACTACTCTTACTGCATCCTCAGATTGCCACCCAGCAGCCTTTTTCAGAGTGACCCAGAACCTCTGGGGGAAGGACAGGCTGGAAGTATATTTAGCAGGATGGTGTGAAGAATTTGCAATGCATCCTGAGAATAAAATAATTCAGATTCACTCAGAGGTTGACACCAGCTGGGCAGGTTCAATACAGGTGACATCATTTTGCAAGTTTACCGGGGGTGAATTTGAAACTGTTAGTCCTGATGAAGTAGAGAGGATCACTTTTGTCACTTGTAGGTTAGATCCCTCCTCTCCTGGTTTGTGAAAGGCTCCAGGGAAGCAACAGGTAGCTGGGACAGAGCAGTAATAAATGGTGTACCTGAAAGAGGTGTTGGTGTGCCCCCTCCTCAAAAAGTTATTCCCTGACCCAGGGGTATTGGATAATTAAAGGCCACCCTCCAACTTCTCCTTTGGGGAGAAGGTTATTGAGACGGTGGTTAGGAGGGCCTTTGTATAACTCCATCTTTTGAAAGAGTTACAACTTTTCCTGATCACAGGAAATTCTACTTCCAGCAACTCATGCCTTGGTCATCTCTTGGCTGGACTACTACAACATGAAAATCACCTGGAAAATATAGATGGCCACCATGGCCCCTAGTGCAGTACGTTTTACTATATTGCATTTTACCATTTTCCTTTTATGGATGTTATTAAGCCCCATTAGCCACCCATCATGACTTAGTGAACAGGTGGCCACATATATCAATCAATCAATCAGTAAATACATAAATGCAGCTTGGGTAGTTAAGAACACCTCTCAGTTCACCAAAGTAATCTCATTGAGAGTTACACTGGTTACCATTTGGTGCTCGGGACAAAGTACTGCACTCAGGTACATGGCTCAGGACTTGGATATCTGTGAGACTGCCTTTCCCAGCAGTTTCTGCCCATCCAGTACAAACTAGAAGACGTCACTCAAGCCCCACCCTCAAAGCTGTTTATCAGAGACCACAAGGGTGTGCTTTTTAAAATGCTCTACTCAAGGTTAGATCAGCACTAGCCTGCTGACATTTAGGACAGTCATTAAGACCTAGCTATTCTGGAAAGCCTTGGGGGGCTGGTAAAGTGGTCCTTGCAATAGACAGTTGGCTGTTACTCCTCAGGGTAATGATGAAGAGGAGGATTAGGAGTAGTCTGATTTATATCGCAAATAAACTTTGAAGTTAAATTTGGAAGGACGCTGAGCTACTGAATCATGCAGAGACTTTCAAGACAAATATATTAACAATGCAATTTAATATGTGTCTAGTAAAAATAAATTCCAGTAAATTGAATTAGGTGTCCAGTGAATTGTACATACAACTGCAATTAAAATGCAGCATTAAGGAAAATATATAAAGGTTGTCGTCCCAAATTTGAAAAATCAAATATTTCAATGAAAAAAATTTTTATTGTACAAGTGATTTACAGTGAGTTTTGTACATAATTTGAGAACTTAAAAAGTGGTTTTTATAAAGTGAAAATAGTATACATTATTTACATCATTTATACGCAAACATGTTATCCTTTTCCTCCAATCTAATCTATTTAATAAAACATGCAGTATAATACATTAGATAATATATAGTTTAAATCATAAACACATTATCTTTGCTCAATATATTATTGTAGAGCATAAATGTTCCCACTGACTATAGGACTCTCGAATGGCCATGCCAGTTTATATAGAGAAATTAACTTATACAAAGTTGCATGTATGCAACTACAGTATTTTAACTTTTAATGCAACTCTTTCCACTGAATTGGATCAGATCTACTGCTTTAGCTAGTTTGCCAGTGGATATCAAATTTTATTCACCTTCATTGTTCCATCTGATTAAATACCTTTTGATCAAAAGGAAGGAAAAAACTACAAAACTGGGTTTAAAAACAAAACAAGACAACAAAACATTTCCTAGAGCTCTGATACTTCCTTTTATTTATTCACTTTATAGCACTAATAGAAGAAGCAAAAGAGATTAACTTAATTTCATTACTTCTTTTAGCTGGAACACGTAATGGAAACACCTTACATTAAAAAGTATTTGTAATGGCCAAACTCCATTTAAAGCTGTTTGTACACAACTTCTTCACATTAAAAAAACAGAACAAGCCACTTTCCTGAAGGAAAATGCATATTGCATCAGTGCATAAGATACAGTGTAACTTAACAACAACAACAACAAAAAGTGGGGGGACTTCATTTCAGCTGATATATACTTGGTCTTTGTGTATAAAAATAATGAACTTGCCATTGCCATACAGATGTCCTATGGTCACAGTGTTGATTATCTAATATATTAAAATTGAACTCACAATCTAACTCTGTGCCAAAGAAATTCCTCACTGATCAAGGTAATTTAAGACAAGAATACATCTAACAGACAGTAGTTTGGGAATGGATTAACAGATCCTTTGTACAGGTTTGTTCTTTGAACACAACATGTTTATGCTGCAGGGTCACTGGATCATTGACAGTTACAAAAAGAACACTTTTACATAATACACAATTTTAGGCAGCAAGACAATTTACAAGTAATTTCAGAGACATTGGTTAGGAGATAATGGGCATGATTCTGACCAGCCTCTCTTAATAGGAGGACTTCCAGGATTTTTGGAGGGACCTGGATTCCAACAAAGGCTGCTACTGGAAGAACTGAGTCCCCTCTCTCTACTGCCCCCAGCACTACCTTTACATGTCTGAGAGGATTCTCCAGGCCTCTGTGTGGAATCATTCCCTTTGCGCTGATACTCGAGGAAAAAAAATCCCTTAAACACATATGGATCTAATCCAATTTGTGTAATAATGATTGGGTTCTGAACTTTTGTAAAGAAAGGAAATGTAACTTCATAAGCAATATTCACTATTAAATAGAACACCACGAGGGCTAGATCTGGCTAGTTCAGAACCCAACAGCCTGAACATGTGCTAGTCTGCTATAATAACAAAATACAAGCATTTACCATTCCTCTTGCCCAAAAGTGAGAATCTAGCACTGGGAGGAGAAAAGGGTGCAAGATTCACTCATGTTACTACTATAAATATGCTTTGCATTTTATACTTCAGGATTTTAAAATGTACATTTTATATTTCTGGATTTCTCTAATAGGTTTTCTGATTCTTACAATAAGCATAGCTTATCAAAGAGTTTGTCCTTGAATCATTGCTGCATGGCTTCTTGTTTTAGTATTGGCTGGTAAAAGTCCGACAGCAAACCTAGCAACTCTTAGAACTTTCCTTTCTTACAGAGGAAAAACCTGCTTAGCTCTAAACCATGGCTACCAATCCTCTTGCAATACTATTGACGGCATACTACTACTAATGTCTTGATCCAGTATCAGAAGAAATTGCACAGCATCAGAGCCAGGGAGCCCAGATGAACCACATGGACCAGATAATGGGCCAGTTGAATCCTGCTCCAACCAGCCATTGGAATTACTCATCTTCCTGAGACTAGGAGAATTTTCTGTAGATTACTGCTAAGTAGGATTTATAATTGGAATTTTGACCAGAAAAGCTATGAAATGGCTTAATCCCTCTCCTGCGACAAACTGTCCACAGACAATTATATTAACTTTATGAACAGTCTGAGGGCTGCCTGTGATAATCTCAGCTAACAGACAATAGCTAATCATGTATATCAAGCATGGCATATGCTTAGAAAGTGACTGGAATGAATTAGCCTTAGTTGACCAGTTTGTATGGATGGAGAGCTCAAGGAACTATGTCAGAGTACAGATGAGAAGCAGAGATGCTATTTCTCTCTGTCCTCCCCCTCTCTTGGTCCACTTCTCAGATTCTTTGGACATCAAATTCTTGCAGCTGGGAGTCAGTAGGTTTCAACTGTTGGTTAGAGAGGACCAGTTCTGACACACGTGCAGTTTGTGTTTATATTGCCATGGCTCCAGTTCATTTTGCACAAGATTGCCCTGCCAAATTCCCTCTCTCTGAGGCTGTGGCTAAGTGCCTTACTTGTAGAAAAGTGAGGCATTTTGCAAGCAGATCTTCTATGCCAGGTTTTATTTCAAACTGTGCTCCACAGAATCCTAGAGTTCCACCAAGAAATTGATGAGGTTCCATGGGAGACAAAGCGGGGGGGGGGGGGAGGGAATAAAACACAACCAATTTTTTTATCACTAGAGCTTTGTGTCTTGATCAGCAGTTCTGGGATTATTTTCCTTGTCTTAAACTATTGCTGGGAAATAAGTCACTCCCTGCCTCTGGGAGGCACCCAAAAATTCAAGGGGACTCATATATATGATACTCAGTACTGTCCTGACACTGTCCTATTTTGCCCTGACATCCTTCTCTCAATGACATGAATCATGCTTAATTTCATCCCAGTTTTTACATCTCACAAAAAGGCTCTCACAGAGGCTTTCAGGGAAGAAATGGCTGATTGAACATGGCTTTGTTCTCTGTGGAGCCAACACCTACGGCAATAAGAGGAGCTGGCCTTGGTCTAGCTCTTCGGAATTATCTCCAGAATAAAGGAGATTGACAGGATCACCCACAGGTACTCTTTACAGAGATTCCCTGGGAAGAGATTGCAATCTAGCAATCTCTAGCGGGTGGAGAACTCTGGGAGTCAAGGGAAAAACATCAAGCCCAAGCAGTGGTGTGGAGTCTTCAAAAGGACACTAGATTTGCTTTACTTCCTCTTTTAACTAACATCGTAAACTGCCTATCTATGATTTATTTGGCAATTTAAAAACTCCTGAAAGACAAGATGCTGTACACTGGGAGAATTTCTTACTATCCTGAGAGAAAAAAGACCAAAGTAAGTTTAAAGATCAAAAAGAAATATTTTAATCTTTGAAAACAGCGAACGGGAATTAAGAATGTTGATTGGGACAGTTAAGAGGCTAGATGGATTTGAAACAGCATTTTAAAGGATTGTTTTAAATGTTTAAGAAAATACAGTAAGTGAATTTGGATTTAATTGCAAGAAAATCTGCCCTGGGAAAGTTTTGCTTCTGAAAATAAACATAAAATAGGACTGAACTTTCAAGGTCAGAGGGAACGGAGACTAAAGGAATATATCTCTTTTAAAATAATGGAGGAGTATCCTTTCAAAGATGTTTTAGCTGTTTGGAATCAGTGTGTCCAGAAACTATTTTTAAAATTGGGACTAACAGAGGTTGTAGAAGAAAAGATTTTACTGGATAAAATAGCAGTGGAGGATGACTTGAATAAGGATTCTAAAATGAACTTTAAAGAAATGCCAGATTATAAGAGAGAATGGAAGATATGGAAAAAGATGCTGTGGATCTGAAGATGGACTCAAAGTTGCTTGATTATGAGAATGATATGGAGAAAGAAGCTGTAATGGACAGGAAGAGTGACTTTGAGAATTACCCTATTTTGGACATACAGAAGGGAAATACCAAATCTCTGAAACCTTTTCTGAAAATAGATAGGAAGAGAATGATAAGAAATTGTTTTTTGAGGTTTTATTTGGAGAAGAGACTGAAGACTGAGCTTTTCAAAAAAAAAGAGAAAGGAATTCAGAGTGGATTTAACAGATCAATTGTCCATGTTTTGATCTTGGATTGTTAATATTGAATTTTTGTTTCTGGCCAGGACTGTAGAACAATGATTTATACTTGTAAAATGATTTATTTGGTTTAGTTTAAAACACATATGTGACTATTATTGGTCTTTTGTATGCTTAAAGGAAGAGATCTTTTAGGTTTCATTTCTCAGAAAAAAATTAGAAGCTAAAATGCAAAACAGACCTATTTGTTTAAGCTTAAAATATATAGTTTATTATTACTGGCACTCTTAATGCTTTTGCTGATTAGATTGATTGTTGAATATTTCTTATAATTCAGCTATTGTTTAGGGATGAGAAAGGGGATGAAGAGGGCTTTTTTTTTTTTAGTAATATTAGAGAAGGTGTTAAATTACTATTAATACATATACTTGTTTGGAGACGGCGAAGTCATCTTTTATATTTCTTACTTTCTCTTTTTCTCCCTCCCTCCCTTAATATGTGTGTGTGTGTGTAATTATTAAAATATTTTTAAAAAAACAAATAGGCTTTCACAGAGTTCACTAGGTTTTCAAGTGGGTTTTCAATACCCAACAAACCTTTCCTTCAAATGCTTTTGTTTCATAGCATCATCTCCTGACTTTGTGATGCCAGCTGTTTCATTACAAGTAAAGACCGATGTCATGATTTATTGCTCTGTGCTTCCCCCCCCCCCAACTCTTGTAAAAGCAATTATATTTTTAACAAGGAGCTATTCTTCATCAGAGATGCACTTCAAACACCTGGAAGAAGCTTCACCCCATTAAGGTTCACAAATTCAAATTCACAAGAATTTGGAACATCTACAGAGTTTCCCCAATTCACTCAAAAGCAGATCAGTTGGGTACAGTTTTTTTTTCATTGTGACTTCTGCATCACCTAGGTTCCTAGACTGAAGAATGGACAAGCTGATGTTGATGTGATCAACTTGACTATGAGGCTTTGCAGCAATCTTTCTTAGTCACTGTCAGGGGGCCTGAGAGCAGCAGCAGGATCCATATGAGCAGGCTGAAATATATTATCTTCTATGGCTACCACTCCCACCCTTGCCTAACATCTCTTTCTTCTTCCCCTATTCCTAAGATCTCCTATTGACTCCAGGAACTCCAAGAAGTGTCATAATTCATCAAGGCTCATAACTCAATCTTGCCAGGGCTTCCTAGAAATAAGCTACAGACCACTATCACCTGGTTGATATTAGTCTTTCCCACACTGTTGGAGATTGTGTTTGGCTTTTTACAAGATTCTTTGTATTCACATTTGTGTCTAAAAAGATGAATGTCAAATTTATTGGACCATTCCCAATATTGGCAAAAATCAATCTGATGACAACTTCTACATTTCGTGAAAACATGTCATTTCCCACCTCTCCTGGTCCTAGAATATCTTCCATTATCCTTTGTGCTGCCTCCTGTCTCAGTTGCTGGGGGAGGAAAAACCTGTGGCGAGGCCGACTGGAATATCTGATTTATTGGAAGGTTTGCCCTAACACAGAAAAGCCCTAGAAAGCAGTCCATGTGCTCCACCTCACAACAATTCCTTGAGAAATATCCACACTCAAGCTCCTAGACTAACCTATCATCCCCACCATGGCAGCTACTAATTCTACAAATTTTGCAGGGAAGGGAGTCAGGATTGGGGTTGAGAATCAGATTATTACCAAGAGGGGACTGGAATTTCTCCACCCAAAGCTGTAGGAGAAATTTCTGGACAGGGGAGGGCAGCAAATAAAACTGTAAGAAATGGTTAAATTGGGGAAACAAGTTATGGACTGGAAAGAGCTTTTGGAATTCCCCCTTTACTGGTTGCAGCCAAGACATATTGAACAGATGTCTTCCCCCCACCCCAATGGGAGAATTCTCAACTAGAGAGAATGTCTAAAATCAGAATAATGAACTTCTACCCCTAACAGCCTGCTTCTTCCTCTGCTGAGATGAAAATTCTTCTCTGATTCACCTGAGCAAGAGTGGAAGGGAAAGAGATGGAAATTCCTCTTTCTTCTGGGAGGCTCTCCTTACATTATGTACCACAAGTGGGAGAAAGTCTGTTAAAAGTCATGTTGTTATGTAAATAAATCATTTTAAGTGAAACTACTCCATTACCAATGTAGTCTCGGGAAAAATGAAGCATACATAGAATTATCCCAGGATGATAACTCCTTGTTTTCTAACAGATCTTGTGAAGAAGTATAATTTAATCATAAATGATAGCTAATTAAATAGCTACTTTTTGAATACATGAAAATGGAATCCACAAGTAAAAAAATTAAGTCACCTTTCAGTTGATCTTTACAAGTAATGAGCACATTCAAATTTATGTTTCAGATCTATCTATCTATCTATCTATCTATCTATCTATCTATCTATCTATCTATCTATCTATCTATCTATCTATCTAAGAATCAAGCCACCTAATTCAGTTCAGGTTTCATATAATGGAACATTTATGCATTACTATTTTAGTTCATAGTGAGTAATATGTAATTCATAAACATAACCAGATCCCAAATGTAGGGTAAACCTGAGCAAGCTATTATCCCAAAGGAACAAGATCCAATGCATATAATCAATGAAATGAAACAGAACTAAGCATATGTTCATCCTGAACAGGAGCAACTTACAACTGGTGAATTTTCAGAATGCACTCATTGTCTTGGACTAATTATATGGAAACTCTATTATATCTGTAATATCTATTATATGTTTAGGGTGGATTGAAATTGAAGTCTAACTATGCTAACCAGCCACACAAATTAATGACATTAAGTTGAATTTGGAAAGTAAAACATGTCTAGGAGCAGAAATGGGTATTTGGAGGGTGACAAATGTTATTTTGTTTTTAACAAGTCAAAGATGTAATCCTGTATTTAGTTATAAATAGGAGACGCAAGATGAACTTATCAGTCAACTACTAGAAATTGGGAGATACTTTTTTTTTAATCTAAGTTCATCATATTGTCCCCTCAGAGGTAAAAGGGAATGCAATTAATAGACATCATTGCAACACAAATCTTTCAAGTTTCTAACATAAATCATTATACATTACAGGTAGTCCACATTAATGATGGTAATTGGGACTGGAATTTCCTTCACTAAGTGATATGGTCAGAAAGCATGACATCATGTGACTGTGCCACTAAGCGATGGCAGTTCTGGCAGTCTCTGGTTACTGTAGTTAAGTGAATCACCCTGGTTGTTAAGCAAGGATCTCATGTGACTGTGACTTCTGACTTCCTGCCGTCTTCCCCATTGACTTTGCTTTTGGGGAGCCAGCAGGGAAGGTTGCAAATCACGGTAACATGACCGTGGGTTGCTGCAATGGTTAGAAATGCAGGGAATTGTGATCATGTGACCTTGGGGGTGCTGCAACAGCAGGAACTTCAAGGACCGATCATAAGTACCACTCATTCAGCACTGTCATAAGTTTGAATGGTCGATGAATGAGTGGCTGTTAACTGAAGACCACCTGTAGTTGGTAGTTTGCTTCCAGATGTGATTCAAAGTGCTGGTTATGACCTATAAAGCCCTACATGGCAGAGAATTACTTGAGGGATTGCCTATCTCCTGTGGTGTCAGCCTGGCCAATTCAATCTGACAGAGTTGTGCACTCTAGGTTCCTTTGATTAAACAGTGCCATCTATTGGGACTGTGGAAGTGAGCCTTCTCCGTTGCAGAGGTTTCCCCTGAGATCTGGGTGGCTTTCCACCCTGATGTCATTCTGCAAGGCCTTAAAGACCTGGTTATTCTCCCAGGCACTGAACTGAACCCAGAAGCAGGCTGGCAGCTAATGCAGCTCAAGGAGAAGAGTAACATGCCATGTTTAGGAGCACACGTAACTACCCACATCACTGCATTTTGCACCAGTTGAAGCTTCTGGATACTCTTCAAGTGCATCCCCATGTAGAATGTGTTACCAGTAGTCCATTTAGGAGGTGACCAGGCCATGAGTAACTCAGAGTAAAGCCTTCTGATCAAGGAATGGGTGCAACTGGCATTCAACATGAAGTTGCACAAAGACCCTCCTAGCCACAGCTGCCACCTGCTCTTCAAGCACAAGTTGTGAGTCCAGAAGGGCCCTCAGATTGAGCACAGGAGATGCAACCCCACCCAGCACCCAAAGATGGTAAATTCCCAGATTTGGAACGCTCCAAGACCCAAAACTGCTCAGGCTTGCCAAGGTTTTAGCTGATTGTTCCCCATCCAGACCCCTGCAGTCTCTAGGCATAAAGGCAGGACATCAACAGCACTCCTTAGTTTACCAGGGGCGGAGATGTACAACTGGGTACACACCAAGGTGATGGATGATCTCACCCAGCCACTTCACATAGATGTTAAACAGAAGCAGAGAGAGTACCCCACATAATAGGGGCTGAGAGTGGGACTTCTCACTCCCTATCAACACTGACAGGAATCAGCCTCATAGGAAGGAAGAGAACCAGCACAATACAGTGCCACCTACTCCCATCCCATGGAGCCGATCCAGGATACCACGGTCAATGGTATTGAAGGCCAACAAATGTCAAATAGAACCAGGATTTTTTTTATTTATCCAGTTCATATGGCCACCTAACTCAACATGTGACACTGCACTACCCCCATCCTGCTCCCATCAGAGGTCATCCAAAAGCATGATCAATGCTGTTTCAGTGAATGAATAAATCTATCTAGTGAATCCACCAGGTGTGAATTAATTACAATGCAGATCACAGATTTTCTTCACACCATCATATATATTAAAGGACTTGCAATTGGGTAGAGAATCTTCCAACATCTGTGTTTTAAGTAACTGTGTACAAGTAGTTTGCTGCAGACATAAAGGTAGAGGAAATTATTGTAATCACCACTTATATTATGTTAACAGCTAAGATTATGATGAAACACTTCTGAAGCTATTAAGATAATATGTATCTCTTTCAAGAAGAAGAGTTACAAGGTTTTCCTATCTTTTCTTCCAGGAGCATGTTTAAGAGTATGAATGTGCAAATGTTCATAAACAAAATGGAAAATGTACCTACACTTGTACACAGAAAGGAAGAAGCCTATTCCTGAGAAAAAAATTAATAGTAATGACTAACCATGTAGCCTAGAACATCTTCAGAATTTATATATATTCTCATTCATTCATTCATTCATTCATTCATTCATTCATTCATTCATTCATTCATTCATTCATAAACATCTAGGCAAAACTCAGTATTGTAGCTTTCTCATAGATAATATTCTGATTTTGACTTCAATTTTTTAACTGAAGGATGGCATTAATCAAAAGCACACTATCATAAATATCACAAATCTGGCCAAAGATGTTTATGTAAGCACTGAGGCACTTCTCTCATACAATTCTATGAGGTAATAATTTGAATTGTATGGAATCAGAGGGAAATCCTGCAATTTGCTGGATCTTCAGTACTTTCTACAATTTGCCCACATTTTAATGTCTAAGTTTTGCAATAAAGGGAGAAACGGCTCCCCCATATTTTGTATCCTATTTTTTTTCCAGTTAATTCTATTAATCTCAATGGAAGAGAAACACATTTTTAAGACACTGACCAACTTTTCTGTGGCTGTACTTGCATCTGAAGATCACTGTTCTATAGCTGATTTGTGGTTCCCAACACTGTTTTCTTACTCCAAAGCACCCACAATTTGTGTTGTTAAAATTCAGGAGCAATTCTTAACTTTCCTTCTTCCCCAAAATGTAGAAAAAAAGAAAAGTGTGTTAAACTTTTGTGAGCTTTAACACACTTGTTTTGCCTCTCCTCTCCCCACTGGACATGTCTCTAGCAAAGTAATAAATTATTAAATCCAACTATGGATTTATGAAAACCACATGGCCCTCTCCTCTGCAACACACAGTGAAAGTAAATACAAGGCTTGGAGGCACATTATTTTACAAGTAAATGCAGACAGAAAAAGGCTTGACTGAATTGGAGAAACTTGGGCCCACTGAATATTTTATGCAATGATGCAAGACTGATAACATGTACAAAATTAGTGCCTTAAAATGTTAAACATGGTTTTGGGGAGGGAAGACATGGAGTTACCTAAATGGATAATAAACTTCAACCATAACTAATTTTAAAAATCAGTTTAATTATACCAAAAGCTGATTGCTTGGTTTTACTACAATACAACAAAAATATGCAAGCTTCAAGTAGAAATAAGTTTATCATACTGAAACAAAATATAGCAAAGTGCAAACTGAAGAGGAAATACTACTGCTTTCCTCAAATTACTCAAGAAAAATATATTTAAAATGCTATATTACAAATAAATACAACAAATACTAAACCACCTCTTTGGTCCATGTGTATATAAAACAAACCAACTTAACCTGTTAATCTAAGTAACTAAAGGGAATATCTAGAATGCTATTATTTCATTGAACTTATGTTATTTACTTAAAAAACTGAAGGCCTGGAAGAGTTTTATTTTGAATCTTGTGAATTTTTCAATTGTTCTCCAATAGTTGTTAATAACTCTGTTCATGTTCAAATATTGGTACTGCAGAAATGTTACACTGCATTTTTCTTAAGAATGCTTGTCCAAGTTGAAACTTTTCTCCAAATACATATTTGGAGAATAGCATAGATAATTCTTTCACTTATTTTAGCAGCTGGAGATATTATGGTAACGCCATTCATACAAAGAACATTTCACCCTGAACTAAAGCACTCTAATATAAACTTACAAGGAATTCATATACTCTCACCCTTTTTAGAAGATGAAAAGTTGTCCTAGGAACATTATTCCTTATCTATTATTTTCAAGACTGAATATAGAAGAATATTGCTATAAAACACACTTCCTTGGTTACTTCATTCCTGTTTTTAATATATAAATCCATTTTTAAAAGCAATAAATAACTATCACTGCAGTCACTTTAAAATACAAGTTTGATGTATTCTGTTCAAAGGCATGGGAAGCCAGAGATGTCTTCACTAAATGGTATCTATTGTCTGTTCAAATGTGTATTTCAATACCCATTACTAAACAAGAACAGTAAGAGGTTCTATCCACCATCCTTTTATACAAAAACAAAATCATATACAATGATTTATCTACAAAACATTTCATCAGCTTAATTTTACTAGGGATTATCTATGATTGCCTCCTGTTGTAAAATACTTTTGCTTAGTTTTTCTCAGTAGATCCATTTTTTAGATGGCCATGTTAAAAACGCATTATATATTATTGGTGACAATAAATGTATTGCAGTATTTTAACAAAAAGTGCATTTCTACTAGCATATAAATTATTCCCACCCTACTTTTAATACCAATAGAGTTTGTTTTGTGAAAAACTGTTGGTAGTTTTATCTGATGAGGCAACCACAAATAACATAAGAAGCATCTGAGTCTCCAGCATGACGTTTCTGCATATAGCCCTAAAATCATTATAACTAGCAATTTACAAATACAATCTATATAACTGTCTTTAGTTCTGGGGCCTGAGAATGTTTGTTTTGTAAAACCATTAAATTTGTACATGTAACACTAAATATCAAACCAGAGTACATATAAATACAACAGCATTTCATACAGCATGTTTTGATGCTCAATAAAATATGGAAATTAAGATGTAGAATTCTAACTATAAAGCCTTGTAGAAATAATCTTCCTCCAACTGAATTAATTCTTTAAAAATCCTTGTGGCTTGAACTGGGGTAATATTTTCCAATTGTGTTTTTGTTGTAATTTTAATGGGAACTTCACTACCATATCCATTACAACATTGCCACACAGTAATTCATCAGTAGATACAGAACAGCAGAAAAATGGAGAAACTAAAAAATTAGTTCTAATATATACTCAAGGCACTACCGCCCACCCAAATCATTTTGTACTACTGTATGTTTAGTAAGTAAGTAAATACATACATATATACCTACATACATACATAAATGTACCTTGGTATTTACATTTAAATTATCTGAAACAAAATATATTTCATTAAATTCCAATAGTAATGCTATTTCCACTGCCTTTTGACCTTGACTCAGATCTCAGGATGAGCACAAAATTTCTATTTGTGGCTATTGCAGACAGAGCTCTGCAGTCAAATGATGAAATAGTTCCATATATATGTATGTATATATGTATGTATGTATGTGTGTGTGTGTGTATATGTATGTGTGTGTGTGTGTATGTATGTGTGTGTGTGTATACACACACACACACACACACACATACATATATATACGCTTGGATGCATGTATGTATGTATTCTTGCAGGAACTGCCTACCACTGCTATTATAAGAATGACAAAAAGATAAACAGTAAATCTCTTTTAAATTTTTACCTAGACCAAGGTAGACCTAGGTAATAAATGTAATTAATACGTATGAGTATAAATTGAGATTTTTACCACAATATCTAGAAAGGCTACGGAGCAAAGAATTGTACTGTCAAATTATTATTCCTGTGGGTATGATTATGTTATCATGACAATTTGTGGCCATGTTTTTGTCTTTTTTTAAGATGCATATGTAGACCCAATGCCTATTTTAATCTCAATTTTAAGAACCAATTCACACTTAGTGAACTGCCAGTATGTATCAGGACTGTTTGTTCTGATTCCTAGCCAGAAATTCCACTTTATTAAGGGAGGAGCATCTGCAGCTAGAGTGAATGAAGTGCTGTGGAAGTGGATGAACCGATGGGCAATAAAAGTACCTAAGGTTCTCTGGTAAAACATTCAAATGTATTTTTCAGCCACTGCTACTTGTACTCTCTTCCAAAAGTACAGAACCTTGCTTTTCTTTCAAATGCCAGCACATGCAGTGTGGGGCTTGACTGCACAAGAGACCTATATGTGTCAGGGCAAAGGTGCAATTTAGTCACTTCTTCTTAATACTCACACTGGTCCATTAAGATACTTTCTGTTATTGGTATTCATTTCATAACATTTTACAGTAAAGACAACTACAGCCACACCACTATTACTTTTGTTCAAGCACACAAACAGAATGTATCTACTGAAAGCTAAGCAGATGAAAGTCATATATAATTGCTTCCAAGCCATCTAAAAATTGGGAAATTGAAATAAGAAATTAAACTGCCCTGTTTTTAAAATTATAATAGCTTACCAGAATAATTTTGTTCTGAATTGCATACAAAAAAATTGCTTTTTCTTTGTCTTCTTTTCTTTGTGTCTATCACAGTATAATTTATGTGGTAAGCATGTGTTTTTCAAGACTGATGGTTCCCACTGGTCTTAAAATGATATTACTGAGTGCTTAATTTTAGAGATCATTACAACTGGCTTTCTGATTCAAAACAATTTGATTTAGAAAATTATGGATCATTTCATTAAGGACATTTCATTTTGTAAGCTGTATCATCTGACTCATACAACTTTTTAAAATCTGTAATATGACTAGTGGGTTTACCATAAATTATAAGATATGAAAGTATAGAAATAAAGTTACTGAAACTGCCTTTAGTTAATACAATGCATCTTAATAAACTCATTCATAAAATGCTCTCATTTTGAATAAGTAGCATTCATATCCTTATTAGAGCTTTGTTTCATCTACTGAATCTGCTCACATATAAAATCAGTTCACAATTGTCTTCTCCCCATAGCCTTGCTAATGTACTGAACTGAATGGGATTCAATTAATATTAATAAGCAAATACCTAGCTGTTATACCTGAATTTTTTAACTGTGTCTGTAGCACTCAGTTACTACACATTTAAATGGTCACATTATCAATATATATTTTTTTTAAAAATCAGTTTCACGTTTGGCACATTTATTCATTCTTCAGAAATGCCCCTGTATTTTCTTCAATACTGTCACAAACAATGATCACAACACCAACTGTTTGCCTGATTAGCAGCTTCACAAGGTGATTTATCTCAAGCTTCTCCTTAATGGATTACACCTTGCCAATGACAGAGGCACATTAGGTACAGTGCAGTAGGGTGTCATTTTTGGACTCTAGAGGGAAGTATTTTCCAAATGGATAGGACCTCTAGTTTTGCAGTCCACATACCATGCATTTCCCTGGTAATTCCAATCTATCAGCTACTGAAGCCACTTCTGGAAAGCTTCACTGCAGACTGTTTCCTTTTATACACAACACTTTTGTAGAAAATTCAAAATGTAGCAAGAAGATTCAAAGTGTTGCAAGAATCCTTGAAAATGAAATAATTATTGTCAGTACAGTCTGCCCAACTCCAAATACCAGTGCTTCCATGGGAGCCATACTTTTCCCAGCCACTCTGTAAATTCCAGCTACTGCTGCACCTAAAAGGGACAAGGTAGAAAAAAGTAAAATTGTAATAAGATAGAACAAAATATTTCTATTCAAAAATCACTATATAGTCAATATGTTAATCTTCCCTTCCTCCATACTGAAAAATACAGAGTTTATTTTACAACTTATCACACTGGACAGCACGTAAAATTCTACACTTTACTGAAATGTAGATGAACACTCTTCTACATGTATATGTCCTTAATATATTTGAGGGAATGTTCCAGCAAAAGTTAAGCAATTCTTTCCCATTCATTTGAATGGGAGATATCTAAATATGTGTTCAGCTCCCCCATTCAGTGAGACTTAAAGTGCCCAACCCACATAAGAAACTAATAATTAGAAGCCTTCGACAATACATTAATAATTAGAAGCCTATGCAAGACGGATTATCAAATAATCTAAAGGTTTAGTTTCTGATTGTTGACTGCCCATGAAACACCCTAAAACAGAAATCAGTTATGCAATGATACTGCTCTAAGCATTCTTTATTTAGATACAGTCTCAAACCACATTCCTAAGAAACCCTGATCTGCTGTCTAATTCCTTAAAATGTTTAAATCTTATCAGGCACTCTGCCAAGAAAACACGGGCAAAGCAACCCACCTTCTCCAATGGAATCATACCTCACTTACACTTTAAGCTAATGCATATTCTTGGTTCGACAGGGCATGCATCGGCCTCTAACTCTTTCCTTTTGCAATGAACTGGAACAGTGAGAAATATTTCAATGTAATCAGTTTCCCATTTCAACTGACCAAGGAATAAATTTTAAAACAAGGAAGAATCACAAAATCAATTTCTGACCATGTTCAGTATACTGGATTGGTTCAAAGCTGGTAACCATACTATTCCACTTGGAATAAACTGAAAGTTTTTTCCCCCACAGAAAACTGAGTATTTCATTGATTTATTCTAGAAGAAATAGGATTTATCCTAATATCCATTACTGTTCAATAATTTGAAAAATATTTTTGATGTTTAATATAATTTTCCTGATAGAAAATTTCCATAAATTATGCTATTGTTAGCATAAGATTAATACATCATGTTTCTCACCCCACCTTCCATTATTAAATGTATGACTTTCTGTACATGTTTATGTTCTGATTTAAGCTTATTTTTTGGTATGAAGATTTAAAAAATATAGAAAGTTTATTATATGTAAATAAAATCCTGCATGTACTGGATTTTTTTTTTAAAAGCAGACATTGTTTCCTATTTAAAACAACAGTTGGCAGTAGCACCAATCACAATACATAGGTCCTCATAAGGTAGATGTGACAGTCTTTATTAAAGATGTTACCATGCATATGTGTCTATATAAATATCTGTATACATATTTAATTATTTAATCAAATCAAATGTGGCAGACAAGCACATTTCATTCTTCTCACTCTCTGTGATAAAAGGTTGCTTGTGCTCTAATTCATGTCAGAGAACCACAAAAGCCAAATATAAAAATAATAAAAAACAAATCTTGGGTAATTAAAAGGTTCTTAGTGATAACTAATTAAATGCATAATTCTTTTGTACTGCACTTAAGTGTATTCTGCAAAGAAGATAAAATTGGCTTCATGCCCAAATGCAAGTCTTGTTCATATCTTAGTTTATTAAACCAAAATATCACAATCCAAAAACAGTAGAAGAGAAAAAGCCTGAAAGACAAAAAGACTGCACATTAATGGCTTGCTCAAAGTTGTGCTAGTACTTTTTACATTTCTATGGGCATCTCAAAGTATGTGTCAAAATCTGCACAGAAATTTTAAAAATTGAGGAAAACACAACACAAATCATAACTAAGTATCATCTACTGTTAACAAAGCAAATATTTATAAAGCAAATTATGTACTGTACAAAAAGATTACAAAGGCATTAGATAAGCTGTTGCCCCTAACAAGTTTATGAAAATTTCCATAGGCAATATAAATCTATCACACAGGTATACAAAGGACCATCATACATTCTCATTCTCATATAACAGTCCAAGCATTGCTTTCTCAAAAAAGATTGTCAAAAACTCATGAGATTCCAATTGTTTTATTGGGGTAGTGGCCCATCTCCTGGAAACACCAAGTACTACCTTGCCAACCCCAGCAATGTTCCTTTTCACACCACACTAGTAAATCATTTAGGAACCCTGAAGTCATGGAAAGAAGTTAATGATGTGGCTGGCTTGCTTATTATACCATATTTTTACAAGGTAAAAATGACCTTCACATTAAACTTTTTTTTTCCAGGATAGCATGTTTTAATAGGCACTTAAGATCTAATATTTGGAGACAATTCAATGACAGAGTGCTGCAGAAGAATGAAGTGAGAATGAAACCATATTTTTAGAATCACTACCTACCACAGACCTTGCTTTTTATTATGAGAGAAAATAGTTTAACTAAGATCACATGTCTCAAGTATATTATATGTAGTTGAGTTTTGTTCAACAAAGTGCTTTGAGTTTTGTTTAACAAGGTGCAAACCAAGAAAACTTTGTTGAACAGCACGAAAAAGGAAACTACTTTGTTTTCATTACGTGTCACATACATGTTGAAAACATCGCATATAACTAATATAAATCTACACTGATAATTTTGTGTGAAATGAACTAAACTAATCTTAATTTGCTGTGATAGACAAAATAGTGCACCTATTTCTTTCCAGGAGCTATTCTTATTAAGTATTACTATTTCAGTAGCTATCTCCTAAAGATCTTTATATTGTAACAAAATCTTGAACGGAATCCAAGTGCAACAGATTTTTAAAAATTGTCTTAAAAACATATAGGCAAAATATCTTTATTGGACAAAGTCTCACTATCAATTTATTAAAATTACTTTAAAACCTTATCTTAAATAGGTTAAGAAATACGCGTTAACATATAAAAATGCCAGACCTTAGTTCCTATTTACTATTTATTGTACTTAATATAGTTTGAGTACATTATTTAAAATGGGCATTCACATTTCAAATCATTTTTGATCTGAGAATCAACTTTAAACAGTAATTGTGAAACCCCCTTGCACCCCTTTTTTAGGTACCTGAGGCGCCACTGCAATATTGCATTAATGTAGACTAGCAATAAATGTAAATTTGTCCTGCTGGCAATTGAAAGCCTGCTATCCAATGTGAAGGTTATGCCATTATTATTCATCCAGAATTCTAGGGTATGGCAGCTGTCTCTTACAGTGCTTTACAGAGCATTGTCATAATTTTTCTATCATCTATTGCCATTGTTGCACTAGATGTGTCTTATAAGGGAGGGTAAAAATACTATTGCTGCGCCATGAATAGCTATTGCTATTTTCGCTAAAGCTAGAATGACAATATGAAGGCAATGGCATCCTCTTCAATATAGAACTTTTTTTTTTTTTTTGAGGTGCAGATTTGTAATTCACTGAAATAGGTACACCTACTTTAGACTTCAAAATGCAGGGTTTTTAAAAAACCAGTTCATTAATTTGTACCAGGATAAAAGGACAGGTTATGGAACAGGCCTGGCACACAACTGAACCAAGTACATTATCAGAAATTCAGAAAATATGTATCTAAAGGCACTATGTAACTTGAGAGTAAGAACAGTGGTTATCTCGGCAGTAGTGTATTAAATAATGGCACTGGAAGAAAATTATGCCTAGAATATTATTATTTGAAAAATCATAGCTATAATCTTATATATGATTTTTTCCTTCAGATAATGAATATCAATCCAATATAAAATTCCAAAATTATAAACAGAAGCAATATATGAACATTTACCACAATTGCTAATAATAATCTTCAAAAAGAAGCATGACTATATTTGAACATTTAAGACTTACTGGTTATCATAGCTCCAGTTACAGAACCCAGAAATCCAATGCTGACCACAATGACAGAGATTACTCTCCCTTGCCTATGCCTTTGCAGCATGACAAACATTAAAACTCCTGCAGCACCGTGGACAAAGAGAGAAGAGAAGAGAGCCCATAGGAAAACCCAGTACCACATTTCTGGAAAAAAAGTAATCAAACAGCAGGTTAATATTTCTGATTTCTTTCTGATTGAAACAAAAATATATACACTAAAGTAGTTTGAAAAATGATAGAGACATAAATGCATGCACAGAAGTAACTCTCACTTACCAGCTAATTATATTATCCTGTCCACTACCCATTTTCAAAAATACTATGTACATATACAGGGGTTAGCTTTTTTCCTTATTTTTTTCTTTTTCTGTAAACTACCAAGAGAACTCTTTTGTTTTTGTTAATGGGGAATGTAACAATGATATAAAGAAATAAATATTAAATATTCGTATCCTATATGTCAAATGCATAGAAATAATCCTCACCTACCAGCTTATTTTATTATTCTGTCCTCTATCCATTTTCAAAAGGACTGTACATACTGTGTTAGATTTTCCTTTCCTTTCCTGTGAGCCACCAAGAGGACTCTTTTTGTTAACAGCTTGTAAAACAATGATATGAAGAATTAAATATTAAAACAAACAAAAGAAAATAAAAAAGATCACTTTTCAATATACACTTTTTATATATATATACACACACACACCCAACACAGACACATGCTAATGTGTCTGTGTTGGGTGTGTGTGTGTTTGTATATGTATATGTGTATCTCTTTCATACACATACACACTACTCACATGCTATTCATAAAATACTCTGAAAGCCAAAACAAGTAATTTTAAGGGAAGCAACATACAGGATACTAACTGTTCAGAAATAGTACTGAAAGTAAAGTATTGAAGGTATTTGCTTTCCTTAAATGAACAATATGCAAACTGATGAGTTTTCCTCTGATGAAGCTAATAATATTTCAATTATCAATACATTGCTTCTGAATGCTTAGAGTGAGGTTTCTTATTATTTGAGGACTGAATGGCAGCTACACAGGACTACGATATGTAAAAAACACAACAGTAAAATGTTTGCATTGCTCAACGAATGTGATAAGCAAACAATGTACGATACATTGCAGATATGTTATATTAAAATAACTTTTATTTGGAGATGTTAAATACAGCTGCTGAAAAAACAAGTCTGAATTTATAGAATTAACTGGGTGTACAGATGTAGGACTTTTCCAAAAAAATAACATTTAAAACCATAAAACTTCACCACACATACTAAACAAAATATACTTTAACGAAACATACTTGTATCATATATTCATTTCCCCAAACTGTTATTTTTACAGTACAGTACAGAACAATACAGTATTAAATATTACCACAGTATGCCTTGCAGTTTTTATTGTTCAGAACTAATTTGAAAATATTCTTTCATTTAAAGAGACACATATTAAACCATATAAAATCTATATAACTAAAACAGAGTCCAACAAGGATACTTCTAAACAATCAGGCAACAAAGTTTCCACTTGCCCCCATTTTCTTTTAGGCAACAAATAACTAAGTATGGGAAAAGAGACAGGTAATATTTGAAAGAATCTCCGTGATATTGTTCCCAAACCTGTACTATCCCAAAAATGACTAAAGGTGATTAGTGAAATAAGTGATACTTGATAAATTTGTGAACCCTTTGGGTTTTTCAATATTTCTGCATAAATATGACCTAAAATGTGATCTGTTCTCCACACAAGTCTTAAAACTAGATAAAGAGTACCCAATTAAACAAATGAGTCAAAAACATTATACCTGTTCATTTATGTATTGATGAAAATGATCCAAAGTTACATATACAGTAGCAAGTGTTCTTCTTTCCAAACTGGAGCCTACAATGTTATCATACCACTTTAAATGAATGATTAAGCAGGCACCTTAGTATACTGCGTAGCAATCAAGGAATTCAATTTCTAGTATGTACATATTTATGAGACTCATTCAGGCATCATCTAAACTGTAGCTATGTGAGCAGGCCACTGAAATTCCACCATTAGCATTTGGCTTCCTTGAAGTATTCATGCAGTCAGTGTGAGTACCTGCAGGAGGAAAGGCAACATATGTACAGTATCTTGACACTTTCAGAAGCCATATTTTCTGCAAGTATTTTTAATGCTTATCTGAATGCCTATGGAGAAGCCAATAAATACTGAAGGTAGATAGGGAATTATTCAAACCAATCATGTTATCAGAGGTCTAGATTCATACAGCCTGTATGGGTCTGTACAGAATATCAGAATGTTTATTTAGCTGCAGAAGACATTCATTCAATAGTGGTGTGTCTTTCATATATCCAGTTTGGAAAGCCTTCATATCTCTACAGTTGTTTCACTTATTTTCACTGGACCTTTATGAAGGAAATGTGTGGCAGGCTTAGCATATTCACTTTCACCACTGTCATTGCATCAACCTAGTGAGCTGAGCCATGGAACAGTATTCCCAGACATGTTCACCTTGCACAATTCAATATAGTTAAAGAACTTTCTGTTCAACCAGGGATTAAAAATCATTTATGCAGCCTGAGACCCTACAAGTTTTGTTCTACTGTATTTCATGTTATTCATTTTTATTTTATAGTATTATATTTTTAATCGAATTGTTTTTATCATAAGCAAGAGAACTTATGATACAGCATACTAATACTTAAACAAAATGCTATATTAGTGGGCATTATTTATTTTGAAAAGTATTAGAACCAAATATTTAGATTTTTTAAAAAATTGGATTTGTTTGGTATAATCTGAACTAGTAGTCTTTTATCTCAGTCACGCAATAAATCAGAAATTTTCATTAAGTATTCGTATTATTCTTCAGGTGCCAAGTGTCTAATGGGATTTCCATTCATTAGCTGTAACCCATCTTCTATAATCTTATCTTCGTTAATTGCCAAACTAGCACTGAACCTGTCCAGGTCAAAATTCATTCCTATATTTTCACTAAATATATAGACTGTGACCATCAGAGACTCAATTTAAGCTTTGATTTACCATATAGTTGTGGGTCTACCATATAAAGCAAATGGTTTATTTTTCAGGCTTTGTTTTGTGAATTAGTACCCACAATTGATTTTGTTCAGGGTATCTGTAAGTGGAATCATTGCCAGTACAAAAAGTAATGGTGACAATAATCTCCTCAGAAAATACCTTGCTTTATTTGTATTTCTCCCAAGTTTCCCCACTTACCATAAAGTTGTTTTTCTATGAAGCCCAAAGAAACATCTCCAGGAATCTTCTAATATTTTTGCCTATTCCAAACATTTCCAAGGATTTTTGAATCTAGCTATGGGGAAATCTACCGGGGATTTAGCTATCAGCCACTCTATGCATCTGACGAAGTGAGCTGCAGCTCACAAAAGCTTATGCCTTTTAATAAAATTTATTAGTCAGAAAAGGTGCTGCCAGACTCCTTATTTTTGGCTACCATAGGCTAACACAGCTTCCCTCATACAATGCCTAGAGGGAGTGAATCTAATGCCATCTTATAGGCCATAAAATGTTTGTTTTCCTTCTGAGATTTAAGAATCATTTTGTCAATTAGTAGCTGGTATTTTGTACTACATGAATTTTTGAAAGTCTCTTTTGTTCCATTGGGAAAATTGCATTTTATTTCAAATAAATTTGTATTAGATTTTCTATAATCCCAATTAATAATTTCAGTGTTGTGGGCAGGCAAAGCCTAGAGTCGTCAGAGTGAGTTGCTTTTCCCTTGCTTTTCTGTACTACAAATGTTCCTCCACTCTTCATTTTTTATTGTTTGTAGAAGCTCATTTGTTGATAGCCTGGAGTGTAGGCTTGTCAAGTATTTGAGCCAAAAGACATGCAGTTAATCTTTTTGGAGGGCACTCTAGTTTTTTTTTAATATTTTTGACTTGCATCTGAATCATTTTTATTGCTTTCACATCTTCCATTTGCTCTTCATCAAATTCTTTCCCAATATTGTCAATCCATTGTGCTTTTTTATTGTGTTCTTAATCATTTTCCACAAAGTTTTCCAATATTCAACAGCTTCTTTATCAGGATTTGTGAGAAACACAGTGTTCTGTTTAAATTGATTTATTATTATAATTGCTTATTGGTTCTAAACTGGAATTCTCAATAACTCAACTTTAGAGTGGCAGCTGACATTATCCAGACTGATTATCCAAATCCAGAATTACTCTATCAGCTTCTAAATAGCTAGATGTACAAAATTTATGAAGCACTTTTACTAAGTGTCAAAGAGCTATATATAAATTAAGTCAGCAATTGTTATAATAGTTCTAACAGGTGAGCTAATATTATCATGGGGAACTCAGGATAAGAACATAAAAATAGACCTGCTGTGTTCCTAAGTATTTTATTTACAGTGCTTAGAGTAGCCAGAAGCAAGGAAGCAAGCTTCCAAGTTCTGTACTACTGTCTATTACAATAACATTGTAACATTTAGAGGCACTCTGTCCCTGAACCAAGACATTCCATTTATATATCATAGTTAATAAGTACTGGTAAATCTGTTCTTATTAATCTTTTTAACATTTCATGAGTATATGAATCTGTCAGTAACTTTCTATGAAGACCTTAAGAAAAAGCTACCTATAGGTAGTCCTCATTTAATGACTGCAGTTGGGAATGGCAACTCAGTTGTTAAGCGAAGCAGGTGCTAAGTGAAAAATCATGTGACCATGACTGTGTTTATGATTTTACTTCAGCTTTCCCTTGCTTTACAGTGTCAGAAGGATATGATCCCAAACAGCCAGGTGAGCCCAAATAGTGGGGTAGGTTTCTGGAACTCAACTCATGAGGACCCAGGTAAAAGGGCAAATCTTACAGTCCTTTCCTCCTACTCCCCTGCCCTTTGGAATGTTCACCCTTGCACTGGGATAATTAGCTAGAAGAAAATTAATGTTTGTATTTACATTCATTGGAGAGAAAGGGGTTACAAGAGAGTAAGCAGGTACAGAACGGGGAATACACATCGAAAAGAATGCACTAGCACTGGCTGTTTGCCTAGCAGGCTTGTGCAAGCCACTTAGGAGGTAAAAATCCTTCAGTGTGAAATTGATTAGAGTTTTATCAATATCAGGCAGCAGCCTGGGCCAGCAAGAGAATTCTAATCAACTAATTAAGGTCACAGAGCTGAGCTTGTTAATTTGTGGTTAACTTTTTTTTAGGGACGCTGAACTGCAGATCTTTCCACTCTGTGAGGAGGGGATAAAAAAAACGGGTCAGGCACAAGACAATGCATACTGACTGTAATGGTGAATATGTGACTGAAGGAGAGAAGCTGCAAATATCATAAATGTGGGCATTGATCACAATGGTACTTTTTCACCACCGTCATTACTGTGAATCGTTGCTGTCTGAGGCAGTCGCTAAATGAGGACTATCTGTACTTTTTCTACATATATGCTTTTAGAAACATTATATTCTTTTTCTCCTCCTACAATTAAAAAAAAATCTCTCATACAACCCATATACTTTTTGAATTCTAAAATTCTAAAATTTTGCCTCAGAGACAAGAGGTTGTATTTTGGCTTATCTATCTATCTATCTATCTATATCTATCTATCTATATACATACTATGCAAAATCATTCAGAATTAGTTTTAGCTGACAATTGTAAATAGTGGAAGGTAGTTCCACTGTACAAAATGGAATTTATTTCTCAGTAAAACATGTAAAATTGAATTTTAAATACTGTAGCCTTTCAGACAGGACTACATAACCTGTCAGCTCCAAAGCGGCACTGGGCTTTGCACAGCATGTCAAGGACTGCACTCCAAAAGTGCGACTGGCTAGGAACTAACTTAGGAGGAGGTTAGCAGTTGTAAGGTGTTAAATGAATGTCTTAAAAATCTCTAAAATGTCACAAGTTCATTTTGGGTGAATCTAGCACAGGTAGGACTGATGAACAGATACCGAATTAACTCTTAAATGTTTCTATCTGTTGCTTCATCGATACAAAGGCAGTGCTTAAATTTTCCTAACATAAAGATTTGATGCTACTCTTATACTTAACTAAGCATACACTCTTATTTATTTACCTATTTGCAGACCTTTCAATGCTTTTTCTTAGATTCATGATAGCCTGCATTCAAATGACATGGTTTCTGCTTTTACATCTTGCTCCTTTAAATGCTGTACAGATTTCTTTTCCTTCTCTTTCAGTCTCTTTTTACATAGTATCTTCTTAGCTTACCACTTGCAGGAGATCTGCCATCTGTTAGGAGCTTGAAAGCAGGAAAAGATTCCCGTTTCTTCTAGAACAGTTATGAATATACAGAACAGGGAAGAAGTTCTATCTTCCAGAAGCTTTGCTTCTATCCAAAACACCAGTCAGGGAAAGACAAGCACTCTTCCAATCTATGATAGCTATACTTTTCTCTATATACAAACTTACAGGAAAACGTCACATTTTGCAGCCTCTCCTATGCAAGCTTCCTTGCACATACATCTCATAGCCCCCGCAACTGGTTTTTGAAAAAAGAAAAAGCCAAGCCTTTTCATCCCATTCATGGGGGAGGTTTGTGGCTCCATGCAGTCCCTGGACTGCACACTTTATATCTCTATGTTAGATGTAAAAGCTGATAATACTAGGCAAAAATGTATTTCCAAAAGAAGAAAAATACATGCCCGTGCTTTTAAAGTAATAACTTTTCATATGGTCATAAATACTCAAAATTTTAAATTTGAACATGTTCCTGAACTTGGATGATTGGAGGACACAAAAACACAATTATGGGATCACACAAGTGGTCTCAAGTGAGGAATGCAGGATGGCATTTGCTGGATTCTCTCAAAAATATTTTATATTGGCTTTAATATAGTCACACAAAAACAAACATTATGCATCAGAACTGGAGGGCACAAGTTGTCATCTTATAACTTATCTCCAAGCATCATAACTTTTTCAAATAGGCTTCATGTATGGAATTTTTAGAATAAAATACTTCCTCAATTGCATTCCAAACCATTTGTCATATGTCATTAGAATACAATCAATAACTACTAACACTCATACAACATCATATCTTCATCTTATTCATATTGATATGTAAGCACATAGCCACAGACAGAAAAGGAAAGAGAAAGATTCTCCTATTTATTGAAACAAGATATTGAGCAAAAGAATGGTAAGCTAGGGAATCGGTGACTATTTAAAACCAGTTTATACAAAATTGCATCCCCCCAACAAAAAAAGGTTTAGCAATGAAAAATGAATTAGAAAACCAATGGGAAAAAATCCATCAATGTCACTTTGGCCATTTGATCAGGAAATGTATGTTTTTGTGAGTTACTATAGTTCTATGTCTTGCCATATCCATCACGCATGATTTTAATGGCAACAGTCAAATTCTGAACCACCACTGCTGTGAACAGTGCTGAGAATGGATTACTGCTGAGAGCCAAAGCAGCATGTGAAATATTTACCCTAACAAATATATTAATATTGAATGGATAATTCAAAAACAGCTAGGAAAGAAAGCAATGCAGGTAGAATTCCTTCCACTTCTTCCACATGATTTTTCCCCTTTCAGAATCCATTATGAAACACTCCTTTGTGATTTAGTTTAGGTGAATCAATACTTTGATAGCATTACTGTTATTTAATTATTAAATCATGTATTTAATCAAATAAATTTTAATAAATCAAATTACTTATTGAAAAATTAAATCTCCACATATTTTACTTCATACAAAATAATCATTCTAAAGGAAGAACAGTTTTATTGGTGAAACTTCAATCCATCAGAGAGAAATGCTTTTGAAAGAGGTTTCCCTTGCTGCACAACAGAAAAGATATGCATCTTCTAAGATGGTGATTCTAGATATATTTTTGTAATTAAAAATATTTTTATATTAAAATATTAGAGCGATTGCTTACTTATTGACAGGAGAGGTATTTAAATATACAAGAAACATTTAACTGATACTCAACCTCATAAATGTATAGAGTTGGAAGAGGCCATTTAGGTCACTGAATCAGACTCCCTCTGCTTAGTGCAGGAATCCAAAACAACCATGACAGATGTTTTCCACTCTTTGCTGAACACATTTATTTTATTTATTTACTCGCAAAGTTTTTTCACGTCCAGAGAAGGAAAGCCCACTATCAATCGGGGTAATTGGTTTTATTTCAAACTGCTCTTTTTGTCTAAGGTTTTTTCTAACATCGATTGGAATCTGGCTTCCTATAATTAAAATCCATTATTCTCTTTCTTGCACTCTGGAACAACAAAGAACAGGTTCTGATCTTCTTTTGTGTGATATCCTTTCAGGTATTGCTATTACAAAGGCTTACTCCCAAAGGCTTTTCACATCCAGAGAAGGAAAGCCCACTATCAATCTGGATAATTGGTTTTATTTCAAACTGCTCTTTTTGTCTAAGATTTTTTCTAACACCAATTGGAATTTGGCTTCCTATAATTAAAATCCATTATTCTCTTTCTAGCACTCTGGAAAAACAAAAAACAGGTTCTGATCTTCTTTTGTGTGATATCCTTTCAGGTATTGCTATCTCAGAGGCAAAACATGTCTAGCATTTTCAATGTCTCTTCACAGGACACCATTTCTAGTCTTCTAATCATACTTTTGCTCTTCTCTGAATGTGTTCCAATTTCTCTTAATATTTCTTAAGGTGTGGTGCACAGAACCGGATACAGTACTCAAACAGAGATCTGACCAATACAGTACAACGTGTAACTATTACTCCCCATGATTTGACAACTGTATATCTGCTGATACACCTAAAATTGCATTTGCCTCTTTTGCAACCATACTGCAAATTGAATCAACAAAAGGAAAGGGCAATCAACTACTATTTCAATAACTTTTTCCAAACTATGATTATCAAGACAATTTTATGCCCATGCATTTGATTTTTGTTTCCTAAATGAAAATGTTTGTACTTATCACTATTAACATTTTATTCTGTTATTCTCAGCCTATTTATCTAATGGATCACACACATTTTTATTTTGATTTCTGTCTTCCAGGGCAGAAGCTATCCTTCCCAGTTTTGTATTTGCAAATTTGATCAGCATTTCTTCTACCACTTCAGAACGGAGAGCATTACTAAAAAAAAAAAATGAGGGGCAGAACACCCAGGGCTGATATCTGGCAGCCCACTCAATCTCTCTTTGCAGTTTGATGTGAATTATTAAAGAGCACTCTTTGAATACAAAACCAGCTATGAATCCACTTAATTGTCATCCAGCCCACAGTTAACTACTTGGTAATCAGAATGTCATGTCTAATAGAATGAATTTTATCCAATGCTTTGCTAAAATCAAGATTTATTATATTTATGGCATTCCCATATTGTATTAAGGAATCTACTCCCTTCCCCCAAATGAGAGATTAGTTTACCCATACTTGTTCTTCACCATTCCATCCTGACAAATGGTAAATATTACATTGCTCTCTGCTCTTGATTTTAGCCAAAAGGTTGAAAAGCAAAGCTTTTCATGTTTTTGAAGCAGCATGCTTTTGATTTTGATGTTCAGAAAGATCCCTGTTAGTGTAACAATGGTCTGTTTGGATTACCTGACCAATAATTTCTAAGTGCTACATCAGACAGCTGTTATGTTAGTCAGATTCAATGCCTAAGGACAAATTCTGTTGGACTGCCACTGCTGTTCAGACGTCCTTAGTATAGTTCATCACTTCCAGGGAAGAAATGGCAAACTGAACATGGCTCCATGACAGCAGAGCCTACAACCATGGTGGAATGAAGAGCTGGTGAATGAAGAGACTCCTCATGATTCCTCTCTGGACAAGGAAGGACTGGGATCACTCACAAGTGCTCCAGACAGATAGTGGTCTCTGGCAGGTTTAGAGCTCTGGGAGATGAAGAATGCCATTGTAGCCCAAACCATGGTTCTGCACCTTCAAAAAGGACACAGGGTTCGCATACTTTCTTTTTGGAAATTGCTTAACTATTTTTTGGATATTAGGAAACTTCATAACGGCAAGTTTTACTACACCAGGTGAGTTTCCTTCAATCCTTAGTGAAAGAAGTTTTATACAAGTTTGAGGCCTTAAAAAATTCTTTGGGGGGGGGGAATAAACAGCAAAAAGGTGATAAAACATTGATTTTTGGAAAGTTATAAATAGACTAAAGGACCAGATGGATTTTAAATAAGACTTTAAAACTAATAAGAATCCTTCCAGTGAGAAAATGCTGTTGTTTTGAATACTTAATAAAAATATATAAGATGGGATTTTGAAGGTTGGACACTAGAGGGAACCAGATTAAAGATTACAATTAAAGAAGAGCACCTAAATTTGACTTACTAATATAGAATATAGCAAAATACTTTAACATTGGATGTACCGAAGGATATTTATGAACAATGGATCCAGAAGTTAATTTTAAAAATGTCTGCCATTATAGACCGGCTGTGTTAGGAAGTTGATATGAAAGAAGAGCAAGCATTACTGGATAGGGCTAAGTCTGATTTGAAAGTGGATTTAAAAATGATGGGCTATAAGTATGATGTAGAAGGAGACGCTACACTGGATATACAAATGAAACCAGTTGATGCCTCACTAAATTAAAAGAGTGACCTGGATAACTTTCTTATACTGGATTTACAAAAGAGACTTGTTAAAGTTTAGAAGAATTTTGTGAGAATGGACAAAGAAAAAATTAAAAGAAATCAAGTTCTAGGACATTATTTGAGAGAATTAAGGATAAAGATTGTTAAAAGTCAAAGGAGGAAATAAAAGTTGGTTTAATTAGGCAAAGTTAAAATAGATATGTTGTCATCTACAGTAACCCTTAATGCACTTGAATGACGAGGTTTTAAAGATTTGTTTAAAGAAAAGAGATGAGATATGGGAAGAAGAGATCATTTGTTGTATTTTTAAGAGAAGGTGATAAGTCACTAAAATTGTTTATACTTATTATGAAGGGGAAAGTCATTTCTTTCCTTCCTTCCGTCTTCCTTCCTTTTTTCTTTTATTTTTTTAGTTTGTATTGGTTCTTACCTTTTTAATTGTAATCTTCAATAAAGTTACTATAAAAACAGAGGCTCTGAATATAGTTCTGCAATCTGATATAGTACTATGAAACTGTATCACTTGATGTAATATATTATTCAAGCTTTTTGAATATTCTTCATGCTTCCAGAGGATATATTTTTGTTTTAACTGTATGCAAAGTATAAAGAATTCTTGAAATCTTTTCAGGTATCAACATCAGATTGAATGATAAATAATTCCCTGGACCAGCTTTTTTCCCAGTTTTGGAGATAGAGACAACACTTGCCATCCTCAAGTCATGTGTCAATTCCACAATTTTCCAATATGCACATGGTTCAAGTAGCTCTGCAGCTTTAAACTCATTCAGAGTAAAGAGATAATCCCTGACTATGATTCTATCCATCTCAAGCTTCATTTTGATTTTCATCACTTCCTAGTGGGACACATACATTCTTCTTGGAGAGAGCTAAAAAACTGAGAAGCTCTGTTTTTTCTTTGTTACTTGTTAGAATTTTGCCACCTTCACTGAGCAACTAGTAGTTTGAACGTATCTATGGAAGCCCTTTTAGATATTGTTCTTAGTATCCTTTACTGACCTCATATCATTCTGAGCTTTAGCTTTCTTGATATTAGATTTACAGTTCTAGACTACCTGCACATGATCACCTTCCCTCTCACATTACTTTTTTCCCTTTTCAGTTTCTCACTATGCTTTTTGTGTAGCCATACTGGCTTCTTTTGATGTTCTCCATTTTTCCTTTATTGGAATTGTTTGTGCTTTCTGAGAGTTCTTTTTTAGGAACTCTCACATATCTTAAGTCCCTTCTCTCATTACTTTCTCCTAACTATTCACTGATCAGCTATCAGCACCAAAGTCTCTATGCCTATCAGCTATCTAGCTTTATAAGTAACAGAAAATTAGATCTCACAGCCCAAGGCACAAAAGAGGTATCTGACATTCTTTCCTCTTGGACATTCTAGTTACATAGTAAATAGTAAACACTGTAGCATCAACATGCAATCAAAATTCATTGTTAGCGCTTTATGTCTACATAGAAAAGGCATCAGAAAACATCCCATAAATCTAAGCTGTAAGCCTCATTTCCTTGAAGCCTCCAACATAGCATTGACCTATAGCAGCTTACTTTCTATCTATACTCCTACAGAGTTATTTACCTGATCCATAAACGATTCTATCATTTCATCCCAACTAAGACCCAGTTTGGTCTAATGGCTAATGTGCTGGACTAGGAACAGGAAAACCTAAGTTCTAGTTCTGCCTTAGGCATGGAGAACAGTTAGATGACCTTGGACCAGTCACTCTTTCACCTAAGGAAGAATGAAATGGTACACCACTTCTGAAAATTTCACCTAGTTTCTAGAAGGCTGATTGATTCAAGACAGGGGGAAAAAATCATCCTACACCACCCACACAAATACTTCTAGCAACAATTACGAAATTAGCATCTGCTATTAACATATAGCCTGCCACTTCTACTCACCTTTTCATCAGGGAACCTGAGATCTTCTACATGTCACAGATGTAGAACATCAGTGGGTAAAGTGGTGACTGCTTCTCTGCCCCCATTTTTAGATTGCATATCCCATCAGCCCCAGCTAACACTGTCAATGGTACTCAACCTAAACATCTGGACAGCACCAAATTGCCTACTCTGTATCCACAGCAGGAAGCCTCTCCCCCTTTCCAACTGCTGCCCATCAACCACCTTTTATCACCTGCCCCTCGCAAAACCACCGAGCGCCCCTCCCCGGCCGTTACCCGTGAGATGCCGGAGCGATGTGCCGTGAGCCCATAGGCTCAGCACCTGCTGGACCGACAGGTTTATCATTTGGTCTCCCGCCTCCGCCTTCATGGTCGCCGCGGGGGAGACGGCCAGGCCAGTTCTGTCGCCGCTGGGCCGCCGCCTCGGGAGTCGTGCCTGGCTTGGGCAACAGCCTCGGGAAACGGGAGGCCGAGGCCGGGCTCCCAGGAGGCCTCTAGGGGCCGGAGGGGCGCGGGTGGGGTGAGCTCCCCCCGGCAGGGGAGACATCGAGGACGGCAGCTGGACAAACAAGGAGGCGGCGGCGGCGGCGGCGGCGGCGGCGCTAGTTCGCTCTCCGCCTCCCACCGGTGTTGGTGGTGGGCGCCGCGGCCCTCCTACGGCTGGCAGGTACACAGAGCCCCGTGGTCTAGGGCTGAGGAGGGGGAAAAAGGCGGAGGTAGACGCCGGGCGGCCGCAACGGCCATCACCGCCCCCTTTCGAAGCCGCCTTCTCATGGCCCCCTCACTAGCTCGCGTCGAGCGCGAGGGAAGGGGGGGGGAGGCGCCCGCGAGACGCAGCCGACGAGCAACCGCCTTCCCTTCCCGCTGGCCGGCCTGCCGCCGGACCAACCGCTGCTCCCGGCGAGATTGCGCGTGTGGCCCCACCTCCACCAGTCACCTCCCAGCGCGAGGCGGACGCGCGCCCTTGCGCGCGAGATACAGAGAGAGGATGGACCGCGCGCCAGCAGCGGCTCCCTGTGGCTCGTGTAAGGGAGGGCGCGAGCGTCCTCGAAGGAGGGCAAGGCGCGTTCGCGCGACGAAGCTGGGGAGCGAGCTGCTGGGGGTGGGGGGTGGGCAGGGCACGGTCATTTAACCAAGCTTTGCTCAGGCTTCTTCAACTGGGCGCCCCCAGATGCGATAGACTACGACTCTCACTTGGAGGGAACAGCGATGTGTGTCTCTTACAATTGCCAGTACTGCTTTGGTTCCATCTTCTCCGATATGGCTCTTTACTATGTATGGCGTGCTGCTTGAACAGATCATCACCAAGCCAAATAGCAAAAAGTCTCTAGTCCACCGCAGAGAATTTAACAAACTGAGGGAAATGGAGACATTGATTTAAATATAGGCAGACAGGCAAGCAGAGGCTTGGGGAAATTGTGGATAATGTGACAACATGCCTTCTGTCTGCCTCTAGCATAGGGGGTTTCAAACTCTTAGTCAGCCCCTCCCTCCCCAGGAAGATTGCAAGCATCTTAGAGGAAGGCTACAATATTTTTAAAAAATTAGGCCTATGCAGGTAAAGTGGAAGGACTGTAAAGCTTTGTTCCCCACTTAGCCCATTCAGGCCCCCTGCAGAGGTGCCCAGGCAAAATGGGAGCAAGTTTTGACAGAACTCTCATTTTACTGTGCACGCAAAGCAGAAGTGATGTCAAACTTGCTCTGGGGTTTGCTCCTCACTTTTCCTGTTCAAGCTTTAAGTAGGAAGTTGTGGCACTGCGAAGGTTAATAGGTCCTACATTGATAGATTAAAATGTAATTACTAGAAGTGGCATGTTTATTCCTTGTCCAATCCTCCAGTTAACTCATTTGTTTTATTAATGGGGGGTGGGGGTGGGGTTCATTTATCATTTTATGGAACTGTGATTTTGCCAAATTTGAGAACTAGGGATATGCTACACTTTAGATCCAATACCAAAAAGGGGCTTCAGAGTGGGCAGCTACTCTGCAAGTCCAGGAAATGACATTTCTTTAAGAAGATGTGCACATCCACCTTGCTCCAAAGAACCCTTTTGGCTGTTTGGAGACACTTGGTAACTGCACTGGGCAAATTAAATATAGTAGAGTCTCGCTTGTCCGACATAAACGGGCCGGCAGAACGTTGGATAAGCGAAAATGTCGGATAACACACAGTAACGATTGAGTGCGGTAAAAAAAAAACAAAACCGATCCACTGCGCCTGTTGCAATTGATTTTTGCGTTGCGGCGCCCCACCGTCAGGAGCAACAAGAAAGAGTACACTCACGCTCGCAAACAAGCAGCACACTTTTCTCGTCACCGATTTATGCGTGTTGTGTTTTTTTTTAGGGGCGTCGGATAAGACGGAATGTCAGATAAGCGAAGGTCGGTTAAATGAGACTCTACTGTAACTTGTAGAATTGAACACTTGGTAATGAGGAACCTGAGCACCAATACTTATAATGTATGTGTGCAGTCAGCATTGGTAATATTTGGCAAATCTATATGTAAGTGCATTGCTCTCCCCAGTGCTATATAGATTAGCTATACACGAAAAGGTCCACCCCTTTGATTTGACTGAAGAAGTCTCAATAACTGATTTGTACAACATAGTGAACCAGACCACATTATGGCTTGTATGAGACTTGAACAAAATCAGCCATGGCTACAAAGCCTTGGATGAGTTGTATCAACTCAATGCCTTGCGATGCATAGCATTAAAAACCTTTCATATAAAAATATCCAAAGTTTCTTCTAAGATTCTAGGGAATTTAGGGCAGGTTCACTACCATTTTTTACAATCATTCTGGGAAACAGAGGGAACCATGCTCCCTGAAAATTAGGCTGCTGTTAAAGTGTGAGTGTAACTCATTCAATGATTGATTGATTTACAGCAACCCAGTCTGAATAGTTAACAACAACAACAAAAACATCTTAAAATCAAATTTAAAAGTATAAAATTAAAGTATAGGCATCAAATCTGAAGCAGTTCAAACAACTTGGAATAAAAGCAGTTACGTAGAAACAACTGCAGTGATTTAAAAAGCCTTAAAACTAAAAAGCACTTTAGGACTAGAGGGTCAGAGCAGAAGGCATATTATGGAGAAATTAAATAAATGAATGTAACTGGTAAAGTAATCTCAGAGGACACACCATAAAACAAGATAAACGGGGACTGAGCATGCTCGGTGGGGTTAGAATACTGGTAAATCAGATTGAAAAAAACAAAGGGGGCAGAATGGAATGAAGTTGATGAGACAGTTTCCTAGCTGTGCATGGCAACAGGTTTTGATTAGCTGATTAAGTCAAAAATCAGTTACATCCTATGACCCCTTAAATTCAATTCCTGCCTTCCCAATGGAAAGATGGAAACTATGGAAGATATTCTTCACTTCTGTAATTTATTTTGAAGTCACAATCAATATTCTTCCCTTATCAGCATTTCAGCTTAGTAAAGCAGCAGTTATCTTATAGCAGCCAAAATTCATGAAGTTTCTTGAATGGTGGTAAAATTCCTGACACAGGCTGAGAAAACCAGGAAGCAAATGCTGAAGTGGTGATTTGATCTTTATTATTGTGGAAGTTACTCACTTGGGGATTGTCATGTGTTGTAAATGTTACCTGTATCCTGAGTGTGTGTCAGTATATTGCATGTACCTAATTTCTTGTAGAGGTGTGGCTTGCAAATAGTTCCTAGATTAGAGATCAAAGCTTACATAGAATAGGGTAAGCATACTTGGAGTAAAACTAGGCTATGGTTGACATGATGTACTGGCCAAAATGTGCCAAAACAGACTGGAATTGTCTATACTTCTAGCAGGCAATGCTACATGTAGCACTGGGGTGACTAAGGCAAGTAGCCTAGTCTATTACCTTCTCTGTCTTACTAAAAAGTATTATTTGAAAGCCTTGATTGAATAAAGCCATGATGAGCAACTAAGGTCTGAACCCAACTCGTGATGACCCCAGCACATGGAAGATTGTGACTTAATAAGAGGCATAAATGGTAAAGAGTATTAATTAATGAAAGAAAGAAAAGCTAATATGTTATATGTCTGTGAAACTCAGAGAAAAAGGAAGAATGTAATAGATTTCAATGAAGGTGGCCTGATCTTTTGGAGCAGGCTTGATGTATACATGAGGGAAAGTGAAAGGGTAGGTTTCATTATGAATGAAAAGGCTAAAATGTGTGTCAAAATGTATGAATTAGTATTATTTAGGTTATGGATGCTAGTAGGAATCCATAGGTTGATGATAGTTGCATGTTATGCCTCATTCAGTGAATGGTTATAGTAGAAAAACTTGCAACAAGTTTGGGGAAAATTTGGGTAATATTCTGAATGAACGCGAACAAGGGGAAAATTATTCTGTTGGGTGATATAAATGGATGGATAGGAACCAGATAAGAGAGTAACAGTAATAATGGGGCTATTTGAAGATCCAAGAATGAATGAGAATGGTGTTTGCTGAATGTCTGCTTAAAAAAGAGCTGTTTGTTTTCAGATATATGGTTTAGCATATGTCTATTCATATGTTCACATGGAAAAGAAAAAAATTATGATGATTTATGATGAAAAAATGAGAGAATTAATGAAGATTACAAGAATACTGAGAGATTCTGTATATAGGACATATCAATATTTGATAGCATCAAGAGTGGATCTCAGGAAAACCTAGGCATGGAAGAAAAGGAAAAGGTAAATGAAAATAGATTAAATTGCAAGAAGAGAAAGTATGAGTCCTGTATGAAAACATATTAGATGATTGCTTACTCTCCCAGTAGAACGAATGGAAAGTGGGTATAAGGAAATACAAACTGGAAACTCCTTGGATCAGTATGTTGCAGAGTACCACAGAACAATATTGCCACTCTGTGAAGGCAAATATGAAAAAACTAGCTTGGTAGAATGACAAAATGAAAGAGGCTGTTTGAAAAGCATGCATATAAGAGAATACGAGGTGCAAATAATCTGGATGAGAGAAAGATATTGTATAATGTCAAAAAGAGCAAGGAAGGAAAAAGTTTAAAGAGGCAGTGAAAATGCATTTTTTGATTGAAATAAACATTGTTTTGGAAGTGGGTGAAAAGGGCAAACAGAGCCTTGAACAGAGTTAATGGAATTATAAATAAAAGTGATGAAACGATTTGGAATGAAACTGAAAGGAAGGAATGCTGGAAGGAGTATTTTAGAGATCTGTATGGGCATGATACATTGAAGACTGGAACTGAAATAAATCTTATAAATGTGTGTCCAAAGGAAAAAAATGATGAAAAGGAAGTCATAAATATTGTGAGAATGTTAAAAAATGGTAAAACTCTGGGAGAAGATAGTATAACTGGAGAAATATTAAAATATGGGTGTAGATGACTTATAGAGTGGCTGTGCAACTAATTTAACATGTGTATGAAGACTGTGTCCATGTCCAATGACTGAAAGAATGTTATTGTTTCCCTGTGCAAAGGAAGAGGTAGCAAGAATGAATGCACAAACAGCAATTTGAATTAGCTTCAGAGAACTGAAGCTTTATTTGTGATCTTAAACTGAATTGTAGTGAGTTATTGAATTAATTAATTATATTTTGTTATTTTGTACTGCACATAGTTATATGCCCGTGAAAAATAAAATTACTACTGTACTACAGGGGGATTAGTTTATTACATATGCCTGAGAAGGTATTTGGCAGAATTCTGTTTGAAAGAATACAAGAAGTGACAATTAGCAAAATTGTACAGTGCAGAGGGTGGGCTATCCAGGACTTTACTCTTTAGCAGGTCATTGAGAAACTAAGAAAATTGATTGTGTTTGTTTGTTTACAGAAAGCATATGAACCAAAGAGCTGTGGAATGTTTTGCACAAATATGGAACTGAAGGTTGATTAGTGAATTCAGTAAGAGCATATATGATGCAAATAAAGCCTGTGAGAATAAATGGACTGCTTATTAAATTATTTGGCCTTAAACAGGGTGTAGGACAAAGAAAGATGATGTTTTGCTTGATTGTTTACTGTTACGCGTTTATGGATAAATGTATAAGGAACACTTACACTGATGTTAGAGGTATATTGGATGGAGAAATGAATGTGCATGTAGTTTTGTATCTAGACAGTGCCATGTTGTTGTCTGAGAACCCAAATTATTAGCAGCAAGCATGAAGTGGACTGTATGTTACAACAAAGAGTATGGATCTGAAAATTAATGGTTAAAAAACCAAGGTGATTCTGTTTCACAAAGGAAATGGAGTAAATGATTGCAAGTTATATATAAATTGCAAAAAACTAAAGCAGATAGATACTGTACATTTTTGTATTTTGGTAGAATGGTACAAAATATGGGGAAATAGAGACACTTTAAGATGTGTAAATGCTGGTAAAAAAGTAGCAAGTTGTATGTGGTCTGTTTTGGGAATGAATAATTGTTTTCTTTCAGAACTGAAAAAGAAGTGCTTATTACATCCTGGCTGGTAAAGGCTTCCTGGGAGGTGACATGTGATTGGGTTTTAACAGTGGTAAGTTTGGATGCTGTGAGGGTCTAGATGGGAAACAACAGGCTTCAGCAAAACCCTGGTAAGACTGAGTGGCTTTGGGTTTGGGGGCCACCAGGATCTGGGAATTTACTATCTTTAGTTTTGGATGGGACGGCACTACCCTAGACAGATCCAGTATACAATCTGGGTGTTCTGGCCTCATAACTCCTGCTCAATGAGCAGGTGGCAGCTGGTGCTAGGAGGATCTTTGTCCAACTTCATCACATCCTGTATGGATTACTGTAAAATGCTCTACATGGAGTTGCCCTTGAAGAGCTTTTGGAAGCTTCGTTGGTGCAGGCTGTTATGTACATACCTAGATCAGCGCACATTACACCTTTGCTTCGCAAACTACATTGGTTACCAGTTTGCTTCTGGGTCTGATTCAAGATGCTGGTAATGACCTATAAAGTCCTACATGGCACGGGGCTGGGTTATTTGAGGGACCACCTCTCCCCAGTCACATCTACCCATCCCATCAGATCCAGCAGGAGGGCATGTTGCAGGTCCTGTTCACAAAGGAATGTCGTCTGACGGGCCAGGAAGAGAGCCTTTTCTGCCATGGCACCCACCCTTTGGAACATCATTCCCCCTGAGGTCAGATTGGCCCCAACATTGCTGGGCTTCTGGAAGGGCCTGAAAACATGGCTCTACTATCTGGCCTGGGGATCCAGTAGCAGGGGTATGAAGCCTGCAAAGCAGCTGTGTTGCTAGGGAAATTGAGTGCACTCTCTCAAAGATTATGTAGTTTTAAAATGGTTTTTAATGGTTTTTGTTATTTTTTTTTAATTGTATTGTTTTTGTGGTTTTAACTTTGTATGCCACTCAGAGTCATGTATGTGAGATGAGTGGCTATATAAATTTACCAAATAAATAAATATATATGTAATTCTGATCAGTGATTGTGATCAATGTGTTCATTTGTAATATTAAACTGATTGACTAAATATTAATATAGTAAGTAGATTCAATAATTAACTCCAATAGACTATTCCTATATTAGTATGGAACAAAACCCTGACATGTCAACATGCTGGTTGGGAATCATAGGAATTATAATCCAGTGCTTCTGGATAGTAACTATTCAGGAAAAGCAAATTGAAAAAGCATTCTGGAAGGATACCGTGGCAGACAACATCCATATTTTTTTCAAGAAACAACATGGAAATCACCAGGAGTTGATGGAGACTGTTTTAAAAAGTACAAAGAAATGAGCAAAGTTTTAAGCAAGTCTTCACATTCATCAATGCTCATAACAGATGTTAAAAGTGGAGGTATCATGCAGACTTATTTAGGTTTGATCGTGGTTAATGTAAAAATTGCTCAGGTTATACCAGAGGATACAGGGGCAGAGAAGTATGTTCACTCGCTGCTTAAAACAGAAGTGTATCCAAAAACTTTGGATGCAGCCAGCAGGGACTTCTAAAAGTTATTACCAAATTGTATTTTTTAATATGGCAAAAGGAGAAGAGTATTAAAACTGAAAAACACGATACCCTGGCCCTTATTAACATCACCTGTCATTCAGGATGACTGGACAGGTTGGTTCTACCAGGATAAGACAGTGCTGCAGGTTTCTGAGAACCAAGCCACAAGTCCATTGTTCTGGGTTCAATTCTAAGAGAATTTGCCCCATGTCTCTACATTTTAATCCAGACTGCTTTCACTGGATAGTCACGGAATCATAGGGTTGGAAGGGACCTTGGAGGTCTTCTAGTCCAACCCCTTGCCCAAGGCAGGAGTCCTCATACCATCTCGGACAAATGGTGGTCCCATCTTTTACTGAAAACCTCCAGCGACTGAGCACCCACAGCTCTGGGGAGCAAACTGTTCCACTGCTTAATAGTTCTCACTGTCAGGAAATTCCTCCTTTAGATAGAAAATAAACTATCTGAATGGAGACCAATATAATCAGGAGTTTGTGAAAGGCAGAGTTATGTAGCTAATGATCCCCAGTGAGACACAAATAATAAACAAAGAACTCCCAAACCCCAAACAGGGAGAAGGTAAATTGCACTAATTATTAGAAGTGGGAATAGGTTGTTAAAATGTTTTGACTGTAAGAAAATATGTTGCATCACATTTTGGTTCTCTTTGAAGGTACATTATATACTCAGTTTTTAAAAAAGATTCCTTTAAAAAGATTTCTGTTCTGAAACAGAACATACTAAAAATACAGTATTCATACAATGAGTATGGCTCATGCAGTCTTATGAACAGACTTCTGAGTTTCACAAATACTTTGACTATTGCTACAAGGAACAGGATTTCTGTTCCTATATTAGGTACATATAATATTTCTATATTATATGTACCTAATATAGGAGGGAGGATTGTTCTTACACATTTTCATACTCCAGTGCTCCACAGATCTGATATTATATGACGTTTGGAAATCATAATGTGAACATGCTTTTCAGAATTTACTTACGCAAAGGCTATTTCTTGATTATTGTAAAAAGATTCCAACTAAATGTGTTCCATGGCTTGTTATTATGTTAAAAAATACATGTAAAATTCACACAACCGCATTCTATACTGCAATCACAATGGTAGCAAAAGTAATTCCCTGAGCTATCGAAGGACATGCCTGGATGGGACGGTTCTCCCTCAGATGAGATAGTTTACAAGGCAGCAATTTTTATCCAATATTTGCAATCCTGTCCCAGCTAAAAACCCTTTAATGCAATTGGGGGATCACAACAGCAGATATGTTGGTTATCTCAGTGGGTTAGAACTGTGGATGAGAGAATCATGGAGACATATAAATTGTTTGCATAGCACGCTTAACTGGATTGCTGAATTAACCCATTTTTAAGTTCATGCAATGCTTGAGTTCTTCATCCGGGTCTTTAATTAACTGACAAGTATTGGTATCAGCACCAGCACAACTATGGCTGTTTTTTTTTTTAACAGATATGCAAATGTGTCACATTGGAAGCACCAAGGCAAAAACAGCCATTGGCCCCATATCAGGTTCTCAAGGAGAGCTTTTTCAGTTAACCCTATGCCTTCACTGTTTCTCCTAATTCAGTCTCCAACTTCTATTACATTCACAGCCAGGGGAGCATCTACAGTTATATTGTGTGTGTGTGTGTATGTTTGTAAATTTCAAACTCCTGTGACATTTTAAACCATAGACATGCTCAATGAGGATAATGGGCATTTTAGCGCAACTAATTTGTAGGGTATCAAACTGGGGAAAGCTATACAGTATTTAGGCTTCTTTCAAGCCATTGTAGTGATCCAAACTCATAAAATCATGTTATTAGCCATTTATGTGGTTTTGTCTGGTTAGTGCTGGAATATTATTTTGACTTGTTTTAACTCTCTGCTTGGCTTCCCTAAAGGAGTTCCAGATTAAGATCCAGTTTCATTTATATGGTTTACGTGGAATAAAGATGACAGCATTCCTCTGCAGCAAGTACCAATGTTCAAAATAATTATTAACGTGAGAATGAGGAGCACAGTTATATTATATACTATATTACATACACACAAGCTGTTAAAGTCATGCAAGATAACAAAGAAAGGCTAATATGAACCAGTTGAATGGGTTTCCTAATTTGATGAGCATTGCCAAAATATGCCAGCAGATGGCAGAGTCTTACATCCTATGAAAGCCATCTGTCTACCAAGCATCTAATTTATGCTGAGCACTTTTGTTGTAAATACAGTTCACTTTCATGATTCTAAATAGAATCCTTCTTCTGGTAATCATTATATGGAAAATCTCAGTGTGAAATACTTTTTTCCATTTTTAAATCAGACAAGGATTTGCTCCAAGGATTAGGAATCTTTTTTTTTTTCCTCTTTACAATTGTGCTAAGCATTTTAATATAGGAAAGGCCAGCTCTCTATAAGGATGCTATTAAACCTGTTGGCTTTAGCTGAAAGAGGGGTCATGAGACTCAGCTAAGGAAATGGAAGAAGGAAAAAAAAGTTACCCAATTCTAACCTTTGACAGAGTGTGGGGTCAAGACACAGAGATAAAGGAGGGAGACAAATTCTACTCAGAGTTATTTGGACAAGGAATTCTTTTCCCATTCCCTGCTGCTACACAGTTCCTGTTCTGTATGGCCTGGATGATGAATGGAAAACTTTCCACCTCCCTCAAAGAGACAGGGATCAGAGCAGCTAAAAGTTGTACCAAAATGCCTCATTCTTTCCCACTCAATCTCTGGGGAGCCCAATCTTCAGTTTTCTGAGATGGGTATGCATCCAAGCTTAGTTGCCCTCCAGATATATTCTGGGAGCTGTAACCTCAACACATCTGAAGGGTACTAGATTGTGATGGCAACATGAAGAGAATAAGTTTGATACAAATGGAATTAAGATTTACAGGTAGTCCTTGACTTACAACCACAATTGGAACTGGAACTTCTGTCACTAAGCAATGTGGTTGTTAAGTGAGTTGCACCCAATTTTACAACCTTTTTTGCCACAGTCGTTAAGCAATTCACCATGGTCATTAAGCAAATCACGCAGTCTTTCAGCCAATCCAGCTTCCCCCATTGACTTTACTTGTTGGAAGCCCCTGGGAAAGTCACAAATGGTGATCACATGACCCCAGGATGCTGGAACTGTCGTAAGTACATGCTGGTTGCCAAGCGCTCAAATTTTGATCACGTGACCGTGGGGATGCTGCGACAGTCGTAAGTGCAAGGACTGGTGGTAAGTCACTTTTTTCTGCACTGTCATAACTTTGAATGGTTAAATGATTGGTTGTTAGTTGAGGACTACCTGTGTATCGACAAATCTGGAGCTTTCAGGTACTATTAGATTAAAACTTGCGGACCCCCTAGCGCAGGCCAAACTGCAAACTAAGACAGGCATGAAAAACCCAGGGGCCGTGGTCTGCATGCAACTCAGCATCAGTAATTGCACCACCAGAATTTGGTGGCAAAACCTTTGAACAATATTTTCAAAATCCTTGGCCCCACCCTATGGACATCACTATGTTACTCGACATGCCTCCTAAGTTCCTAGAGGCCTAAAGCTTGTTTTAAAATTCATTATGGCCCACACCTGAACAGTTTTGCCCAGACTTTAACGTTAGACTCCTCCATGCTTAGCTTCCCAAACTTGCCACTCAACCTGGCAAGACTAGATAAGAATTCTTATTGTTTTATTGCCTACATGGATTTTGCCACTACTGTATAAAAGGCAACTGCTCTCTGTCAGTATGACAGTATTACGGTGTGGTCCCCTCTTATACCTACTGTAGTTTAAATCCACCAGTCCCCCCCCACACACACACACTTCCCCCATGCCTTATCAGATTTTTTGCCTTGTACTTTTCATTGTTGGAGTTAGATGACTGTTATTGACAGAACTGAGATCTCTGCCCTGAGAAACTGTGGCACTCAGCTTCCAACTGAATAAGCTATGTGCAAGATACTGTGCTTTAAGGTTGCATCTAGGAGGATGAACACACTAGTTGATATCCCATTTTAGGGCTACTAGATCTGAACTACAAAAATCTGAAGGCCATGGATAGCAACAAAGCATTTTCTGTCTATCTTTGCTGCCATCTAGTGGTCACGCACAGCTTTGCAGTCTGGATCTAGTAGCCCTTTTACCTGACAGCTGTTGCTTTTTATTCTGAGGTAAGTCTCATTAACTTCAATGAAAAAGAAATATCTGAGAAATGTCACATTAGAAATGTCACAACGTGACGTGAACAATCTTATTTTATTTTGGTTTTGAATTTATTTATTATGTTAGCGGAATTTTTTTTTAAGTGAGCAGCTTTTATGACTGTTTCCAGCTCAAGGATCATCAGTAGTTCCTCAGCTTTTGAGACCAGATTTTGTCTTGCTATTTCCTTTTCTTGATATGGGAAGTATTAAAGTTTAATTCTCCCATTGTTGCTTCCCCATCTTTTTCTTTTTCTTTCTGCTGAATGCCACACCATTTTTGTTGCTCTTGCCTGGGATTTAATTTACTGATAGGACAAAATCTTTCAGAGCTGCACTTAACATATTTTATTGATTGCAGACCACTGTATGGTTTTAATTTGCATTCCTGGCATTTTTAAAGCAGCCTTAACATGCTCTCAAATTCCTCTCCTTCCTTATAATTTCTGTCCTTCCTTGAAGGTGTGATCTAATCTTTCCAGCCTTTGTCTTCCCTGTTAAGTGATTGAAGGGGACATGGAGAGAGGCCTGATTTGGCAGCCCTTGTTAAAAGTTTGTTTATGTTGTTGATTTAAGCCACTGAGAAGCAACTCTGGCAACAGATGCTCCCAGCAGCTGAGGAGGAAATTACTGATTTTCCACAGGCCCCATTCGTGAAGGAGAAACCAATGTACTTATTTGACTATTTCCCTTTCCCATGATTACCACCAGAGGATAAGAAGTTTGACCAGCACTGTTTGTTGGGCAGTGAGTTGACTTTTACAACATTATTTTGAGTGTGTTCTTGTATTTGAGATCCACTCGCTGAGACGCTATAGGGTTTGATAGAAATCATGGAACAACAGTGGCAGTTATGAAAAGACACTTGGGTTGAAAGGATCATTCCAAATAAGCCCACAAGGCTAATGGAGCTATTTCACCACAAAAACAGGGGTGATGGACGAGGGGGGGTCAAAAAAGTCAAGAGGGCAGTCATGGCTGTGCAATCAAAACCCCATCCCCTTTTTTAACCTATGTCATGTGAAGGGTCAAAGCAGAGTAGAATTCTGGGTAAGAAGTGGACAGCAGATGGGGCATACAAGTAGTGGTGGTGGTGGTGGTGGTGGTGGTGGTGGTAGTAGTAATAATAATAATAATAATAATAATAATAATAATAATATCATCATCCCAGGTCCTTGGGAGGGACTCGATAGGTGGATAAAAATGCCAAATCCAGTCTAAACATCTGGTTGACTGTGCGACCAACCACAATAATAATAATAATAACAACAACAACAACAACAACAACTCTCAAGTCTGATTCTATATACTCCATGGAAGGAGAAACAGCAATACTTCTGATGTTGCTCAACTATAACTCACAGCATCTCACCCTGTTGGCCATATTGCCTGAGATTGTTGAGACATGTAGTTCAACAACAGGTTCCTCCCCTTGATTATATCCTGTAACTTCACAGTCCAATCCTTTTTGGTGGTACAACTTTATCCCTACCCCTGACTTGACACAGAAAATTGCCTCTCTCCACTGAGTTGTAGGCAGCGGGGAACAGCTGCCATGCAACATTTATACATTGCCATGAAAGAGAGACTGTGGTATTACACAGCATGGATCTGCCCCCAGCAAGACTCTAGGCCAGATGATAGAGCACTTGACTGTTTCACTCTGTTTTTTAAAGAAATGACTCTTTGCATAAAGCAGTCCGTTTTCAGGGTAATCATGGTAATGTGCCTCAAGGTTTTAGATAAACACCACTAACTCCTCTCCACTCTAGGAGGGGAATATCCACAAGTCTGCTATCAAGATGGTATGATTGAAGTCCCAACCCTTTTTACATGCATTCCCATGTTAAAAGGGGTGGGGCTTGATGGACAGTTGCAGTCACCATCTTGACTTTTTTTACTCCTCCCCCCAAGATGCCCCTACTCCACTTCAACTACCAAGGGGTTCAAGGACAGAGTATTGTGCTAAGCCATTGTTTATTTAACCATGGTCTATTGAATAAACTATAATTGGCTGGGCTTGTACAATGCATTAACCCATAATCCATAGTTTGCAACACCCAGTAGCTGGGCTCAGTATGGTGGACCTTTGGGCTTAACATAATGTACATACCTAGCCAATAATTTATTTAAGTTAACTGCAGTATGCCACCCTATTCGCAATCTTGTTCAGTTGGTTTAGTATAATTTTTAGTTACAGAAATATCAAGCTGCTTCTTTGTGATAGATGTAAAAAATAATAATTTTAAGACATTGGTTAGAATGATCATAGTACAACTGACTTTTTTTTCCTTTTCTTATTAAGACTTTTGTATATAATTTTCTAGGAATCTTATATTACAGGAGAAGCATGCAGCAGGTTCCATAAGTCAAACATCATCTTGCAGGACCCAAAAAGACTTTTTTCTTGCTACACCTGCCCTGTGGAATACTATTCCTTCCAAGATTAGATTGGACCTGACCCTGCCAGCTTTTCAGAAGTCTCTTCAGACATGGATGAGTTCCTGGCCATGGGCATCAGAGTGTTAATTAGAGCTTATTGTTTGTCTAGATTGGTTTGGCTCCTCAGCTGTGGTTTATGTTTTATATTATGTTGCTTGTATTGTTACTGAATGTTGTAATCCTCCCAGAGTCCCTATTATGAGATGGATGGTTATGTAAATTGAATGAATGAATGAATAAATGAATACATTCCTGGTTGAAAACACTTTACTGAAGACTTCAGACATAGCTATTAGCAACTTATTACTAACATGTTTATAGAAAGCAATAGGAACCTATGCATTATAAGAGATTTTTCTTTTAAAGAATATTGAATATTTTCCAACTTTCTCATTATTTTTTTTGCACTATTTTTTATATGATGCTATCTATTTGGGATCTTCCATCCTCTGGAACACCTACAAGATATTCATCCCATCTCTTTGGAAGTTTGAAGTGCACAAAATCTGATAATACGATCGGTTAATATGAACTATACGCATATTCAGTTCAAAAGATTCAAGCTATCCAAATATTTGGATAACTATATAGTAATTAGTTACTGCTGGATCAATTAATAAAAGTGGATAACTGACAAAAGGAGCAACTAGAACTTCCCTGTCAGTGGTGTCTGCAGTGTGTGGTCAAAAAAGTCAGGATGGCCACTTCAACAGTACAATCAAAGTTCCATCTATTTTTTATGGGCATTGCATGTTGTTGATTATTCAAGCCATCTGCCACATTTATGGAATCCTCCCCTTGATGTTCTGTAGCAAAGGTAGATGTGCAAAGAAACATAAGGCGCATTGATTCAGAAGTGAACTTCTTTGTATTTAGTGGGACTTGCTCTCAGGTAAACATATAAAGGATTGAACCAACGCTATCATTTCAGATCTTTATATTGGCTACCATCTGCTGCTTAAGAAGAGCAACTTCTTTATAGAAATCTGGCAAAAGGCCTGTTTAATGTGAGAGAATCTGGAAACCATTTCCCCATAAATGTCTAATTGGACTTTTGCTTGATTTGGAAACTCTGAAAAACCCAACATCTCTACAGACAGTGGACCCAGAGAGTTTGTGAAGAGATTACAAAGGGAATATATCTCAGCACTTAGCCACTGTAAGACATAGACCTGGAGCAAGAAATGATGCAACCAATTGATTGATCAGTCTGAGAGGAATATATTTGTGTTATTCTGTTCAAAGCAACAGATCTAGAATGTAAAGAGAAGGAAACACTCCAGATGTTGTCATGACAATTACTATTTAGGACCAAACCATGATAAGAAAACCACTCACACCATGCAATATTTTGCAAATAAAAATCAGCACATGTTCCAAAGGAACATTATCATTCTTGTATCGTCCCATTCCAGTTATGCATACTGGTGATTCTTCAGTGCTCGTTGTACATTGTATGATAATTCTGTTTGATTATATTATAAAATTCTATCTTTCAATGCAAGACTCTCTCCATGTTTCTGCAGCCCCTTCGTATTCAATCCACACCTCTTCCTTCTTTGATTAACCCATCAATTCAGGAACTGTGATTTGGTCATTTAAGATGCAAAGTCCAAGCAGAGCTTGAAAAGTTCTGATCCCTTACAGAAGTGTTGGATTACAACTCTTTGGGACAATGCTGGTTAACAAGGATTGCCCAGGGTTGAGCAGCTTGTGCAGGGCTGCTTGTTCCTTCCAGATGTTCAGGAATTTTCATGATCTTTTTGTTTTTATTGTCTTTTATGTTATTACTTAAGCCACTTAAAGTCATCTGGAGTCAGGTGGCTTCTAATTCAATAAAATAAATAAATAAGAGTTTAAAAATCACTACTTTCCTTTAAAACCAGATTTACAACTTTAAGGAACTTTACTATTTTGAGAAAGTTGCATTAACATCCTAGTTATGACCCTAATTCATAAGAACGGATATACATATTAGAATGTTGTCCAATTCTTACAGTATTTACTTAGGATTTGGAGAAATGAAATTGTTATGAGCAATCAGAGTCAAGGAATTAGGGCTTTCTGGGGATTAAGATAGGTTTCCCATAGTCCCCATTCTCCTCTTTTCCCACTTTTTAGAAGCACCTCCCTCACCTCCTTAAGATCCTTTTAAGGCTTCAGTCTCAATAGTGATCTCCATGGCCAGCTTTCCCCAACACAAATATGGGCCACTGTCCACTTTTGGAGGAGAGGAATGCACAACGTTGTCCCCCACAGCCCACCTCCCATTGGGAAAGCAAACAATGCTGGTTTTCATTTGTACTTAATTTCATTTTGGGGAAAAAATTCTGATCCAACTGATTAGTTTGTGCTGTAGAAAAATGTCGTTTCTCCTCTAGTCACTGATTGCTACCATCCACGGCCATTTTTTCTAACAGGTGAAAAATGCTAGACTTTTTTTTTTACAAGTTCACTGATGAAACAATGAAAAGGTAGGCTTTTAAAAAACATATGTATTAATGGAACAGTGAACCCATGCACCTTCTCTTCATTATTTAATCATGTGAAATTGGCAAGAGTTCTGCCACTTTCCCTTTGTAGCCCAAATGACAGGAAAAATAGGAAAATTGTGGTTTTGTTTTTCTCTTTTTTACTAGTCCAGTAGATATAAAGCAGCAGGAGAATCCATGAACTAGGGGCTATAAGAAATGCGATAGAGGCAGAACATCAGGCCATCATGCTGTCCAAAAGAGAGGGAAGAAGTTGAAATCTGAAATTCCTTTATTTCCAGCTTAAGGCTAGAGTACAGAAAAGCCTCAACTCTTATCATGGGAAGTGTGTGTGTGTGTGTGTGTGTGTGTGTGTGTGTAATGACTGATAAAGCTGCAAGAAGAGGACTGCTATTCTCCTAGACTACAATCCATGCCCAAAATGTTTAGGATTTCAGTTCCCATATGCCCCAGCAAGTATGGCCAATGGAAAAGGACTGTGGAATCATAATTCAAAACATCTGGAAAGCTCCAACCTACCCATCTCTGCAAGGCATTCATCTGGAAGCAAATCTCACAAAACCTAATGAGTCTTACTTCTGAATAAACATGTATAGAATTGCACTTTTAATCTCCAGTGGCCTTTCCTTTAACTGGTCTCCAAAAAGCATGGTAAACTTTACATAGCTGTAATCATGCCTAGTTCAGATGAAGCTGTTAATACTCAAACAAACCTGATGTCAGCCTCAAACTCGGGTGGGATGCTTCAGGGAGATTAGATTTCTCTGAATTACAAGAACATCCCCTTTTTAAAAAAGCAGCAGGCTTTTTAAGCCCATGTTTAATAATCTAGGTCAAGCATGTTTTGAGTTTAGTTGAATTACCATTACTGTAGGAGAGATTTAGTATGACCAAAACTCTGTGAACATTCAGTAGCATTTAATATGAGATGCCACTGGTATGTCGAACAGAGCCTAATCTGATAAATGTATGAGGTTCTTCAATATTCACATGGTGTCCTTGTTGTACTGTATTAGAAATTCATGTAGAGAAGCTTATGCAGAGAGCTTACTATTCCAATTACTACAGTGCATATATGAGTCACTAATATCTCAAGTATGACTCAGAAAAAAATTGCCAGTTAAAATTTGCAACATTTTTATTAATATGCTCAGGTTGCATTGAGGGACTTGGGAAACATGAGGTGATATAAGTAAGGCTGAAAGGCATCATTCACTGAGAAGATCCTATCTCTAGTACATGCCACCCTTAGTGATCTTGAGGAGGACTATTAAAAAGATAGGGAACAGCTGGGTCCATATAGAAGTAGATGGTATTAAGCAGGTGGTCATCCTCTGTTTACCCTAGTAGAAGCAGTAGGCAATCTTGATTATAATAGATTCCCATTTCTTTCTTTACATTGCCTGGCAAAATGCTAATGTGACTTGAGGGAAGGCTGCAATCTAGATCCATGCTGATCTATTTTCTTATGCAGAATTGTGGACGCTGTGTAAGATCTGTTTCTCTTCTTTTTCAGATGTTATGTCCCAGGGCAGAGCATTAGAATTAAATAGAGATTCTGAAGGTAAGCATTAGCTTGAATAAAACCAGGGCAATATTGTATTTACTGTTTTAAATTACAGAGGGATAGCAGCATGAACTCTGTCTTGGCAGACATGAAAGAGTCTTGTAGCATATTAAAGACTACTTCAAGTTCTGATTCATGAAAGTTCCGGCTATGATAAAATCAGTTAACCTTTAAGAAGTCACAAGACTTTTTAAAAAATTATTTTCCTGTTCATCCTTGTGAAAAAATCTGAAAGCTTGACTACAGCAATAATAAAGACACTGCCTTGGATCAAAAAAAGCTGTTATTGATTTTGGAAATGTGTTGGCATTAATTGCTCTGGATGAAGAATACTTTGTAGTTAGGCTGAGAGGGTGGTCTTGATGCCCCTTGAAGGATGCTGCTTATCACCTTAGCCGAAACAGCAGAGAATGATTTCACACTCAGTTGGAGAGCAGTCAAGCTATTAATCCCTTTCGAGCTGCTAACATTCAACAGACTGATCCTGATGGCACAGCCAATGGGTAATTCTGTGACCTGCCATCCACACACATCTGGAGGGTAACTGGTCGGGGAAGATTGGCATACACGAATTCAACCAACCCCAAAGGCTATTTCTGTATAGTCTTTCCCACTTCTCATACAAAACAATCCTGAAATAGGATTGAAGATGCCAGACAATTTTTATTATTGTGTTTTCAGAGGATGTTAATAGGACTATCTGCCTATTTACAACCTTCATTATTACTCCTTGAGAAATTTGGATGGAGAGAACATTTTACTGAACTTTTAAATATATACATAAAGAACACCAATTCCCATTTCTCATCTCCTTCTATCCCTTACTCTTTCCCTTCCCTTCTTCCCCCATTCAAAAGCCTAATACAAACACACAGACACATAGTCAGACACGCACATCAGTCAGAATAAAGTATAAAATAAAATAAATGAAGAACAAAACGTATGTGTGTGTATGTATCTATATATATCTATATCTCTCTCTATATAAAAAAACCTATTCCTGAGTTATACTTAAAATTCACATAATGGACTTCAATGCGTGATGGAGTCCAAGGGTCATTTTGTATTCATCTCAGTGAGCTGTATCAGAAAGAGAAGCAAATGGAAATGCTTAATATGTTATACAAAAGGGAGGCCTTGCTTTTCAGGAATCAAATTAAAATAGCCCAATGATATGGTAGGTGTTTATTCCTAACAGGGTTCTCTAGGGAGGGATCTTTTGTTGTGGAGAAAACATTAGTGCCTCATCCTATCAGACTTGACCACTAATTCATATGATACTTTGCAGCTGCTGTAAGTTGTGTGTGTTTGTGTGTGTTTTTTTAAACCTAACTACAAAGATTTTGTTATCTCCCTATAGCTATTTTTTTGACCTGGTTGGAGAAGCAAGAGTGAGTTTGATTCAAAGGTACCAGCTATAAATGATATAAAAAGCTGTATTTATATCAAACTCAAAGGAGCTGTGTGCAATTAACACATACACGCACACAAGGATAATGAGATTAAACATCTCTTATTCTGTTTTTCACTACCGTGCAGCACATGTACAATATATTCTGGTTTCAATGGCTTTTTTTTTTAAGTACAGGTAATCCTCAATTTATGACCATTCATTCAGTGACCAAAGTTACGATGGTGCTGAAAAAGGATACTTACGTCTGGTCCCCGAAGTTGCAGTCATCCCAGCCCCCCTTTAGTCACATGATTTCAATCTGGATGCTTGGCAACCTGTTTGCACTTATGACCAGTTGCCAAGTGCCCCGCAATCACATGATCACCATTTGCAACCTTCCCTGCCAGCTTCCCTGGAAAGTCTTTATTAACACCATCCAGCACTGAATTCTTTCAATTCCTCACTCCAGGGTCACAGTGTCCTGGTTCTGAGTCTTTAGGGACCTGGTCCTACAACTTCAAAATCGGCTTCCTTCATCTCTGTTGAAATTGGCTTTAAAAGAGGTTTTCTTAATTGGTTGGTAGGTTAATGCAGGGTTCCACTTTCCTCTTAGTAAGCTGACAATTCCAGGTTAACACTGTTTTAAAATATTATGGATGCATATACATGCACTCAGTTTAAAATGTATTGTTATATTGGTTGCTTTAGTGTTAATATTTATTTACTGGGTTCTGAGCTAGTTTTATTGGATTGAGTTGTAATTATTGTGTTTTTGTTTTATTTTGTACCATGCCTTGGTAAAAGTGCATAAATAATAACAAAAATAATTAGAGAATTTCCAGGATTCTTTGGAGTGAAATCAGAGCTGATAAACTGGTACAGACATAATATAGATATACTGTATAGGCTGCATGCAGTACCAGTTTATCAACTCTGATTTCACTCCAAAGAATTCTGGAAATTCTCTAATATTCTAGGCTTCTCAAATCCTGCCAGAATTGCAGTTACCTGAGAAGCGATTGAGTCATGTATTTTATTGGCGAGAAAGAAGCAGAATAGAGCAATGAAGGGCAGCAAATATGGAAATGTAGATTTGTGTAGGTCATGGGTGACAGGTCATAGGACTTTGATCAGCATGAAGTTAAAGTTTATGTACATAGACTGCAGTGCCTTGAAACAATGGTATCTTAAAAAAAAAAAAAAAGAGTAGCAAAATATCCCAGAATACTTTGGGTATTTTATTTATTAATGTGTCACTTAATTGTAAGCAAACTAAATTAACTCTTCAAGGCATCTCAAATGGCTTTTCTTATTTCCCCTTGCTTACACCTTGTAATTGTGTCTTCCTTCCTTCCTTCCTTCTATCCCCAAATGTCTAATGATATTGCGTGTTATTCTTGTTTAATTGAAAAGAGAAGAATCTCTGCTCAGTGAGTAACTCTTCTGTGTGTGTCAGCCCTATGGGGTAGACCAGATCAGGAAACAGACTCCACAGGAGAACTAAAACTAAGCTTGCAAACCTATTTGTGCTTTACCTCCCCTCCCCCTTATATCCCAGTGAATCAGGGAGAAGCATGCCTGAGTCTCTTCTGAATAGAGATAGTCCTCACTTACCGACCACAATTGGGACTGGCAACTCCGTGAAACATCACGTGACTGCGCCCAACTTACGATGTCAATTTCAGCTGCTGTCTTGAAGCAAATCACCCACAGTCATTAAGGATGGCATCATGTGACTACGACTTCCGATTTCCTGCTGGCTTCCCCATTGACTTTGCTTGTCAGAAGCCAGCTGTGAAGATTGCAAATGGTGATCATGTGACCGTGGGACACTGCAATGGCTGCAAGTTCAAGGACTGGTTGTAAATCTCCTTTTTCAGTACCATCGTAACTTCAAACAGTCACTGAATGAACAGTCGTAAGTGAGGATTACCTGTACTAGTAGTAAAGAGGAAAGTTTTAGCCCTCTTTGCTTATGTAACAGTACTTGCCTATTTTCCTCAATTTATATCCTTGATTCTCTACATTATGCTTATTTGTTGGGGAACATGATATACCTTATCATGATATACCTTAAGATACCTCCAACTATTTCAAACTCATTCCCCTCTTCTTTGTCACATATGGAGAACCTTGACTTTCCACCCACTTCTTGGCAGTTCAGAGAGAGAGAGAGAGAGAGAGAGAGAGAGAGAAAGACAGAGATTTACACTATTTTGCATAGAAAAAGCAAGAACAAAAAGAATAAAACACAGTCCTCTTCCCTCCAATTAACCATGGAAAGAGTGATTTCCATTAACCATGGGAAAACTAATCCATTAATCAGGGAAAGAGTAACCATGTATGTATATGGTGGTATACGTATTATCTCTTTATCTTACAGGAAATGGCAGGAGGCTCTTGGTCTGAGATTATGATGAAGACCTTTCCGTTTACTACCCTGTCCATTCTCTTAGTTCCTGGAGGCAAGAGAACCCATCTCATCGAAAAATATCAAGCAGAGGTGCAAAACAGGGTTTGAGGCCATAGATAAAATAGTTGAGATGTGCCAAATTTTTCTTATTTATTTACTTATTATATGTCACATTTATATAGCCACCCATCTCACACAAAAGTGACTCTGGGCAGCATGTTTCCCCCCACAAACCAGAGTTCTACTAACCTTAACTTGGTGCATAAAGGATAGGCCTCATTGTGCACATAGGATGAACTTACTTTATAGCCTTTTTAAAGAAAAAATCCTGGAAATAACCAGGGTCTACCATACTGGAAACAGGATGCTATGCCATCAACTAAGAGAGAATGAGGAAGAAATTAATTCATTAAGATATTTATAAATAAAGTATGAATATAAAATATATTCCAGGACAGTTTACCATTAAACTGTAAATCCATTAATATTACATACCATGAATCAAAATCTAACATACTAAATAAATTGCAACATTTTTAAATTGATTGATTTGATATGCCATCAAGTCAGTGCCAGCTCTTAGCAACCACATAGATAGATATTCTCCATAACAATCTGTCCCTAACCTGGTCCTTCAGGTCTTCCAATGATGCACTCATCTCCACTGTAACTGAGTCCATCCGCCTTGCTGTTGGTCGTCCTCTTCCCTTTCCTTCCACTTTTCTCAACATTAGAGGCTTCTTCAGAGTGTCTTTATATAATGTGTCTGAAATATGATAATTGAGCCTGGTCATTTGTGCCTTGAGTGAGAACTCTGGGCTGATTTGTTTGATGATCCATTTGTTTGTTTTCTTGGTTGTTCATGGTATTCTTAAGGATTTTCTCCAACAGCAAATTTCAAAAGTGTCAATACGCTTTCTGTCCTACTTCTTCAAACTCCAACTTTCACTTCCATAGAGTGTCACAGGGAATACCACTGTTTGCACTATTAGATCTTTGTAGACACATCATGGCATCTGCATATTTTTTCCAAGGCCTTCATGGCTACTCTACCAAGTGCTAGACTGCAGTGTGCTTCTTGACTACTTGTTCCTTTACTGTTGATGGCTGATTCTAAAAGGCAGAAGCTATCTACCGCTTTGATATCTTCACTGTCAGTTCTAAGGTTGGTTATTCTACCTGTTGTCAGTTTGGTCTTTATATTTAATTTTAGTGTCTTTTTTTCACTGTGCCCCTTGACTTTTGTTACTAGAAGTTGCAGATCCTTTGCATTTTCAGCTTTCAGAGTAGTGTTATTAGCATAGCACAGGTTATTGATGTTTGTTCCTCCAGCTTTAAAACCATGCTCATCTTTCTCCAATGCAGCTTCCTCTAATATATATTCAACATATCGGTTGAATAACTAAGAGGAAAGTATACAACCTTCTCTCACTCCTTTGCCAACCTGGAACTAGTCTCTTTCTCTATTTTCTGTCCATGCTGTGGCTTCCTGACATGTATATAGTTCCACATAAGGATATGAGATGTTCCAGGAAAACACTTAAATACAAAGTGTTGAAATACCAAGAGAATAAAAATGTCTTAAACTGAGACCTAAAAGAAAATACAGTTTCTGCCAGATGAGCTTCATCGGGTTGTCTATAACTAGGACTACCCATTCTATCTTAGGATGGTAACACTCAGAAAAGGGGCAGTGTGAAAGAAATTGGTGTTTGGATAGGCAAAGATAGGAAAAGGAGGTTCTTAAGGTATTGTCCCAGGTGTCAGGTTCGGTCAGCACGGGGCTTCGGGGAAGCTCATAGCCAGCGAACTCCACCGGCGGCAGCTAGCGAGGAAAAGAGGAACTGAAAGCGCCGCTAATTAACGGGCCACCTGCGCCCAGCCAAACAGGAAAACCGCAGCGGAAGCTTTTAACTATAAACTGATAACGGCGCGAGCCAACAATGAACGGGGCCGCAGGCAGCGAAACAAGATCGCGCGCAGCACAGAACCCGCGGGCTTGCACGTAACGGGGAGGGACCAACCCAAGCCGGGGGGGACTGCCCATCAAGGACAATGGACCCTGACCGAACCTGCCATCATGGACAATCAAGGGGGATTATTGGGGGGGCCAATAATCCGCAGCAGCAACGTGATCGCGGGGCGGGAAAAAAGTGCGGGAAGGGGGGAATATAACAAGTGATGCAATTGTACCAAGCCAGTCCTGGCTTTGCTTGTGACTACTACGTTACGCATGAGTAAACCTTCTTTGTGAACCACACGTGTCACGAGAGTTTCTCTGTCGAACGGGGCAAATCTCACATAAAGCCAGGACTCACCGTCAGCGCTACCCGGTACACACCGAGGAGCGCTCACCTTTCTTTCCCTGCAGCCAAGACCGGAGAGGAATTGATTAACGGCACCAGGAGATGGCAAGCGATGGGGAAACCGCGTGCCAGCTGGGCTACCAGGAGCCCAGATCCGAAGGCGTGATGGCGGGACCAGTCCGGGGCGAATGGCGCACGGACACAGCCAAGAGGGCGCCAGAGGACGGGTGGTCGTTCGGCGGGGGCAGGAGCCCCAACGGGTCGCCAGCATGGGGGTCGCGACGAGTAGTGACTCGGAACCCAAGGCCCGAGAGCGTGAGGAACGATTCACCCGACTGGAGGCCAAGATCGAGCAGCGGATGGATGCTGTCCAAGTGATGTTGCAGGCCATCTTCCGGCGGGGCAAGGCCCCAGGGGCAGAGTCGCAGGCGAAGAAGGAATCGGGCGATACCGGCAGCAGTGAGGATACGACCTCAAGAAACTGCACGGAGCCTAGACCAGAGGTTGCGCAGATGACTCCAGTCCCTAGCGTGAGGAAGAGGGGACCCACAACCACGGCCAGTTCGCGGGGCGCCAAGCGGGCGCTCAGCAGCGGGACGGAGCCAGAGGGCTTGACGGGACGTGCGGTTCCCGGGAGCAGCGGCGCAGGGTCCAGGAGCCAGGAGCCGGAGGAGAGGCTGGACGGGCTGGAGGGCGACCTCCAGCAGCAGACGACAGCTGTACCGGGCATGCGGGAGGCATGGAGTGGCGGACCCAGGGCCCCGGCTGGGGCAGCCGCAGAGGGCGGCGTGGAGACCAGGCTAGCAGAAGTGGTCAGCCTGACGGGGAGCGCGAAGGGAGGTCGGCGGCCAGCAGAAGCGCCCCGATTCAGGAGCTCAAGGAGCGAGCTCTTGGGGCGCCCCAAGCCACTAACCTATCTCCCTGTGCAGGACAGGCTCCACTCAGAGATCCAGGGGGGAGCACCCACTAGGGACGACCTGGAGGCTCTAGTGAAGTGGAGCTGGCTGGTGGAGACGGCGGGGGATGCCGGAGACCCGGGGAAGCGAGAGGCGCGAGCCCCGATACCAGCCACAGTGGACCAAAGTGAGGCGGCACCGGAGGCGAGGCGCAGGAGCCGACGGCAGAGGATCGAGGTTGGAAACGCCCGGCAGACTGCAGGGACCTGCTACCGGTGTGGAGGCAAGGGGCATCGGATGGTGCAGTGCCCCTCGAGGCAGGGAGTCTTGGCGAGCTGCACAAAGGACGGGGGCCGGCGATTCCCGGCTATAAGGGACCCCGACCGATCCTGGGAGGAGACAGCAGCTAGTGGAGCGGTGTGCAGCGGAGCCGGCTGGCTCACGAGGAAGCCCGGCTCTGCGAGGAGGGGAGAGCGAGCCAGCGGGAGGCGATGGCCGGCGACGCTGAGGCGCACCCCAGAGCAGCCAACGGAGTGGCAGCATGAGGAAGGGCGGGACAGAAGAAGCTACTCGCCCATGAGGATCAGGGTCCACCTCAAGGGGGTGAGATCAGAAGCAGAGGCGAAAGTCGATGCCTTGCTGGATTCGGGATGCACCCACTGCCTGATCCACCCGGTACTGGCATCCGCGCTGGGGCTCAGCGTGAGGAGATTCAGGAAGCCCCTCGCACTCAGCCAGTTGGATGGATCGACGGCAGGGGGGGAACCGGCACAGTATCGCACTGAGCCGGTCGGTTTGACAGTGGGGACAAGCCGGGAGGAGCTAGGCTTAGTAGTTGCCCCGGGGGCCGGCCATGCACTAGTGCTGGGGCTGGCATGGCTTACGCGCCAGAACCCGCACATCGATTGGGTGGCCAAGACGGTGCGGTTCGGCGGCACCACCGAGCAGACGGGGTCGAGCTGCGGAGGTGGCACGAGAACAGGGGGCCCCACAGAACCCGGCGAGGTGGCGGCTGGGCGACGGCGAGCCGAGGGCCAGCGAGCTGCGGCAGCGGCGGCAATAGAGCCCGGGAAACCAACTGCACACGCGGCGAGGGCGGCGCCGAGGGAGACCGGCAGAGGAGCCGAGGCGGCAAGCGCACGAGAGAGCGTGGCAGCAGAGACGGTGCGATTCGACGGCACCACCGGGGAAGCCAGGTTGAGCCGCGGAGGCGGCGCGGGAGCTGAGGACCCCACGGAGCTAGGCGAGGTGGCGACTGCGCGACAGAGAGCCGAGGGCCGGCAAGCCGCAGCAGCGACAGCAGCGGGGCCCGGGCGACCAACCGCCCGTCAGGCGAATACGAGGACGGCGCCGAGGGCGACCAACAAACGAGAGGGGTCAGAGACCGCCGAGGTGGCGGTGGCATCGACGACGAAGGGCCCCGCAGCAACGCAGGGGTCGGCTACAGCAGAGACGGTGGCAGCGGGACCCGAGGGCCCCGTGGCAAAGCAGGCGGCGATCACACTGGCATCAAGAGCGGGGGCAGGAGCGGCGCCGGGAGCCGACTGGTCCGCGCCAAGCGTGAGTGAAGCAACCGGCGATAGACCGGGACCTGGCCGCGGCCAGGGGAACCTGGAAGGTTGTAGGACACTGAGGGAGCCGCCGCTCGAATCCAGGGACCCAACAAGGACGACCCAGCTGGAGGCGAAAGGCGGAGCCCAACCCCCAAGGGAGAAGCAGGGGAAGGGAGCCGAGCCGGAGCTGAGGCGGCGCTGTGCAGAGGCGAGCGAGGGAGACCCCTGGTTAGTAAACAACAAGGACTCCCTGAAGAAACAAGGGACCTGCTGGGAGCACAAGGGGAGGCTCTACGTTCCAGAAGCTTGCCGGGTGGATGTGCTCCGGAGAGGGCACGCCGAGGACACTACGGGACACTGTGGGTTTGTTAGGACTTTCCACCTCCTGCGTGAACAGTTCTGGTGGCCGTCTCTCCGGAGGGATACGAGGGAGTACGTGGCCAGCTGCTCGACGTGCGCAGCGGCGAAGGAAGGGAAGGAGGGGAAGGAGAACCTCGGGGACCCATCCTATAAGTGACTTAGCCAAGGAAAGGCACACCGTTATGGCAGATGGGGGGGGCAACACCCTAGTAGCCCAATTAAGAGGGGGACTTGTCTTCAGGGGGGCGGTATGTCAGGTTCGGTCAGCACGGGGCTTCGGGGAAGCTCGTAGCCAGCGAACTCCACCGGCGGCAGCTAGCGAGGAAAAGAGGAACTGAAAGCGCCGCTAATTAACGGGCCACCTGCGCCCAGCCAAACAGGAAAACCGCAGCGGAAGCTTTTAACTATAAACTGATAACGGCGCGAGCCAACAATGAACGGGGCCGCAGGCAGCGAAACAAGATCGCGCGCAGCACAGAACCCGCGGGCTTGCACGTAACGGGGAGGGACCAACCCAAGCCGGGGGGGACTGCCCATCAAGGACAATGGACCCTGACCGAACCTGCCATCATGGACAATCAAGGGGGATTATTGGGGGGGCCAATAATCCGCAGCAGCAACGTGATCGCGGGGCGGGAAAAAAGTGCGGGAAGGGGGGAATATAACAAGTGATGCAATTGTACCAAGCCAGTCCTGGCTTTGCTTGTGACTACTACGTTACGCATGAGTAAACCTTCTTTGTGAACCACACGTGTCACGAGAGTTTCTCTGTCGAACGGGGCAAATCTCACATAAAGCCAGGACTCACCGTCAGCGCTACCCGGTACACACCGAGGAGCGCTCACCTTTCTTTCCCTGCAGCCAAGACCGGAGAGGAATTGATTAACGGCACCAGGAGATGGCAAGCGATGGGGAAACCGCGTGCCAGCTGGGCTACCAGGAGCCCAGATCCGAAGGCGTGATGGCGGGACCAGTCCGGGGCGAATGGCGCACGGACACAGCCAAGAGGGCGCCAGAGGACGGGTGGTCGTTCGGCGGGGGCAGGAGCCCCAACGGGTCGCCAGCATGGGGGGTCGCGACGAGTAGTGACTCGGAACCCAAGGCCCGAGAGCGTGAGGAACGATTCACCCGACTGGAGGCCAAGATCGAGCAGCGGATGGATGCTGTCCAAGTGATGTTGCAGGCCATCTTCCGGCGGGGCAAGGCCCCAGGGGCAGAGTCGCAGGCGAAGAAGGAATCGGGCGATACCGGCAGCAGTGAGGATACGACCTCAAGAAACTGCACGGAGCCTAGACCAGAGGTTGCGCAGATGACTCCAGTCCCTAGCGTGAGGAAGAGGGGACCCACAACCACGGCCAGTTCGCGGGGCGCCAAGCGGGCGCTCAGCAGCGGGACGGAGCCAGAGGGCTTGACGGGACGTGCGGTTCCCGGGAGCAGCGGCGCAGGGTCCAGGAGCCAGGAGCCGGAGGAGAGGCTGGACGGGCTGGAGGGCGACCTCCAGCAGCAGACGACAGCTGTACCGGGCATGCGGGAGGCATGGAGTGGCGGACCCAGGGCCCCGGCTGGGGCAGCCGCAGAGGGCGGCGTGGAGACCAGGCTAGCAGAAGTGGTCAGCCTGACGGGGAGCGCGAAGGGAGGTCGGCGGCCAGCAGAAGCGCCCCGATTCAGGAGCTCAAGGAGCGAGCTCTTGGGGCGCCCCAAGCCACTAACCTATCTCCCTGTGCAGGACAGGCTCCACTCAGAGATCCAGGGGGGAGCACCCACTAGGGACGACCTGGAGGCTCTAGTGAAGTGGAGCTGGCTGGTGGAGACGGCGGGGGATGCCGGAGACCCGGGGAAGCGAGAGGCGCGAGCCCCGATACCAGCCACAGTGGACCAAAGTGAGGCGGCACCGGAGGCGAGGCGCAGGAGCCGACGGCAGAGGATCGAGGTTGGAAACGCCCGGCAGACTGCAGGGACCTGCTACCGGTGTGGAGGCAAGGGGCATCGGATGGTGCAGTGCCCCTCGAGGCAGGGAGTCTTGGCGAGCTGCACAAAGGACGGGGGCCGGCGATTCCCGGCTATAAGGGACCCCGACCGATCCTGGGAGGAGACAGCAGCTAGTGGAGCGGTGTGCAGCGGAGCCGGCTGGCTCACGAGGAAGCCCGGCTCTGCGAGGAGGGAGAGCGAGCCAGCGGGAGGCGATGGCCGGCGACGCTGAGGCGCACCCCAGAGCAGCCAACGGAGTGGCAGCATGAGGAAGGGCGGGACAGAAGAAGCTACTCGCCCATGAGGATCAGGGTCCACCTCAAGGGGTGAGATCAGAAGCAGAGGCGAAAGTCGATGCCTTGCTGGATTCGGGATGCACCCACTGCCTGATCCACCCGGTACTGGCATCCGCGCTGGGGCTCAGCGTGAGGAGATTCAGGAAGCCCCTCGCACTCAGCCAGTTGGATGGATCGACGGCAGGGGGGGAACCGGCACAGTATCGCACTGAGCCGGTCGGTTTGACAGTGGGGACAAGCCGGGAGGAGCTAGGCTTAGTAGTTGCCCCGGGGGCCGGCCATGCACTAGTGCTGGGGCTGGCATGGCTTACGCGCCAGAACCCGCACATCGATTGGGTGGCCAAGACGGTGCGGTTCGGCGGCACCACCGAGCAGACGGGGTCGAGCTGCGGAGGTGGCACGAGAACAGGGGGCCCCACAGAACCCGGCGAGGTGGCGGCTGGGCGACGGCGAGCCGAGGGCCAGCGAGCTGCGGCAGCGGCGGCAATAGAGCCCGGGAAACCAACTGCACACGCGGCGAGGGCGGCGCCGAGGGAGACCGGCAGAGGAGCCGAGGCGGCAAGCGCACGAGAGAGCGTGGCAGCAGAGACGGTGCGATTCGACGGCACCACCGGGGAAGCCAGGTTGAGCCGCGGAGGCGGCGCGGGAGCTGAGGACCCCACGGAGCTAGGCGAGGTGGCGACTGCGCGACAGAGAGCCGAGGGCCGGCAAGCCGCAGCAGCGACAGCAGCGGGGCCCGGGCGACCAACCGCCCGTCAGGCGAATACGAGGACGGCGCCGAGGGCGACCAACAAACGAGAGGGGTCAGAGACCGCCGAGGTGGCGGTGGCATCGACGACGAAGGGCCCCGCAGCAACGCAGGGGTCGGCTACAGCAGAGACGGTGGCAGCGGGACCCGAGGGCCCCGTGGCAAAGCAGGCGGCGATCACACTGGCATCAAGAGCGGGGGCAGGAGCGGCGCCGGGAGCCGACTGGTCCGCGCCAAGCGTGAGTGAAGCAACCGGCGATAGACCGGGACCTGGCCGCGGCCAGGGGAACCTGGAAGGTTGTAGGACACTGAGGGAGCCGCCGCTCGAATCCAGGGACCCAACAAGGACGACCCAGCTGGAGGCGAAAGGCGGAGCCCAACCCCAAGGGAGAAGCAGGGGAAGGGAGCCGAGCCGGAGCTGAGGCGGCGCTGTGCAGAGGCGAGCGAGGGAGACCCCTGGTTAGTAAACAACAAGGACTCCCTGAAGAAACAAGGGACCTGCTGGGAGCACAAGGGGAGGCTCTACGTTCCAGAAGCTTGCCGGGTGGATGTGCTCCGGAGAGGGCACGCCGAGGACACTACGGGACACTGTGGGTTTGTTAGGACTTTCCACCTCCTGCGTGAACAGTTCTGGTGGCCGTCTCTCCGGAGGGATACGAGGGAGTACGTGGCCAGCTGCTCGACGTGCGCAGCGGCGAAGGAAGGGAAGGAGGGGAAGGAGAACCTCGGGGACCCATCCTATAAGTGACTTAGCCAAGGAAAGGCACACCGTTATGGCAGATGGGGGGGGCAACACCCTAGTAGCCCAATTAAGAGGGGGACTTGTCTTCAGGGGGGCGGTATGTCAGGTTCGGTCAGCACGGGGCTTCGGGGAAGCTCGTAGCCAGCGAACTCCACCGGCGGCAGCTAGCGAGGAAAAGAGGAACTGAAAGCGCCGCTAATTAACGGGCCACCTGCGCCCAGCCAAACAGGAAAACCGCAGCGGAAGCTTTTAACTATAAACTGATAACGGCGCGAGCCAACAATGAACGGGGCCGCAGGCAGCGAAACAAGATCGCGCGCAGCACAGAACCCGCGGGCTTGCACGTAACGGGGAGGGACCAACCCAAGCCGGGGGGGACTGCCCATCAAGGACAATGGACCCTGACCGAACCTGCCATCATGGACAATCAAGGGGGATTATTGGGGGGGCCAATAATCCGCAGCAGCAACGTGATCGCGGGGCGGGAAAAAAGTGCGGGAAGGGGGGAATATAACAAGTGATGCAATTGTACCAAGCCAGTCCTGGCTTTGCTTGTGACTACTACGTTACGCATGAGTAAACCTTCTTTGTGAACCACACGTGTCACGAGAGTTTCTCTGTCGAACGGGGCAAATCTCACACCAGGCTTTATAGGTCAAAGAAGCAGCTCATAAATAACTTGGAAGCTACCCACTGAGCAGGGTAAATTTCTTAGCAGTTTTAAGATACATTGTGGGCCAGAAAACCCAGTCAAAATGCTATCTTATATATTTATGAACCAATCTCAAAGAATAGCTGCTGCATTAGTTGACAATGAGATGTTACCAGAGTTGTTCAAAGTTGTTGTTGTTTTTTCTGAATCAGACAATGTATGGTACACACCTGTTAATGTGCTACCACAAGCCTTAACCAAGTAATTCTATATTATGTAAGGCTGGCCATCATGGAGAGCATCAAGGGGAAAAAAATCAGGACAGAATCCCAGATGCAAGCAGTTTGGGATTAAAACAGCAATTAAGTCCCAATGAATGGATAAGTTACATACAAAACCTTTGTACCTCATTGTCACACATATATAGTAAAAATCAACCTTATTTTCCTTTAAACTGCCCAAGAATGAATGTTTTCTAGTCATGTTTATATTTTTATAAAATAATAAAAATATAGTAAAATGCAGAGTAAAACCACAATGAGGATACAATGAAGATTGCACTTTTTTACAGTAAAACACAGTAGAGAGACAATAATATCCAGCAATAAAACCAAACTGTCTGCCCAGGGAATAGAATGATAATGTGCCATTCTACCCAGGGTATTGCATAATATTCTGGTGTTGCTGTCTCCAGGAAAGTAGTGGGCAGAGAACAGTCACCTAAGCCAGAAGAGTCAGGATGTGGATACAATGAATTCTCTTAGGCTCCATCTGATCTTCTTGAGTACCATGCAAAAATAAAAACGTTGTGCTGTTTCTGCAGTAGGTCCACTATTGTATTTGGGGTATAGCAAATACCCAGCCTTACTCTCTTTGGAGTCACATTCACATCCCAACTGGAACACAATGTTGAAGTTTCCAAAGGCATTTCTTTTTAAATCATTCTCCTGCAATCAATTTATTCTACATCGTCTCATAGCTATGATCAGCTAGTGTGTACAGATGAGATTGTGATGCAAAATGTTAACAGCTTCATATTAATTAAAACAGTCTTTGTATAAATAGATCCTTTGGTTGAAAATACAGAGGTAGCAAATATATCCTATATACAATCACCACATTTTATTGGTTGTAAAGGATGAATATTAATATCCTTTGCAAAAAAAATATATTTCCCTTTTAATTTTGCTTTTTCCCCTTTTGCTGTACATTCCTGCAAGACTGAAACATGACTCTGCTTTTGAAATCCAGCACCATTTGGTTTTTTCTCTAGTAGAACACTTTTAGTCCTCTATGGCATCATATACTGTAAGGAGAACTCTTGAGTTCAGCATCTTTTAAAGTTAGCAGCTTGGTTTTTAAGGCTGACAGTTGACATGACTAATTCCCATCAGCTCTTGAGTAATTGGATCAGGGCTTGTTAAAGATGCAGTGAGGTCATGGGGAGGTAGAAGTGCCTATTTCCTATAGCCAGCCCAACTAAAAGGCAGGCTGTCTGGCTGACTGCAGATCACAAAAGTGCAGTTTTGCAAAGCCCGGATGAGTTTTACTAAAGACCTGGGCAGGTGTCACTAGACCTATTGTGCTTCAAAGTTATCAAAGAGTAAACTTTTCCAGTCAATAGCCTCAGGTTACAGTAATTTTTCTGAAGTCCTACCTTTGTCTTCTTGCAAAATACTGCAGAACATACTGAGACTTACTGAATTACAATAAGGTAAAAAGAAGGAGGAGGCTCAACCCTTCCCAAGTGATATCATCAGAAAACCTGTCTGTGATTTCAAAATACTCAAGACCAGAATTAATGATAGAAGAGACATCCTCGGTTTTCTATATTGTTTCTCTTCAGTAACCTCTCATCCTCCAGATACTGTTGGATTTTACATAACAATGCATGCTAACAAATATGAGATCTTATGAAAATCCCATATTCATTTACCCAAGGAAAACTATAGACTGGAAATCTAGAAGGAAAGATTTTTATCTGTCTGGCTAAGTTTCTCTGTGCATCTTTTTTTCCCAAATACAAATAGCAGGTGGATGAAAAGAGGGATCCTTAGAAGAATTGCAGTGGAAGGCAAAGGTTTAACACTTCTATTCTCTGCTGGGGTCTTAGTTTGCTGCTCCAGCTCTCCTATTTATTTTATTTTTAAAAAGCATCCATGGAATCACGTGGATGGCCAGGGCTTCATTCTTAAGTTCAATAGGACTTACTCCCAGGTTGTAGCTTTAGGCCAGTTCTTCATGACTCTTTTCCATTAATGCGGTATTTTCCAACCTGAGGCTGTATTGGATGTGATTCTCCCCTGCACTGGGATAACATTATGGCACAGTCAGGCACACAAGGCTGAGCTTTGATCCAAAACTGTTCCTTAATATGGCATAAGCTTGTTCCATCAGATTGGGAATGAAGGCATGATTATAATGTTTATTTTTAAATTACCAGCTTCCAACATTCTGGTTTCAATGCCACAGTGCCAAGAGCTGGCAGATTGCTTGCACTCCAGCCACAAACGTATGTAATCAGCTGGATCAGACACACACAGAATTGGGTAGCTCTTCTGAACAACATGTGCCATCAATCAGTGCTTGCTTCAAAGAAACCTTTGCTGTGACCTCAATAGAGCACCTGTTCTCTTTCTGACGTGATGAAAAACGGTTGTTATATCAACAGCCATATACTTCTGCGTACTATTTCCATCCCTGATAAATTCTTACCACATAAAACAGCTTGGCCTGTCAAACACTAATTAGAGAAATGGATGGAAAGTTCCCAGCCCAACTGCTAATACAAGCTTTTGTTGTGTTCTGTCAACCTAATAAATGTTAGCACTTTCATCTTCCTTTGAAATGATATTTAACAATGCATCTTCCTTCCTTATAGCCCCAAGAAGAAATATAAATACAGCTATGCACACACTCATGTGTGCACAGACATATGCATTTACAAGCAAGGTTTTAGGACAGATGTTTTTCTGGCTGCAGCTGGAAATGTTCCCCCTTGAAAATTACACTTGGAGCCCTTTGTGTAGACCTCCCCTGTATGCAGATTGATCCTTCTGGTGGCCCCTGCAGCCCTCTCATCTCTCAGGGTTTCAAGTATGCAAAGGGAGAAATTATATACATTTAATTATGTATATAATTAATAAATTATTAATTTGGTTCTCTTTTTGTCCTGTCTGCTGGTTTAGGTACTGCTTCTACCATTTGCCTTGTTGGCCATTAAAACACAACCCCTGTATTTGCTGGTTTCCCTCGTAAATCAAGCTTATTAAACTTACGTTTTCTATGTCTTAAGGGAGCCCCTTGATATTATGTAAGTCTTTGAATAAGTGATGCTGGGTCCCCTTTACGTTTAAGGCAATATTTACAGCTTCATATGCAAAAGATGCTAGATGAAGTTTCCAGCGTTTTGGGGAACACCTGGAGAATAATCCTACCTTAAACCTTAGAATGATATTGTAGGCTATTGTTGATACACCTTCTCCAAACTGGTGCTACCCAGATTTCAACTTCCATAATTTCTGATCAGCAGTACAAATTATAAAATAATCACTATAATTTTATAGAAACATATATTAATATGTATGTTCTTGGTTTACATATGAAAATCCTGGCTCATTTTCTGTAATGATGTCAGCCATGCCTCTTGAAGGCTGGAATTTTGGTTTAAAAAGTGTGAGCCCCAGATAGGCTTTTCACTCCTACCTTAAGAAATTGGTCCATATGACAATATCAAGTGTTTTTTTCTATACCACAACCATACGATGCCAGAAATGTCTATAATATAACAATTCTACAAGGCAAAATACACCGGATACAACAGACTACCCAAACACAGAATCCACTAGATAGGCCGAAAGATGAATGGCTGGGAACAAGAACAGGCAGAAAAAAGGCAGAGAACTAGGGAACAAGGGCAACTAGACTTACAAATGGAGAGCAAGTATATCAGAGTTTTTACTCCAAGTAGTCTTGATATTAAAGGGGATTTTGCAAATGTTTTTAAGCATTGTATGCAACCAGACCAAACCTGTAGTCAACACAAAAACATGGATGCAGACACATGCGATGGACTGTCTGTTGCATTTTTATGAAAATCTAGAACATTGATGCAAAACCATATGGAAGTTGGGGAGAACATTGCCACAAAAATAGTCTCCCTCTGTCTTTGCCTCTCCCCTAATACATACATTCATTTTGCAAGGATAGAATAACTGAACAAAGCTTGTCTTCAAATCAAGAACATTTTTTTTCATTATTTTCAGGTAACAGACATCCAATCGCGAATAAGTCTGTTTTCTGTCTTACGAATGCCAAAGGTTCCTTGATGAAAATAGCAGTTTGAGGGATACTGCCAGAAGATATTAGAGCTTTAGATCTTTGTCCATAAGTCTTCCTTATGCAGTAGAAAGTTATTATATAAGAAAAATTGGCAAAAAGTTGGCAAGTGTTTTTTTTTCAAAAGCTGTTGAGTGCAGGTATGCATGTTTTCACAGAGTAAAACTTATAAGCTAAACCAGATGGTTTTTGCTTGTACCATCTGATCCCATAAACCCAAAAGAGCTTCAGTCTGAGAGAAACAGAAGATGGGATGGACTTTTTGCAAGCACCATGGAAGGACCACACAGAAAGAACTGGTTATGGATAAATGTTGGTCAGCATGCACAACTGGTAAGGTTGAAAAATAATTTGGTGTGCACGAAAAACACAGAAACAAGAATTTTATATTGTCTCTATTAGTTTTGGCCTGTCCCGCCAAGGTGGGCATGTTCCAGGTCCCCTCAAGTGAAGCAATGTCACTTGGGGGGACCCAGGAAGCAGGCTTTCTCTGTTGGCACACCTGTCCTATGGAATAGCTACCCCCCTGAGATTCTGATGGCTCAACCCTATTGGCCTTTCAAAACTGGCTCTTCTTCCAGGCATAGGGACTGGGATGTTAATGGAGCCTGGTACAGGTGTTTCATCTTTTAATTTTAGTGCAATTTTTAAGGGTACCTCAAATATTCTTTTAATTGGTGGTTTTGGACTGTTTATACTGTGTTTATTAGTTTGTTGTTGTTGTTGTTGTTGTTGTTAGCCACCCAGAGGTTTTTGCTTAAGATGGCCAAAATATAAACTTGCTGAAGAAATAAATAAAGCACAGCTGGGGTCCCAAAGATTTTGCTGCTGGAGGCTAAAGTCAAGATATTACCCATTTCCTTACATGCCACATATAGGAGTTGAAGAGCTTAATCAACTGATTACCAATGAGAATGAGACAAAGTCCTCCATCAAATGTGACAGCAGCAGGTTTCTTTAGGGGTTCTGGACAGCATGGCCTATATGATATATGTAGGAATGGCTGCAGAATAATTCAGCTGGAAGGCTGTCAGTGTTACTCACCTACCCCCCTTGGGATCTGCCAGCTGAAGCAGTTGCCTCATTCTGCCCCTGCTGGAATGTCTGAGCATCTCTTTGTTCCATATCTACCAAGCTTCCCCAACATGGTGGCCTCCAACTATGTTGGACCACAGTTTCCTCCTTTCCTGGTTGTCATGGTTATAGGTAATCTGCAGGATCATGAAACTTCCTACACAACATTATGGGCCTTCCCCTAACATTGAGTTAACACATTTTTATTTGGATTTGTGTAAATGTAACCTTTGTTCTTCCCCAAATTAAAAAAAAAAAATGAAGTTCTGCTCTACTCTTCTCTGCCTTGTTGGAAGCCTGGAGAAAAGTTGGTTTCCATAATGGCAAGCAAGAATAATTAATACAAAAAGAATTTATGAAATATAGTGCTTTGGGAAGAGCAAACACTGGGAAAGAAATGGCTGTGGCAAAGGCTAGCTAGAGATCAAAAGGGAAGGAATATACTGTACCTTCCATTACTCCCAAAACACAACAGATTGCCTGATCTCACTTCCAAGCAAATTGGTGACAAGGCATTACAGATTTTATACACCTTGAAAGGGAGAGGTTCAACTTAAGGGGGAAAGACTACTTTTATATCAGTAGATGTAAGGCTCAGCCTCACATTCTTCTTGCTGTGACATGAAGATGCTTTACTAATTGTTTTTGAGTGACATCAAAATGATGTCTCTTCTATCTCATTCCCAGCCCACAGTTGAGGCAGCCTTGAACCATCTTTAATTGTTCTAGTTTGGAAGTGGCATTTATCTTCTTGTCCCTGTCAGGTTCGGTCAGCACGAGGTTTCAGGGAAGCACGGGGCTGCAGGGAAGCTCGCAACCAGACCACGCGGAATCCACCGGCGGTAGCTAGCGGGGAAAAGAGGAACCGAAAGCGCCGCTAATTAACGAGCCACCTGCGGCCAGCTAAACAGGAAAACCGCAGCGGAAGCTTTTAATTACGAACTGATAACGGCGCGAGCAAGCAAGGAACGGGGCCGCAGGGCAGCGAAACAAGATCGCAACGCAGCACAGAACCCGCGGGTCTGCACGTAGCAGGGAGGGGCCAACCCAGCCGGAGGGGGACTGGCAATCAAGGACAATGGACTCTGACCGACCCTGCCATCATGAACGATCAGGGGGGACATTGGGGGCCTAATTGCCCACAGCCGCAACGCGATCACGAGGCGGGAAAAAGCACGGGAAGGGGAGAATATAACAAGTGATGCAATTGTACCAAGCCAGTCCTGGCTTTGCTTGTGACTACTACGTTACGCATGAGTAAACCTTCTTTGTGAACCACACGTGTCACGAGAGTTTCTCTGTCGAACGGGGCAAATCTCACATAAAGCCAGGACTCACCGTCAGCGCTACCCGGTACCACCGAGGAGCGTTTTCTTTCTCAATACAGGCATGACCAGCGACGAGGAATCCGTGGGTCAGCTGGAGCGCGAGGGATCCAGGCTCGCGGAAGGGCGGTCGGAGCCGCCCGGGAGCGACGGGGCAGCGGCCAGGGCCGGGCGCACTCCATCCGAGCGGTGGTCGATGGGCGTGAATCAAGGACCAGACGATTCGGGCGTTACGATGAACCGGGGTTCGGGGTTCCGGAACCGAGAGTGGAGCGAGAAATTCGCCCGACTAGAGGAGAGAGTCGAGCGACGCCTAGACGCCGTGGAGGCGATGCTCCAGACCCTACTGCAGAGAGTGGGGCCACCGGCGGTAAACGAGGAGGCGAGCGACAGGGGGCGGTCCGACACCCCCGCCGGCACCACCCACGGCGCCCCGGTCGGAGGACCAACGGGCGGCAGACGCCCTGAGACTTCGAGGTATCACTGGGAAGTTCTCAGGGGACCCCGAACAGCTGCCGCACTTTCTGACGCACGTCAGGGGGTTCATGCAGAGGGGTGGTCACCTATTCGCTAGAGACGAGGACAGGGTATCCTACGTGGCCGAGCTGCTAGATGGCCAAGCCGCCAGCTGGGTGATCGGGCTGTACGATGCCAACGCGGCGGAACTACGGAGTTTCCCGGACTTCATGCAGGCGCTCCGGGACAGATTCGAGGACACATTGAGCGCCAAGCGGGCGGAGGACGACATCCTACAATTCAGGCAGCGGGGCAAATCGGTATCGGAATATGCCCTGGAGTTCCGGAGGTTGGCCGAGAAGCTCGCGGACTGGCCGGAGTCCCTGAAGGTGAAGTATTTTAAGAGGGGACTCAACCCAGAGATCCTGGAACGGGCACTGGGGCGGGACGACCCGGCCACAGTGAAGGATTGGATCTGGCTGGCCGGAACGGCGGAATCGGCGTGGCGGCAGATCCAACAGAGCACAAGACGACGGGACCAGACGAGGGACCGGCCGAGGGAGAGGACCCCCGAGGAGAGACGGAGCGGTCGACGGCAGTCCACCGGGAGGCGAGAGGCGACCAGAGCCCCGAATCTGTGTTTCCGGTGCGGAGGCAGAGGCCACCGAGCGGCGCAGTGCCCGACGGAGCGGGAAGGCGCCCCACCACGGCCCGAAGTCAAAACCCCGCGTGCGAACGGGAAAAGGACCGGTGACCGACCGCGGAAGGGGGCAGTGGCGGCGGTGACCGAGAAAGGACGCGGGGGGTGGTCGACCCCGGAGACAGCATCCTCCGGAGAGGACTCGGAGCCGGCGGGAAACGAGGCGCGCTCGCACTGAACGGCGTCCCAGTGCGAGCAGGGGAGTCGAGGCGCGCGGACCCAATAGGAGACGAGGACTGCCCACCGTTCCGGGTGAGGATACACGTCCGGGGGTTGAGATCCGGAGGGGAGGCGCAGCTACGGGCGCTACTGGACTCGGGCTGCACCCACTGCTTGATGCACCCAGCGGTGGTCTCGGGGCTCGGGCTACGGCTGAGGCGCCTCCGGGAGCCCATTTCATTCAGCCAGTTAGATGGCACGCTGGCAGGGGGGGGACCAGCTCAGTATTACACCGAGCCGGTCCAGATGACGATCGGGAGTCACCGGGAAGAACTGAGGTTCGTGGTGGTCCCGGTGGCCGACTACGCGGTGGTACTCGGCTTGGCGTGGCTGCGGCGGCGGAACCCACGAGTCGACTGGACGGCGGAGGCAGTGCGGTTCGGGGTCGACAGACCGGCGAGGGGCGAGAGCAGAGGGGACCGAGCCGTGGAGACGGAGGCAGCCGCAACCACCGGCGGACAAGCGGAGGGTCCGGGACACCGGGAGACAGGACGAGAGCAGATGGGGCCCGAGACCCGGGCGGCGACAGCAGCAGCAGCAGCAGCAGCAGCAGCGCCGGGACCCCGGAGACCCGCCACGATCCCGAGGCGAGGGGAGGCAGCGGCGACTGGCGAGGCAACCGCAAAGCGAGGGGCCGGGCCCGGGGAACCCCCGACGGGCGGCGGAATCCCGAGGCAGTATCGAGACCTGGCGGCAGCGTTCGGGGAGAAGGAGTCTGACCAGCTCCCACCACACCGGCCCAGTGATTGCGCCATCGAGCTAGAGCCAGGAGCGACCCTGCCTAAGCCAAAAATGTACTCCCTGTCGAGGAGGGAGATGGGAGCCCTGCGCGAGTTCATAGACAAGAACCTAGCACGGGGATTCATCCAACCCGCGAAGTCACCATTAGCGGCCCCGGTGTTATTCCGGGAGAAGAAGGACGGCTCGCTCCGTATGTGCGTAGACTACCGGGGGCTGAACGCAATCAGCACGGAGTACAAATACCCCCTCCCCCTGATGAAGGACTTGATGTCGCATCTGTCGAAGGGGAGGGTGTTCACAAAACTGGACTTGCGCGAAGCCTACTTCAGAGTTAGGATCCGCGCAAAAGATGAGTGGAAGACGGCGTTCAACACCCCGCTCGGAAGCTACCAGTTTTCCGTGATGCCGTTCGGATTAAAAGGGGCCCCGGGGTATTTATGCAGCTAATTAATGAGGTGCTGCACGACCTACTCTACCGGGGCGTCCTGGTCTACCTGGACGACATCCTCATCTACACCGAGACCCTGGCGGAGCACGTGAGCCTGGTGCGCACGGTGCTCCAGAGACTACTGAAGGCACAGCTGTACGCAAGGCTCTCAAAATGCGAGTTCCATCGAGAGCAACTAGACTACCTCGGCTACCGAATATCCAGCCGGGGAATTGAGATGGACCCGGCGAAAGTAAGGGATGTCCTGGGCTGGGAAGCGCCGCGAACCCGGAGGCAACTCCAAAGCTTCCTAGGGTTTGCGAACTTCTATCGTCAGTTCATCCCGAACTTCGCCCAAATCGCCCTTCCCCTAACCGACCTGCTAAAAACCAAGGGCACTGGGAAACCCCCAAGCCCAGCATGGCACTCGCGTGGACTGCAGAATGCCAGGGGGCGTTTGAGGAACTAAAACAGCGGTTCACCGCGGAGCCGATCCTGCGCCATCCCGACCCAGACCGGCGGTTTATAATCCAAGTGGATGCATCAGACGTGGCAACGGGAGCAGTCCTGCTCCAACCCAGCCCGGAGGGGCCATCCACCCGTGCGCCTACGCCTCCCGCAAATTCACCGAGACGGAGAGGAGGTGGATGGTGTGGGAGAAAGAGGCGTACGCGGTCAAGTGGGCGCTGGCCACGTGGAGGCATCTACTGGAGGGGCAACTGAACCGTTCGAGGTGTGGACGGACCATAAGAACCTCGAGGCCCTGAAGACCCCGCGTAAGCTATCCCCCAAACAGGCACGGTGGTCCCAATACTTCGGGAGGTTCAGGTTCACACTGAAACACATCCCCGGGAAGCGCAACTTCTTAGCGGATGGACTGTCTCGCATGCCCCAACACGCCAGCCTACGGGAGGAGATCGTGGACTCCGTCATCCCCGCCAGCAGGCTGGCTGCAAAGGCGGTGACCCGAAGCCAGACCAAGGGGGAGCGACGGGACGCGGCGTCTGAAGTAAGGCAAGGGTTCGCGGAGGCAGCGGAGCGGGACGGTTGGCTCAAGCAGAACCGAGAGGCGCTAACCGGCCGAGAGGGGTTGTGGTGGCACGAAGGAAAGCTGTACGTGCCCGAGGGTTGCCGACGGGAGGTCATGGAGAGAGCCCACGACAGCCGGAGCGCGGGGCATTACGGCTTCGTAAAGACGCTCCACTTAATCCGGCGGCAGTTTTGGTGGCCCACGCTCCGGAAGGACGTGGAGGCGTACTCGGGGGTTGCCCGGTGTGCGCAACGGCGAAAGGAGCCAAAGGCAAACCTAGAGGCCTACTCCAGCCGGTAGCGGAACCCGACGGCCCTTGGCAAGAGGTCGCCATGGACTTCATAGTGGAGCTCCCGGAGAGTAAGGGGAAGACCGCCATTTGGGTGGTCACGGACTTATTCTCCAAACAAGCGCACTTTGTAGCGTGCCGGCGAGTCCCCACGGCCGAGGGGCTGGCGAAACTGTTCGTGCAACATGTCTACCGACTCCACGGCGCACCTCGACGTATCGTCAGCGATCGGGGCGGCAACTTCATCGCGCGGTTCTGGCGGGAGTTCCTGAAGCGGGTGGGGACGAAACAAGCCCTATCCTCCGCGGCGCACCCGCAGACGGACGGAGCCACGGAACGCCTGAACGGGGGGCTCGAACAGTACCTGCGCTGCTACGTGGGGCACCAACAGGACGATTGGGCGGAGCTACTACCATTCGCGGAGGTGGCATACAACAACGCCGTCCACAAGAGCACCGGGTTCTCTCCATTCAAAATAGCCACCGGGAGAGAATTCGTCCCCATGCCGGAGCTGCCTCAGCCGGAATCCCAGATCAACTCCCTGGACGCCTGGTTCGCCCAAATCGACGAGACCCGGCGAGCGGCGCACGCGGCATTGCAAAGAGCCAAAGCCGACTACAAGAAGCACGCGGACCGCAAGAGGCTCCCCGAGGAAAAGTGGAAAGTGGGGGACCAGGTGTATCTGTCAACCAAAAACCTAAAGACGCACCAGGCATCGAAAAAACTCAGCCCGAGGTTTGTGGGGCCGTTCCCCATTTCGGAGATCATCAATCCGGTGACCGTCAGGCTGACGCTCCCGAAAAGCCTCGGGAAGATCCACCCGGTGTTCCATTGCAGCCTGCTAAAGTTGCACCAGCCGGGGAACGCCTGGCACAAGGCGGAGGGAGCACCACCACCCATCATGGTCGGGGTGTAGCAGCATTTCGAAATCAACCGGATACTGGACGCCCGGAGGCACAAGGGGCAGACCCAGCTCCTAGTGCAATGGAAACATTTCCCCAAGTCCCACAGCGAATGGGTGAGTAAAGCCCACATAAGGGCGCCGGACCTAGTGCGGGACTTTTACAGTAAATACCCCGGGAAGCCGAAATAGGACCGAGGGGGGGAGTTGTCGTCAGGGGGGCGGCATGTCAGGTTCGGTCAGCACGAGGTTTCAGGGAAGCACGGGGCTGCAGGGAAGCTCGCAACCAGACCACGCGGAATCCACCGGCGGTAGCTAGCGGGGAAAAGAGGAACCGAAAGCGCCGCTAATTAACGAGCCACCTGCGGCCAGCTAAACAGGAAAACCGCAGCGGAAGCTTTTAATTACGAACTGATAACGGCGCGAGCAAGCAAGGAACGGGGCCGCAGGGCAGCGAAACAAGATCGCAACGCAGCACAGAACCCGCGGGTCTGCACGTAGCAGGGAGGGGCCAACCCAGCCGGAGGGGGACTGGCAATCAAGGACAATGGACTCTGACCGACCCTGCCATCATGAACGATCAGGGGGGACATTGGGGGGCCTAATTGCCCACAGCCGCAACGCGATCACGAGGCGGGAAAAAGCGCGGGAAGGGGGGAATATAACAAGTGATGCAATTGTACCAAGCCAGTCCTGGCTTTGCTTGTGACTACTACGTTACGCATGAGTAAACCTTCTTTGTGAACCACACGTGTCACGAGAGTTTCTCTGTCGAACGGGGCAAATCTCACAGTCCCAACATCAAACTTTGCATGCTGACAATTTAGGGTACCCCGGGGATGAATCTCGTGATGACATGCTCAGCTCCAATTGGCCCGGCACGTCTGCTGCCAAAACACCCCCTCCCCATCCTGGGCACAATGTTTCCATTGCCATTTTGACTCTGGTTGTGAGAGATTGGAGAAACTGGCATTTTTCTCTATGTGTGAACATTAAACTCCCAGGAGATCAATGGTCTGTCAGCCAGGAATCCTGTTATTTAGTGCTATATATGTGCATTTGCGTGTGCTTGTGTGCCAGGGAGATCATAAAGTATGAATAGCACATGAGACACACACACAACAGAAATGTGGGATTGGGGTGGGGGGCAGGAGAAAGAAGAGGCTCTTTGCATGACCAGAAATGATTTGCAGGGAGAATTGATTCAGGAGGAATAAAAGAAAGAGATGCAAAGGTGCAATAAACTTGAGAGTTGTCTGGTTTGGGCTTCTCTACTTTTATTTCAGATCAACTCTTCCAATCACAGCTTTTTGCAGGGACGGTGTTGTTATCAATCTCCTGGATGATTGATAGCCCTGTCAGAAGAAACATGCCGTAAGTAATTTTAAAAATCAGGCAAAATGATAAATAAATAGTTTTGAGACCCCACCTTGTCACATTGTTCAAGAAAGCAATTAGTGGGTGGTTTTCCTGCTGATAGGTGATGCTAGATGGGAGGAGAAAGAACAAGAGGAAATAAACCAATTGGTGTCTGACGTTGTATTATATTAAGTGGTGTGTGGACAGCAACACTGTCCAGCCTCATTGCTGAGGGACAATAAAGAGAGGCAATGCAATTTCTTCCTGATCCAGACAGGAGGCAAGCCCATTAGCCTGGCTGTGAGGAAGACCCCTTAGTGACAACTTGTGGCTGTGTCACTTATGGTCTGGGAATGAATGAGGACAATGTTGTGGTGTTGTCAATACATGATGCTGCCACAGTAGACTAGAAGTGGGGACAGGACATATATTTTGTGAAATAAGGCAGATTATGTTATGCCATATATAGTACTTTCTACATTACAAGCAAATTCAACTCTTTCTTTGAGAGCCAGTCTTTACATTGTCTGAATAAGACTATTGCTGCTAAAAGGGAGATCTTACTACACCTGGTAAAGACTACAGAAGTCTTAAAACAGGAAAGACAAGAAGGTGGTTGAAGGAGAATTTGTGCTGACTATTTTTGGCAGAGGGTGGTAGGAAGAAGGAAGAAAGTAAAAAGCACAGTGGTAGAGTACTTGGTGCACCCACCAAGTGCATAGGAGACTGGCTAGAATCCAAAATAGTATCAACTGAAAATAATGAAAAACTTACATTTTCACATTTCATGTACTTGGGAAGCTAGTGCTGGTTCACTGTAAATTATACTTTCAGTCGGATTGGTGTTTTTTTTCCCCCTGATCTATTTTATTAACTGATACAGATTTATTTTACTGGACTTTGCTGGCAAGGTGTTTTATCATTTTGTCAGTCCCCACCCAAGGGCTGGAGAAGCAGAGAAAAAGGAACACAAGAAAATAATCTGGTGAATAGGGATTCTGTTTAGTAATAAAATGGTCTAGAAAATGTAATAGTGCTTTCAGTCATCCTATCAAAAAGGCAGCATCATGAGGGCAAGGTCACATTGAAATGTTCATCTCTTACCTGCTCAGCTTTTGAGTTTAAGTTGTGAGACTGCTATTTACAAATGGGTAAACTACATTCAGAGTACATCTCCTTTAAACTAGGAGTCTAAGTTCTGCCTATGTGATGGAGTGTAGACATGGCCTTGGGAATGGGGAAAGAACAAGTAAACCAATAAGGGGCAACTTTCAGAAGAGATTTCACAGTCCTGAGAAAGAGGAAAGTGTGAAAAAGAAACTCAAAATAACCTTACCTTGATTTTGTTAGGTATAAGATGGGGCATAGAGAAACTCTGACAAGCTTTCAAGATTCTGTTATTCTAGCCTACAACAGTCTACATGATTCCTGGAATCCCTGCTGTGCCTTGACCTGGCCTATCTTGAAGGGCTGATAACATAACTTTTCCCCACCTTCTGTGGATCTCATAATTTTTGTGCTTCCATGTCTAAGTAACAGTAGGATGCAGGAGTACTTCAGAAGCAAAGATTGGAGTTTCTTAGATTATGTTTTTCAATCTGACTGTCTACAAGATGGGATAATACTGTATCTCTGATTGAAAAAGAAGATGACAGTTGCTTTCCATCTGCAGAGATATGTTTAATAACATGCCTGTCCAAGGCAATCCACTGTTGGTGTCCCCCAAATGAGTATAAATGATTATGGGTAAATTTGGGGAAGAAATCCTCCTATTTTTTCTTTTCTCTGGTCCTCCTGACCTTCCTTTCTCCCTGGCTCCCATCACTGCATCCATCATGTCATTTACCAGACTAAGACATTTTGCTGCCAAAGTTGGGCTGGAAGCATCCTGCTTTGCCATTCAACTTCCAGAAATGGACCAGTTTGATAACTGAAGCTTATCTCAGTTCTGAGCATTTTCACTGCATCTGAAGGAGCAGACTAACCACAGGACTAGCAGGCTGTACAACAGAAACACTTCTGTCCTCTGACACTTTTCTACCATCTTGCTCCTCAAAACATCTGCCAGCTGAGTTGGTAGCCTCACACTGCTGATGTTGAGGTCATTTGCATAAGATATAAGAATTCAAATTATCATTGGCAGGGATCATGTCTGTGTCTACTGAGCTTTTGGCTTTTTATTCTGAGGCTTTGGGACCCAGGAATCAGAAAGTATGGACAAAGTGGTTAGTTGACTCAATCAATATTAGTTCCTTCCACATACTGTATGCTGCTTGTCCCCTTAATTCATACACTAAGTCCATCAACAAAGTGCTGAATCTAGTGAAATCCACCTTCCCAGATATAAGACATAAGGCTAATCAATTGAATGAAAGGGTCTGACAGAGGCATGCACGTTCATTACAAATATGGGAGGGTCGATTAAGTAAATGGTAAGTAAAGATGAAGTAAGTAAAGTAAAAGTAAATTGAACATAAAGACAATTTTTTAAAACACTTCTATAACATTAGAACACTTGTGCATTATTTAGTAGTAGAGCATATGCCTCACATTTATTATTTTATTTATTTAACTGTGTTTATAGTTTGTGAGTGACTCTCATTAGCATACAGCCCAGCGTATGTAAGATGAATCAAGGCAACAATATATAAAAAGCAAGCTATATCAACAATATCACAATCAACATGCATATATAGCACTGAGAACTTTAATTATACCACCACCACCCCAAGATTAAGTCTGGCCCTGACTCTGCCAGATTTTTGGAAGGCTCTAAAGTCTTGGAAGCATTCCTGGGTGTGGGGGTTGGGAGGTTATTTGAAGCCCATGAGATGTTGTCATGTCATTGTTGATTGGGCTTTGCCCTTGGTTACTGTTATAGGCTTTTTATACTGTGTTTATTGATGCTTATTTTGTATTGTGTTTGTATGTAGTGTAAGGTGTCCAGAGTCACTATGTTGAGATGGGTAGCCATATAAATTGAATTAATAAATAATAAATGAATAAAAATCAGGAAAAAAAATCAACTGCCAGAGGGAAGAAGATCATGGCATTCCAGCCTGGCATTTTTCAGTGAAAAGACTTGGTAGCAAGCAAGAGGGGTGCAAAATAAGAGTAGGTGAACATCATGTTTGATTCGTTTTCAATGAGAATTTGCCAAATCAAGATGGAAAGAGCTTGAGTTTGTTTATTTTTTAATCCAATGGAGGGAGGAATGTAACAACTATATGGATACTTCCCTTCTTTGCATGGAATATGCACACATTTCAGTTGCATAAAAAGAGAGAAGCAAAATCCTGATACGGTGAGATCACCTAATTGACAAAGGTGGGTCACCAAAGCTAAAAGAGTGCTGCTCCTTTACCTGTCATGCCATTAACACATGATTACCTCCATTATTACAAAGATGTTGTTTTCTGTCCAGCTTGGACATCAATTATATTCCTATATACATGCCAAGCAAAAACCATTCGATGAAAATAGCTATTCCAGAGGAAACTTTCCTACACGGACTGTGTATAAAGATAGGGGCCTAACACCAGCTGAACTGGGTGTTCCAGCTTATTATGATGGAACGTGGAGCCTTTAAGTGTGTATGTGTGTACTGTTTGGAATGCTGAAATGTGGATGCCAATTCAGACTGCCAAGTGGATTGCAGCAGCTCCCTGAGCCTAAAAGATAGCTTATGCCTGTATCTGTCCCTAGCTCTGCTTAATGATGATTCTTTCAATGGTAATTTATTTACATTCTAGCCTGTGCCTTAAAAAAAGAGGATGGAATATAATGTTGCAATCTGGGATCAATACTTATTTCAGAAGACCAAAATAATATAAATTGGCTTCTCGTTTAATAGAAAGGGAATCATATGTTAGGTCTGAATCCAACTCAGAGTCGAAGATCCATTGAAATCTTTACAGGACTGTCTCAGCATCAGGAAATAAGAGGTGGTTTTGCTTTGCAGTCCAGATACTATGTACTGTATCACACCAAAGTAATTTCATATGAATTAGGTACTGCAGTTCTTACTGTTATAGTTGCAGACTGCAAGATATTTGATTTTATCATAAGAAAAACTCTATGGCTTATATAGTTACATTGTAAAATTATATGTATCACCTGAAGGGAAGGGAGGAAATGTGTGTGAAGAGTTCTAATATTTTTGTATCTATAGATGACACTCTGTATAGTTTAATTATTTTTTACAAATAACAAATGTTGATGATTATGAAAGGCATCCAGTGACTACAAGCAATGGAAGAGAGAAATACCATGGCTTCCTTGCTTTTTTTTACATACCCCATATACCTCCAATCCTGATATATGGAATGCAGTTTTTAGCCAGGATTGTTAAAAGGAAAGTCCACATACATAACCATGGTACTTCCAAACATATGTGGACAAATACTTTTCATCTCCTGATTTTCCTCCAGAATACTCCATTGCACACATACATTGATTTCTGTTTTTCTTATGACAACCATTCAATATGTTTCGTCCTCTACAACAGGGTTCCTCAACCTCAGCAACTTTAAGATGGGTGGACTTCAACTCCCAGAATTCCCCAGCCAGCCATGCTGGCTGGGGAATTCTGGGAGTTGAAGTCCACCCATCTTAAAGTTGCTGAGGTTGAGGAACCCTACTGTACAAGCCCTGGGTCTTGTCAATTGTTCTTTATTCATTGATGCCACTGGTTTGGTTTCATATTTATATTCACAGAACTAAGGTCACAATATACACTAAATCAGCCTTGATATGATCTAGTGAGCGTTTGGTTTGGTTTGGTTTGGTTTGGTTTGGTTTGGTTTGGTTTGGTTTGGTTGATTTTTTTAACAAGCAGGGTGAGCAAATGTTACAGCAGAAGTTCCTATTGAGGATATGCTTCCCCTTTGACCCTCCTTTTTTTATTTTCCCATGGGAAGACACAGGAGGAGCACTGATGCAAAATGAGCACTGTTCTGCTGTGATGGAAGAAGATTGTCGTAAGGAGAATCTTAGACAAGCCATTGATTGTATGACATGGGATCTGATCTGGAAACAATTAGATGCCCTTGTCAATGGTTAAAAATGGAGGTTAAACCTTGGCTTGTGCAGATATAGAGTGTTGTTTGGCAATGCTTTCTGAGAATAGTTGGGATGCTTCACAGGATAATCTGCTTTTGTTTTTGTTTGTCATTTAACCTTTTCTTCATAATGTGCATTACAATTCTCTACATGTATACTCAGAAACAGGCTCCATTGGGTTCAGTGAGAGTGAAGAGAGGGAAGGTCCATCCAAATTTAAACAGCCAACTTCACGCCCATCACAAATGTACTGAACTACAAATCCCCTATCCCCAACCAGCAGAGCCAATGGATTATGCTGGCTCATGATTATGGGAGTTATAATCCAAGACTGGTTTAAATTTACAGGATATTATTTTCCTCTTTATGATTCTGTCAAACTTTTCTTCCTTTTCATGAAAAACAGAAGCATTTTTAAACATCAAACAAATAGGGCATCTCTAATGGGAACCTTCAAAACAACTGAATTAAAACTTAATTACTCTGAAGAGAAATGTCTGAGTTTGAGATAATGGCCTTATCAATTCAGATGAACCATAGCCTGTGTATCCCACTGCTCAGCAATGGCCCCTTCCTCAAATATTGGGAATGGCCAAGGAGGACTCTTTTCACTAGAAATAATATTTGGCCCTCTGAGTAGCAAGATCTCCTTTTCCAGGTCATCTCAGGTTCAGTTCTTGGCATTGCCAATTGAAAGTTTCAGGTTTCAGAAATTAGGAATCATCCCAGAGATGCATGGACTGTTAGCCAATGATCTGATCTATGCAACTTTGTAAATGAAAAGACACAAGAATCACATACAAATAAACACACACAGAAGCATGGATTTATATGTATGTGTGTATATGTGTGGTAGGGCTAGTGTTTTGACTAAACACTAGTCCAGATGGGATTTAAATATCAGCCATATTTTCCCCAACTCAATCACCATTAGCACCTTTTTTAGAAAAAGAAAAATCCGTACTTGAGGAGTTCTTGGAAATTGAAAGTCTGCATACCATTTGGTAAATCTATAGTTGACTTACCAAAGTTTTTGCTGTATCTGTTTTTATCATAGAACTATTTCTATTCATCCTCTATTATCACGTTCACAAAAATAGCAATCTTCTTCTTCTTCTTCTTCTTCTTCTTCTTCTTCTTCTTCTTCTTCTTCTTCTTCTTCTTCTTCTTCTTCTTCTTCTTCTTCTTCTTCTTCTTTTGGTTTAACATTTCAAATTATTAAAAGCTGTATTTTTTTTTACTTTTTTTTTTGCATGAGAGGGCGATATCTTGTGGTTTGAATTATCATCACAGAGTTAATTCAGTTGCTGCTATTGGAAATATAAACAGCTTTTCTAAGTCTGCTGGTTCCAGTGGGACTAGGTATTTGTGCTTGTTTCTTTTTAAAGGGACCGTTGCGTAACTAATAAATTGTTTTTGAGGTGCACTGATACAAAAAAAATCAACTTGTTAACTGCTCAGAATTAAGTTGTTTAGCCATCTATTTGTTCTATGACTGAAGATTGTTGTTTTATTTTTATATTAAAGATTCTTATTAAAAGATGAAATTGTTCACAATGGCTGATTCAGTTGCCCGGGGAACAAGCAATCTAACTTGTAATTCGTTTATTTTCTTTGTGTCAGTGTTAAAGAAATACAGATTAAGTGCGCTGAGAGAACCTGTCAAAACCTGTTTCTAGATCTCATAAAAGTGAAAATGGATTATTTTATCCCAATCCAAATGATTTAAGGTTGGTTTTCTTTGATAGATCTTCAAATAATGCATGAAGCAGACTTTACCTTTCTGAGTCACTTCGCTTATTCTGAAGTCTAGTACAAACAAAAGCTATAATTCTGCTTTCTAGAAATAAAAAAATAAGCTAAGATTTAAGTTTCTTTACATTCAAATGCTTTTACAGTTTGTTAAAGTGCATATTACAATAATACAGTACCTTTGTTCACGAACGCCTCTGGTCACGAACAATTCAGTTTGCAAACAGCAGCGTTCGCAAAATTTTGCTTCCGTTCGCGAACTCCACATCAGGTGACAAACACAACCCGCAGCCATCTTCCCGGCTCTGACACGTGGTCGTGGCTTCCTCTAGGTGAGATCACGGTCACAGACACTTGCTGTGAAGCTTTTTGGTGTCACCTCAAGCAAGGTTAGTGTTCTCTTTCTTCATACTGTACTGTACTTTGTTTCATATTTTTGTGGTTAAAAAAAATACATATGGATTTACCTTATTTACAGTGAACCTTATGGGGAAATTTGATTCGGTTCATGACCAATTCGGTTCGCGACCAGAATCGTGGAACGAATTAAGTTCGTGAACTGAGGTACCACTGTATTTAGTTTACAGAATATGCATTTGTTTATAATGGGAAGAATTCTTACTTCAGTCAGAGCTTTTGGTGATGTTCTCCAAATCAACTGAATTACAGCTGTTTCTCCAGAAGCCAAGACAGAGGTTGGGGCAAAGACTCCAGAAGGAAAGGAAGCTGATCTCTAAACAAGAAAACTGGACCACCCCACTGCCCAAGGACTAGGATGAGCTAAAAGCAGGTTCAGAGTTTAGGTTAGGTTCAGATGGATTTCTCTTATAATTAAATGACAAAACTGCTTTAAAAGCTTTTTAGAAATGTTTATATCATTGCAATAATTCTACACTATTTTCTAGTGGTCTAGTGTAGTTTAAAAATGGGGGCTTAACCTTGGCTTGTTTTATTTATGAACAATAATATTTGACTCAAAGAAATATAAGACCAAATAAAATAGCAGTAACAATTTTATTTCAACCAACAGGATTCAGCTCATACAGGGGACTCCAGTGGCAATCAGGCACCAAAACCCATGCGAAAAGACTCCATCTTTCTAAAGGATAGCAGGATAAGAGATCCCCAGATCTTCAGATCTTTCAGAGGGGAATATGGATTACGTTTCATCCCAGACAGAGTGTGCTGCTTCACCTTGGAGACAGTCCTGGAGATACCTGAGTGCCAAACCAGATAGAGCTTTATAGATTAAAACCAGTCCTTTGCTCTGAACATAGAAAAAAATTGGTAATCTATGCACCACCTACAAAACTGGTGTGACATGGCAGTAATGGCTCTCACCTACCAGCTGGTAGATCATCAGATTCTGTACCAGTTGCAATTTCTGAATCATCTTCAAAGGCAGCCCCATCTAAAGTGTATTGCAGTAATGTAGTCTAGAGATGATAAAGGTAGGTGCCACCATCATCGGGGTGTCCCACTCCAGATATTGCCCTCCCTCCTTCTCTGTTTTGACCCAAAGCAATGTCAGATGGATCATCATGAAAGCCATGAAATAGCAGTAACTATCTTATTTCAACCAACAGAACTCAGCTCATAAAGGGGACTCCATTTAAAGACATGGAAGTTACCACAGATTAACAGTTTTTGTGGAGGCAGCCAGAAAATGATAAATATATTTATTGGTAGAATCAGTGAATCATGAGCAGGGCTTGGATTGCACCGCAATGCCATGCCCACCATCTTGCTGATTTTGACCACTGGCCGTGGACACAGCTGAATCACACTTCAGTTATTCACTTTTTAAAATGGGCTACCAATGATTCACGGCTTCAACCAAATGGAACAACACAGAGAGAGGGAGATCAGTAAAAGGTGTAAGAATATAAATCACTACTACATTCTAAAATCTCCACACAATGTATATCTTGCTCTTGTAAATGCTCCCTCCCCTCTAAATAAGCAGCCATCTGGAACCTAGCAGGTTTCTAGATACCATTATGTGCGTGAGACCTGATTGCTTCTGACTGACTGTCGGCTGTCTTCAAACAATCCCTTAACCTTTAATAGCTGCCCAGAGATTAACTCATGTGCAATTGCATCCATCAAGAAAGTATTATATTTGCTCTAAATCTGAGAAGCCCATAATTTTTGCTGTCATAGTCTGAAGCTTTCTCCTACCAGGTTTGCTTGGGGTTCAGTTACTGACCTTGCTGCCATGTAACCCGACCAGTCAGCAGAAAACCCTTGAATTGTACAGTCCTGAAAGTATCAGATGGAACTTGAATCCCTGATGGTTTCACCAGGAATTAGGGAGAACCTTGAATATGTATGTGTGTAATTTTTTTTATTAAAGATTTTTTCAAGCAATAAAAGAGAAATCTAAAAGAAAAAAATAGAAAGAAAGAATAAGAAATAAAGAGAAGAAGAAGAAAATGCAGAAAAGAAAAAAGAAAAAAGGAAAGATAGGAAAAAAAGAATAACTAAGAGAACAAAAGTCAGAAAAATAAGTGACTTCTGACTTTCTTTGCAACAGAAATTAACAAACTTATTATCCAACCTCCCTCTTTCTTATTACAAAAATCCCTTCAGCCCCTTATTTAGTCCTTTTTCAATCATCAGATCCATAAATCATCACTTCACTTTTCTATATTTTCAGCAAAAAGTCCATAAAAGATTTCCAGTCTTTTAAAAAGGTACTTAATGTTTTATCCCTGGACGAACAGGTCAGTTTCACCATTTCTAACAATTCTGACATCTTCACAACCCATTCCTCCATTGTGGGAATTTCAGTATTCCTCCACTGTTATGCATATAACAGTCTTGCTGCTGTTACCATGTATAAAATCAATCTTCCATGAGTTTTTTCTAACTGGCTATCCATAATCCCAATAAGAAAAGTTCTGGCTTTTTCTCAATATTAATCTTTAAGATTTTTTGTATCGTTGTATATATTTGAATCCAGAATTTTCTACCTTTTTCACAAGTCCACCATACATGGTAAAATGTCCCTTCATGTTTTTCACATTTCCAGCATTGGTTTGAGGTACCTTTATACATCTTTGATCGTTTCTCTGGTGTCATATACCAACAGTAGGAAGACTCTGAATATAGAGAGAGAACAATATTCCACTATAGCTAGAACGAAAGCACGATTTAACAGAGGTTTCGTATTTAAGAGGCTAAGACAATACTTACATCTAGTAAGTAGATGAAGTAGTTTCTTAGTTAAGATGGACTGTCGAACACAAGGAAGGCAGTGCTAGAGAAAAATTTGAATTTTTCAATTCAATAGGGATTTGAAAATAGCCTGATGTGGAACATTGAATTTAAGTCTAAGTTCTTAATGTGTAACATTAATTGTGTGCTATCAAGATAGAGTCAACTCTTAGTGACCACATAGATTTTCTCAGACAATCTGTCTCTAACCTGGTCTTTCAGGTCTTCTAACAGTGTCCCCATTGCCACTGTAACTGAGTCCATCTGCCTTGCTGCTGATCATCCTATTCATTTCCCTCCACCTTTCTCAGCATTAGAGCCTTCTCCAGAGAGCTAAGTCTTTGCAAAAGAACCCTCAGTGAAATTAGCAACTATTGCTACTTTTTATTTTGTTTTTAATGGATCAACACAATTATTTATAGTAGCACAGTAATCCTAGCCAGTGAAAGAGGAACCTATTCCTCCAATGGCAAGAAAGAACCCAGAAAGAACAAAAGGCAGAGGTTAGCTGATGTATGCTAGGAAAAGCAAGGACCGTAAGCAGTTTCTATATTTAATTATTGCAAATGAAAACTAAGTTATTTCTGCTTAACAGCAAGTCTCAGGGCAGTTTAAAAAAGAACCAACGCTACTTGCAACTTCTATATGACAGGAAATGCAAGCAGATTATCATCCAGCAGTGCTAAAAAGGAAGGGGAAATAAAATGCTTGTGGTTTCTCTTTTACAAAAAAAAGAAAAAAAGCTTACAATTTGTCCAGCGTGTGGAGGTGGGGAAGAGTGCTAAAATTAGCAAATGGAAAGGCCGGGTTTTGGGTTTTTTCCCCCCTTGATTCTGGTAGTTTCATTGTTGGAGATGACATAATCTCTCTGCACCTATGAGCTGTTTTGATCACTAGGACAAATGGCGAGAGATAAAAGAGACGGAGGTTCTTCATGTGCTATTTCTGTGTCTGTTTCTCCCCTGACCTAATGTTAGTTACATGAAGCTCTGTGTTTAAGAGGAAAAAGGGGTCTTCTTTATCTTTCTCTTGTGCTTCTCTCTCTTCAAGACATAGCTTAGGCAACAGTGAGGCTTTCCTACGTATTTCTTAATAAATCTAACTTTTACTTCAAATATAATGAATGTCTGTTAGCATAGCTGGGTTAAGGCCGTACACTACATTCAAGACAACTATATTAGGGGCACTGTATTTTTTTTTTTTCCAGTGGAAACCTCTGCTAATTAATTACTCTGTTACAACCAGTGGTCAAAACAATAAATATACTGAAAAAAAATTACTTAATTACTCAGTATTCTTTCAGCATGCTACTGATGTTCAGGAGCACGTCCTCTAGCAAGAGCTCCTGCTGAATTCCAACCTTCAACGCTCATAGAAGAATCCTATACTGGTGGGGATTCAAAGGAGGAGAAGTGAGAAAACGATGGAGAAAAACAGAGATGGACAAGATTGCCCTGCAAACTGGGCTGCTCTTTCATCTGCTTTCTCTGTTTCCAATCTATGAAATAAGCATGTGGCTTTCAATTCCCCTCCCTGCTGATGATCTGCAAATGCATGTTCTGCACAATGATGAACATTCCACTCATCACAAAGGTATAAAGCAATTAAATACTATTTGGACTTTTTTTAAAAAAAAAATATTGGTGAAATATATGTGTGTAGATCTTGCTCCACTGGGTGTAACTCCAAGATTAGTGGTAAATAGTCACTATCTAAACAGCAATCAACCCTAAATCTACCCAGAAATTTCATCAAATTGTGGAATATAGCCAGATAGTTTAGTCATTTTGGCATCTGCCCAATATGTAAATTACCCAGAATAATCTTCTCTTTCAGGTCCATCCAAAATGGATAAATCTGCTAAATGCCTTTGCCAGATTCAAGCTAGCATAATTACGGTATTAAATCATTACAGAAAGACAGTCTACTAAGAGAAATGCTTTCTTTAAATTGAGAGAAATGTTCTGATAATATTTACATATAGTACTTTGTCATTTAGATATATTCTGACATTGCAGTTAATGCCCATAATCATATGGGTTCTTGGATTTATCATTAGTGATTTCCCCAAATATTTTATTAGACAGCATCATATATGGCTGATTTGTACGTTACTACTAAAGGGAGGAAGGTATGCATTGATCAGAAATAGGCTACACTGATTAATCTTAATTAGAACTGTCAAAGCATACCTCTCCAAGCAGAGAAGGGGCAGTTTTGGACATGGAATGTTTGACTCCACTAAATTTCATGTCACAAGTCCTCCACTGGAACATCTCCTACCCAAAATCATGGATTATTGCAATGAGATTGAATAGTTAATTAATCTAGTTAATCTCCCCCTGCATCCATGTCTCCTGCATGATCACAACATCACATTCGGCTAGGTAAAATAATGAGTTGACATCCCTATTTTGGTTTTCCATCCTGCAACATTCTAAGAGAATATTCTACGTCATGCATCTTGCAAAACTATTTTGATGTCTCTTTGGAGGTCAGTAAATTTGCAGGGATATGTTCCAGCATAGGGAACTCTCATCTTCCTCTGATGGCTGGAAATAATTGTAAGAATAATCCCACAGATCAGAAGGGCACCTTGTTGGCAAAAGTTAGTTTAAACCATATTGTAACTTTAGAGATGTTTTATGTATGGCTGCCAACATTTGAGTGATGTTTTAATGTAGGATGACCACAATGAAAGAGAATACAAACCATAACCAGCATTTAATAAGGTTTACTTTCCTTAGTCCAAAAATCTAAATCATTCCTTTGTTTTATTCTCTTCAACCTAACATATAATTGATTCCTATCCTCATTCAGATAAATACACTGCATACATTCTTGGAATGTGTGGACATACTGACTGCAAGAAACCCAAAGGCAAATAGAGTATATGCTATTCTCTGTAAGTTATATTTTATTGTTTTAATCACTTGCATATTATTCTTTAATCATTTACTTAAAAACAAACCCTGTTTAATATAATGGGATTTACATTTTAGTAAACTAGTTACTATGTACTTCTCAGGTATCTATTTCTGTTTCAATACATTCTTTTTATCGCTGATGTTATTTAAGAAAATCACATTGTAATGTAAATTAATAAAGATAAGTATCTATTTTTTAAAAAAAATCAGTAGGAAACATGACTGAATTAGCTCTGTGTAATATAATTCTTGTTTTTTCTCCTCTGGGAGTAAGTTTTCATGACATAATATGTCACAGAAAGGATTGTTTAATGTCAGTTTCACATCTTGTACAAATACCTAGCAACAGGTAAACAATGACTTGTAAACTGCACAATTATATTATGGCTTGTAGTTGATTAACTCAGACAAGTGTTCATTCACAATGCCATTCAGACTAGAAGCATAGTTCAGTATCACATTTAGCAGACATAATTGGAGTTTTGTAGTACAGCAAGAAACAAAGATTGTTGTTGTTGTTTGTTGTTATATTTTTATCCCACCTTTTTTGAAAGAAACTGAAGAGCTCTGGGCAAAAATTGTGATTTTATGGTGCCTTGACAGAAAATTTACTAAATTTGTTAACATGATCTTTCTAGCAACTGACGGCATGACAATTTTAAGATTATTATATTATATTATATTATATTATATTATATTATATTATATTATATTATATTATATTATATTATTTACGTTACGTTATGTTACATTATATTGAAACTTTTATTGTTCATAATGTCTACATTTATCCACTTCAGCACAGAGGAACTCAGTACGTATCCGCTAGGTAGCAATCACATCAGCAGTTCAGGTTGATGTAGATTGGAAAAAAAATTGGCAGGGATGGAGCAGTTTAAAAACTGGCATTACACATTATGAGTTGGCTACCTTTTTCTATGGGGAAGAACTATATCTCTGAGTTATTTTTGATAAATGGAACTGCTCTAGAAAAATTTGGCTAGGTTGTGCCTTTGCAAATTCAGAAAGGAAAAAAAAAAGCCAAGATAAGTGTAAAGCTGATAAATAACAGAAAGGCCAGTTTGATGGGTTTGAATTGTCAGCAAAAGAAGAGTACATGGGCCAGGAACCAGCACTAAAGTCAGACCTTGTCACTTATTCATTCATTCATTTATTTATTTATTGCAATTATTTGCATGCTGCTGCTTGTTGCCTGTCTAGATAGCTCATGATGAATACAATAAAAATCTGTAAGGTATCCAGTACTTTAATAATCTAAAATAATCAGCAATTAAAAATTGTGCATATTGTGCACCAGATTCCTCAAAGAAGTGCTACCCCATCAAGAGCTACAGATGGATCCATGGGATCAGCAGGTTTCTGAACCAGTAATAACTCTGATTGCTGGGATTCAGCTATAGTCACCTGTCCCATTGTCCCTCACAGCCTCCAGGTACCAGCTCAGGCCTCCCCCACATCTCTGGTTCTGCCTGAGTTTCATGTAGATGTTAAACGGAATGGAAGAGAGGGCCAAGCCATAGGATAACCCATGCTGAAGTGCCCAAGGGCTCAACCATGCACTCAGGGAAAGTGGACCAATATAGAACAATGCCTGCAATCCCCTTCTTTTTTAGGCAATCCAGAAAGATACCATGATCAAAGGTACCGAACATCACTGAAATATCTTGCAAGTACCAAAGGGGCATATCAGCACCCTCCAGGTCATCAACAAGAGTGATCAATACAGTCTTCATCCTATGCTCAGGCCTGAAACCCCACTGGAAAGGATCCAGATAACTTATTATCCAGAGCCCTCTGTAACTGAAACTCATCCACCTTCTCTACAACATTACCAAGGAATAATGTCAATCATTCTCTAGGATGGCTGGATCCAGAGATGGTGTTTTGAGGAGGGGTCACATCACTGCCTTCTTCCAGACCAGTGACATTATCCCTTCCCCTAAAGATGCATTTGCTATCTCTTGGATCCATGCCACCATGTCCTCTCTAACTGCCTGTAATAACCAAGAGGGACACAGATCTAATTTACAGATAGCTGAACTCAGCTCACAGAGGACCCTATTAACTTCCTCAAAAATACCAGATGATCTTGCACAAAAACTGTATTTTCATGAGATTCTGCCCATCTGGCGTCCAGTTCAGAGTAGATATGAGTGATTTTGTCCTCAATATGCTTAGCAAACTACTCACAAAGACCAGCAATGTCCCAGAACTCAAAATGAAAAAGCTCACTCTAGATGGGTGAGCTCCTCAGACACAGGAAGTACAGAGAGGTATTTGTGGAAATGCTGGCTTTGCTCAGACCTAGAAAGTTTTGGACAAAAAAGAAAAAGAATAAGCAATCATCTAATTTCCCTCAAATGTGGTGTTTTACTGGAGACAAGATGAAAGCAACATCATGAGGATACAGCAGAAAGAAAGAAGTTGCCAGGACATGTTTGTGTATGGTTAGGTGCAAATGGAGAGCATTGTTAGGAAGTGTTTCCTTTTTTCTTGTTCCTGCTAGATTAAGGTAATAAAAGTAAACACTGTCTCATAGGACTCTTGGTTTCTACTAAGAGCAGAACCAGTCAACCTTTGTATTAAGTTTGCACTGGATGAAACATAGGAATTATAATCTCATCTACTTTGAGATATGCCCATAACACTAGGAACAGGCCAGCACTAGCACATCACTAAGCAGGATGGTTTCTGGCCATCCCAGAGAAACTATTTTTTATTTCTTCCTTTGCCTCAGGACTGGATCATGTGCAATTTCCTGCACGTTTCTCAGAGACCACCATCTGAACATTTTATTTGATCCTTCACAATCCAATCAAGGGAGAAGCTTTATAGTTGAGGTCATTACCTTTCCCAAGGGCAGCCATGGTGGGGTGCGAGTACCTAGAGTTTCTTCTACTGAATGGAGCACCTGAGGCTTAAAGATTGGTGAACCAGAAAGTTCATACTGCACCCAGAGCTGCAGAGGTGAAGGAAAAGCAAGTTGCTTATATAACATTTTAGCAATGACTTGAAAATGAATCAATGGTGATCTGGCAGAATTCACCATGTCAGAACATTGCAGGAGTATGTGATTGTCTATAGTTTCCCACATATCAGGGAAGGCTGGAGGTTCCCCATATCAGACTGGAAGAACTCAGTACATATTCCTTACACACTGTTCATGTTCCAAAGTCTTTTGGAAAGAGGGTTTCAAAACAATTATATATAGAAGTATATGCACATCTGCTTTCTCTGTGTAGATGCCGATGCATAGAGGATGGGTAGGAGCAGCAGCATGACATCTGGATGGAGAACAGCAGCCTAGCCCTGGTGCTGTAATTATGTGTTAACTTTCCCCCACAGGAATAATGTGTGAATATTTCAATCTCACCTCTATATAATATGATCCTGAACTTTTAAGAAGCTATGGCTGCTCAAAAGTAATAGTGTCTTAGGACCCACAAGTAGTCAATGGACTAAGCGTTACCTTATTCGGTATTATTAAAAATTCTTCCTTGGACCTCAGTAGGTATAATAGTAGGACCTCTTACCTTTTCCCTGGTTATTTAATAAATTGATGCCATGTAAGAAAATGTTTTGATTGCACTTTGTAGTGAAAGCTTCCTGTTAACTCTCCCTAGGCTTACTATCCTTAAGCTTGCAGTTACGAAGATTTTCTCTTAGTTGCTCTCACTGAGTTGAAGCTAACAAACCAATTCAGAATCTGCTTAGAACATTGGAATATAAGCATGCCTCTTTCACAGACACACAGAGACAAGAAAAACAAGCATTAAAAGATGTAACTTGACTATTATTAAATTCTCAGAAAGGACAACTTCAGTATACTCAAGCAGCTGGCAGGACATTTTGAGGCCAATTCTGCAGAAGCCAAGCTATTGTGGTTTAGGTGCCTTCCAGCTATTACCTAACAGTTTCAGAGTTGCGGCTGTCTGTTCCTTATGCCATCTTCCCCCAACCTGATGTGCTGGCCTATAACTTCATTCTACTTGGTAAAAACAAGAAGAATTGTGGTCCATCCAACACTTCAAGAGAGCACCAGTTCGGAGAAGGCTGTTCTGAACTCAGTGGCAACGTTTAGAACTGATACATTCTTAGCAGAAGTAAAGAAACTACAGTTGAAGAAATCAAATGAGATACTCTACAGTTACATGTGTTGGTATTTATAATGCTAATGTATGCTTCCAATATTCACAACAGGTAAGAATAGAAATATACAGAGAACTATATTTATGTCTATCTTTTCTGGAAATTGCACAAGTTAAGAATAAATATCATTCCTTGTGAAAGTCCAGAAACTTCTTCTAAAAACATAGAAGTGATTATGAATGCAGATAGTGGGTGGGGGAGATACGATGAAAGAACTTTAGGAGGAATAATTGGCTGTAATAACAGAGTGCAAGTACAATGCAAATTAACCTCAGGCCACTTTAAAGTTCATGGTTGCTGGCAAATCATTATTGTAAAACATCCAATGTATGGAATCAAGTTGGGCTATGTACTGTTGCTCCACAAGTCACATATCTCTGTGGCAGAAACCCACTGTAAAAATATTGCTAAGCTGCATTCCAAATGTAAAAGAATAATTCCCTTTTAAATTACAAAATATACATATTTTGGCATAGCCAGGGAGTTCCTCAAGTCTATAGAAGTTGCTGCCTTAATTTTAAGTGACCCCATCTCTCTTCCAAAACATTAGTCAATGAACTACATTATGGAAAATTAGCATACAAAATTGCTCAAGAAAACATATAGAACATTTTTTTTTAACCTTGAAAAGGTGCCCTAAGGGGCTTAGAATACAATTTTGAAAAGTTCCAAATAAAAGCAAGGTTAAAATGCCCCACCCCAATTGCCAATTTTAGCCAAACCATCTGCATTTTCCCTTAGCCATTTTAAAGAGAGTAAAATGTGGAAAGTCAGCCTGAAATTCAGGAATTAGGGCAAGGCAGATGACTGACTTTCAAGTTACTGCAAACTACTTCATCATGCAAACTGCAAACTTGGGAAGAAGTCAAATACAGTAGTTGAGAGACTCAGAGTGAATTCTTTTTTTGTACAGTGGGCTTTTCCTCACTTTCACCTAACAGTGGCATGACTATGCCTATCTAACAACGTGCTTTTTTTCCTGCTGGGTTCTCATGCTTTCATCTCACACACACACACACCCCACCGCCACCATGAGTGAGACAGGCCTAAGTCCTCCTCAGCTGCACCCAAATTAAAGTAGTGTTTTCCCCCTTATTCCGACACCATCCAAGGGCAGCCTCAAAGCCTCAAATCTATTAGACTTAGTCTTCCAACCCCTTGAAGGGAAGTTGGGGGATTAGCAGCAAATGGGAACAGGAAGAACGGCAGGAGGATTAGTAACAGGTATAGCAAATATAATTTTTGGACAGCCCTTTGAATCAGCAGTTGGAAAAGTCTCGTGCTGAATGAAAGAGTGCATAAACTCTGGGTGACCTACCAGAACCAACTTTTCTCTGCCGCATTCTGATTTTCCAACTATCCTAAATAGCTCCTAATTCCTCTTCCAGTTATATTCCATCTCTTTCACAACACAGAGTTCTTCATTTCCATCCCACAGTACTTAGTACTGCTGTTATTTAACTGAGGAATTCAGGGAAGAATGAATTTTCCCCATGAAGGGCAATCCTAGAGAAAGATGAGTGATCTTTTGGCAGAAAACCTTGATTAGTAGTGAGGTTGTGCAACCGTCATTTCACTTCATTTAAATAGTCTATTTTGAGAATGGGGACAATGTAATGACTTCACATTGGCCTCTTCTGATTGGTACAGTTTGACTTTTGTTAAAAGGGCTTATGTTTTTTTCTTCTCTCCTTAATATCTTTTTTAAACATTTTTTAACAACCCTTCACTATACACTCATCCCATTATGAGTAGAAGCCAAATGAACTCATGTGGCCTTTCAAAATCCAGACAGAATATTTTAAGAAACTGACTGATTATTTCTCATGCCTGGGGAAGGTAACTGATACATCATTCAAGTGTCCTATGTGTGATGTATTTGATCTAATATTTTGTCTGGCCTAAAGCTGATCCAATTTATCATTCTGGGTATAATTTATTTGAAGAGATGGAATAACATCTCAGAGAATGGGTGAAACAGAAATACCTATCTACCACAGTTTCCTGATATTAAAAATAACTTTCTTGCCCTGTGCTATGAGCATTCCTCCTCTATTAGGTTTAACATTTGCAGAAACATACTTAGATCATTGCATTTTAAAATGACTTAAATTCCAATTACTGACTTAATTGGAAATGCTTGAAGGCTCCGTGTTTAGGATGGTTTGCTTGTTAAGTATGTCTGCACAAACCTACAGAATAAATTACAGGTAGTTCCCAGTTTAAGGATGACTTCCTTCCCAAGGTCTGTCCTAAGTCAAATTTGTATGTAATCCAGAACAGTATTATTGTATAATACTGTATAAGTAGTATTGTGTAATTAACTCAAACCATTGTGTATTTAACTCGAATTTTGCTATAATAGGCTCCATTCTTAACTATGGGTCATTTGTAAACTGGGTATTCTTAACCAGGGGGCTACCTGTATTGTGTTTAAGGAATAACTTCCTGGATAGAAGCATAGAGACCACTTAAATTTAAATCTTTACAAGTCACTCTACGTAGAACAAAGGCAGAAATATTACAGGTAGTTCTCGAGTTATGACCACTTGTTCAGCAACCATTCAAAGTTACAACAGTGCTGAACAAGGGGAACTGATGACCGGTCCGTGAAGTTGCAGTCATCGCAGCATCCCCACGGTCACATGATCATGATTCAGGCACTTGGCAACTGGTTCACACTTATGATGGTTGCAGCATCCTGCAGTCATGTGATCACCATTTCCAACCTTCCCTGCTGGCTCCCGCAAGCAAAGTCAATAGGAAAGCCAGCAGGGAAGGTCACAAGTTGCTCCCATAAGTTGCTCCTGCTCCCACTGCTTTTTCTCCCAAGGAGCCCCACTGCAGAGTGCGAGATCCCAGAGATCTCAAACTCCATAGTGTGCACCTGGCCACAGCAACCCCCCCACTCGCACTATGAAGTGTACACCTGCCTGGCTGCACTTGCGTCAGGCCACAACACCCACCTGCATGCCCATCCACACTCTGCAACACCGCCCACCTGCCCACACTTGTGACATGCCACAGCACCTACCCACCCTGCTTGCAGTCATGCCACACGACAACGATCCCACACCACCTGCCCGCACTCCATAGCACTCACCCACCTGCCAGTCTGTTTGTGAGCCACTTAAGGAAAGGCTTGTGGTGGCTGGGACTTGCAACTTCCTGCCAGCTTCCTCACTGAATTTGCTTGTTGGAAGCTGGCAGAAAGTCGCAAATTGCTGTCACATGAGGTCCTCACTTAATGACCCATGATCCACTCTTAACGATGGCAACAGGGACTGCCAGAATGGCCGTTGCTAAGCAATGCGGTCACATGACATTGCACTTTATGACCACTTGGCTTAGCAATGGAAATTCTGGTTCCAGTTGCCATCATAACCTGAGGACTACCTGTACTTTGTTAGCATGAAGCTGTTTACCCTGCAAAATGCAGGCCTTCCTTCTCCTATTTCAACCTCATCTAAACACCTGTCTTTGGGACTAGCATGCTGGGTAAAGATTTAGGGTAGGGTCTGCCTCAGCCTTCCCCAGTCTGAGTCACTCCAGATGGGTTTAAACTACTCACCCGCACAACCATCTTGTGACAGTCAAGTTGTATCACTTCAGACTTTGGGTTGAGAGTCACCTGACATGCAGGTGGGGACTCATATGATTCACACGCCATGTGCAGCCAACTGGGCAGAGCTTTAAAGCAGCCCCATGAACCACGCAAAGTAGTAGTCGATTGAACACTGAAAGGTGCTTTGCTCATGCTAACATGCTTATGTGAAGCCCCCTTTTGAAGACTTTGCACAGCCCAAATAATTTGCCTTGTGGACAGTTCGAACACACTGCTGCATTTGCTATTTATGGTTTTTGCTATGATGTTTTATTACCTTGTTTTTATTCCTTGTTAGCTGCCCAAAGTCATTTGTTTGAGATGGGCAGCCATATAAATTGAATGTATAAATTTATGAATGAATGAATGAATGAATGAATGAATGAATGAATGAATGAATGAATAAAACATCTTTCCAGCCTTTCTTCTGTTCACAAGAAGTGATGTGCTCATTGAGACTGGAACTCAGTGTGTTTGGTTGCTGGTTAAAACAGCAGTTGTACCTCTAGGTCAGTTAGATAACATCTGGAAATATAAATAAATTCTAAGATTCCCTACAAGTAATGGCTCATGTAATGCAGAGGGTCAGGACAAAAATAAAGAACAAGGATGACAGGACATTATTTTTGTAATGTATGATTTTCAGTAAAAAGGACAAGGAGGCAGAGACATTGGGTGGTAGATATTGAAGGCATCCATACCACAAGTTTTTCCACTTGCCAGTTGCTCTCAGTGTACTCGAAAAGCAACCCATGATTTCTCCACATCACCCTTCTTATCTTTAAATCTCAAACACTTTTAGCATAGTATTAGTTTAATGCTTGAAAGTCTGGAACTCACAGAGAATAATTTTAGCCAATAATTGCTTGTGCTTCTGACTTAGCTACAAGCTGAATTTAAAGAATGCTAGCCAATCAATACACATTCTTTCTGTTTCAGATTAGCCAGTTGCTTAGTGTATTACTCCCAGAACTTCTGCACTCTTTGAATTAATAAATAGCCTTTCAAAAAAGAATTCCTGACATGTATTTGTATACATTGTTTGACAACTTGCAACATTCTTCCTAACAGATTCCCACAAGAGCAGTGGCAAAGAGAAATAGCTTTTAAAACATTAATAAATACACTGAGAAGCCTCAAAAGTTTTCTGTTCATCATGGTGCCCTACATGCAGAGCAAAGAAAGTCTTGTGAAATGGGTCTTCCCAAACTAAACTGGTGAGTGTGGTTTTGCACCATGCCTTGTGAGAACAAAATTGCCAGCAAATGCCAGTAGTATTGCATGTAAAGTTTTTTTCCCTGATAGATAAGATTAGCCTGTTACTAAAATTGGACTAAATGAAATGCTAGTTGAGAGATAGGGATTGTTGCAGTCAGTCCCTCCTATTGAGGAAAAAGATGCCCACAAGTACAAGACAAATTCACAAGATCTCAGATTTTATATTTTTCTGAATGGAGGGAGAAACAACGCAATTGGATTTTTTGAGGATGGTGAGGAATTGGAGAAATTTCTCTAACAATGGTTCTTATCTAGAGACAACATAATTGTAGGGAAATTGTAGGGAAAGCCCTACATGGCACAGGGCCAGGTTTCTAGTGGGACTGCCGGTCTCCAGTTGCTTCTGCCTGTCCTGCAATATTAGGTAGGGTGGGCCTGCTCCAGGTTCCTTCAGTGAAACAGTGCCACCTTGCAGGACCCAGGGGCTACACCTTCTCTGTTGCAGTGCTTGCCCTATGAAACAGCCCCTGCCTGCCCGGGAGAACTGGATGGCTCTGACCATGTTGGCTTTCCAGAAGGCTATAAAAACCTGGCTTTTCCCATAGGCAATAGGGCCAGGTTGTTAGCAAAGCTTGACATAAGTGAGTTTGCCACTGGGGATAATACAGTAGGTGAGATGACTTGGCTTTTGTATTTTGTATTCTGTAATTTACGATGTCTGTTTTAATAGTATTTTTCTTGTGTTATGGGTCTGTATTGTGAGCCTCCCTGAGTTATTTGCTTAAGATGGGCAGCCATATAAACTTCCTATATAAATAAAATGAATGCTGACCAAAAGGCAAGGAAAAATCACTTTATGAAAGTGCTTATTATTTCTGTAATTCTCGTTCTATCACTTTGTCATAATGATGCAAATATGTCACACAGCTGACACTGAATAGAAGATTTAAAATGTCTAAGACAGCCTCCCCCACCCTGGCACCCTCCAGATAAATCTGATCATTTCTTATCATAGCTTACATCATTCCTAACTAGCAAGTTGACTTTTAACAATGGGAGATGTAGTCCAATACCTCTAGAAGGCACCAGATTGTAGAAAGCTTATTGAGCCATTCTGCCACCCCAAAATGGCTATTTTTTTCAGTCTTTCACATTCCTTTCCCCTCTGTTCTAGAATGTATTTAAAGAACCTGCATCAGGGAGGAGGACACTTTGGCCTGTTAAATCCTCTGAACAGTGGGAGAAAATGACCTGACACTAAACTTTCCTGAGCTCTACAGTCCTTACAAGGCAAACATAGCTGAAAATAAATTTTCAGCATTTCATTTCAATGGAAGTTCACAAAGTTTAATCTCTTCAGAAATGGCAGAAGTGGAAAGGATTTGCTTGACTTCCTACACTATATAAACATGCCCATTCACAACCATGTACACAGCAATAAAAGTGATTGAATAGCAACGTCTCCCTTACACACTTTTTAATGATGAAGAAGAAATGGAGAGCTGACAAAACGGAATGCTATACATATAGAATTTCTTTTTAAAATTTTTTTAAAAAAAACATTTTACTTGAATGCTGATCAAGGTCTCCTTAAAGCTTTTTCCTAATGGCCCTAGGATTTAATATATTATTACTTGTGAACTTTGATTAGGAGTAATTTCTTTCCTTAAATTAGTCTTCTTCAACCTTCAAATATTCTGAAATTCACAGCCACCATGGCCCCTGGGCACTTTCTTAGTGGGAGAATAGATTAGCAATATGCCTTCCTATCTAGCAAACTGGGAGAAAGGAAAACTGGAAAGAATATAAGTGCGGGTATGGGAAAATATGCAACTACAGTATGAGCATATATAAGTAAAAGGAGAGATGGTAGAGAAAGAGGGGAAGAAGCGTTTGGATTTGTATTGATCTACCTCCTTGAAATCATAGATGCCCTGGGACAGATACATGTGTTTTTGTAAATTATCTATATTTGCACGAAAAGCAGGAAAAGTGAAAAATAATTAATGAATGGAGTTTTAATTTAATGCATGCTTAAGTTCAACCAGTTTACTGACATTTTAGGGCCATTTTGGGATACAGTAGCATAGCACAACACATCAATTTTGATTAACAGCCCAAGGTGAATGGTTTATAACATCTCAACAAATCAGCATAAAAAACATTCAAGCTTGAATATGAAATTTAATATATAAAACTATTGTTCTAGGTGCATAAAATCTTTACAATAAAGAAAGTATTTTTAATTAACAAGGGAAGTGTATAACAAAGGAACCAATACATCTTGAAATAGTACAGGTGGTCCTCATTGAACAACCACTCATTCAGCCATCATTCAAAGTTACAATGGTGCTGGACGAGGGGATTTACAATGGGTCCTTGTAGTTGCAGCTGTCATAGCATCTCGCTATTTGCAACCTTCACTGCCAGCTTCCCACAAGCAAAGTCAATGGGGAAGCTGGGAGGAGGCCTAACAATGGCAACTGGCACTACAAGAACTGCTGTCATAAGTTGGCGCGGCCACATGACATTGTGTTTTACAACTGTGTCACTTAGCGACGGAGTTGCCAGTCCCAATTACCATTGTTAAGTGAGGACTACCTGTATATGGGGCCATAAATATAATCAGAATTGTCAAAAACCATAAAGTGCCTAATGTTTCTGTTATGAAGATATTAGAAAAGGGCCTCCTTGGCTACTTCACATATTCCATTTGATTCCTCCTCCTTAACTATCTCCATGTAGTTTCTAGAGCAAATAAATATCCAGCTTCTGTCTTTGCAACTCCCATACCTCCATTAAAAAAAGAACTATCTATCTTTTGGCAAACGGACCTGTTTTCCTGAGTGTCATGTAATCAAACACACATTTGTTCCTAACCTCCCCTAAGAGAGGGCAATGCCTGTAACAAACAGTGCAGTAAATCCTCCACCTGCTGCAACTGACACTGACAAAAAACCAAGCTCGTGAGGGGCCTTGGTCAGGCTGCCCTCTACAACTGCAGTAGGCATTAGCTCAAATCTAGCAAGGGTAAGAGCCCTTCGTAAATGACATTTATCCACTTCTTTTAAGTAATTTTAATAAGTGAAATATAAACTGATTAGATTATGAACTAAAGATGTTAGAAAGTTATGACTTCGACATCACTCAGGTTTGGGTTTGGAATTGGGCTGGAGCTGGGCCACTTTCTCCTGCATGCAATCTCTGATCTCTTTCTTTCAAGAGAAAGTGTCTCCCCAACCCAAAATATTTGTCTATGCTCTTTTAGATCAATGGCAGATCAGTGGGCCTCTAAGAGATAGTTGATCAGTGCTCAGTAAACTGAAGGGGTACCAAAAGAAACTGGGTTGTACTGCATGCTTAGAAGTGACTGCAAAACAGGAATGTTGGATTTGGCAGGAAATAAAAGTGAGAGAGACGCAGACCAAACCATAGCTTGGTGGAAATCCGTGGCTGTGATGCTGGAAGAAAGTGCACGGACAGATCTCTCCATTCCCAGAAAGCAGCAATATGTGAATGTGAATCACATAGTTGGGAGAGAGAGAAAAACCCTTGGATTTGGTCCAAAACAGACAGATGTTAATTTACGTTCTGTAAGAGGACTTCCACATCTCCATATCACTGAGATCTCTGGTATTTTATAGTGTAAAGATTTGTGTATGCTTGTGTGTATATCTGTGTGTGTCGTAAATGGAATTTAAATGTATAAATATTTAAGTTTGGAATGGAGTTAGGAAATTTGCTCAAGCAGCTACATTTTTTCCCTCTGGGTTTGGACACCAGACATAGAAGAAAGGAGGCAGTTAGTTGGCTCTTGCTCCCCAAATACCACTTCATTTATCTCTCAAGGGAAGTGTCTTCTGCATCCAAACAGATGGGCAAAGCCTTTGCCAAGCAAACAGTTTTCCTCATTTGCTGGGAACACGAAAATCAGACAGTTGTCTGCATTTCGTTCTTTGTCTTTCTAAACTAGCCGTAAAAGAATCTCCACATTTCCCACTGCATTTATTTGTATCAGCTTTAGATGGAAAGAAACAGTCAAACTGGAGAAAAGATGGAAAGAAATAGTCAAACTGGAAAAAAGATTGGGGTTTGTGTTGTCATTGACAAAGGCCTCTATCTTAAAACACATACTTGGTTTGTTCAGTAATGTTGGGTTGCAATGTAATAAACTATAATTTGCATTATTCTGCTATGAATGACCCAATATATTTTACTGTCCAAGAGAAAGAACAAAATGCCCTTCCTTCTCCATTCCCTGTACAGACAGACTGTTGAATCTAACTTCAACACAGGAAATGTGTTTTCCATTACATGTGAAGCCACAGAATAATAAAGTCAGAGAATTCATGAAGGGTGTCACTGCTGTTCTTCCCCCATTACACTTACCACCTGAGGCTACTATCTTATTCTGCCTAATGATAGGTAGGCTCAGGGCATAATCATATAATAATAAGAGCTTAATGGTTGCTTAGGATACTTTTAAAGTATATTTTTGTGGTTATATTATTGCTTATACTTTGCTGGAAAAAAAAGAGTAAGAAATCAGAACAAGAAAATGTGGACCGTTAAAGAACTTTTGAGAATATATACAGGATAACTTACCACAGAACTATAGAAAGCTTGTATGTCTGCTAAACAGGAATTTAATTGTCTTTGCACACTTGATAGAGAATGGTCATTGAATCACATCAAGCAAAGATATTTGGAACAAGGGGAATCGCCTGGTAAATTATTGGCCTCTTCACTGAAACAGTAACAACAAAGCAGTATTGTTTTAACTATCAGGGATGTTCAGGACAAACAATATAGAATCATAGGTCATAGAATCATAGGTCATAGAATAGGGACCTTGGAGGTCTTGAAGTCCAACCCCTTGCCCAGAGCAGGAATCCTCATATCATCCTAGACAAATGGCTGTCCAGCTCCAGTGATGGAACCTCCACAACTCCAGAAGGCAGGCTTAATAGCTGTCACCTTAAGGAAATTCCTCCTTATTTCAAATTTGGATCTCCCTCTGAAAAACATCCAATCATTGTTTCTTGTCCTGTCTTGGAGTGCTATGAAGAATAAATCCACACTCTCTTCCCTGTGATAACTCTTCAACTATTGGAAGACTGTTGCCATGTCTCCCCTTAGTCTTCTCTTCCTTAGGCTAAACATACTTAATTCCTTTAACCATTCTTAACAGGATTTAGCCTCCAAGCCCCTGATCATCTGTCACTCTTTTGTGCACTCTTTTCAGTTCCTCAGCATCTTTCTTGTATTGTGATGACCAGAACTGGACACAATATTCCAGGTGTAATTTGACCATTGCAACATAGAAAGGATCTCAGTGCTAGCCTCTGTTGATGCAGCCCCAAAACGCATCAGTTCTCTTGAGAGCTGCAGCACACTGCTGGTTCATGCTTAATCTGTGGATGACCAGAACACCCAGATTCTTCTCACAAGTGCTACTGTGAAGCCAGGTATCATCTATCCTGCACCTGTACACCTGATTTTTCTGACCAAAGTGCAGAACCCTATATTTCTCACAACTGAGCTGTATGTTGCTGGATATGTTCAAATCTATCACAGATCCTTTAAGGACCATGTGTTGAATACAGTTGTTCAACCAACTACAAATCCATCTAGTAATGAGTCCATTTTTTGCATGTTGTTCTACTTTATCAAGAAGGAGGCTATGGTCAACTTTGTCAAATGCCTTACTGAAATCTAATACATTACATCTACAGTATTCCCTTAGTCTACTAATCTAATCTAGTCAATTTGTCACCAAAAAAAAAAAAGCAATAAGATTTGTCTGGCACCTGTTTTAACATACTTGCTTCTAGCCATCACTTTGTTCCTTTCTAAGTGCTTGAAAATCCATTGCTTGATTATCTTTTCCCAGATTCTCCCAGGTACAGATGTCAAGCTAACTGGTCTGCAGTTTCCTGAGTTCACTTTCTCCCCTTTTTTGAAGATTGGAACAACATTAGCTCTTCTACAATCTTCTGGCATTTTCCTTATATTCCAAGAGTTCCCAAAGAGTACAGTGAGCAATTCTAAGATCATGTGCCAGTTCCTTTAGGAGTCTGGGATGCAATCCCCCTGATTCTGGAGACTTGAATTCATTCAAAGCAGGTAGATGTTCTTTCACCCCTTCTTTACCTTTTTTGACCTGCACGTGTCTTGTGCCCCATCCTCAGTGTGGCTTCTAACAAACTGGACCAATGTTTCCATTTGCAAAAAGACATATGCAAAATAGGAATTAAACCGTTTACAGGCAGCCCTCAGGTTATGACAGCAATTGGGACTGGGATTGCCATTGCTAAGTTATGTGGTCGTAAAGCGCAACATCACATGACGGCATTGCTTAGTGACAACAATCCCAGCAGTTGTAACCCCAAGATGTGCAGGTTGTTAAGTGGGAAGCAGCAGGAGTCTTAGGTAAGGAGCGTAGAGGTACTCTGGAGGGAGGCCAGAGGTGGCCCTGGGGGGCCTGGCACAGGCTGTGTGTGAGTTGGGGGAGGGTGTGGGGTGGAGGGTGTGGTGCTGCATCAGCACAAGAAGCCTGTGAGGTGGAAGGTGCCAGGGGGACTGAGCAGAGCAACTTGTAACCTTCTCTGCCAGCTTCCCCATTGACTTTGCTCATGAGAAGGCAGCAGGAAAGGTTGCAAAGGGTGATCACATGACCGCAGCTCCCTGCAACGTCATAACTGTGACCCAGGCACCCAAGTACCTGGATCGTGATCATGTGACTGCGGGGTGCTGCAATGGCCAGAACTTAGAGGATTAGCCATACGTCCATTTTTTCAGTGCTGCCATAACATTTGTCGCTGAACAAATGGACGTAAGCTGAGGACTACCTGTACCCTTTTCTGTGATACCCTTTACTATCTCACCATCTTCCCCATCCAGCAGATCAAGTACTTCCTCTTGTTGCACATATATCCAAAGAACCCCCTTTTATTATTTTTGGCGTTCAATGGAAGACTCAATTCATTCTGAGCCTTAGCTTTCCTGATACCTTTATTAATATGGGCTATTTTCTGACATTCTGCTTTTGTTATATGCCCCTCTTTCCATTTTTTTTTAAGCATGTGAAAACATTTCTGAGCTTATTTTATTTATTTATTTATTTATTTATTTATTTATTTGTTTATTTATTTATGCAATTTATATAGCTGCCCATCTCACAAACAAGCGGCTCTGGGTGGCGTACAAAAGGACTAAAAACAGTCAATAAAGCATCAGAGACCTCTTTATACAATCATGTGAGTTTTATCAGGTGCCTCCCACTTTTCTCTTTCGTTTCTGTTTCGGGCTTAACTATCTCATTTTTCAGTATTTCCCAACCCTCCTAAACTGTTTTCCTCCAAGATTTCCATCTGTGAAACCCTTTCTATTTTTTCTTTTTGCTTATTGAAGTCAGCTGTTTTAAAGTCTAGAATAGTAATCTGATTACCTTCAGTTTTCCCTGCCTCTAGCATGGTGAATTCTAGGATGAGATGGTCACTCCCTCCCAAGGTTCCTACAACTTCCACTCCTTCAACCATTTCTTCTTTGATAAGCATTTAGTCCAGTATAGCTGATCCCTTAGTTCCCCCCTCCATCTCCTGGACAATGAAATTGTCTGCAAAGCACATCAAGAACTTTTTGGCTCTCCCATTTGCTGTCACGTTTGATTCCCAGTTGATGTCAAGGTAGTTGAAATCCCCATTGTCGCAACGGTATGTTTCCTGGACATCTTGGCCATCTAATTTGGGAAGATTTTATCTATAACTTCTGCCTGGTTGGGTAGGCTGTACTATACATCCACAATAGCATTGTTTTTGTTTCTTTTTCTCTTGATTTTCACCTAGACACTTCTGGCAGGGATTTCACCCTTGATGTCATGAATTTTGGTACTGAACTAATCATCCTTTGCATGTAATGTCATGCAAGAACTGTCAATGGCATGAGGACTACAGATGATATAACCTTTGATGATCCATCCTGTACAATCTAGTTTCATAAAAGAATAGCAGACCTTGGATAATATTAGATTACAAATTAATATTTTAGATACATATTCAGAAAAAAATGGAACCAGTAATGGTGGCCTCATTTAAAGTGGAAAAGGCCTTTGATATGATATCATTTAAATTTTTGGAGCAGGTTTTGGCCAAATATGGATTTTTGTTTTTATGAATTAGGTTAAAATAGGATTATTCTAATCCTTCAGCCAAGGTTATTACAAATGGAATCATGTTCTCAACTATTAAGAGGTCTAATAGAACTCATCAAGCCTGTCTTTCATCTCCTCATATATGAACCACAAGATGAAGAACTGATACACAAAGGACAGAAAAGTTTCTTTGGAAATAGCAAAAGAAACAGTAGGAAAGAAAGATGGATTCCATGGTTTCTGAAGGTCTCCGGTTGGAATGCAATGAAAAGACAGAAGGAATTGTACTTCTATGACCTCAGAGCCAATGAACCCACCAACGGGAAATCATATTGGACTGACCCACAAGAGGAACTAGAAATGAGACAGCTGCACAAAGGTCCTGTTGCCAGAAAGTGTTAGGCTTTTGGAGTGCGTGCATCAGCCTTTGTTCCCAAAACTTCTGTTTATATCAGCAATCTGAGTTGACCTCAGTTCCTCTGTGACCAATTTATACTACAGTATTTAATTTCTTTCAATAAGGAACATTTTATCTAATCTGTTCACTTGGATATGACTTGATGTTTTAGGAGAGTTCCTTCAAGGCCAAGGCCATATTCAGAAACATACTATGAAAAATCAGTGTAGACACAGGATTCAGACTATTACTGAGAGGAAACTATAGTACAAAAAAACGCCTCCAAAAATGTATTTCTGGTACCTAAGGAAATGTTATATTTTTTTCATCCTATTTTTCAGAAGCCCAAAATATATCAGTGAGATGTTTGATACCATAATGAAAACTGCTGTTCTGTTTTCAAACTTCCCTGCATGTTCAAGGATGTGACAAACTGAAAATTAAGCACACAAATGTTTTATATCATGTCCTATTAAGGCCAAGGGTGAAGATCCAGAGAACTGTTTGTACAATTCTCATTTCATACAAATTTCTGATTTGCACCCAATGTCAGTTATATCTAACATCAGTTCTACAGGATCTATACCATGCATGCAGTCCAAATTTTGTACCAAGCAATGTTTAATTTTTTAAATCTTTATGCAGGTTAATGACAGTTGAGCACATTTTTACAGTTGGATGAAATGTGGATTAAATTGTATTACTATTACTCCATCAGTGAAAGTACCTATTAATGGAACAGGAAGGGCAATTCATTCTCCTTTACAAACCTCTGACTGCCCCCTCGAATCCTGCTCCATAGGATTGGGGTACCCATCTCTCTCTCTTTCTCTCTCTCTCTCTCTCTCTCTCACACACACACACACACACACATACACACAATGTAGGAGCAGACCTGTGTTAGTCTATGGTGGCAAATAAATCAGGAGTCTGGTAGCACCTTTTCTGACTAACAAAGTTTATTAAACGCCATCAGCTTTCACAAGCTGCAGCTTATTTCATCAGATGCTTAGAAACACACAATATTTCTCAACTTACTGTATCACAGATAAAACCCTGTGAAGGAAGATCTGGAATAAGAAACTCTTGGATGGGAAACCAACTGTTAAGAGCACAGAAAAAACTGGCAAGAAATGTTAAGGGGAGTTCCTATTGCTATTTGTTATTTTCAAGTCACGAATGAAAGTGTTCACTAGACTAATAAATAGCAAGTGAATTGTGGAAAAACACTGGATGGTGATTAAATTTCACTTTTAAAAAGCTGAAGCCTTAAATTACATTTTGCCCAAATTTTAGTAATCTCAGATGGGAATATTCTTCTCATAAACTAAATGAGGAACGCATTGAAATATCAGCTTTACCCAAGTAGAGATGTTGGAATCTTATGGTTCTAAATAAAGTAAGAGAAAAACTTGTAAAATTAAGACTGCTGTCCTAAGCAGATCTACTCACAGCTTGGTCTATGTATGACTATATAAAGCGACTTTATATTAATTATCACCATCAGCCAATCTACCTTGATACTGTTTATTCTGAGATTTCATAAAGAAAACCAGGGATTTTTTTAACTGGACTGGCTATTAACTTCATTGTGTTGAGTCATAAAATGGGTGAGTCAACATTTACTCATATGATATGGGCTTGTCCTATTATTGCATATAGAGGATTGCAGATGAGTAGCATTTATATTTTTGCAGCTATGATAGTGAGAAACTGCACAGAAGAAAAAAAATCATAGGCAAGTACTGCTCATTTGCATTTATTCATTCATAAAATTATGTATACATTTAAATGGAGAACAAACTGAAATACCTATTGCATTCAAAAGTCTGCCTGCTGTGCCCAGGGAAATGTGATACAGAAGAGATGTCTATAGAGATGAATACTCAGAACCTTGGTTCAAAGCAAAATGGGTGTGCCCTGAACACAAGCCTGCAGACTAGAGAGGAGAAAGGATGCAGCATCAGACTGGAGAGAGAGAGAGCCAGAATTTATATCTTTATTATGCCTCCATTCATCCCCACCCTCATGCCATCCCTTGGCACAAAAAAGAGTGCATCCAGTAAAGGCCAGCTAACAATCTGAGATTGCTAGGAATCATGCCACAATCTTGTTTAACTAGTATGGAGCAGTGTGAACAACTTATCCAGAGGACAATATGTCTTGGAGCAGTGTACAAATAGCAGAATAAACATGATTGAAATGCAACAGCAAAATTACACTAAATTAAAAGCATTTTATATAAAACTATGCATTACAAAGGTGGTGGGAAGGAGGAAACGATCGCTCTTCACATTCACCCAGGAAAAATATAGGGAAAGAGCATTGTTTTCAATAGGCATCTTTAAAAGGTGATTGCAGGCAACATGAACATCGTGAAGTCAGGAGAAAACTCCACCACAAATGCTCAGCTGGGCACTGATCTTGGTGAACCAAATTCTGTGCTCCAGTCTGTTGTAACACTGGTTCAAGCTGATTCACATACTTGGAATCCAGGATACTTTTTCCTGCAGACACATTATAAGCCAGCTTCACCAAATCATTGTTCAGTAACTTGTGGGGCTCAAACTTTGCCAAACCACTTTATAAATTGGGAATCTTGTATTTTTAATACATTTTGATATCAGGCTATACAAGCTGGTTGAAAGTAAGCCAATAGGAATCCTATTAAAATTACCCTGTCCATCAAAGTTCTTCCACTAGTAATTACCTTGAGACATTCTTGTTTAAACGTTGCTGCTGTGTGAATACTTGAAAATAGCTACTGACCAGAAACACTGGCAACTTGGCATTCTTGGCCCAAGTACAAATCCTCTGGATTTAGCTGTGGGATTGTGTGTGACTGTGACTGGCATATGTGAGCCCATCCAAAGCTTGTAATTATATATCATCAGTATTGCATAACATTTGCCCAGATGAGATCATTTTACCAATTAAGACATCTTTGGGGAATGTTTCAGCTAAACTTTAGAACTTAGCCAAACTTCAAAACAGAGAAGCTATGGTTTCTTCCAAGTATTTTGGGGAGGGGGAAAGAGATCAAGTGTCTAGTTGGAAAGACTCATTAAACCAATCAGTAAGGCTATAAAATTTGTAAATAATGAACTTATAGCTTCTTTTCTTCTCCTGGAAAAAAATTCCATGTGTTCTTTCTGACGGATAATATATTTATAACGGTTTGTGCCAAACATTGTTTAAAAATTAATGCTCTTAGAAGAGTTTCTTTCTGACGAAATCTCTTAACATTAACTAGAGCAGTAAAATATGGGCTGCAAAACTATTGGCAACTACTAGGTGGCAGCAAAGATTAAAGTGTTCTGCAGTGTCTGCTGCCCTCTGCTGGCTATCTGGATATTGCAGCTCAGCCCTAATTATAGTTTCAAAGCAGCTTCAAATGCCATTTCCAGACTGGCTACATTTCAACCACACAATAACCCCCAAGCTTACATACAGTACTTCCTCTCTCCATTCTTCTTCTCTGATGCACATAAGTAAGCGTTTAACTAATATCCAGACATCAACTGTGCTTATCTTGAACAAGCTAGCTTTGCAGCCCACACTTTGAAGCTATTTTAACAAACCATAATTAGTGATCTTAGGTACATTAGGTTCAGGCAATACCACAGACTTTTGTTTATTTATTTTTTTAATCCATTCCATTGTGTCTGATTCTTGGAGACTGTCTGGACAAGTCCCTGCAGTTTTCTTGGCAAGGTTTTTCAGAAGTGGTTTCTCATTGCCTCCTTCCTAGGGCTGAGAGAAAGTGACTGGCCCAAGGTCACCCAGATGGCTTTGTGTCTAGGCAGGACTAGAAGTCACAGTTTCCCGGTTTCTAGCCTGATGCCTGAACCACTACACTGAACTGGCTATCTTGTTAATCATAAATGGAAGTAAAAGCTCTTAAACTTCTCACAGCTTCACCAGAGAGCACAGGAATAGCAGACCCATGGATCAGGGGTTGGGGCAAGCAGGATGAGGGGCATCCATATATTCTTAACATACTAAACCATGGTTTTAGTATGACATTCATATACAGCTTTGGTATACTGTCAGAGAACAGCTAGTGTGCTCAAGAAATTAAGTACATAATGGTTCTCGTGATCCCAAAGAGTCACCAGCAAAGACACTTCCTGTTGTATCGGCATGATTTAGAATTCTCAGATATTTATGAAATGCTGCTGTGATGCCAACCACAAATAGCAGCTTGATCAGTGCTGGCTCCAAAGGTTGAGGTTGGTGTGGTTGGACCTTTGCCTCATCCCCAAGACCAGCAGAGAGCCCACTCTATGTCTTTATATTTACTACTGAAGACTTAGCTGAACATGAATTTCAAGTTTCACTCCTCTCTCCTACATGTTAGGGATAGCATTACAGTTCTGTGACCAAGAACCTTCAGTCCTTGAACCTGCAGTGATTTCAGTGATATTTTTAATAGGTAAATTTTATATAATGAGGCCAGGCAGAGACAGATTACCAGAGTCAGTTTATTTCTGCTTATCTCATATATTACACATGGGAGTGGTAACCTGTATCTGGAATTACTCACATATTTGAGCCTGATTACAAGTAGCCCTGATGCTGCTATTTTGTTTGGTTTCACTTATGTGATGCATACAGTATGCTCAGCTACGTGAAAAAGTAATGTCTTAGTGGCATTCACTGGTTAGCATATGTAAGTCCAAACATCACCCCACTACGCTGACATTTAAACAGCTTAATTTCAGTTTGTAATTTCACTATGTTCTGAAGGTAGGAACAGCAGCCACAAAGTTAACCTCCACCCCCGAAGTCATACAGACCAATTTTGTGCCTCCCACTCCCATTCCACCCTTACCCCGCTCCCCAATGCTAAAAAATTAGTCCACATATTTTGATCTGCAGCTAGAAAGTCAAGAGGCTGACTTGTGGGTAACTCATGAATTTTCAAAAGTTGCCCACTCCTATTTGATAAAGCTGAGGGGGATATGAAATATTAATAAGTGAAAAAATAGATTGTTGCCAATCTATTATCTCTCCTACCCACCTGCATATTAAAGTGTTGGGCTGACACTGGGGAGACCCAGGTTCTAGTCCACCCTCAGTGACAGAAGCTCACTTTGTGACTTTGGGCCAGGCGCTCTCTCAGTCCAACCTACCTCAGCGTTGTTGTGGGGGAAAATGGGAGGAGGGTTTGCTATGGAGGCCACCTTGAGCTTCCGAACACATGTAAAAAGGGGCAGGGCCTCAGTCACATGGGCACACATGCCACTAGCCCCCCCTCCCGGAAGCCTGAGGAAAAAGCATTTGGACTCTGAGGGCCATCAGGGACATGACATAATATAGTGATGTTGCTGGAGTGGGTGGGGCCAACAATTTTACCTTTGGGGGTTGGGATGGTCTGCTTAAAGTAAGAATATTAGGACCACCAGACACTCAATCCACTTAATCCATCTATTTCGGGAAGGAAGGAAGGAAGGAAGGAAGGAAGGAAGGAAGGAAGGAAGGAAGGAAGGAAGGAAGGAAGGAAGGAAGGAAGGGAGGGCATGGATTTAGTTGCCAATTTTTGGTATAAATAGGCAGTCTGATGTGATTATGAAGTGGATCTGGAGAAACTATTTAAAGCCGATGGGTTATCCTTTCCTGGTTTAAGTGCCATCAGTCAGTTTTCTTGTGTATGAATGAAGTGGGATGTGCACAACACATTCTGTGGCCTATAAGCAGCTTACTGTCATAATAGCACGTATTTATATATGGCATGAAAATGTATTTGATATTATGAATCACAAGTAAAAGAGAATTACTTTTAGAAGAAAAGTACAGAAAACAAGAGTATTTGTGTTCCTAAGACTTAGAAATGAAAATGAAAATCAGAATAATATAATTTCAATTTTTTTTAAGGAGGTAATTTCATAAACTCAGACATCTGGATGTAGTCATTCCACATTCTGGAGAAAATGCCTTTGTTACATTTTATAACATTCTAGAAACTATTTTGTGAATACCTCAGGCTCAGAATGAAGTTTATCATACTTCTGGAGACTGAGCAAATTGTCAATTTTCTTTCACACACACACGTACGCACACACATTGATAGTTGGTTGAAAGTTGAATTACCTGCAGAATGGTAGAACTGGTACAGTGCAGGATGTCAACATGATACCCACCTCTTATGAAAGCAAAATAATGTGGCCCATTATAAGAAAAGTAGAGTAAAGGGCATGACCAGTACTTAGGTCTTTTCTTCTCATTACAAACAAAAATAAATCTGTTCTATACTATTAGAACTTGCAATCCACTTTGAAAAGTCAAAAGCTAGGATGAATTACTGTCCAAATGCACCATGCCTTAAGCCATGTTATTTACATGTCTAAAACCTACTCTACCACTGATGGTATGGGGATTTTAGAAATGTTTTATTGATGTATAAATCAGTACTAAAAGGCAACTTGAATATAGCCAGGAATTTTATTGAAAGATTCAAATCCCCTAGGCTTGTCTGGAAAATAAGAAACATGTACAGAGATGAAGTGTCCTGCAGGGATTAAGGTTCACAAGCGAAGGCCGACCAGGAGTTTTGTCTAGACTGAGTGTTAACCTTCTTGTTTGAAATGAGGAAAATAGGACAGGCACTGGCTAAATTATGTCTGCATAGAGTGTTCTGTCTTTGATTAAGTGTATGTGTGGGGGGATAGGAGTTAGCTAAGTCGCACTGAGAAAGTAACCATATCAGGGAGGAAAATGGTATTGCCACAGGAAACAAAGAAATGTTGCAGATGACATCTGAATTGTCTGGGCATTTTATTGTGTTGGTGTCTCATGTCAGCAATCTAGAAATGAACGCATTTAAAACAGGGTCAAAAGAGTTGTTCCTCTCCAGCCTCACCCACCTGCAAATTGCTACCAAGTATTGTCACTGAATCCCAGATTCGGGCTCACCTATTTCTTTCTTTCAATGAAATCCTTCAGATACTCAAACTACCCAAGAATGAACTTTCTCACTCAGTGGTAAAGATTACCCATTGTTAACTCTTTCATTATGTATTTCTATGTTAAAGCAGGGCTGGGAACTTTTTCCCAGCCTGAGAGCAGGACTGGATTATAAAATATCTCCAAGAGTGACAAAATATGAATCAGTGGCCACAGAGCCTAAGATAGGGGGCCCCTCTCAGACAGACCCATTCATACACACATAGATACAGTGATTGGGATACATGCCTTTTTCTTCACTGGAGTGCAAACTAGGATCATTTGCCATGTTGATCCATGATCAGGAGTAGTTTGAAGGAGAGACTTTATTAGGCTAGATAGAAAATGGTTATGAAAGGTCTTTATGCATGCATTACTGTATGGAATTGAGCTCTTGTTATTTGCAAGGCTTTTAGCAAAATGCCTAGATTGGGCTTCCTGTCTGAATGCCATCTCCTAGCTATCACAATGGCTGCCTCCCTTCTCTGTCTCTTTGTGCATCTCTACCTTCTCTCATCACTCCGTGCTGTTGGAGAAAGCAGCTCAATGTACATTGATTCCAAGGAGCATCATCATCATCATGGCCTTCTGCAGGTTGGCAATGGGCCTCCTGTTGGGATGTGGTCCTCAGCAGATACCTGATGATGCCAAACACTGACACTGGCCTCGTTACCTTAACCAGTTTCTCCCAACTCCAAGAAGTTTATACAAAGGACTGTGTAATGATGAAGGCCAGATGGGAAGAAAAGACCTCAGTTCAGTTGCATCAGCTCAGCTTCAATAAGGGTAGAGATGATGAGGCTTTCAGAACATCTGCCTACACTACTGCATAGTTTCTTGAATAATGTAGAATGCAACTTTGCTCAAAGTCACAATGCCTTTGGGTTTTGTTGTTTGCACTGTGTATCTCTTTGCAGGACTGGATTTACTGTTCTGGTTCCCAATTTGAAGCCAAGTAAAAATCTTGCTATCCATGCAGCTGGATTAAACTGGCAGTGAGTAAAACAAGAGAACATGTTTGCACAGGGATCTGATGCTATACAGTAGTGCATAGTCAATATTTCTTATTTTGGCACTGTTCTCTGCACCTGTACAAATCAAAAGAGGACACAAATACCGGATAAAGGCTGCATCTTGAGTTTGCTTACCCATTTGATCAAACACCTGGACCTCAGCCATTGTTCATTCAAATACCTCATTAAAAGGCATCAGCAGTTCTTTTCTTCTTTGACATAATTGTTTGGAAGAAATAGGTTGCAAATTGATAATAGCCATTGTGTTTTATTGCCTACTGCCTTGTTTCCTGGCATTTAGGCAGAACAAATAGCTTGGTGGAGTTGCTAACAGTGATTGCTAAGGGACCATACAACAAGGAGTGGGCCTGCAAAGTGTTTTGGAGATTTTTATCAAGACTCATACAATCCGCTTTTGCTCCTGCTAAGTCATATAAACAAAGACGTTCTGCTGGAACGTGAAAACAAAAGAGTTGTTGAGGGTGTCTGATATATTTATATATATTTGTAAGTGCATGAGTGTGTCAGGGCATGTATGTGTCATTTGGCTATTTTGCAATCATTTCCCAATGTATGCATTTATTACTTAAAAAAAAATAAATCCTGGGGTTCAAATGAACCTGGAAACTACATCTTCTCATCCTTCACTCTGATCAGAGAAATTCCACAGCTTAATAGAACATATAGTACTTTGTATGCAGGAAGTATGAGATTCAGTCCCTTGCATTTCCAGTAAAAGATGTAGATACCAATTAATGAACGAAGCAAAGTAAATCATACAGAAATATTTGAAATAACCCAGTTGGAATCTTCCATTTCATAGTCCACATTCAGCAGAGATGCATGGTTGGAATAGAATAAAGTTCATTAAGTGTATCTAGAGAACCCAGAGAAGTGTACAAATGAAGATTTCTTATCCATAAGTTCTTCTCTGCATCCAAGTAATCATCTCTTCTCCTACCCTGAAGATGAACCCTTCTGTGGGCCATTAGCCCTTGGGGCTCATTCAGAGACCCATCTGAGCCAGAAGCAAATATCTTTCTCCTTATTTCAATATGTCTTAGCAGGCCAGGAGCTACTTATAGGAGTGTTTCTGCCATATGATGCTGAGTGATCTACCTAACTATTATCTCAGCACAGGTTGATGTAAATGGATATCAGGTTAGATAGATGTTTCTCACAGCTGCCAAGTAGGAGTGAAATGGTCAGGTTAATATTTTATTACCTACGTATAACAATGGCAAATATGGTTCTGCGTGTTTTGTAGTTAAAGTGCATATAAGTTTGGTAAACATTAACTAGGAATAGAGATATAGCTATACATATTTATTTGGTTCTTTTGGATTTGCAAGCTGCATTTTGAAGCACATTAAGATTCCTAGGGATTTTATCTAATGCTGCTTGAAGAAATCAGCACTGATGTAAAAGAGCTTGTCTACAAATGCTGCTTCCCCAACTTTTTCCAGGATGGGACTCTCAAAAGATGTTGGGACTGTGATTCTGAAAATTCCCAGCCAGATTCCATGGGTCAATGACGTTCTGTAGTATTAAGTGGCTTCTCTATGAATTATGGTATCGGCATGCTTTTTCATGTTGATTCAGACAGTCAAAGAAAGGTTGAGGGGTAAAGGTCATGCATGGGTATGGTTTTAATATTTGTCACATAGACTTCCACATTATGCTTTCCAATGAGCCATCTGGGATGTCATCTAAGGTTGTGACTGCATCTAGTAAATGGATTTGCAGACAGAATTCATTGAACTGCAGTCAGCAAGATGTGTGGAAGCTGGAGCTGAGGTGGGGAAGATTACTGTCACTGGTATTTTTACACCGTCTTTATTCATTGGAGGGGACGACTTGATACATGTGACACTGTGGGATTTATTGAGAAGGGTAACTTGGTTCAGATATAATAAGGAAGACAGTGGCGTACACAGAGAAATACACAGGAAAATCTGTGATTTTTTTTTTTACATAATGTCTTAGGAAGCAAAATCTTGTTTAATTGATATGACACTTCTGACATTACAAATCATTGCATCCTCTTAAGATACCACTTTGTATCTTTTAGGTTGCTGTTAGTTTTCTCAGAGGTTTATTTCATACATAAACAGTTAAAAGATCGATGGGAACTAGGTGTTCTGCGTGAAATGCTTAACCTCCTAATTTAGGCTTCCCCCAGCTAATGGCCTCTACATGTGTTGGTCTTGGTGAAGGCTGCCATAAGCTCTCGTGAACAAGTAGCAATTTAAACTTTTTTTCCCAGTGGATCCAGTCTAAAAAGAATAATGTGGCTACTTCAGAACTTCAAATGCCAGCCAGCAAAGTCATGATGCTCATGTTCAGTCCTGTCACAATATCAGTCTATTCTTTTTGACAAGGTTGTTGTGAGACTAAATTGGGGGAACTCCACTGTTACTTCGCCATTGCAACACTCTTTATATAGGTGGAAATAATAATGTAGTGCTGCATCAAATCCAAAATCTCAAGTTGTTTATTGGTGAAGGGAGGGAATAAGTGATTGGTGGGCAGCCAGAAGCTAAAATAAAAGAATGAGACAGCCTTAAGTTCTTAAGTAGGCTGATTGTGGCTCTTTGATAAAGTGGAATGATAAAAGATAAGACCAATAATAAAAACATCAAAACAATTTGAGATTTAATTGCTTCAATTTGAAAACTAACTAAAACCTTATTCAGCATCAACATTCCACCCCCCCCCCAAAGTGTCACACTCTTAACATTACAAGTGGAATATATTTCTTCCTCACTCAGTAAATGATCTCTCTGTGACTTAATATTCCCTTTTTAAGTTTTCAAACAATCTGGCCTCGGATGTCCCTACATATAACTGTCGATGTCTGAATGTAGCTCCTTGCAGACATAATCCAATATCGCATAGCTGTAGCATTTTAATAATTTATTTTTACTAATTGTCATGGCAAATGTTAATTTTAACTACTATCATCTGTGTGTTCTGAAAGAAAATGGGGGGTTTAATAAAGGGACTAATTCCAGTCTTGGAAGTTGTATCTGAGTCCCAGACACCTTCCACTTAATTATCTTTTGTTTGATATTGTTTAGTGGCAAATTCAATCATGCAACCATGTTCTGTTCATTAATCCCTTGTCTGAATTTATAGATTTTTAAAAGTATTACACTTGCCTCCTTTTTATTTTAAATGAATGGAGAGAGAGTGCATTGTTTTCCAATGAACTGAATGACCTATGGGGCATTTTTAACTCTCCAGTATCTTCTATAATTATTTTACCTACATTGTAATAGTTGGGGTTTTTTTTAACACTCATTCTTTCTCTATTTTTAGTAGGTATGGTGCGACTTATTGCATGAAAATCTTCATTCTTTGGAGCCAAGATTTCAGACTTCATAGGATGAGAAGACTGCCTTGCTCCCTGTCTTTCACATTCACTTCTGTCTATTGGGTCTCACATCTGCCTCTCCAACCCAAAGTTCCAACACCATTGGCAATTTTCTACGTTGATTGACAGGGGGAGAAAACTGTATTCCAAATACTTGTTAGAACGTTCTATGGCTATTAAATGTATGGTTTTTCTGTCTATTTGAAAGGAGGGAGTCACTGATGGGAGGACCATGGTTTCTTAAAAATGCTAACTTTTGGTATCCCTGCTATTTGTATATTTTTTGGCAGTTGAGAGAAAGAGAGAGAGAGAGAAAGAGAGAGAGGTGCTGGAACTCCTACTGATTGAGGATGAAAGGAGCTGGTGTGTTCCATATTATAGCATGAGCAAACAAAATGTCAATGTTTTTAAGTTTTAAAATAAATGGGAATGGGCTCATTTTCTTTGTTTGTCTTCTTGTTAATAGCACTTCAAAGGAATATGAGATTTGGCACTCTGAAGCATTTTGTTTTATACAGGCTTATGGATTTTCCACTCTGTGATATTTCTCAACTGAGACCAGGCCCTAATAAGGTTGGGAATTGGCAGCATTCTGATACAGAAAACAAACTGAACTGAAGTTCAAAGAGGTCTTTTTAAACAATAAATAAATAAATAAGAGGGTATCTGCATTTTGAGTACAGTATTGGGGTTAATAATTACCCCTGTTTAATAAGGGCAATTTTTTGTTGTTGATATACAGTAGTTGCAACCAGGAGCTTTTTTTTGGTATTAAAAGAGAGAAAGATGAGTGAAATCACTATTTGGCTTTAGGTCTGTTTACTCACCTTCTTTAGTTCCACATTTGCGAACCATGTTAGCTGTCTGATTTCTCGTTTTGCCTGAATCAGTCTGTATGTGTGTTTGTTTATACCTACATGGAATTAGAGACTTCTGGCTAGTGACTGGAAGTGTAGTAATTTGAGAACAGCCTCTCAGGACTAGTTAGCTGTCCCATACAGTTCTGCGGTACTGGGAGTGTCCTAGACTAATGTTTGCTCAGTTTAGCAATAGAGAGAATGTTACTTACCTGTGCTGTAACCTCTGCTTCTTCAAGGTAATTTAAGCTGATATCTTGTTTTCTACAATAGGCTGCCAGATGACTAAAGCTAAATGATTTTTTATAACACGTTAAGCACTCATGAATCATAAAAGGTCCAAGGTTACAATTTCAAGCTGTATACTTTGTATACACTGGCCCACCAAATGTAATTGAGCTCTTCTGGTTTGGACAAATTGCTGAAGTTGGGCACTCTTTCTAAAAATGTTAAACTGAAATAACTAGGAACATTGGCATATGCAGGTTTAAAAAGTCTTCCCTAAACATTGACTAGATATAAACGATCCCATTATATGTAGAACCTCTGAACAGGATTCTGTTCAGGTTTTTTGCTTTGTTATGAGTGGCTACGTTTAAGCGACCATTCCTGGGTGGGAAGGAAAAGCCGCAGGCTACGATTATTATGATGTTTTGTAATTAGGGCCAAGTTAAAATAGTTCTAAATCCCTAAAGCAGACAAAATATGTTCTCATCCTTCATGTTGGATAATAATTATGGTTTCTCAGAAAAGCAGTTAATAACAGCTTGCGATTTTATGACCTAAGGCAGCATCAACTTGCAGTTGTTTTATGTAAGCTGCCTCAACTATTGAAAGAGACCACCAGAATACTGTTATCTCATGGCACAGAGATGTTCTCTCTTTCTCATTATCCATCTATTATGTGTAAGTGTATCTACTCCCTCTAATGAACCACACTGTTCACCCAGCCTATATGCCTCACTTCTGCAGGCATGACTGGAGTGTAATGAGATGCGTCTCCTTCCCCCACCAGTGGTTCTACAAACCAACAGAAGAGCCTCAGTGACAAAAATTAAAATTGAAAAGCAGTTTAGTTCAATTCCAAGGTAAACATACATAACAAAGAAGGCACAGGCTGCTATTTATTTAAGAAACAAAGATAGCTACTGTATCTTGGTCATGAGAACTTTTTGTAAAAATCCAAAATGTATGATCGGAAAGTACATTAATTGGCATCAGTCTAAATGCCACCAAAGGATATGCAGGCAAACTGTTGAGTTTTGCAGAACTCTTCATCAGGAGAAGTAGCAGAAAAAGCAAGAAGTTTAAAAGTTTAAAAATAAGCCAGATGTTGTAACCATGAGTTTACAGTTTACGATCAATTTCTTTTCTTTTCTTTTTTGTACATTCTATTGTGAGGAAGAGCTTTGTTACAAATTATGGAATTTTACATTTTACATTATGTCAAAATGTGCTTATAATCAAAAAGGGGTAGACTTGGCTTTCAACTGAAGTTCATTTTATAGAATGTGAATGCCATAGTTTGTATGAAAAAGTATTCTCTTTTGGTCTATTTTGAATCTCCCCCAGTCATGTTTTTTGGAAGATGTGATGATCATGTGAATACTATGTATAATTTTATACCCCTTTATTATGGTTTTTCCCCTGAAATAAATAGTTCCAAATATTAAGTAAAGGCTAAATAGATCCCATTCTGTCCCCTTCTTTCAACAACAGAAAACTGTTTAAACAGGTAGCATGTGCCTCTTCCTATTTCACGTTCAAAAATGCAGATTGGCCAAAGACCAAAGGAGCCTTGCTAGAAAAAGACCAGTGAATTTATATATCATTCCAGTCAACTCAGCCTTCTCTGGGCAATGACCTCAATCAGGAGAAAGTGACCTGATGTTCTCCAGAAATTCAAGACTTCAGTTCTAATTAGCCAGAAGCAGTTTGGCCAATGAGAAGGGATCCAGCTAGTTGTGCCCCAGACATCTGGAGGGTCCTACAGTATCATAACAGCACATGGAAAAAAGTTTGTAAGCAGCAAACTTGTGATTGCAGTATCATGTGACTTCACTCCCTGAATGATTTATTTTCAGTTCTTTACTATTTCAGGCAGCTGTATGGTGCAATAATCATTTTGCCTGAGAGAATGAGAGAGAGAGGGAGAGGGGAACGGGGGTGGGGGAGAGAGAGAGAAAGAGAAAATCAGTCAATCACTCTTCACTGTGGTATTTCCACACTGAATAGGTGGATTGCTTTGCTGTAAATCAGAAAAAGCTTGTATGTTTTATTGTCAAGTGATAGAAAAACAATACTGATGTATTGAAAGGATTTCTCTGTAAATAAAAAGTATTCTTTTTTTAAAAAAAATCACAATTTATACTGATTTAACTGTCAAATTTATACTACAGCATTTCAGACTTAACAAATCCATTCTTCAAACAGGTCCTGCATTCTGGGAAAATAGGTGGAATCCATCGTACTTTGTCCTTGGACAAATATTTTAGAATGACCCTTTGGATTTTGCTGGACCCTGCCATTCAAAACTTTGCACCCTCACCTAATCTAAACTGGTGTCCATGATTTTGTTCCAAATAAAGGGCCCAACGAGACAAGGATGGGGAACATGTCGCTTTCCAGGTATTGGTGAACTCCTACAGCCACAGCCAACATAGGGAACAATGAGGGACAGGATTGTTGTAACTGTAGAAACATCTGGAGAACTGCAAACCTCCTTTCCCTATTCAGTCTTTCTAAAACACCACCTTTGTATTCACACAAGCGCATAATCCATAGTGGTACAATAGTGGTTTGCTTATTTATATGTTTATTTGTTCATTTATTTATGTGCCTTTACTCTGCTTCAATTCATTTGCACTTGAATAGATGTTTTGATATAAATCTGTTGCAAACTGAGAAAAGTAATGTTCTATTGTACATCATGTACAAGCAGTTCCTAAAATAGGCAATGTTCCTCCTTTTCTAACCCTAAGGAAATCACAGTCTGTATCTTTTTTTATATTCTTTGGAGATTAGTCAGGAGGGCTGGGACCTTGTCTGAGCTTCAGAAAGGGCAGAGCTTTACAGCTCTAATATGCTTCCTTTTCTGGTCAACCTGTTTCCTGAACATTTTTACCCCCTTGTAAAATCCTGCCTACTTTCTTGCTTTCTCTTTCTCTTTGTACGTTTTTCGTTTTTCGAATGAAGCATAAAAGAGTAAGGTATAAAAGCCATCAACAGCAAGGAAGATGGCTATCTACTTTCCTAGCCTTATCTTTGTTTCTGTTTCATAAAATGAATTTGTATTTCAGAAGCCCTAGGAAAAGGTCAACTGATATTTCCAAGGCTGAAATGCACTTCTGCATTTAATCACTTCTGCCTTTATTTTTGCTGTCTTTCATGAGAGTGAAGGGCAGGAAAGATTGCTCTGAAGAGAAGAACATGGACAAGAGGATATTATTGGGGAGAAATGAGTTACAGCAGTGTTGTCCAAACCTGGCCACTTTAAGATGAGTGGACTTCAACTCCCAGAAATCCCAAGCCAGCCATGCTGGCTGGGGAATTCTGGGAGTTCAACTCCACTCATCTTAAAGTGGCCAAGTTTGGACAACACTGGGTTACAGTATATACATTTTGGCAGACAGTCATTTCTTAAGTTTAAATATAACAGAAAGGGAGCCAATAGGGTTATCATAACCGTTGTGTCTCCTTGAATGTACACGTGATGGCACATTTGTTGGAAATTATACTTGCAAATTCTAATTTATCCATAGTCATCACACAGGTTGAAAAAAATCCAGAAACTTAAAAAACCAAAAAACAAAACAACCCTCTTTTGTCAGACATACTCATGCCCTTATTCAGGCTTCAAGTAATCTGGCTGCTTTTTCACACCATTATTTTACAAATGTTTCAATGCTTTCTGAGGGGGAATGCTAGAATATGGGCCCTGCCTGTTCTTCCCAGCTCTATTTAAAGAAAATCACAGCAAAGGATTCTGATTTCATCTCCATTTGTATGAAGTTCTTTTGTGTGGTATGGGTTTGAGTAAGTTTATATGTACTCATAGCTGCTTTTTTTTTAAGGCTACTGGCACATCATAGCAAGGCCTTGCTCAAATATTTGCCTACAAAAAATGTAGCTTGTACTTGAAAAAAAGTTTGGCGCAAACAAAACATTTTTTAGTCTCCACTTACCAGATACATCAATTTGTTCAATACCAGAAAAAGTTAGTAAGCTACGTGGAATGCTCTTAATGTGCATTGCATTGTTTACTAGGTACCTCATTAATTATGTATGCTTTATAGTATTTCATAATAAAGAATTATTTAAAGGATTTTTGGTTGTTTACAATATTTTCTAACAACAACAAAAGGTACCGTAAATTCATTTCTACAATATCATGATGGAAAAATGTGCTAAAGTATTTCCATAACTCAAATGTAGTCCTTTGGCATTAGCTCTGAGGCAGTAAATTTAGAAAATTAGGACCAGATGAATTTAAAATAGAAACTTACATAACTTTTACATTGTATGTGTGTGTGTGTGTGTTTTCTTGAATGTGTGTGCTCGGAATTAATAAAATTAAACTTTCACAAATCATTTTGACAATTATATGCATGCAATTTGATCTTTATGAAGAATATTCTTAGACTGCATAGGCCCACCATCAAATAAGTAAATAGAGATGGGTTTAATCAAATATCTTTAGATGCAAAAGAAAACACTACAGCAAATAGCAAGCTGTTCTAAATGACAATATTGTGTTCCTTTCTAAAGAAAGGAGTAATTTTGCCTTCCTTTTCTCTACATAGTAACAAACCTCTGTCTCAATGTGTGCCTGCTACTCACTTTTTTGAGAAACAGAAAATATCTGAGCCCAAAGGTATCCTCATATTTGCATATCTGCTTCTATGGAGAAAATCTGCTTTCTTTTGCTAGTTTCTTGAAAACGACAGATCAAAGTATAGACCTGATTGGTTAGTTCAAGGAACAAATGATGCTCTGTTTCCTCTCCAAGACATCCAGTGATCCTGTTCCCACAACATCCTTAAATGGATAGGTGAGAAATTAGTGTGTTGTCAGAACATCAAAAAGGGTCAATTGACCCAGCCATTTAACCTGCAGAATTAGCCACAATCTGACCAATGTTGCAGAGAATTAAACTAACTGTATCCACTCAGTTGTAGGCCAGGAACATCTAAACCTAGTCGGTTGCTCCATATTGCATAGATAGATCTCCCTAAAACAGAGCTGGAGATTGAGTGGCTGTAAAGTAAGACTATACATCTTGGAACAAACCACTATTCTCTTTCTTTCCCTGGTGGTAGTTGATCTTTTTTCTAGAGATTCTTTGTGATGGCCTCCCCTCCAGTCCTGAGACAGCTTGTTGGTTCATTCAAGTCTTTTGAATCACAGTTTGTTCAATCATCTCATTTCTAACAAATTCATGATTGGTTTTGGAAAGCTCTGTTTAATCTGTTGGGGTTCAAACTCCACTTGTCCTCTGCCTGTCATTTACGGTCAGATGATAGTTGCATCTCCATCTATCACAATCAGTTTATTGCAATACATACATTCAAAGACACCAGTAAAACCCCAGTCATCTCATTCTACCTTGCCTTACACTCAAGTAAGCTCTTTACAGCATCCCCCTCTCTGGAGAACTGGTTAGATGTAGTGTTAGAACATAACTGTTTATCTTCAAGGCAGACATTTAAAACCTCTAACCAGATGGGGTGTCCCTATCTGTCTGCACTGCCTGAAGTTCTGTCTTAGCCAAGGTTGAAGATATCTGCTCCTACCTGTCCTTGTCCTCCTCCTCCTCCTCCTCCTCCTGTCCTCCTCTGAGGGGAAGATTTCTGAAGATGAAGACATAGGTCTTGTTCAGCTGCCAAGTTCAGAGAGTGGAAGCTGACGCTGTCCAGAGCCCTATACTTCCCACAAACGCTTTTAAATTTTCTAACTGATCATTACTAATCATGCCAATCAACTGATCAGTTGATTGGCATGATTAGTAGCTGGCGGTAAACCAGTCAAAATTTTTTGATTCCGTTAATAACAGGAGACCAATGGTTTTGCCCTTTTAACCCAGCTGATCAAGTGATCATCTGGCTTGTGAGAATAGGATTGTTGATTTTTCACTGCTAATGACCTATCAACTGATACGGCCATCAGGGCTGAAAAGGTGACCCATTCACCAGCCAGATAAACACCTTTTCCCTCTGTATCTGTAGGTGCATAAAATCAGTGGCCTTCAGGCTTTGTGTCCCACAGGGATTTTTAAAGCATAGCATGAATCTCACCACATGAAGTGTGACTCCTTTTTTGGTTGTGATATCCTGAAGAATGTTTTGAGAAACACTTGCTCACCTGGTATCCACTCTAATATCTGTTCAATACCAGGCCAAGTATGCACTTTAATTATTTCATTCCTTTTTTAAACCTTATTGAAATCATTTTATTCATCTCTGGTGGTCATTCCGTTTTTTTTCTTTTAGTAAGTTGGTTTTAGCTCTTCTGTATGGTTGATTACCTTTTACTGGTGCTGAAATTCATGCTAACCTTTTATGTTGGATTTGGATTTTACTGTCTGTTGTGTTTTATTGGGTTAATTTTGAATTTTTTATACTACTTTGAAGAATCTGTTCTGTAAGGCAGCAAATAGGTATAAGGAGCAAACACGTTAAATATTCTTATTCTAATATATCCTGGGAGGGTATTCACATTTTCTGCTTAAAAAACAAAACTGTGGGTGTTTTGCAAAATGGAAAAAAAGAAGAAAAGAAAGTCAAATAAAGCCTCAGTAATGCACTGTTGAATCTTTTTCCTGCTTTGTTCACCAAGAGCCCTGTGTCACAGTAACACTATTGTTCTGATCTTTTGAAAGTCACAGTTCCTAATTACTTGGAGGGACATGGAGGAAATCAGAAAATTAGTGTGTGTGTGTGTGTAGGGGAAGAGAAAAGAGAATAATACAGTATATGTCTGAAAATGACAAAGGTATTTCAGTTAAAGAGGCCTAATGTGTTTGCGGGAGTTATGGGCACTGCATTTTCATGGGTAGGATGTTTCCAGTTTTCTTAGAGCCAGAAAGTGTTCTTTCTTTGCTCTTGGCTCAAGTGGGAGCCGCCACTCTCATTTTTACTTCTAAAGTGTGTCTGTGTATGAGAGTGGCTACTTTTAAGTGGGTGGGGAACAGAGAAGAGAATGAGCATTCAGAGCAGCAGAAGATTGCCTGGTCGGCTTTGTTTCAGAAATGAAAGAATCTTTGAAAGTGTCATTAGAAGCAATTGACTGCAGTGGAGCGACATCTGTGCATTCCATTCTTTCTTCCCTTCTCTACATAGCTCAGATTCTTCTCTTGCTTCCAACACACCAGCTTGTGACTGATTGGGCAAAAGAGAGACTAGAACCACAGCCATGAATCTGCTCTTAATTCCAACAGGTTAAATATGCAACCATTTATAAGGACAGATACAGTGTGTTATAGAGATAGCACGCTGCTTTTAGCCTAGAGAACTATGTGGAGCTTTGCACTCATCAGTGCTTCTCAAACACCCAAGACTGAACTCCATCTCTAACCATTTGCTTTCCCAACAAACAGGTATGGTTGTGTCTGCTTTGGGGTTTCTGTGCATCCCACATTTCGCTTAGGGCAGTCTACAGATGGAGTTGCCTAGGTTGCTTTGTGAGCATCTGGTATATGGATGATCCATATACCAGACAAAACCTGGATTAGGTTCTCCCTGTTTTCCCAGTGCACAAAAACATATAACTATATAGTTCAGCTTTCCTCTGAACTGTACATTCCTCTGGGACATATCCCTCCACTAAAGATGTACAGAGCAAGACCGCAAGAGTAATTAGGTTTTACAGCATGAGACTGATTTTGCGCTATTAATGGAATTTCCTGTTTAATAAAAAGGATTACTAATAGTCTTAGAGGCATTCATGGAGTTTATCTGGCCACAAGGACATTTCCCTTTGTTATGGATGCATTGCATTCTGGGTACATAGCTGCCTATTCCATTCAAGGGAAAGGGATGGAAGCCACATCAGAAGCTTCATGATTTTCCAAACAATACACACAAGTCTGGAATGGAAGTTTCATCGCTACAGGGACTAAGGAAGAGGAAAATGGGGAAATGATGGCCTGTATTTGTTGAGATGGTAATCTAGAGTTTCAAGGGACAATGGGGTAAATAGAGACAGTAATTGTAGCAATGCAGAAAGTTCCAGATCAGTAACCACTTCCAGCAAAATCTAAGACTGGACAGAAACCTTTTATTTATTTCTCCAGAGCCAGATCACCTTTCCCAGCCTCTACCTTGAGCAACATAGTTTTTCCAGAAGTGTTCAGTTCCTATCAGCTCCAGACAGCATGGCCAATGACATGGACCTGACATAATTTATTGGGGCCCCAAACCACATAAGAGATCACACACCAGATCTGCAAGTGGGAGACACTGAACTTTGCCCCTTGTCATAGACATATAACTCTCTGATTGCTATGGAGCTTGACTGTGTGATCCCCTTCTGTAGTGGGGAGGGACCTGTCAGATCAGTCCACCCCAGACGCCTAATGGATCCAGATGGTTTTCAGAGAGTGCTTGCAGAGTTTCCTTAGGATACGGTGGGAAGTTTGGTCAAGACCCTAGTCACCCAATGGAGTAAGGGATAACTATGCACTGGACCAGATTGTACCAGAGTGGCCTCTCCCCTCCTGAATATCCACTGCAGTTCCTTAGTTTATTGTGGAGCTCAGGGAGATGAATTGGCAGAGGAGATACCTAGAGTGACCAGACACTGGTAACTGCTCACCTTCGAGCCTATACATGGTGATACAAGTGGCAAAAACTGCTGCCTTTGTTGTGTCCATTGAATGCCCAGTGGCCTTTTTAAGCTGCCTTGTTCTCTTTTAGGATACAATGATTGCCAAGAATATCTGAAAGGCTGCTATGAATAATTCTCACAGTATATATTTAGTAGCTAAAAGCACTCAGGTCCAAGTGGAGTTGGACTCTAGCTGGCTGTGCCAATGGAGATGGCTGGGGTTTCATCTTGTGAAGGGATCTGGGATTAATTTGAGTTATAAGTCTTGAAGAAACATGTCAGGTTCTTTATAGTTCCAGTACTTCCTGTCTGGATCCCTGCCCTTATGGTTGATTAAGGCCTCTTGTGAGGGGGCAGAAAGTTGGGTTTGAGCAATAATCAATGCCTCTGAAAGTGAGGAGGTGGTACACCCTGCTCAACAGACCTTCACCTTCATGTCTGAAAGAGGCTGTGGTACACCCTGCTCAACAGACCTTCACCTTCACAATTACCCACCGTTCTGGGTAATTGTGGGCCTCTCTACAGCCTTCCCTTTCTAGGGAAGGTTGTAGAAAAAGAGGTGTCACTGCAACTTTGGATGACCCTTAGAGGAAGCCAATTATCTGGACCCTTGGCAGTCAGGCTTCAGGCCACAGTTCACCATGCAAACTGCATTTGTCATGCTTATGGATAACTATCAGCCCCACTAGGTAGACCAGATTGGAAAATCAAAATATCTTGCAGGTCTGATTGTGCTGGACCTCCCCTCCTTCTCATACCACAGTGAATCAGAAAGGCATTTGCCTGAGCAGCTTCCTAATATTATCTTGTTTTCCAGAATTTAAAAGATGTTTCAGCCCCCTTTGCCTAGGTAATACTTCTTACATCTTTCTGTCAAAGTCACTTTCCTTACTGTCTACAATGACCAGAACCAGGGGTACAAGTACAGTATACTAGTTGTCTCTCCACAGCTTTCAGTACTACTGGCCATCGTATCCTTGTGGACTGCCTCTGCAAGATTGGAGTGTGGGGCACTATTCTTCAGTGATTCTCCTGCTTCCCAAGAAGTGGGTGGTTCCAGTCAGTCTTGGTGGAGGAAGAGAGATCTACCTGAAGACCCCTACTTTATGGAGTGCCACATGGCTCTTTATTCTTCCTACTTCTCTTTAACATGTACATGTTAAAGAGTGGAGATCATCTTTCAGCTTGGGGTCAGGTATCATCCATATACTGATGATACCCAGTTATTCATCTTGGTTTACGGTTTGGGAGTTATCCTGGTCTCTCATTATTTGCTCAATGACTGGGTGGCAACTGTGGTGGGGAAGGCTTTTGCAGTTATATCTTGTGCACCAATTGCGGCCATTCCTGGAAGCTGTTTCTAATCATTCATACCTTATTCACCTTTTAATCTATGATATGACTTTGATCGTTAACTGCCCAGTGCCTTCAGGAATAGGTGGCATACAAATAAAGTAAATACATACGTACATATTGTGGGAGTTTATGGCAAACCTTGAATACACTTTATCATGGTCTTAGACCAGCAAAACTTTAATAAAATACAGACAAAAAATAGAGTACAATTGACAGGGCTGTGGTAGTTATATACTTTAGTCTGACTCTGCTGAAGTCAACGTAATACAGCAAGTCCTTGAAACTGAAAACAGTATTTTGCAACTGTGTATATTACTTTTGGGTTTTTATCTACTAAAAGGCAACAATAGACAAATCATCCAAGTGGCCAGATATCTCTACCCTTTATGTGGAGGTGAATATAAAATATATATCTCAAAATCACCTATTCATTTGACTCCACTTCCCAGCTTGCAAGGACAAGGTTGCAATATTATTAAATCTTCCTCTCAAACTGCTGAGGGGAGGGCACTGAGGCAGGCTCCAGTAAAGGCCCAGCTATATTTAGGGTGAGTAACTGATTTTTGGTAACCCACTGAAAGATGACTCTGACTTTCTCTAAGAGGTCAGTACATCCTTGAAGTTTGATTAAGTTCACCTTGTAGCTCTTTGATCATTTGCTTAACTGTCTCCTTTGCTCAATTTAAGCTAGAGGTTAGCAGTTGCATCAGAGACAATCTATATGTTTGCAGTTTGGCTACAACACAATCCCACCACTTGGATTCGTGTCTGATGAGTCCTGTTATTGGCAGCAGCCCCTATGGTCATCAGGTTAATCCAGATCTGAGCAAATAACTTTGTTTGCCATGCTTTGACTTCTATTCTAGAGAGACCAGCTTTTAATCTCAGTGTCATGTTAGGCATACATCTAAGTAACATAAAAAGGGCTCTTAAAAGCCCAGATGAACTTTTAATAGGCATCAACATTAGTAAAAGGGTCCTAATTTACATCACAGGGCAGTTGTGCTACTGGTTTAATGGAAATAGCTTGATTGTAGCAGATACATAGTTCCCTCCCTGATTCCTGTGGAATCCTAGGATTACCTCCTTATTCTGTTGAGATACAAAGGATGCAGAGTTTATCTGAGTAGTTTTCCTTCAAGAAGATTGGACAACTACTCCAAAGTCCTCAAAAAATCTAATCTGCCCTTTAGCCTGATTATTAATATACCAGCAATGGATCTTAGGGTTGTTAGGAAAAAACCCTAACTTTAGGTTTTTGATAATTTATAATTAATTGGGGTTTGTTTTTGTTTTTTTACAGTATTGTGCTGGAGCAAGGCCTGATTAAGGCCAACTGATGCCCTAGGCACACAGGCCAACAAAGATGTCCCTCTACAGAAGAGAAACCCTCACACCATGAGATGGAAAAAAGTGTGGTAACTGATGACACCTTCAAACCAAACTTTTAAACTTTAGTCACTCACCATGCCAAAGAAAATGTTTTTTTTAACAATGCAGATTAAAGTCAAACATGGCGGATAAGGACAATTACAAAAAAGGTTGACTAAAGTTGAGGGGGCAGTGAAAGAGTTAAGGGCATGATAGCTAGGGGGAAAAAACTCTGTGATGTCCCCCTTCTCTTGGTGCCCTAAGCACATGCTTATTTTGCTTCATGGTTAATCCAGGGCTGGGCCAGAGCCTTAAGAAGTTGCTTAAACCAACTTGGTTCTGGGACAACATAGCTTCATCCTAACCAGACTGGCAAATATTTTTCTGCCAATTTTGGTGAGTGTAAGTAATGACCAACATCTAGTCATTCATTCATTCATTCATTCATTCATTCATTCATTCATTCATTTATTTGTCACATTTATATGGCAGTCCATCTCACACAAAGAGACATTGGGTGGCGTACAATAAAACCAATACAATCATACAATTAAAAACATACTACAAAACCAAGTAAAAACAATTAAAACAGTAAACAAAGACCACAAGCAGCAGAATATTACACATAATGCATTATGGCTTATCAGATAATTTGACCCCTGCTGAAAGGCCTGAATAAATGGAATTCAGTTTTATTTTTCTTCCCATATAATCTCAATTACACAATAATCCAACTGGTGAAACTAGATTGGGCCTTTTTCATTCCACCAAGTGTTGTTAGGAAGGTGAGTTTAGCCATTAGAGAAATTCTGATTTACTGGTTAGACCCAGGGCATCAGAGATGAAGTATTTTTCTTAATTGGGCAAAGCAGCAGTCAAACAGGCTGGTTTTTGATTATCCATCATTTTTTATGGAACTGGGGACAATACTCAAGAAGAGCAAAGTATGAAGAAGAAGAAAAAGCAAACAGGTCTTGACTAATAAGATCCAAGGAGAGGTTCAGATAATCTCTCTTCAACGGTACTCTCTGCAGTGATATCTGAACAGTTTATTTAAACGGGTAATAATAACTGCTTTATCTAGTCTAATTGTATTTGTCTTATCTGGAATTCTATGTGTGTGATTGTTGTGGCCCCGTTTTTTTCAGTGTTTCCCCTTTCCCTGTAAAATCCTTTTATATCTAGAGAGTTGGCTTTATAAGGGGATTTCTTATTAAACCCTGTCCCATATACAACATTGCATGGTTAAAAAGCTACTTCCTACTAGCTACTTCTGTTTCAGGACTGGCGCGAGGTTTGGTAAGTTCTCTGTCACTGGCCACTTTCCTTTCAATTTTTCCTAAATCTTGGCTCAGAGGAAATGTTCTTGACACAAAGCTAACCCTCCCCAGCTAGGCAAATTAGGGTATGTCAGTGTTTCAGCCTGCCTGTATCTTAAGATTAAAAAAAAAAAAAAAGCTGGGAAACCTTTGAAAGATGGTATCTGCCAGTGAAAGTTTTCAATCCACCCCTCCTCCCAGTTTGTAATGCAGTCTAATATTTCTGGAGGACACCAAGTTGCCTCCCTCTGCTTAAGAAGCAAATGGGGTTTTCAGACAGAACTCTTCCTTCTCGCTTCATATTTCCTCCATTGCAGTCCCCTCTCCTTCCCACTGACAGGCTGATCTGGAGCTATATGTGATCCTTGGAATGGAGAAAGATGGCTCATTAGTGGGGTGCTCCAGGAATACCAATGTTTAAAAACCTAATTTAGGGAACCTTATCTCATTTTATCTTTACTGTAATAAAGCTTCCACCCACCCATCCATCCATCCACCCACCCACCCACCCATCCTATGTGGGTTGTATCTGCACAACACACTAGGCTAGAATATGATTGGTTAAATTTTACTTCAGTGTTTGATGAAAACCCAGTCTCAGTGGAATGCTATATAAATTTACTTAGAAGAAAAGGTCACTGTTTGATAGAGTCAGTTTACAGGAAGGCCTGCAGAGCAAAGAAATACATAAATAAGGGACTGGAAAATCTCAGATTCCACTATCTAGAGATTAATTGGCATTTCACTTACTTGACCTCCAGTGATTCTAACCGTATGCTTAAGCTGCCCTCTGAAACCAGCCATAGGCTATGGAGTTCAAGCATACCCCACTTTAATATAGCTTTTTCAGTATCCAGTTTTATTGAACTTAGTGTCAGACACTAAATTTTCTAAAAGGGAACAGTAACATAATATCAGGCTGTAAAACCATTAACATCTACAAGGTTGTTAGAAAAACTTAAGTAGTTGTATTAACCACAAATGTCCTTTATAGAATTTGTTTTACTTTTGCAGTTCTACCATCTTCAATATCACTTTCATACTGGATCCAGTTTCAGACATTTTGGGAAATACAACCACATTTTGAGTGGTGTAAAAATAATTGCAGTCAGCTGGAGTCTTCTATCCCCCCCCCGCAAAAAAATAAACATGATTTTGAAGAAACCCCAAGAATAGCATGATATTTTTAAAAGATTTGGGTTGAATATTGTTGACCTTAAATATTGTGGGCTTCCAAGTTTAAAATGCTGGATTTATTATTCAGATAACTTAATTATTTGCTTGTAAATGCACAACTAAAGATCTGTTGTATAATTTAGAAAATGAAGAAAGAAAAGAAAATTCTACAAATAATACTGCTTAAATAACCCTCTAATTACAAAAATAATCCGGACTTCTAGAGCAAGCTGGTAGAGCTCTGGCAGTGATGGATTCTCTCCTCCTACTAGCCAGCTTTGTGCTACCTGGCTGTAATCCTAGAAACATTTATGTGCAAGTAAGAACCACTGATGTTTTAATTTTCTTCTCTTTAGGTATATTTAGAATTTCACCTTGGTGCTAGAATTAAGTTTATTTATTTATTTATATTGATTTATATAGCCATCCAGCTCACCAATGCAAGTTTGGGCAGCTCTGAATTAAAATACAATCTAAATTATATGTATGTATGTATGTTTGTATGTGTATATATACACACACACATACATACATATGCATACACATATTACATATTACTGTGGAATGTTTTCTTATAGCCATTAATTGTTACCACAAAGCAAAATGGAACTTTGTGCCTTCCCATAAACCAACGGTCTTGAGGTACAAGTGTCCCCCACTTTCTACCTTCTGTAGTCAGGCTCCAAAGAATGATCAAACTATGCAAAGATGAGCTCTCTATGATCCCCCTCTATGAAAGTGCAGAAGTGAAAGTTATGGAAGGAATAAATGAAAACACATTGTCAAGTGGTGCTCATCAGTCCATCTCATTTGCCTCAGTTAATAATAATCATCTTAGTGTTGGATCCTAGAGGGTTTCTCTGGGGAAGGAATTCCTTAAATTGGAGCTAGGAAGGCCAATAGTGGATCTAACAGAGCAGAAGAGGTAGTGAGGTTTAATTATTATAGTGATTTTTATTATTATTTTGATGCCTTTGAGTCAGTCTTGATTCCTGGCAACTGCCTGGACAATTCCATGCAGTTTTCTTGGCAAGATTTTCAGAAGTGGCTTGCCATTGCCTTCTTCCTAGGGCTGAGGAGTGACTAGCCCAAGGTCAACCAACTGGCTTTGTGCCTAAGGTGGGACTAGACCTCCCTGCCTCCCAGTTTCTAGCCTGGTGCCTTAACCACTACACCAAACTGGCTCTCATTATAATAATTTCAAATTACCAATTGCCAAAGAAGGTAACTATCATAGAAAGCTTAGAGAACATAGAAAGCATAGAGATTGTACTAATCAGGAAGCCAGACAAGAACTTAAATGTCCCAATTAAACAAGAAACTCCACAAGGAATTCCTTACTTCAACCAGAGATAATTAAGTCCAATGCTATCCACTGACTAAACTATATGACACTATCTGTAGAGCCACTCCACTCATCTATTTTCAGTTAAAGAAAGCAACAATGATGTCCATTGCAAATTTGACACAGGTTGCTTCCAGGTGAACAGCTCCAGGCAATAAAGGGAACTTCCACATCAGATAGTTTCCACTCCTCAACCACTCAGAGAAGTGAAGCTGAACTGCAGTCTTCTTCACGTCTACTGACCTGGAAATGCAGAACCGTTCAAGAATCAAGATCCAAACAGTGCTCCCACCAGCTGACCAGTGAAACAGTACAAAGAACATCATTCCGTCAGTGCCCTACCACAAGCTTGACCTTGGCCTTGGAATAAAAAAATCCTCATTCCCTTGCTTCCCACAAGAAGGAAATAAATTGCTAACACCCTATCTATGCATTTCATACATAATATATGCATTTGTCTGGTCCTGCGCAAAAAACAATTTTCACTGCATTGTTTGATAATAGGACTATGTTATATAATTATACTATACAATATAAAATATTTTAATACATTTTTTTCATTCTGGTCCTGATTTGTTTACATTGTTTTTGTAAATGCGTCTTGGGGACCCTCTTAGGAATATAGAAATAGCTTGACAACACATAATAAAAGAACTAAAATCCAGATTGCCTATTCAGAGTTGCTGGAAGTCCAGCTGTATCTGCTCTGAAATGGAAACTTCGTACAGTAATCTGGTAAGAGAATGCAGCTTTCTGCTCATTTTTAGACCACTGGAAGCAATCCGAGTCCATCTGTGTCTCAGGAATACTGGGGCAGGTCCAAGTTGGTCAGAATAAAAGAAACAAATCCAGAGTCCTACTAGCAGAATGCTTTGAGTCTCAGACAAGAGATTTTTTTTTAGTTCAAATAATTTTGTCTGGCTGGAGTTTCTCCCAGTCAAGATAGTGAACGTCTGGCCAGGAATCATCTAAACCTCATTATAAGGAATGGCAGTAGTATTTCACCATTTGATTTCTCTCTGGCTTGCTCCCTAGTGAACTCAGATTACTTTTTCACTACGGCTTTTATTTCAAAAATGCAACCAACAGGCAACTTGGGTCATTTTAAACTATTATGTCCTTTGGCATTTGATTAAGGCATGAAAAGGGAACTCCCTTGTCTCCTTTTGCAAGATAAACCTTTGACTTTTTGATTGCAGAGATATTTCGAGCATTATAAGAGGCCATTTCTTGAGAAGTGGGGGTGGGAGAGGGACCAAAATTATTAAGATGCAGTGAATGTGAAAACTGGCAAAAGATGAGCAATAATCAAAAAAGGGAATTCTACCTTCTTTTGTTTAAAATTAGACTTTCTACTTTTCTTTTTCTTGGAAAATAAATTCATTCCATCTTAATTTACAAAATAACTTTCCAGAATACAGAGACCTCCTAACATGTCATTTAATGATCATCCACATTAGGACACATGAATTCTCCAGAATTCTAGAAAATACAGTTACATTCCCCTACTTTTGCCATTTCTAGTTAAACAGTGTTTAATTCATAGGTTCTGCTTTTAAAATTAACCTGCAAGCATTGTTCATGAAAGCCTTATCTGCAAAGAATGTAGATACTAGCCTTCCTCACCTTTTAGATGAACTGGACTACAACTGCTATCATTCAGAGCTTGCATGTAGTTGGGGATTATGAAAGATGTGATCCAACACAACTAAAAGGCAGCAGACTGGAAAAGGTTGGTATGTAGCACAACATAAATATTATGTGTAACACTTCTTAGGAATGTCAGACCAGAGCAGACTATTTTCCAGCTAGTCTACTTTTAATTGCTCTGACAGATCTCTAGAGCAGTGTTTCTCAACCTCGGCGACTCTAAGATGTGTGGACTTCAACTCCCAGAATTCCCCAGATAGCCATGCTGGCTGGGGAATTCTGGGAGTTGAAGTCCACACATCTTCAAGTTGCCAAGTTTGAGAAACATTGCTCTAGAGTATCAAACAGGCCCTTCTGTGTACTTTGCTTTCTGATTCTTTTATTCAGAACCTCAGTGGACAAAGAAACTGTTCTACCACTATGAGACAATTGTTCTCTGTGCAATGCAATTAGATATTCAAAGCCCACTTCATCACTTGCTAAATTCCTACAAAGAACTAAAATGCTGCTCTTCCAAATACTGACATACAGCTATCCTACGCATGACTGGAAGGTGCTGCACAAGCGACAGAAATGAACAAAAATACTATGCCCAAATTCATAAGATATTGTTTGGCTCCTTGGATTTCTAAGGGGTTATGGAGAAAAATAAAGGAAATAAATGAAAAATAAATGAAAGCATGTTCTGACTGCTTTGCATCTGCTGTACCAATATTTTTTCCAACATTATGAAAAGGTTGTTCCGCCATCACTCCCATTTTTTTTCCCCAGGTCCTTGAAAAACTGCATGAAGCTGGGCCACCATTATCTTCATGACCGCCAACTTCAAAATATAGAGAAACAAGAGAAGGGAGGTGAGGTGACATATGAATTCCCATCAGGGCTGCTCTGGGGAGCAATGTTCAAAAAAGCTAACATAGTGGCTGCAGCCATGTGGTTGCATGTGTGAGATTTCATGTATGACCCATATTGAAAAGGGTGGGGCTTCAATTGCATAATAGTGGCTGCCAGACTGGCTTTTTTGATTCCCCCGCTCCCCATGGACATCTCTGGTTCTTGCCATTGTGTACTGTTGGGGTCTGAACTGTCTGTAACCATGAAAAGGGATGATATCAAGATATCAAGTCAGCTGTGAAAAAGTTTAATGCTGGGGAACATTAGGAAAAGATTGAAAATAAGACTGTCATCACTGGAGTGACCTTTTACCAGTCCATGGTATGCTGGCACCTGGAATTCTATGGAGAATTCTGGTGGCCTCCTTTGAAAAAGGGCAGAATGGAGTTGGGAAAAGGGCAGATCAACCAAGATGATCGGGAGGTTTGAACATCTTCCTTACAAGGTGATAGCATCTGGGTCTCTTTTTGTTGTTGTTGTTCAGTCGTTAAGTCGTGTCCAACTCTTCGTGACCCCATGAACCATATTGCACCAGGCCTTCCTGTCCTTCACTGCCTCCCTGAGTTTGCTCAGTTTCATGCTCATTGCTTCAGTGATGCTATCTAACCATCTCATCCTCTGCTGTCCTCTTCTCCTTTTGCCTTCAATCCTTCCCAGCATCAGGCTCTTTTCCAAAGAGTCCTCTCTTCGCATTAGGTGACCAAAGTATCTGAGCTTGAGCTTCATTATCAATCCTTCCAATGAGCAATCAGGGTCTCCTTAGCTTAGAAAAAAAGAGGCTGAGGGGGAACATAACTGAGATCCATAATATGATGCATAGCATGACAAAGTGGACAAGGAGAAGTATTTCTCCAGCTCTCAAAATAGTAGCAGAGACCCTGGATTAATAAGGGCCTTGACCTGATCAGCAGAGTTGTTCTTATAATCTTATAGAGAAGTCTGCTCAGAACTGGGGTGCTAAAGAGAAAAGGCTAGATTTGCTGTCATCTCACAGTGGAAGAGTAAATGACTGAGTAAGTGACTCAGCTCCTGGATTCTGTGCATGTCATGAGAATGTACAGATCTAGATCCACAAAGTCCCTGTGCAAAGCGATCCACTAACTCAACCTTTCACAAGTTTCCATCTTTGGCATGGAGTTGCAGTTCCAACATATCTGTGGTGGTGAAAGTCTGATTAAAGCAAATTCCCCTTGTGGGCAGAGGCACCCTGGGGTTACAAGAGAACTGTGAGCAAAATAATAGATGAAAATTGGTGGCTCTCTTTTTGTCTATAGAAAAACTGATGTGGTCTCTCCTATCCACTTTTTAACTAATCTCTGTGGGTTTAGCTATCCACAACACACTAACCTGTGGTTAATTTTGTCCAGTTATAGGTATCCTGCCATTGCTTCAGTCCCCTGTGATTTCTGATCATTTCTTTCAGTGTTTCTACCAGCTGGGGAATTCTGGGAGTTGAAGTCCACACATCTTCAAGTTACAGAGGTTGAGAAACACTGAGTTGTTCGGACCTCTGGGCTCTGGATTTTAGCCAAACCACTGCTTCGGTTTGACAAATGAGGGCGTGAGAATTTAAGTAGATGGTTTCCTGTCAGAGTTTCGCTTTAAAAAGGAAGGTTTCCTTTGACACTTAGAGCTCCGCTCTAAAACAGGTTTCCCTAACGCAGGTATGCTTCCTGTGAGAACTCACATTTTCCTCCAGTAATCTGCTGTAGCAGCACGAAGGGGAGCTGAAGCCAGACGCCTGTGCAGATCAGGCAAGAACTGAACGAGCAGCCATAAAGATCAACAGGCAGATCGCCTTTCTTCTAAAACTGTCCTTCAAGCAAAGTGGAAAAGCCGAGCGAGTGTGGCCATGTCTAGCTTTCTCAGCGTATCTCGCTGTGACGGTGTAACCGTGAGGAAGTCGGGGTTTATGCCGCCACAACACTGGCTGGGCCACAACACAGACGAGGAAGTCGTTTAAGTAACAGATCCAGGTGCAGGATACGGAGAGCTTTACTGTATAAACTTTGTTCGGAGCGCCCGACTTCTTTTGAGGACTCGGGCCAAAACTTTAGCGGACTTTCGCACTCAGCCCAAAAAGCGGCGTCCGGGAGGTGGAACAGGAGGGCGGGGCGACGTCGTGCTGCCCCCCTCCTCCGCCCGGCTGGCTTTCTCGCCAATCGCGGGGAGGTATGCAAACGAGCCGAGCGTTTTGCCCGCTGCAAGCAAAACAATGAGCTCAGACTGGCTGGGAGCGGAGCGGAGCGGAGCGGAGGCCCTTGCGTGCGAGGTGCTGTTTGGCACGCTAGCGGCGCATCCCCGGCGCTCGGAGGCTCTATTTACATTTCGCTGAAGGAGGCGGTGAAATGGAGCGCTCGGCTCGCGCCAGCTGCTGGGTGTAGTCGGCCGCATTTCGCCAAGCAGAGACCCTGTGACCGAGCCCGCGAGCATGAAGTACAAGGTAAGGAGAGACCACTGGGGCGGGCGGAGTGCACGCGCGGAGTGAGAAACTTTCCGGTCGCTCGTCGCAACGGAGGGACCGAGTTGCTTGGAAGAGCTGGGGAGGAAGGGACAGAGCGAGCGCCCCGGATGATGCCAGCGCAGCTTCAGTTTGCAGCCCGTCTGTCAAAGAAGTTTAAACTAGGTGGGGTGAAAGGCTTGCTACGTTGCTGCCCTGCCATCTTTCACAGACTGATTTTATTCCCGCCTTTTAATCGAAGCCGTCCCAACCTGGCGTCCTCCAGATGCTCTCAGCAACCCGTCACCGTGGGGTTGATGGAGATGGTAGTTGCCCGCATCCGGAGGGCGCCAGGTTGAGAAAGGCTGTTCTAAACTTTCGGACATGTTTCGTTGCTTTAAACTTGGGGGCTCTTTCCCCCCGGGACTCTGTACTGCCAACTTGAAGGGCATTTGCATCACTCTTGCTTCCTTGGGGCACTCCGCGGTAAAGTTCCTTTTAAGAGTAAAATCTCACACAGTTCTGAGTCAAAGCACATGGCATGATATAAGTCGCACGCAGTGCCCTTTCTCTATCCAGTCATCTAAGTGTAAACCTGTTGAACTGAGGGACTTGATAGATGTCATACTGCCAAGTTTATTGCTTACAAATAAGTTTGTTAGCTCAGTTTTGTCATAGGTATATCACGTCCCTGTTTTTAACTTTTCTGACAAAGAGGCAAAGTAAAAATATGACAAATCAGTTACTACTAATAAAACCATGTAAATCATTCAGTCTGAATATTCAGCTAAAAGAAAAGCTATTCTGGTTGCATTCAGTTACTTGTAAACATCTTCTGCTTAATTTTGAAACAATCTATTACTAATGTCGTCTAAGCAAAAATGGTGAAAATGTTGCTTTTGGAGCTGTTCTGGAATGCTCTGACTTTAAGCAAGGCAAGTATTTCTTCTCTTTTCCAAAATCTTAAAGAAATCAGGATTTTGTTTGCTGGTACTGTAGAAAATAGTTTTGGTGACATAACCATCAGGTGTTGACTTCAGAGGAGCTAGGATTTCACCCTGTCTTGTGCAAGTGTATGCAGATGATTTGAAAAGTTTTCTTCCAATGAGATATCATTGTTTTGATAATGTAGAATTGCAGAATTGCTTGGTGATTTTAAGTAGAAATGCTTTAAGGGACAGTGTGACAAAGTGCTGACTTCCTCAAACCGATGCTGTGTTACTAGAAGCTTGTTACTAGAAATCTGTATATTCCAATCAGAGTATTGTCTTTCCAAACTACTTATTTTTTTATCTATTATTTTAAATCTGTACATGCTTGCTCAGAAATCCTACTAATCTCAGTACTTACAAATAAGGCCGTCATGGTTTGATTGCTACTAGAGTAAAACTCCATAGAATTTACTTGAGTAGAATCTAGGACAGTGTTTCTCAAATTTAGCAACTTTAAGATGTGTGGACTTCAACTCCCAGAATTCCTGTGCATGCTGACTGGGGAATTCTGGGAGTTGAAGTCCATACATCTTAAAGTTGCCAAGTTTGAGAAACACTGATCTAGGAAGATACTGTTAGATTGTAGTCCTGTGTGCATTGATGTGTACACAGCACTGGAGTATACCTGGGGCATCAATTTAGCAAATACATTTATGCAATCTTGTTTTCTTGGAATCAGCAAGGATGTGGAAAAGGAAGCTTATCAAGATTAACACAAATCCAGAAGAGTTGTTCAAAAGTGCTATCTCTTGCAAAAAGATGTTCACAGCATTCTTTATTTAGGGCCTTTGGCCACAGATAAACTTTCAAGTATATATTTGTTCAATGTACAGTTCTGTGTTAGTTCTAGGAGCCTATGATGACAAGAGGAGCCTGGATATGTGGAAGGAAGGAAGGAAGGAAGGAAGGAAGGAAGGAAGGAAGGAAGGAAGGAAGGAAGGAAGGAAGGAAGGAAGGAAGGAAGGAAGATAATAAGATTAATTCATGCCTAAATATATATACAGTACTTAAACAGTAATATATCCATGTCTTACCAGAACTTTCAGGAGCATGCAAGCTGCAGGTTAGTTTAGACACCTGAAAATTATAATAACTGCATCTATGATTATCTGCAAGTTTAGACAGAAAGAACCTTGACGAATAACTAGAAACATCCATGAATTTAGTCTGGCATCATTCAGAGATACTGGATTATAACTCCTATCATACCATTGGTGCATGTTGGAGTTGTGGTTCTGAAAGTCTGGTTTGGAATAACATTCTCATTAGCTCTCTCTTTTTTTTTTTTGTAATATGAATAAAAGTGCTGGTTCCCAGTTCTTGGGGGGAAGTTCAGGCAGCTGCAATCACAGGACTCCCTTGCCTACCTGCTCACCCTCTTTGGCTGCAACTAGCCATGGCACTAGGTCCAGCGCTTGATGTTTTTAGGCAACTACTGGGGCCTCAATATCCTTGTAAGGCCCTTTGTAGATGCTGAGTGGCTGTTTCTCATAATTCTTGTAATCTCCCATCATATTCCTGACCTAGATGAAGAAGTAAAAAGTAAAATCGAGCCACTCAGCTCTGTTTAGAGCAATAGGAAACCCTGCCATAGTTTGAATCAAAAACCCATCTTCTCCAAACAGGAGCTGATTTGATCACAAGCATCCAGAAGAAACAGAAGGCAGGCAGGGGAGTTGTTACTGTGACTCGGAGAGGACGTGCCAGTCATTTACTCAGACAAGCTGTTGATACGTCCCAAATGGAGGTGAAACTGTTTTTGTGGCTGACCCCTTTTTTGTTTTGTTTTTCATTTTGGGTGGTGAGAGGCTGCAGGAACTGGGCAGTGATATTGTGATGTTATACAAATGAGTAGGGCTGATTCTCTTCCCTTTTGCTTTTCTTTTGGAGGGTTATTTTAGATGTGCTCAATTCTTTTCCTGGTGAAAATTGAGGGGACATCACATGGCTGATGTTCAGCAATTTGTTGCCCAGCATCAACCTAGAAAGGATAACCATGTGAGGCCTATGGACTGCATGTTTCCTTTCCATATAACAGGGTGAGGAACAGCAGGAATTCCCAAAAGTTGGCTTCCAGAAAATCACTGAAAAAGGATTGTGGCATGTCCTTCTCTCCAATTCTCCAGCAGGCCTGAAAGATGCAGAATGGTTTAATGGGCAGAGGAGGAAGAGGCTCTGCCTTCATGCTGCTCTTTGCAAATGTTCAGGACCTCAAACAGAAGCAGGTGCCATTCATCCAAAAACTCTGTTTGCTTCCTGACCTCTGGAGCCTCCCAATGGCAGCATAGTCTGGCTCAATACTGTGCTTTGGGGGTCCTTTTCAAATGGAAACTCTAGCCATCTCTTTCCATATTTTGGCTCTGAACGTAATATCACAAAGGTACCACATTCTGATAGCAAATCCATATATAAGATATCTCAGTTTCTTAGCATAGTCTGAGTCTCTTCTTGGGCAAGAAATGGGACAAAGAGAAAAATTGCTCTTTCTTCATAACTGGGTTTGGTAAATGCATTCTTTAGAAAAGATTACCTGGGGCAGGACTGGTTCCTCAATCCTGCTGAAAGACCAACTTTATCAGATTCCTCCAATCACTGGGCTATATCCAGTTGATCATGATAAGATTGATACAGTCTAAAAATAATAAGTTAGATAGTGCAGCTTGGCCTAACTCTGGCTTGGTTACATTTTCCTAAACAACAATCTAATTCTCATAAATTCTGATTCCAGGCAATGTTTTGATCTGATTCAGTGGAAACCATTTTTGTAGAACAGCTGTCATTAATAGCCCATTAATAATAACAACTGTATTTTCATATAACTTGTTGTATGGCTAACATACTATGACATTGATCAGCCTACATATTTGGAATAGTCAAACAATTTTGTGCTGAACATGACTTACTTCAAGATAGGCAGTATGTACAGTATTCTAAGAATTGCAGCTCTTAGAATTACAACATTTAGCCAATCTGACTTGATCTTGAAAAGCTAAGCAGCAGCAGACCACCTAAAACTTGGATGGGAGACCAACAGGAAATTCCAGGGCCATAAACTAGATGTAATGAGCTGTGAGAAGAACCTTGGGAGAGAGGAGGAAGAGCCGCAGCCTACATAACAGTCTGATAAGAGAAATCTCAGTCCAAAGGAGGGATGTGGGTGGAGAAAGTGTCTCGGAAGGGACCCTCCCTAGTTCTCTGGAAAGCAAAGACGGGGGACAGGGGAAGTGCTTTCAGACTTGCAAGATTCTGTTACTGTAATCTTACAATAAAGGTTAGTATTCTTGGTTCTGGTTTCGTGGTTGGGACTATTTTGAAGGGCTGACACTAAACTGGAAAGTCTAGATTGTTGCTAAGAAAGCCACATAGATGTGTCTGTGAAGTCATTAGGAGACAACCTTGATTTCACCTTTTATTTTTAGACTTGAGAATCCTAACTGAAGAGGTACAACAAGATTCTAACCAAATTTACTTGGGAGCCCAATTCTTCACTGGTTTCCATGTAATTTGCTATTTGGAAAGCATCCCAAACTAGCTTATCTGAATCAAATAATTTCATCTCCACCATTTGTGGTTGACAACCAAGTCTGCTTAGTAAATTCCTATTGCCCAGACAAGAGATTGAAGCTAAATTAGCATATCTACTTAGGAGTGACTTACTGCTGAATAGACACATATAGGATTGTGCCTTGAGGCTCCATTTTTCACTTGTGTAAATTCTGTAGGCTGAAATAGTGCTTGAGTTGCCAAAAAACAAGTGACTGCTATTTTTTAAAATTCATCAGTATTTTAATTGTTCAGAAATTGCAGAGGCCTTACACATCAGTTCAGGACACCTATCATTGGAAAGAAATAGGAGATCTGATTTGAGGTGGCATGGCCCTATTAAAAGCCACAGCTATTTCATTATTTATGCATTGTGAGCCATGGTTTGTTAAATCATACTGTACTGAATAAACCACAATTGGCTGGATTCATACAACATGCTAAAATAGCCAAGCAAAACACATTATGCTTTAGTGTGATGTGCTAAATGACTTGAGGTGGCATATTCTGGTTTGAGTACAAAGTAATTCTTTTCTAGTTATAATGTACTGCAGCTTGGTATTTCTAATGATCTCTCTTGTCACAAAACTCAAATGAATAAACCTACTTAATACTAGGCTTCTTTGAAATCACCCATTTCAGTCAGAACAAAATCATTCATGCTCTGTAAGGTGCTTTCTCCATATTTATTTAGTAAATATTTTTTACTATTTAAAAAGTATTATTAAATACTTTAATAAGTATTTAAAGTAATACTTTACTTTTAAAGTATTAAAAGTAAAAATTAATTTTTACTAAAATTTAGTAAATTTAGTAAAAATTAACACTTCTCATTAAGGAGATTGTTATATAATTCTAGATGGAACAGGCTAGTCCAGTGTTTTTCAAACTTGGCAACTTTAAGATGTGTGGACTTCAACTCCCAGAATTTCCCAGCCAGCATGGGTGGCTTAAAGTTAAAGATACAAAGTTTGAAAAACACTGGGCTAGACAAAAGAAAAGAAAGTCCAATATAAGATGGAAGATTTTTAGCTTCCTTAAAACCTTTTCTGTTACACTAGTATGTTTACCTTTCATAGGAAGTCTATTTTTTTTAATTGTTTACCCATGGTTAGCATTCTTAATCTGAAGTCCATGAGTGATTTGTTCTAGAATACATCTGTTGACTCTAGGGATATTTAAAAATGACTCCTTGCAATTATTATCATTTCTCAAAGCTGAAGAAATGCTTATAGAGACTTTCCATAAAACAAGCCAATCAACCCTCCAAAACATATTATGTATTTGCATTTTATTTACTAAATAAATCACCATCTAAATCTAAACCATCACCATAGTCTAAACCATCACCATAGTGATTTTCTGAAGCTGAGTAACTTGGCTTGGATCATCCTTATGCCTCAAAGTTTCCTCTTCAATCAATACTCATTAATTCTTTCTTAATGGGAAAAGTCAGGCAAATCTCAGATATCCATTTGACCAGCAGTTTCAAAATACAGTGGTACTTGTATGTTCCAACAGATGCTGACTAGTATTTAACAAGGAATACTTGGCTAGATGATGATTGGTCCAATCACAGAAGGCTCTTCTTAAAAGCTGTAATATCTCTCGCCTTCATCTAATTCTCATAAAATATTCTTCCCTTGCAAAATGTAAATCTATATTACCGAAGCAGGAATGGGCAACCTAGGAAGATGAGCCACACATGGCCCTCCAGATCCTTTTTTGAAGAGATCTTTATATGAAATTATTATAGTGCAATTATAGTTAGGGTGGGAAACAAAAGAATTACATTAAAACTATCCCCCCCCAATCCAAAACCATCTCTTGTTCTGCCCTGCAGTGATACTATCACACCACCTGCCATGCTCTTTGTGGCCCTTGAGGGCTGAAATAAATATTTGAAAAACTCAGCTCCCTCCAGCTGCGAAAAAGATGAACGAGGATCCACTTTGTCAGAAACTCAAGAAAGGATTTAGATCAGCATTTTTTCAAGCCTTTCGTTACTTCTCTGTCTACTGAAATCTGATAGGCATAGATTCTGGTACTTAAATCCTTCCTACTCTGTAATTTCTCCTTATGAGAGTGATTTGAGGGAGCATTCTCAAGACAGAAAATTGTAACTTGGGAGGTTGCAGTAAGCACCATGCTCTGGGAGACAGTAGCAGCTGCCACCAGATGGGGAGTCACCGGAAGTTTCTGGCCAAAGGAGAAGAAATTAGGGTTGAGGAGATTGTGCTGTAACAACTCATACATGAATTCATACAAATGGCAAGATGTTTTCAGGGCCAATTTTGGGTGGGTTCCTCCACATCCCTGACCAAAGTTCCTTCTCAGTTTGAATCAAGAGACCATAAGAAAGTTTCCCAGAGAATGTTCTATTTTTTTTTTCAGAAGGACAACACAATAAAACAGTCTCTCTTTGGCCTCAGAGAAATTGGCAAGGCTCTACTGGTTTCTCTCCCTAAACTAATTTATAGAAACTAGCATTAAACTCTATATAATCTTGCTTTCAGAGACTCTGTAGTAAACAAAAATGTAAGAGGTAAGAATTCACCTTACTGGAACAAATTTCCATTAGCCAACTAATAGATACAAATTCTGGTTATTGAAACGCACTAGTTATTCCTTAAAGAATAATGGAGTTTTCTTTAAAGGTATGTAGAAGTGGTAGCACAGAACTGTAATTATTAACTATGTATTCCAAGACATTCTTGGCCAGTGTGCTATGAAGGAACCTAAAGGCAAAGAAGGAGAAAGGATTCAGGCAGACACCATTTCAGAAGTTCAGCTATAAATGATCTTTGCGGTGGTCAAACAATAACTAGGTGCAAACCTATACATTCTAAAGTCATAAGTATTCCCAAGCCCAACAAGATAATCACGTACATATACCAATGCCATCAGTGTGTGCTACTTTGCAACTAGCTACTTGACTGCTACAAGTTAGGAATTTGAAGATGGCTTCACACATTACAGTAAACCAAGGTGTGTTAAATCTGTTATAATGGCTGGAGTCACATAGTATGCTAATCCACAAACCATGGTTTATACCCTACAGTGGTTCAATTCATATACTACATTAACCAAATCAAACCAACTTAGTATGATATGTGAACCCAGCCTAAGTCAAGGGAGGGCAGGTGAGAAGTTAGTCAACTTAAAGTTCTTTATAGGCCATGCTGCCAACTACTTTTGCCTTTCGAAATCTCAAATGCAATTTTAATAAACTATTAAACAATGATAAAGAATTTCAGACTCCCCGTTGTGTGATAATAATGTGACTATGTCATGAAATAAGTGATTTAAGTACTCCTTGAAAAGGCAAATCCAATAGATTTATTAATCTGGAAATTGAATCAGTTATTCTTATAATTAAGCAGAAAAATAGTAATTGCTGCTGTTTGTATGATAGAAGGTTTTTCGTTCCTGAAGAAAAAAAAATAGAATATTTCAGATAAATAGTTTTATTAAAATTTACACAACCCAAACTATGAAGGCCTGTTTTTCTTCTTAGTAATCCCGACCAGGTTTTCCAAAAGATACAGTCACAGTCTTCCTCAGTTTTGGTGCCTTGCAGATACAGGACAAACTTCCCACTTTCTTAGTAATATCTATGCTGACTTGCAAAGGACAATTGAACTTAGACTTAGTTTAAACAATTTTTGTTTACATCAGCCAAGATAGTGTGTGCTTACTGTAGCCTAATGATTAAGATGTTGGACTAGGAGCTAGAAGAACCAGGTTCTGGTTCACCTTCAGTGATGGAAGGTCACTGGGTAACTTTGGGCTTGTTGATTTTGTTGTTAATTTTACAGTCTTAACATATTCCTGAAATTCTGATGTCAGTTGTGTCATAAGTTGCAAGGAAAAGGAAGAGGAAAAGGAAGCTTCAAATAAACATGGTGTCCTGAGGCCTCTGATTATACAGGGTGAGTGGGGAATTCATGTCCCTTCAAATATTATGGGACTACAGTTCCTATCATTCTTGACCTTTATCTGGGCTGCATTAGTGCTGGAATCCAACAACTTCTGGAGAATATAATATGTCCCCCAAACCACCAGATAAAATTGGGATTCAAGAGATTGGAACTTGAAATGACTGTATCCTTTGTACATGACCTTACTGGTAGACCTCAGCTGCGTTTTGTGACATGATAACAAGCTCTAGAACCTTTCTGAAGCATCGCGCTATGAGCATTAATAGGTGCACAAAATAGACTGAGACATCCATAAAGGTGTCCTGAGAGAAATTGGAGTCTTTGCCCATCTAGCTCAGCTTGGCCTGCTTATTTGTGCTCATTAGAGGCTTTTCTTGAAGCCTGGATCCTTTTTCAGTGGAGATGCCTGAGAGCAACACATCTGTCTTCACCCCTAAACTATGGCCTTATTGCTAATAGGCACTTTATTTCTTTTGTCAATCCTTTTCCTTGAAAATTTTCCTTGAAATATATTTTCTGGGGCCCGTTTGAGCTTCTGGGGCCCAAGCAAGTATACATTAGCTTAGACTTCATTTTTGTGCAAACTGTAATGGAGATAAGTAAATGTGCACGGGGCCACAGCTGATTATGCATACTAGCACAATCATATACCAACAAACTTTGCATTCCAATTACAGTATCTTTAAAATACTAGAAGTTCCCAGTAGAGAAACTTCGTTGGGTGATTAAAAATCAGATACAGAACTCACTAGTGGGCAGTCCACAATCTACAAGGCATGTGTTACCACTGCAGAAACTGAGTTTTGATTATCTATTTTTAGATAATTTGTAGGAGAGAAAGAAATTTAAGCAAATTGGTTTGTAATGCCTGCCATTCGGATTGCATGCTGCCTTAAATACAAAGTCTGCATTGCCAAGGCAAACTAAAACGGTGTCACTGGGAAGAATGACTATATTTCTAATCATGTGCTTGCAAAAAACTATCCGTAACCAAGGTAATGAAAGTCCCCAAGCATGTAACCCTGTAAAGGCATAGGAATGGCATGCACTTTGCCGTCCCAAATCCTAGCACTGTGTTTACTCCGGACATTCTTGATTGTTGCCCTCTGACTGTCAAGGTATAAAGGATGGTGAATGAGATCAGCAAAAGATGAGGCACCAGTCACATCGTCATAAAGATGTGCCCAGATATGGCAAGAAAGGAAATCAGTCTCGTCACTTGCTATTTTAAGAGGATTACTCTCAGTATGAAATATGTTGTAAACATGACATAAATAACAAAAATAATACATCAGCCTTTTCCCAAACTCTTGGCCCTCTGGTTGTGTATCTCCTGCCAGCCTGATTAAGGGCCATGTTGGATTAGGAGGAGGATGGGATGTAGTGAAACACATTTGTAGAAAAGCCAAGTTGGAAAAGTTTAGATCAAAATTGACTCAAAAGAAAGAGAGGGAGGGAGGGGAGAAAGTGTGAAGTACATCTTGATTTTCTTTTTGGAATCTGTAATGTACCCCACTTAGTATACAATACTTCTCTTGTTACAGCTTTGCATCCCGATGAAGTGAATGCAAGATGAATGTTCTATACCATGAGTTAAACTAAGTTTAGTGTGAATGAAGGAAAGTCAGACAAACTAGAGAAACAGTGACAGGATATTTTCATTTAGTGAGTTACCATAGGAAAGAAGAGTTTAGTGTCATGGAAAGGGTAGATTTGTGAAAATATGAGACTTTGCATTCTGTACTACTACTGAGTTTTTTGTTTGTGACCTTCAGATTTTTTTAAAGTAGTGAATGAAGATGGTTGTCTATATATATTTGCCAGTAGGACTTAGTTTTCACTCTTTGTGTTTGGATTGTATAATCCAAAAGTAAATTTACTAACCTAAAGCAAGTGGTAGTAGTCCCGCACAACTTTGGATATACCTTCTGAAAATGTATATTGGCTTTCAGCAGAACTAACATGGAAACAACCAGGGCTACTTCATCTTATTTATCTGCTTCATTTCTCTCTCACAAGGAATTCAGATAGCAGCTATACCTATCAGGCAAGTATTATCAGGCAAGCTAAGGGACAGGAACGAGACCAACACAGTACCACAGGGATCTCAAATAAGTTTCATAAAAAGCAAGAATTAGAGCTGAGTTTTCCTATATTCAAGACTTAAATTGTAGGCCTGCCTTGCCTAACGTGGCACCCTCCAAATGTGTTGGACTACAGCCTCCAGAACTCCCAGTGAAGGAATAATGGAGAAAATTGACTTCAGAGATAGAAGGCAGTAGGTCACCTGTAGCCACCCACCATTTTTATTTCCCGAGAGTTTTTCCTGTATGCCCTACAGGGACCCCATTCCTGTAATTTCATTCTTATGAAATTATGCTGAAGGTTATACTTTATGATTAAATGTTTTAGGACTAAAAGTACATGGCAAGATGCCGGCCCGCCCACATATACCATATTGCCTTTCTGTGATCTACTACAACTTAATTCAAGTATGATAAATCCATAATGGCCTTGTGATGGATGTGGGTTGCCATATTCTCAGAATGGTGCTGTGAATGGGCATGAAAAGTGACTCAGAATTTTATGGAAATAATTAGTAATGGATGAGGATGTGCAAGTGCTTATTCATCTCTGCACTCAGTCACAACTTGTGAGACCCAGTATGGTTCTTTTAAGCTGTATGGGCTGGGAAGCAGAGAGGGAGAAAAGTATGTATCGTTCTTCATCTGGTCCAAATGAAAATGTTACAAAACAGCAGAACTAGTTATCCACATCCAATTATTCCCCCCACCCTCCCATGCATACTGAGATCTATACTTGTTCCAACATATTTCCAAGCACATAAATGAAATGTCAGTTCTTATTACTTTGATTTATTTTGTGGTAGAGGTTGTATTCTGTTAAGCAGAAGTGAGAATAAGGTGCTTCTAATCTGGATCCAAAAACAGATTTTATGTACTAGGTCCAAGATCCAGTGCCTGAGTATCTGACAGAAATCTGTGTCCCATATGCTGCTTTTTGGGGGGAGTTTGTTTCCTTTTTGTTCAGTTCTGAGCGGCAATGAAAATGTTCATCTGTGAAAGATGTAATTCACAGCCCAAGATGTATAGCAAGATATAACCAGAAGTGTCTACAGAATTGGACAGTTTCCTCAAAATGACAAAAAGAGCATCATAACATCACAATGCAAGTTATGCCCCTTTCATAGAGACATGCAGCATTAAGACACAGGTACAAACAGGGTGAAGCATTGTTTCATCATTTGGCCCTCCCTAAGAATGCCCATGGATGTAATTTACAAATGAGAGAAATAAGTTTGCTAAAATTTTCACTGGGGAGCATCGTTTGTGTAGGTTGAAGAAACTAGCTAGCTTTTTAGTCTCTAAGAAAAGGGGCCAATTCCTTTTACTTAAAGTTTGTGTGTTCCCCTGTTCATTTATTCATGTGTTCATTCATTCATGCAACCAGGCTGGATTAGTATGCTCCCAATGAAGTTGAGGAAATAAGAATGGATTTAGCCTGCGTGAATCTAGGCAGCATAATAAGAGACCTTTCTTGAGATGTGCCCCATTGACTGGAAAATTGGAATTTCAGCAGGGAAACCCTGTGACTCATACAGAAACAATAGTCTTTAAGAACTGCTTAATAATTGTGAGAATAAAATTTTGCTAAGCACAGTGTAGGCTTATCAAAAAAAGTAAAAGGCCGTGAAGAATCAAGAGGTATTATGCTGAATCCATAAGATTCAGAACAATTGGATATGCAGAAAAATTCTGACATTGTCATTCACAACAGAAACTTCATCTGTGCTTTTGTTATTTGTTGTGCTTGCCCAGAAAATGTCATATCATTCTGCTTTTGACAAGACAGTGCTCAATAACTTCCAGAGGGAATGTTATATATGGTTTTCCCTCTCCCCCATTGAATTACAGCTTTTCAGAAGTGTTGTGGGGATGAGAATTGGAATCCCTCTGATGTCTTTGGTATTGATAAGAACTTTTTATGGCATGAATTACCACCACTGGATAAAATGTTCACATATTAAAGTTCAGGACCAATTTATCCTTCAGTTTCTATCATACTGAAGCATACTGCATAGAGTCTAGTTGACTCCATCCCAGCTCAGCCATACGATAGTTGCACTGTTAGATACAAGAGGACATCTGATATCCTTTTTAAACTAAGGGCTAGTTACACAATATATTCTATCACCACACAAGCAACCTCAGCCTTTGCAAATATGAATTCCTAAGCCACAAATAAATTCTTCATTCACAGACCTATTCTTTATTTAAAGCATTTACCCCCTATCTTTCTACTGAAAAGCATCAAGATTACTTACAATCCAAATGAAAATATTTGTCAAATAAAATCTTCATGAATTAAGTCACTTAAAATGTATGAGACAATAACTGAAAAACAATGGATGACAAAATATCATAATACTACTTGCCAAGAAGCGTAAAAGACCCTACATAAAGTTACAATGGTATCTGTCAGCTCTGCGTCTCTAAGGAGTGCCTTTAAATATTTCCACCATATGTTTCTGGATTCTGGTAGGGCAATATTTAAATCATAGTGAAATCATACTTGGTTTGCTTGATTCCCAGGCTTGTTCTGCCTCTCTTTTAGTGTATTTTTTTGTCCATGATCAACAAAACTACAGTATATGATATATCGTGCTCTTAAGAGAAAGCCCCTTTCACTTTCAGAGGTAACAAAATCCAGGAAATGGGGGCTAAATATATATTTGGGCCAAATTCTGTGAGCCGGTGCTGCTTATAAAGCCTTGACTGGACTAAGCTGGAAAAGAATGAGGTGAGGCTTCCCTTTTTTATAAAATTATGTCATTCCAGCATTGCTTTCAGTTCTCTGGAAAACCCAATGGAGTTTGGGAAATGTGGCCAGAGTTTGGTTGCCTCTCCCTGACTCCTGTAAGCATTGCCTGTGAGTGTCTCTCTGATCATTCAGGGCATATCTTGGAGAACGTTTATCCCTCCTACATCATTGCAAGAACAGTTTGACTCAGATGGCTAAAAGATGTCTTAATTTCTTCTCCTGCATTCATTGTGATGCCCTTTATACATAAAAACATAAGCAATACCTTGATGGATTGGAACCCTGGCCCATCTAGTCCAGCAATCTGTTTTTACAGTGGCCAACTAACTGCACAAGGAAGCCCACTAGTCTCCCAGCAGATGGCCTTCAGTCTCTTGATACATTGATCTATTAAAGAAAATGAGCAGTCAGCTCCAAACAATTTAGGCTATCACAGAGAAAAGGTGCAAGGTATGTCGTTGCTTTTATCACACTGCAGCATGTGGACATGTTCTCAAAGACAGCTGGGATTCACCAATGGTGGTGTTAGTGTGATGGGTGTAGGTCAGGAAATAATAAACTAAGTTTAAGATGACAAAGTGAAAAAACAAGAAGCAAACAAACAAAGGGAAAATTGCATACCCTGCAATCTGTTTTGAGTTTTCGGATGGATGTTCACAGATATTTCAAATTAATAACAATCCTCGAAGCAAACAATATTTCAACTTTACCAAGACTAGCCTTGCTTAAAATATGTTATTAAAGTATCATTCAAAACCTTGGGAGAGCATTTGCTCATTGGGACTACCATAAAATTGTGAATAGTCATATTGATTAAATATGGATTTACAAATGTGAATTGCAGACTAATAACTCCTTCAAAGTGGCCTTTATGATTGGCTGAAATTCATGGGAAAGGCTGCCTTGGGTATTTGTGATAATGGTTGTGTTCACATGTAACAGTAATCTCAGTGTAACAAAGTAAGCAGGAGCAGAAAGGAGCTTGAGCAAAACCCTGGCCTTGAATGCTACCCTCCCCTCTCCCCTGCCAAGAGAAGAAATAAAGTAGAATTCAATGTTATTCTAGCCTGTTTGACAAACCACAGTTTATGTTAGGTCCCATTTCATAGTTAGCATGTGAATTCTGGCTAGAGAAGGGAGGAACTAGGAGTACCTGAGCCTGATCTTTGGCATGGCTGCTTTTTTGCTTGCATAGTTGGGCAAAACCAGCCCATATATTGACCTAGTTCATACCCTTACTACATATTAGGAGAAAGGGATTGCTTCTTGCTCATCCAGAACACTGCATTTCCAAGTGGTTGCAATGTAAGAAACATCCTAAAAGGGGCTTTAAGAGAGTCTAAGCAAAATAATTCTATATCATTGTAGGGGGAGGGAAACCCCTTATCCAAATACGAGTATATTCCAGCAGTTACCATTTGAACAGAGCTGTGAAACAAGAAGATATAGTAACATGAATATAATAAAATTAAAGAGGAGCAACCTTGCCTCCCACTCACCCCCAGCTCTAGTTCATTCAGAGACCAACACAGGCTGTAATACACACAGTGATGGCTGCAAACACTGCCATACTCCTCTCCTGCCCTCTGCTTCAATATCATTTTTCTCCAGACTTTTAATTGTTCACTAATTTTAAGATTTCTTTTCCTTATCTGTTAGCTGCCTTTTTACTTACTTATTAATCAAGTAAATAAGCAGAAAGCCAGTCACCTTTCCCAGAAATTTGTTAACTGAATGTTTGAGGCTGGCCTATAATTGTATAGATCCTCCAGGTCAAGGGAGAATGTCTTCAGCATCATTTAAAGAGTGGGGAAACACTTCCCAAGCATTAATCATGACTGTTAAGCATGGGGGCAACCTCATCCTGACCCATTGGATCAACCAGCAGGGAGAGGGGTCAAGTAAACAGGTGGTGGCCCTCATCTCTGCACACAGCCCATCTGCATCTTCAAGGTCTGCAAGGCTGAAAAGAATTCAAAATAAAAGGATAAATGGTTGCCTAGGATACCTCACTATGACCTGCCCCAACATGGGGATCCAAGTTGAAGCAGTTCTGACTGATTGTCTGCAAATAACTGTGCTGAGCCTGAGATCACCCCAGCTCTCTCAGGAAGAAAGGCATTTGGGGGGAGGCGGTGGTGGTGATCAGAGCACTAACCCTATCCCTGCATTGTCTCATCTACCCAAATTATAGCAGCATTCTCTCAGAATGAACAGACTGACAGATGAAATACGACTCAACAAGCTGGAATTCCTACTGACTGCTTCCAGTCCAGGTCTGCTGTGTTATGGAATAAGTTGGTGACAGAGCTGGGAGCGGTGGTCTTTCCAGGACTAAATCTTGGATAGGAGTAGCCTGGATGGGTAATGAGCTGACAATGAAGAACAGGGCTTTTAAAGGAGCCACCTTCACTATCATCTCAATTTCTCTGAAAGAAAAGAAGCCAAATAAGCAGTCTGCTTGCCTTTTAGAATAATCATGACTTGTTTCTTCCCTTCACTTGGTTTGTAATGCTTCCAGAAGATGAAGACTCTACCATCTTACTCCAGTTCTGACTCATTCACTCTGTAAGAGACAAGAAATCAGATGACATTCTTTAGAAGTCCTTGCTAATTGCCTCTCATTTTCCTACTCTCCAGGACTTAACAGCAGTGGGCTTATTTCTTAAACTAATTTAAGTTTGAGTAGGATAACCTACTGATCTTTTTCTTCTGCTGCTTGGGAATCACTTCTCATCCCCCTAAAGCTTTTATAGAGAAATAGGAATAAGAATCCATTAAGGAAGAAGCAAATTGCCCCCAATAAGCTTGGATTTTAAGATAAATTAAGGAACTTCCTGGAAGAAACATTACTGTACCTGTCCCAATATTGTTTCACTATTCTCTTTTTTCCTTCAAAAGAAATAACAGAAAGAAAGAAAGAAAAAACACAACCTGGTATAGATAGGAGGAGAGAAATGTTATAGTATAATCATAATTTCCAGTAAGCAAGTAACTTGCTTTGAGAAATCATATTAGTTTATCATATCTTTATTAAAAGGAGATGGAGAGAAAATCTCCTTCCTTCCTTCCTTCCTTCCTTCCTTCCTTCCTTCCTTCCTTCCTTCCTTCCTTGTTCAGCTGTGGTTCAGCAAAATCCAACACAAGTTCTTTAGAGAAACTTCCTTCATGGCACTAAAGATGCAGAATGAATGAAATCAACTATTGTTCCCAGATTCATCTCTGAATTGAGTTCAAAGGAAGAGAATTAATTAGAAAAGGAGACACTGGTCAGCATGCCTTCAGAGGATCCGTCTTAAAGTCTGAATCATCCCTGCACTGCATCAAAACCTTGAACAGCAGAATGAAACATCTGGAATCTAATTATCTTGCTGGATGCATGCCTGCCACACCTTAAAATGAGCCTGGCATTGCATGGTTTATCTTGGATGTGAATTTAGGTCATTATGCCAAGGGAAAGAATGCAAGTGGTTTAACTTTTTTTTTTTTTTTAAGCAAGGCCCATAATTACCTTTTAAAAAACATATACATGGTGATTAGAAATACATTTTAAATCCTTGCTTTTACATCTGTTGTCTGAGGCTGGTCATGGCTTCGTTGCAACCTTTGCAGGACCTCACGCATGATGTGGTATAGGAAAACAGGCAGTTAGAGGATGATAACTCCATGGGAGCTATCATAAATAGAGATACTTGTGTTTTCCTGCCTTGCCTTCAGACAAGTTAACAGTGCTGAGTTGCTCCAGGGCTGGCATTTTGGGAGATGAACCAAAATGAAATCGCAGAGATTTGGGACTTAGCATCTTCTTATGGTTCTGCTAAGACTTAAAAGTCTTCACTTTTTATTTGTATTGAAAGTGAATCTTCCAATTTATGGGCGGGATCAATGGGATTTCTTGATGACAATAATTGCGCTGCTAGAATTATTTTTAACCCAAACTTTCCACAAAGAAAGCCCCCACCCTTTCTTCACAAAACACATATAAATGTCTTCTTGAAGGAGCTTTTGTCTTTGGCTGGAAGACTGCATGTCAGAAGTGAGGGAGTTACCCTTCTTTGAACATGCCTGCATTTCTCCTTAGCTGTTCTTTTCATGTATTTGTAAAGCCTTTTAAATCTTATTGTCTTATTTTACTTACTATGAAGTCTTTTTAGGGGGCTCTCAAACTAGATGTGAAGTCATAAAACAAGATAAAGAATGATGGACAAGGAAAACAAAATGGTGAAGGAAGAGGAAGAAAACCACAGACTTGGTTACATTTACAGGGACCTGTAAAGATGAGCTGGAATGAAATAGACCAGTGTTGTCCAAACTTGGCCACTTTAAGATGAGTGGACTTCAACTCCCAGAATTCCCCAGCCAGCATGGCTGGCTAGGGAATTCTGGGAGTTGAAGTCCACTCATCTTAAAGTGTCCAAGTTTGCACAACACTGAAATAGACTAAAGAAAATAAAGGACTCTGGGAACTACTGTCTCAGCTAAGTTAAATGAGGAGACTCAGAGTCCATGTTTTTCTCTACCATGATCCAATAGGATGGTGATGGCTGGTTAATAGGTCTGTGTAGTGCTTTGAGTTCAGTTCAGAAAAGGTGCCTTGAAATGTGAAGAAGCATGAACACAGCACCTGTTTTCTGTTTCTAGGATCGAATGGCTGCTGTAGAGAGACTTCTGCTGCAGCTAGATGACCATGGAAGCAGATGCAGCTCCTTTAATGAATTGCTGACAGAAGTTGTATTCATGCTTACATGTGTGCCAGAGTACCTCAGATCCAAACTTTGCAGAGCTGTATTAAATAACACTTGAGGGAAGCACCCAAATCAGTAGGAAATGCCCAGTCCTTTACCAGAGTCACTGGAGAGGCCTTGCAGTCCCACTTCTCCTGTTCTTTATAATACAAAATTTAAGTGTACATGAACAACAGATGACAGGTTCATTCTGTACAACTGTCTGATTCTTAGAGCTGTGTAAAGGTTTAGATATTATTACAAAAAAACCTTTCTAGAATTTGCTTGAACTAATTAACCATTTGCAAACAGAGCTCCCTGCTTTTTTTTTTAGAATCAGCTATACAGGATATTTCTATGGCTAAGGCAACTTAAGATAACATCTTTACATTTGCATTGATTGAATAGTTAGACAAAATGCATTTTTCCATTTCTAAACAGAAAGAGGAGGGGGGGGGAAGCAGAGTTTTCCAGAACTGCAGTTTTACACTCTGTGTAGTAGGAATTAGACTGTTTTCGTTCCTAGATAACTGCCTACATTCTGCAGACAGATTTGTCACACCCAATGCTTCAGTAGGTTTCCCCTTGAGAGTGCAGTACAATAGATACTTTATCCCAGGGGTGAGGGATGAGGGAAGCTGGAGGCAAGGTTGAGGCTTAAAAGAGTGGCATAAAATTGTATGCTGGCATTTAGAGCTTTTCATTATCATCAGGCACACAACACAGCATGAACTTTCCTTGGTTTACTCCCTGACCCTGTTTTAATTCCATGGTATCTTTTGTTATTAATCTTAAAGACTGCCTTTGGCTACCTTCTGGGGGTGGGGTGGGGGGGTGAAATTTCACAAATGATTAGCCCATAAGTTTTAGTAGGCTTGCTAGCTATAGAAATGTCATTTCTTACAATCTGGAGGAAGGTGAGCAGAAGGCTCTTTTAATGAAGTAAAGCATTCTTGTCTGTTGGTTGGAAGCAAGGGATTATATAATATTGTGGCACTTACTTGCTTTCAGCCTGATATAACTCACAGGATAAAATAAGAAGGAAAGTTATTCATACCACCTCCAGCAACTTGGAAAAAGGACAGGGAACCTGAATATAAAATACACTGTTTTTCAGAGTGATTCCTGACTAAGAATTGTCACCAATCTTTCACCATTCTTGGCAGTTTGTAAATGTATTTGTTGTTTTATTTAATTTATAGGCTGCCCGACTCCCAAATGACTCTGGGTGGCTTACAAGTAAAATTCAGCTGATTAAAAGAAAATACAAAACCAAAAAAAAGCAAACCAAACCAAGGACTCCATAATCACCCCCGTCCCCAAGGCCTGGGAGAACAACCTGGCCTTCAACAATTTCCTGAACGACTTAAGGGCGGGGGCCACACAAATCTCCTTTTTGGAGTAAAAGCAAAGCAAACAAACAGAGGGAAATAAAACAGCCTATGAAAGATCGGCTGCAAATTCTTCCTGTTTAAAAAAGTAATCTTGGCAAATGGCAACCACTTGCTGTAGCTTTTGCTTGAGACACTTACATCACTATTATTGTTTCCTTCTCTCCAACTTTCCCACCCCCCACGCCTTACAAAAGAAAAGATAACTTGTTTGGTGGGCTGCTACAACAGCTCATACTGGAAATGATGCTTCTTTTACTCAGAAAAGGTGATAGCTACCAAGGAAACTGTAGCAACAAACTCTTGGTGTGCGTAGGTGTCAGTAATAAAAAAAAAAGGTTAAATGGCCTGGTATATTGCTCAGGGTACACAAAGATATGTGCCTGGGAGCATGTTCCTTTCCCTTCCTTCAAATGGGGCAAAAAAAAATTGGTAGGCAAAGGATCCTTCAGCTGTTTTCTTATTAATTATTGTGGCCCAGTGAAGCTCTTGACAAAGAACCTTGTCTTTGGGCATTTGCACTAAACACTTTAAAGAAACCACTGTACTCATCTTATGGTGCATAGGATTATTGTTTTACTGTTTACTCTGAGACTGTGTATCCTTACTATGTTCCTGTGATCGACCTACGTCACTGCCATTCTCCCTGTTTACTTTAGCAGACAGGATGGATACTCCCTGTCGTCCCACCCTAGTGCTAGCTGGCCTCTTTCCTTTTACTGTATGAAATTTGTTGACTCATCGCCTTCCAGAACAACTTTTTTCACTTCCCTTGCCTTGAATTAAAAAAAAAAAATCAAAAGAATGAGCTCTTTTTCCATCCTCTCTAGCATGTCCACAAAATGTTACCCTTCTGTGGATGATATTTTTTTTAATCTGAGTGAGATTTGCAAAAGATTTGGTTTAGCAATTGTAGCTGTCTGGGTCTTTAACACCATCAGTGCACAAATTTAGAAGAACAGACACCACTACATCCAGTACAGGGGAACAAGCAACCTGATGTCCCTGTTTCAGGCTACAACTCCCATAGCCAAAGGCAAGGGACCATGAGAGTTATCATCCCAGACATCTGGGGGACACCAAATTAACAATCCCTGCAAATTGTTGAAACACCAATAGGGCATATTGGTGATCAATGTCAGTCACAAGCAGTGAAGAAAGGATAAAGATAAACGTTCATTACATATATTACTCTCAAGCCATGTGTGTGTGTGTAGGAGGGGGCTTTGAGTCAATCTTGACACCTGGTGATTGTCTGGACAAATCCATGCAGTTTGGCTGAGAGGAAATAACCGGCTTAAAGTCACCCAGCTGACTTCATGCCTAAGGCAGAACAGTCACACAGAGACTCACAGTCTCCCAGTTTCTAGCCCAGTGCTTTCTATCCTGGTGCCTTAACCACTACACCAAACTGGCTCTCTTGCTTAGGAGCAAATAGGTACCCTCACAGCAAAAAATTGGTTGCCTCCCATAAAACAACATTTCAGGAACCAGGGAGAAGTTGGAAAGGAGATTGATCTACGTTGTGACAGGTTGTTCTTTAGATTCTGAAACCAAATGAGTTAATACAGCTTTCCCTGGTGCCCTTCATATATATTGGGTTATAACTTAGTATCTATCAGCATAGCCAAAACCTGGTCCTGTCTGTTGTTTAAAATAAAGAAAAAAATTGAGATCACTCTGAAGAGGAGGATACATGTTTAGGTGGCATGAGACTCCAAATAGGCTAAGAATACATTCTATTTACTTGGAAAAAGCACCACTAAACTCCTGGGGCTTATTTCTTGGTTGACATTGAATGACATTATAAATATACTTCCCTTGATATGCCAACATCTGTGTTGATTATCTTGGGAATATATACATGTATTTAATCTTGCTCATAATTTGTCAAAAAGCATATGATTAATTAGCTAAAACTTCTTTAATTAGTTGACAGAGCTATTAAAATGTAGTTTGCCATTTATGTAGTCTGTATAAACAAATTCTTGTTCATCAAACTAACATAATTTTTACGATGATCTTGTTCTTAATTCAGGATGACAAAAAGGCAATAGGAATGCAAGGCTAAAAAAGCTAAATGTAGAGTTGATTCACTATCATTCTTGGTTAATTTACAGCATGATACATTTACTCAAGTAAAATGTATATTATTTTGAACAATTTATTTCTTTTTTAATTTCTTTTCTTCATGGCTTTGTATTTTATTTCACCTAAAATAGGTGGAGTACTATGGCCAATGTAGAGTTCAGCTTTCCTCTCTGGCTCCCTCCAGATGTATTGAAAATGCATCCCCCAGAATTTCTAGCATAGATGGCAAATGACTAGGCCCTCTGGGAACTGCAATTGCAACACATCTGGAGAACATCAAAGAGAAGAAGGCAAATGTCGTGGCTGGAGATGCCTCAGGGCCACTTGCTTAAAAAGCCTTTTTGGAAAGGTGTGAGCAATGAACTTGCATCACTTCTGTGTCCAAAACTGTCTATTCCAGTGTTGTCCAAACTTGGCCACTTTAAGATGAGTGGACTTCAACTCCCAGAATTCCCCAGCCAGCTATGCTGGCTGGGGAATTCTGGGAGTTGAAGTCCACTCATCTTAAAGTGGCCAAGTTTGGACAACACTGCTCTAGTCAAATGGCGTATTATTCTGAAAATAACACTCATTCTTTTTTTCATTGTGTGAGAAAGTAAATATATTATTAAATTCATTTGCATGAGAAACTGGGGTTTTCCAAACTGGGTAATGATTTATTGTCGGCCCTTCAAGGTAGATCAGATTAGGAAACCAAAGTTATGAATACTAATACTACTTTTATTATAGGGTTACAGTAAAAGAATCTTGCAAGCCTGAATACGCCTCCCCCCCTCCCACCATTATCTTTGTGAGTACTTGGGAAGGTCCTATCTAAGACGCTTTCTCAAATTACAATTCTGCTTTGGACTCAAATTTCTTTTATCTGCCTTGGTTGCAGCTCTTCCTTCTATTCCTCAAGGTTATTCTCACAGCTCATTACATTTATAGATTAAACTATGATTAAATAAGCGATGGTTTAGTGAATCCAAGCAATTATTTGCATTTGCAGCAGGAATTTGAGAAAAACTTATAAATAGGTGAAATGAGATGCATGTCTGTCTTTGTGTGCACCATTGCTGTGTATTTTAGCAGGCCAGGTTTACATCCCTCTTGACTTTTCAGAGTTTGCAGCTCCTTGGAGCACCAGAACCACCAAATGAATGGCTGTGCTTTGCTATATCCAACAGAGCCAAGAAATAAAACATTTCACGGCAGGCCTTTGTGAAGGTTTCCAAGAATAAGACTCTCTACAGTTTGTCTGCTTTCCTCTGAATGCCTGTTTGGCTGACAAACCCAGTACAGAAGGTGCCAGACAGCCCCATATGCCAAAAAGAGAGGTGATGGGGGCAAGGCATATTTTGTCTATGAATGGGGATAGCAGACTTTTTAAAAAATAGGTATGGGCTAAGATTAGTGCCTACAGGAAGAGGAGAGCTAAGGTGTTTTGCAGTGGATGCCCAACAAAACTTAGGCCTGATGCTCACATTTTCTTGATGTGGAATCCCACATTAGTGCTGTGCTTTCATGATCTCAAGTAAAGCAGAAAGATTGGAACCACGCTAGAAATCCCTGACTATATTTAGCTTGGTTAATTTCCTTATAAATTGATGCTGGTTTAATAAAGTTCTGGATTCAAGAGCAAGAAGTTTAAATCTAAGCTTAAAGACACTTGGGGAACCCTAAATATATTGATTTTTCTATTTGGTATCTTGAAAATTAGGGGGAGCTACCTTTGATGGAGTATGAATGTGAATACATTCAAAGGTAGTCTTTTTGATATTAAGAATGTTGTGCTGAATTCACAGGAAAAACATATTACATAAAGCGTTCCCTTCCAGGAAATCAGCTCCTGAGTAACACAAGGATTAGAAACCAGTCAAAATAATACATTTATATTAAAATTTCTGACTCAGTGGACTCAAAATTATTGGATGAGAATCTGAAGCTTCATGAAGAGTCCATTGGGGTTGGGTGGTAAATTAGTAAATTTAAAATAATTATAACAACAACAACAACAATAACTTCTTTATCTATGATTTTGAGTAATCAGGTTTTTAGTTGTTCTCCTACCTTTCCAGCAGCTTTCTGGTTTAGATGTCAACATCCGGAATCCAGGATCATTCTTGTTGTGATTACTATTTTTGAATTGTGCTTGTGCAGTTATTTAGCTAGATGCTTTTTCAGGATGGGTCTGGGATGGTAGTACAGGACATTGGCAAGAGAGAGAAAATGATTGAAAAGAATGAAAATCCTACTGTATGAATATTGAAATCCCACTTGTGTCCATTATAATAAGTTCCTCATTTTTTAATACCCTTGTTCCTCCACAGATGTTAGAATCTTGTTTTGCTTTTTCTTAAGAGTGAGGCAAGTTTCTGAAGTAACTTGTCAGATTTTGCAAGGGCATGTCAAAATTTCATCTCTAGGTAGATCTATCGAATTCTAGACATCCAATCTTGGAAACACTTTTAGTGGTTATTGAAGAGATGTTAAACACCTGAGAGCAAGCAGAGGAGAGGGAAAATTTGTCAAACATCTGGAATAAAATGTCAGTTAGTATTTAAATTCTTCATACACTTTTTCTTATTTATTCAGTAAGATAGGTTGTACAATTCCCATTTTCCAGAGAATAAAATAAAGTTGAGAGCTGGTAATATGTAGTGGTTATAGCACTGGATTAAGACTGGGAAGGCTGAGGTTGAAGTCCATCTTCAACCATGGAAATGCATGGGATACCTTTGAACCAGTCACTTTTTCTCAGCCCAACCTATCTCACAGAGTCGTTGTGTTGCTAAAATGAAGAAAGATTCCGCTGTAAACCAACATGAACTCTTGGAAGAGAAGTGGGATATAAATTTAAAAGTGGGATATAAATTTAAAAAATAAAGCTGAGAGATAGTTGGCTTGCTCAGAATAATTTAGCAAGAGTCCAGGGGTAGACCAAGATGTGGACTGGGGTTTCATTCTGGCATACTATCCCTTTCACTGCCACGAAAGCAGTGTTGTCCAAACTTGGCCACTTTAAGATGAGTGGACTTCAACTCCCAGAATTCCCCAGCCAGCATTCTGGGAGAATTCTGGGAGTTGAAGTCCACTCATCTTAAAGTGGCCAAGTTTGGACAACACTGCACTAAAGAAACTAGAAATTTGGGGGAATATGTTTGCTACATGGCAGCTTTGCCATTTTTTTTTTTTTTTTACCTATTATACTTTTAGTTTAAGGCAAACAAGACAAACGTAGTGGCTTAAAAGAAAAGCTGTACCAAGGAAAGTGGTATCAGGGGCTTTCAAATTACATGTCCGCTTGAAGTTTGTAATTTTGGAAATTCAGATTCCTGGACTTCAACAAGCATAGCGAATGATTCAGTCTAAAATTAGGAATTCTGGATCAGAAATTAAGTATTTCAAGTGTATTTCATGAGAACAATCAAGATTTAACTTAGAGTGTCTTCCACACAACTATCAAAATAAAGATAACTGTGATTATATTTTTAAGTAAAGCCAGATGCATCCAGATTTTTTTATTTATTTAACATATTTCTCTGCCATAAATTGCATTATGCAACTAATTAGAAATATTATCCTTAAGTTCTCCTTCCGTTGTCTGTTTTCTCTGCAGAATCTTATGGCAAGAGCCCTTTATGATAATGTTCCAGAATGTGCAGAAGAGTTGGCCTTCCGGAAAGGTGATATTTTGACAGTGATAGAACAGAACACTGAAGGATTGGAAGGATGGTGGCTCTGCTCTTTACATGGACGACAAGGCATTGTTCCTGGAAATCGTGTGAAACTTCTGGTAGGCCCTGTACAAGAGAGTCCATCTAACCAAGACTTGCCAAATTCAGGACCAGTATCTCAATCCCTTAATCAGCAAAAAATCTATCAAGTGCCAAATGCTCATGCCTCTCCTCGGGATCCCATCTATCAAGTGCCACCTTCTTATCTGAATCAGGGAATCTACCAGGTACCCACAGCCCATGATGTTTACCAAGTGCCTCCATCCGGGCAGAGAAGTTTTGGTGGAATTGATGCGGGCAGTAAGGTTGGTACAGCTGATATTTGAAGCATCTGTTTCCAAAGTATTTGCATGAACCACATAATTGTGGGATTGAAAAAGTATCTGAACTTGGTGGAACACTTTTTATACTAGTGATACTTATGTATATATTTAATGTGTCAGGAGTGAAATATGTTAAAAACCAAGAGGGATGAATAGCCATTATCAGAAAAGATTCAGCCCTACACGGGATAATAGAATTAGACAATTCCTTTGAATTCCATCCTCTAGATTTATGTATTCAAATCAAAAACAGGAACAGTAGCTTGGGCCAACATCTGGACAGTTTGGGCTCTAGTCCCACATTAGCACAAATGATGCCTGACCACATACTCAAGGGACTTGTGTTCCCTTCCATGTTATAGAGCAGGAGGAATTGAGTCAGCATTGACATATTCCAAAGAATTATATACAAATAACCATGGGTAAATTGCTTCACTTTGTTTAATTAATTCAACTCAAATTGTAAATTGACTAGCCAGAATGCTATTATGAAGAGGTGAAATGTTTTGGGGCTCCTATGGAATGGAAACGTTTTAGATCTTTATTAACAGAAATCCCCACAGATGGTACAGAGTGTGGCTCATGTTATCATCTGCAGTCTCCTGGAGCATGTCACCTATGCTGTTTGTTGGGCATACTTTATTTGTATTGAAATTGTGCAAATGCCAGCTGTAGATAAAAGTGCCAATTTGTTTAAGTAATTTACGCTGCAGGATATATGGAAAAAATGATGCAAGAGTGACACTGTTAGTACACCAGAAATAACAGGAAGTCTAGATAATCATAATTAAATACAAAATCTATAGAGCAAAGAAAGTGTCACCTAGCACTCCTTAACAGTGTTAACATGCCCTTTGCATGAGTCAAGGTAATTGCCTCTTAAAAGCTAGAGGAAAAATTGCTTTGATTTTTTTTTTTAAAAAAACCCTTTACATTTCATCTGATATAGAGGCTGGAAGGCAGGACTATCAGAATATTCTCTGGAATACTTAAGTCTTGTTATTTAGCCATTATGAATGTGTTGCAGTGACATACAACAGCCTGGAATACTCAGCTTGGAAGTACATGTCTGGCGGGTGCCAGGGTTTAATCTTACACGGCAGTTGATATGGACAGAAATTCGGACTCTGCCTTTTCAGCTACGACAGAAAATCCTTCCAGTTCACCCATGAATCACACCTCCATTTACTTTAGAGTAACTCAAACCAGTAACAGCTTTTAAGAGCTAAATTTTCTGTTCAGGCTTTTTTGGAAAACCTTATCTGATATTTTGACTACTAATTTCTCCCTCCTTCCCCCATTGCAACGGGCATATTTTCTATAGGCAGTAAATGATTTATCAGTTCATTTGTATACTTATAACTGGCCAAACCATCCACAGATACCTGATTTAATCATGGCTTTAATTTAATTTAATTTAATTATGTCCATTTGGGGGACAGGATTGAGATTTGGGAATGTGTTAGGAGGAGAAATGGGAGTGTAAAAACCCCACTGAGGCTTAATCCATCTATTTTAACCCTTGGCTTAACAAAAAGTAATTTACAAATTAGGTCACTGAAAATGTTGTTACCAAATTTGGGCAGCTCGTGGTGTGGGTGTTTTGGAGATTGCAGAGTAGGATTTGGGGATAGCAGATGACAAGTGGCCAACTGTGTTCTATAGATTTTGAAATTGTAGTATAAATTATATATAAACTGACTTCATCTGCTTAACTAAATCCCAAAGTAAAATACCTTGATAGAAGACAACTTCTTTGCCACTGCTGCCACCTCCTCTTCCTCCTCCTCCTCCTCCTGTGGAGTGGTACTCTGGAAAGGCTGACATCACCGTATTGGAAACTCTTTTGGACTTAAACATAGCAAAACTTATTATTGGGGAGTGGCAGTTTGGTGGTCAAGTGGAGCCCAGAGTAAAGTTAATATGAATACCCAAGGTTAAAAACAAAGCCCGTATGCATAACCTAAAGCTGTAACCCTAAGTAACATGACATGGAAACCCACCTCATATCTCCTACTTGCAGAAAACCGTCTTTTGGACAGTTTTATGTCTACCCAATCATCTTGATGCAAAAAAAAAAAAAAAGCCCTTTAATTAAAATGTATGTGGGTGAATGTGTTTGTGTGTAAGGTTGTGCTCCTCATCTAAACAAAGCAATCTCTTATCCTAAATCCCTACTCTCAAGAGGATCAATAATCTTATTATTCATTGGAGTATTCACAATTCACTGGCATTGTGATCAGATGAGCTCCAGGTTTCTTACTTGACACCAAAAATTATGAATATCATTCCTTCAACTGACAACACCTGTCCTTGGCAGATTAAATGAACTACTGTGCCTAATACAGCCAATACTTGCAAGTATTTTGTGTGTCTTGGCAAAGCTCAGGAGTTAAAAATATTCCATCTCACACAATCTCAAAGAGCCTTATTAATAGCAGAGGGTCAAAATATCTAGAAGCCTACAGCCAGACTGCAAATGGTTGACTCCTGTTTTCTAGCAGGATCTTCCCATGTAAACACACTGTTTGTCATCATCCTTGTCCAATGAAAAGGCAAGATATAAACTAATGAATAAATGCAACAACTCTCTATGTTTACAACTTTATTTTAAGGTGTATAGATAGCTTGTTTTCATAGCTGTGTACAGGGGAAGGCACTATGTATTATTTATTCAGCAACATCCATGAGGCCTCCAGTACTGTACTGCACACAACATATCAGATGCCTGTAAGAGAACAGGAGGAGGTAGAGGAGAAAAAGAGTGTATAAGTGTGCATACATATCAAGGAAGAAAGAATGACTCCATGTATATATAATTATACTTAATCTAGTTGCAATTAATTATTTTGCATGCACCACATTGAAGTGACCATGAAATGGGAAAATAGAGTTGCAGAGCTGATAAACATTTGCAAATGTTTCTCAATGTGGAAAATGTCATGAAAACAGCAAACTAGCATATCAGGAAATGAGCTGGGCTAGAACCTGTTGCCACTTAGTCCATGTGCCTCTATCAAAATAGCAGATATCTGCATGGGACCAGTTGTTCAAAGAGATTTTTGAAAAGGCGCCTATGAAAGGGAGCGGGCACTGAGGTCTTTGCAAGTGGCTAATTCCCTCTGTGGAACATAGTGTTTGTGTCCTAACAGTTTCCATTAGATAAGCACCAAGCATTATAAAACCATGCTCACACAGCAGTTATTGCTGGCGGGCATGGCAAGACAGGTCAGAGAGACGTCTCCAGGCAGGTGATTAGAGTGATGCAATAACTGAGGAATGTGAAGGCCATTGCTGGATCAACTTCTCTTATGGTGCTGAAATACAGCTCTGAAAACAAATAATTTCAAATTGGCTGAAATAAATGATGGATGGCTTGAATAAATCTTTAAATCCCTTGTTGAAAATGAGGTTTTCAGTCAGGATTGTTTGTCACAAAAATAAATTAAAAAGCTGAGTTGCAGCTACATTTACAATGTGTTTGCTACTTCTTCTGTCTAAAAGTCCTTAATTCTGACTGTCTAAAAGTCCATAATTCTTGAACAATCCTGGAATCCCTGATGGTTATCCAGGTTTTTCTGGCAGCGTGATAAGTGTTTAGATTTAACTGCTGCTGTTGCTTCTTTAGCTTTGTGGTGATCTTAAATCAAAGTAACTTAAAAGAAGTGGTTTTTTAAACGGAGAAACCCTTCTTCCTGCCTGTAGCTTTTGTGGCATTTTATGCAGATGGGAAATTGCAGCAATGTTGGGATAGGAACTATTTGGCTTTACTGTTGTCAGGGCCAGCTGTGGGAAGCAGTGGCAGTATGGAAATGCCCTAGGTCAGTCTGGTGGGCCAAGGCATTCTAGGATGTGGACAGGAGGCTTGGAATTGTCCATCTGACATCCTGCGTGTTTGACATATCCATCAAGGGTAGTGCTATCTTGCTAAAATTGAATGATGACCTGGGCGTAGAAGATAATTAACACCCATCTGAGTTTGGGGAAATCTCATACCATTGAACAAGATGCTGATCTTTTTAATGTGTGTATTTGGACCCTTCTGATTTAAATAATGAAATAACTGTTTCAAAGATCACCTGTCTTGATCACTTGAGTACAATATGGAGAGTATTGAAGCTGCAACAGGGTTTCCTGGATTGGTAGACTGATTTTAGCTATTCTCTCAAAAGATTTCAGAACTGAGGCTCTTTTACTAATTTTAGTAGTGTAGGAGCAAACAGATTTCAGGCTAACAGAAACTAGCTAGTTTTTCTTAGGACTCTGAAGAGCCATAACCTGGAACCTCATGGAAAAGATCAGACATTTAAATGCAAATAAAATTCTCTGGATAAAGATTTGAGTACCACAATTGTACAGAAATAATTTCAGCAGAATAATATATGGAAGGGTTAAGAGCAGGGAAATATTTTGCTGTTGAATTAGTTCAACAATTATGGATTATAAATCCTTGTCAATCTACTATAATAAGTCCAGAGATTTATCTTAGTTACAGATCTGACTTCTGCCCAACCTTAAGTAGACAATCTTTATAAGCAGTATAAGACTCTTTTGGCCTTCTCAGCTACTTTTTAGGTACTCGATTATGGAATCTTCCTCAGTCTCAGGTCCTCTACCAGAGACTTGGGAGTTTGAGGGTTCTGTGCAATACCTTAGCTGTTCCTAGCACTGCATTCTTCTGGACAGAGAGCTCTGATGTCATTCCTGGGATATGTTGGAGCCACCCTCCCAGCTTAGGAGTCATAGCCCTGAGTGCTCCTAACCATTACTGGGACCACTTTGGCCTTTACTTTCCATATCCTAATTCCTCCTTCAGGCCCTGGTACTTCTCCAATTTCTCATGCTCCTTCCTGATGTTGCTGTCACTTGGCACCACTATATCTATCACCACTGTTGTCCTCTGGTCCTTGTCTACTACCATAATGTCTGGTCATGTAGCCAAGCATTGTAGTAGCGATTGTCATGAAGGTACTATTGGCATCTTCTAGCATACTATCTGATAGTACTTTTCCACTGAGACTTGGTAATCAGTCTCAAGGGTTAACTGCGGCTAGTTTATCCATGATCTTATGCCTCACATCAGCTGCTCTGCTTTGTAATGGAGGGGGTGGCAGTGACATTCCAGCTTCAGGTGTTGGCTGCATATCCAGTTGTTCTTCCGGGTCTTCTTGAATCCGGGATGTAATGTGTATTTGGTCTGTCTCAAGTTGTGACAAGAGCTTCCTCTTCACTATGCTGAAGCGTTGGGTAATGCTGTTTCTCAGTTAGTGTGGATGTAGGTCTATTGTCCATCCATAGTTCCCTCATGCGTTTCATATAACCCCTCTCATTAGGTCTACTGTTGTAATACTGTTTTAGGTCTACTGTTGTAATACTATTTAGGTACAACTATTGTTGTAATACTGTTTTAGGTCTACTGTTGTAATACTGTAATACTCATTAGGTCTTACTGTTATAAATCAATTCCAGGTTCTCTTGTCTTGTCCATGTATGGTTTGTTCCAGTAGCCCACTTACAATCAGATTGTCCTGGTTCTCCAGCATCTGGCACAGACCTTGTTCATCTGGGCAACGTCTGAGCCAGCATGACTCTTTTAGTTAGTGTCACTTTCATATCCGAGGTAGGCAGGTAAAGCATTAAGGGTCTTTTCCCAAGGACCCTTACTGATAAAGTAGGTACCAGCCAGGATTTGAACCCCGGTTCCCGCATCAAAGGGCAGCACTCTAGCCACTATGCTGTCCAGCCGCTACACACACACACACACACATACACACACACACACACACATATATCCTCCTTCAGTGCTATTGTCTTTACATTGATTGAATGGTTGCAAAACTGCAAGGCCAATAAAATGTAGAATAAATCAGAAGTGGTTTGAAATTAATCTGCAGAAGATTTGCAGACAAGTCTGCTTTTTACTCTGCCCTGCTCTTGATTTTTTATTATTATTGTTACTATTGTTACTATTGTTGTTGTTGTTATTATTATTTCTTACAATGGCAATTGAAGCAAGTTTGACCAGGGTTGGAATAAACAAGCCTATGATTTTCATAATATAGTACTGGTGCAGTCTATTAGTTTTTCTTAAAGAGTGTAGCAATCAAGGTGGAGTAGTGGGAGGCTTGGAGTCTGCTGTCAAATGGGAGATAGGGAAAGGATGGGAGGGCTGCCCCTGAAGTGAAAGTAGTACTTATGGGGGGGGGGGTTTCACAGGTATATTAGTTGGACATTTGTGTGGGTGTGAGTGGTCAGGGGAATCAGCAGGAATGCTTAGACAGACCATGATTCCCAGGGTATACATAAACCTATTTGGAGTTGGTGGGAGGGATCAGGAAATCCAGCCAAGAGCTATGAGATTGGTGATTATAAATATCCATATATCCACAGTGATGGGCAGAGGGAGGTATGGTGGAAGGCATTGGTCTGGTCAGTAAAGGAGAAGGGGACTAGCAATCTGGTGCAGGCCCCCACAAATAGCCATTGCCTTTTCTGAGTCAGGGAGGTGGGATTGCTAAATACCTTAGCTTCAGACTGCCACTGGTGACTGCCAGGTGTATGCACAATTTGGTGGTAGATAAGTGTGCAGGCTCCATGAAGACTGAGGCAGTAAATAGACTGATTGAATGAATGTGTACATCTGGTTTCTGAAGTAATTAGTGAAAGTGAGGAAGGTACCCCCAACCTTGGAGTAGGCAATGGTGTGCTCTTTCCTAAAGAGGCCATCTCTCAATTCAGCTTTATTAGACAACTTCCACTCAGTTTTCAATCTTCCTTTTTTGGTGAAATTTCAGCTCCTAAATGAAGGTTATCTAGATCCCTTTCAATCCAGGTTCAAACCTGCTAATGGTACAGAAACAGCATTGGTCATTCTGTTAGATTACCTTTACTGGGACTTGGGTGGAAAGAGTGCACTCGTAAAGCCCTATACAGTGTGGTCCCAGATTATCTTACAAACCATTTCCTTCAAATGATTCTGCCTGTCCTGTGTAATCACTGAGGGTCCTAGCTCCATGAGAAGTGATGGACACAGGCAGAACTGTAAAGGCAAAACTTCTCTTTGGTGGCCTCAACTCTTTGGAATACCGATACATGTCTGGCTCCTTCTGTGTAGATCTTCTGCAAGGTAGTTGAAATGATTTTGTTCAGACAAGCTTTTGAATTTTAGTGGTGATGCTTGGCTACTATTTTTGTTTGGGATTTTGATAATGCACATTTCTGTATGTGTTCTGTTTTATGGGTTTTATTATATACTGTTGTATTTTATATTTGTAAATTGCCCAGATCTTTGAAGAGAAAGCAACAGTATATAAATAACCCTTGTGGCCTTATGAAAAGCCCTCAAAACGTGGTTTTTTTCAGCAAGCCTGGGGATCCCCTGGTAATAGGGACCCTGCATGTTGGTTGTATTTGTAACATCTTTCCTCTCATGGTCTTGTTTATTTATTTTTATTGTTTTTAATGGATTTGTAAAATGTTTTAATTCCTGGTTCTGCCCAGAGTTACTTTGTGGGAGATAGGTGGCCATATACATTTGATAAACAAACAAATAAATCTAACAAACGAATGTGACTTGAGGCTAATAATGAACAACATATGAAACTCTACTGTAATTTGTTCACAGAATCTGAACCTGTCCATCATAGATGAACCCAAATTGTTAGAAAATGTGATGGTTTGAGCCCCTACAGAGATGTAACTATTTTATGTGATTTGGTTTGGGTCTAAGTAATGGATGACCGCAACATAATATATAGAGCTCTTTACTGATTTCCTGACACTCTTCCATTGTTCCTCAATATATCACTGAGGCTAGGAACTAGATTTGGAGAGTGATGGTCCGTAGAGCGGAGGCGTAAGTAACATGTACATACATATCCTTAAAAGGGTTTGTGTCATCAGGAACAAGTCTGATGATGGTGAACTAGATGGCAATACCTAATTAGATCTAGTCATAGGTGCTATCCCAAATCCCTGACATTTTATCCCAAGTGAAGGGGTATTTTGCTTGGAATATTTAGTCAGTAGAGAAGCTAAAGGCATTCTGAATGTGTCTAGGGCACCATTTATTACAATGTTGTTTATTCCAGGTCTGAGACCTGGCACTGACAACAAATGCTGAAGCTGAGATGTAGCGCATAATTAAGTCCCAGTCAAAAGCAACCCAAAAAGATTGTGTATTGTAGCAAAGCCAGTGCCTGCTATTTGTTATTAAAACATATTTCCAAAATTGGTATGCTACCAAGTTTTTTAAGTATCATATCAGTCTAAATAAAAAGATAACCACAGTCTAAGGCATCCATGAGATCGTATAAACATTTCTGAGCAAACTGTTCACAACTGTGCTTTCCATGAGACTCTGAGTGCCTTAAAACGCTTACAAAAAAGGGTTTTAAGGCACTCTTCCCTCTCTCCGTCCCATCCAAGGTTGGCAAAGGCTCACACAGAAATGAGTCGCATCATCATATTGTTCCATGTTCCCATGTCCTTCCTTCCAATTAAGCTGCAATCACAGCCTCAACTGAGAAGGGAGAGGGGAAAAAAAAGATTGAAAATAAGAAACATTTTCTCTGGCCCGTTATTGTTTGCTGCTGTTGTTCACATGCTCCTTAAAAGCCAGAGGCTGTGGTTATGGTGAAAGCAGCTTAACTTTGTTTGTTCTTTCTGCACAAGACATTTTCACATCAAAGGGAGAAAAACATCTGCACTATTTGAAGTTTGATTGTGAACCATTTTTTCCGTTTGGAGAATACTTCTTCCCCTTACGTGCCCTCATTTCAACTATAGTCACATAATGCCCCAATTTCTTGCTACATAATTCTGAAACCAAAGTTTATTTTAGAAAAGGAGGCCTAAACATCAATGTACAGTTTCACTTCTCATTTTAAATATGTCAAAATAGCTGTGGTTCTAGTGAGTAGGGTGCTCTAATTCTCAGCTATCACTTAAATTTCTTAGTTGTTTTTTTTAATAGAAGTTGTCACTTTTATTCAGTTCTGGAAAATATTCTGCAGAGATGAGGTTATCATTTAAAACAATGGGTTCCGAAGTTGCATTAAAGAACACTTTCATGGCGATAAAAAATTGTCTTCAGTTTGTTGGACCACATTAACAGCAAAAGTGTAATCTATGCCAAATGATTGGTCCTAGTTATCAACTAATCAAAATGACACAAAGGAGCATACAAGCTTTCAAATTCTCCAAAACTCTTCATCAGGCAATCTTGGGGTGTAGAAGACACAAAGACAGGCCCAAAAATAGGCCAGATGTCTCAGCCACAAGATCTTCATTTCAAAGTCAGCTCCTAAATTAAGATTGTAGGCTGAATACAGTAGCATTAGTAGAAGTGCTTAGTAATGGATGCTTTCAGATTACACATACAATTAATGCCCCTAATTGCTAGGTGTAATCTGACATTGACAGTGCCTACCGTTAACTAATGTGTTCATTCTATGATCTTCATCCTGAAACAGATTTTAGTCTGCACACTCTTTGTTCTGATGAAGGTATTGTCGAGTTCATGGACAAAAACTTCTTAAACTTACCTGATTTCAATAAATGCTAAGCAGGGTTATATTTGGATGGATTTGGATGGGAGATACAAGGAAATCCCAGGGCTGTAGGTAGATTAGAAGAAAGAAGGCAAGAGCAAGCCACTTGTCATTACCAATAAAACTACATGGTAGACCCCACGAGCCAAACTCAATTTGAGGAAGTCTTTATTTTTTAATGTAGGTATTGCTCTATTTGCCTCATGGACCAATGCAGCTAAAATGGATTTTTAAAGAAAAAACAACAGAATTATGTTAATGCAGGTGGGTGTATAATGTAAGTATGCTCATCACTTCAATAATAAATAGTTAGGAACCAGTTCTCAGTGTATATCTTTTGACTTGACAGCCATCTCTATCATTTATTGGTCCCTCAGGATTGTGGCGCATAATAAATCTTACAGACAGATCAATGAATAAATGTGTATCTTCTCTTTCCTTCAAGAATCTCAAGCTGGCATTCATCTTCCATTCAAGTATTATCTTCTGGGGCTGCTTCAGCACTGCTTCTAAAATTCCAATGTACCAATAGTCAGCTTCTGATAGGTAAACCCTTCAGTTTTCAGAAGTTGCCAGTCTATAAGCCAGTGATTAAATTATAACAAAAAGTTGAACCAATCGGCAACCATTTTTCAGACACATTAAGAGTATCATTCATTCATTACTTAAAGCTGGCAACTTGCTTTGTTGCCCTTGCATTCCTCATAGTTCCCTTCAGCTTCTGCCTACACACTAGGCAATCTGAGTATTATATGGCCTCACATTCTGAGGAGAAAAATGTTTTTATGTAAATAAGCTAATAACCATGCAAGCTATGATGGAGCATATCCCCATATAATGTACTCTTACCACGTAAGAGCTAAATGCTGCATGTACTCCTAATTTTGGGGATAAGCAAACCAAGTAAGTGACTTCTTGATGGCAAGAAGCTGATTGAGTGGACAGTGCATTGAAAAAGAAAGTACTGTAATATGAAGTATTTGATTTCTGGGATATTTATTGATGATTGCAACACGCATGTGGGTTAATTTTTGAATTCTGGTAAGCAGGTTTGTCTGTATATCAAAGTATAAGAGGCTCAGACAGTTAAAGGCATAATGCCTGTTTCCAGTGTAACAGGATCTGAAGTACTCCATCTCTTATTCACCCCACATATTCACTGAGTAGTGTCATGCATCTCAGCCATTAGCATCTACGTCTCTGGTTATTCTTTAGCTTGCAGGCTTTCTCAGAAAACCACTAATTGCAGACTCGTTCAATCAGGAATAAGGAATGATTCACTAATGTGACTGTAGAAAGTTTATTTTGAGTTAGAGGCCCAGAATATGTATAAGATGTCTTTTGTGAGTGAGTGAATGCATTCATTTTCACACCAAAGTTGGCAGCTAAGCATTAATTACTTTTTATCTTGATTATGTCAAATTCCATTTGAAAGAAATAAGGAAAGGCAAATGACTTTTAACCCTTACAGATGACTTGTCATATGCATGTAGTTATTTAAATATGAAGCGGATCATAGATATGTATGTGTGTGTGTGTATAATAATATGTGATAGAGATATACATTCATTCATTCACTTGGATGCAAGCCCTGTTGATTTCAACACACAGTCTAATTTCTATTTATTTATTTTAGAAATTTACACAATACATTTTCTTATTTTACCTTGCTCTACCTCTTATTTTCTCATTATACCTTGCTTTTCCTTTCTCTCAAGTCACTCAAAGCACCTTGCTAAACACAAAAATAATAAAAACAATAATATGAAGATATTAAAAAGCAGCAGGAAAGAACTAAAGAAATAAAACCAAGTCAGCAATCCAATAAATTTAATCTACCACAGAGGCACATGCTTGTTTCAGTAGAAGAGTCTTTAGCAGACTGTGGGATTCTGGATCAGGTACAGAATAGGCACCTCAGGGGCCCAGCTTCTAGTCCACTCTTAGCCCCGGAGGCTCACTGGGTGCCTGGGCCAGTTACTCTCCCTCAGTCCAGCCTCCCTCACAGGACTGTTGCTGTGGTGGAAGATAGGAGGAAGGAATGCCTTGAGCTCCTGTAGGAAAGGCAGGATCTAAATGAAATGAATAAATACACTTCTGTCAGAACTCTAGTTAACAGTACTCCCTGAGGGCTTCAAGGACAATCCAAACAGAGTTTGTTACAAGAGATTAACAGAGATCTAACAGTATATATCACCGATGCTGAGTGTACTGTGAGTAGGATCCAGCTAACTAGGTAGACATAACTACTGGTCACAGCCAGCTCTTGGAGAACATTTAATGATGGATGGAAGAGGATGGATGGAAGAGGAGTTTCTGTTTTATCTCAGTGTGGTTCAGTTTCTACATCCTTTCCATAATGTAACTGTTTGCAGAACCCCACAGAATTTTATTTGTCTTTGCAATCAAGCAGTTTCTTTGCAGCCGTGTGCAGAGACGTGCATAAACATACACATATACATGATTACTAGGTACGTGTGCTCAGACAGGTGGCACAAACATTTGCTCAGATGATTAACTCTGTGTTGGCACCTCTAGCACTAAACTATTACCCTAACAGATGGCCAACATGTTTTTCTCCTTCTCTCTGTGAGAAAGTTGTGGAAGTCCTGGACTTTTGCACTGAGTTTTATGGAAGGAGGTGATAAAAAATCTTTCTTGTGGGCTGTGGCTAAGTTGCTTCTTCCAGGAAACTGTCACTCCACCTACATATATTTTATTGTTCATGGAAACATTGTGAAACTAAAGCAAAACTTAATAACTTGAAATTATCTTCCGTTAGGGTGATAAAACTCTATTTAGGGCTAGGCAATGTATAAGTTCAGTGTATTTTTTGCATGTTGTGAATCTGGCTGAGTCAGAACTGATGCTGGCTTCACCTGATGGTTTTTGCTGTGAGCCTTGCAAAATGAGGTTCTGAGTGCTGTAAAAAGGGCAATATATATTTAACCTATTTATTTAACTAAATTTAAATAATACACAGATACTCAGTGATGTACAGGTAGTCCTCGGGTTACAAGAGCAATTGGGACCAGGATTGCCATTGCTAAGCAATGCAGTGGTAAAGTGCGACATCATGTGACTGCATTGCTTAGCGATGGCAATCCTGGTTGCCGTCGTAACTCCAGGACATGCGGGTTGTTAAGTGGGAAGAGGCGGGGGTGTCAGGCAAGGAGTGCAGAGGGGTGCATGGCTGCCAGGGGCCGCTGCAGGTGGGCCTGGACTATGGAGTGCAGGCAGGTGAGGGTGTGCTGCCAAGTACAAGATCCCTGGGACAATTGCTTGTTATCTCTGATGTAAGAGTCAAGATATATTTAAAGAGAAATGTTATATATATATACAGGTTTTTTTTTTTTAAATGCAAGTGACTTATTTAGTCAGCTGCTTTTTGTCAACCTTATTTCTGGCTACTGATACAAGATAGAACACTGGTTTCCTTCAACATTAACATCTATCCTGAGAAACATTTCATACTTTGTGGTAAGCCACCTTGAAATTCATTAATACTATCATTGGATTTAATGCATTAGGTGCCATCAAATTGGGTTTGATTCCTGGTGACTGCATGAACAGATGTTTGCCATCTCAACCCATTCCCAGGAATAAGAACATTCCAACACTCTATTTGATCCTGTCCATCAGCCTTCTCTCTTCTCTTCATTTTCTTCTATTCCCCTCAACTGTGCCTTTTTCTAATCCATCATCATGCGTTCACAACACATGGCCAAATACATAAATTTCTACTTGCTAATCATCACCTCAAGGGAGCAGTTGGCCTTCATTTGGTCCAGTACTGATTGACTGGTTCTTCTTGCAGTCCCTGGTATTCTTAGTGACCATCTCCAAACCCATTATTTGATGGCACCTATGGTCTGTCTTTTTCTTCCTTCCTTCCTTCCTTCCTTCCTTCCTTCCTTCCTTCCTTCCTTCCTTCCTTCCTTCCTTCCTTCCTTCCTTCCTTCCTTCCTTCCTTCCTTTCTTTCTTTCTTTCTTTCTTTCTTTCTTTCTTTCTTTCTTTCTTTCTTTCTTTCTCAGTGTTTTGCTTTTGCCCTCTTAATAAAAAGCAGGGTCTAATTTTACTTTCTTTTAAATATAAAAATATTTTAAAAACTAGACTCTTAGGGATGTTTGGTGGTTAGGAATTGTTTGAAAATGGGATCAGGGAAGGAGAGTTGCATGTGGAGTGGGATCTTCCACTTATTGCAGCTGTTCTGGCTTGAGGTTGTTGGTGATTTTTTAGTGTAACATGTGAAACCATCCTTAATGTTCTGAACTCTTGCCCAAACTAGCGTCCTTCAATTGCATTGGGACTACAACTGCCAGAATTCCCAGATAACGGGGAAAAGCAACCCTGTCTGAAGGGTACCAGTTTGGGGGAAGTTGTTTCATACAGTAATAAGAAATAATCAACTTGGAACTGTAATTTAGTGATAGGATTTTGCAGACAAAATTGCTTACAAAAAGCATACATTTTGCATACAAAAGGTCCGAGGTTCAATCCATGACATTTCAGATAAAGTTGAAATAAGTTTTATGTGAAATCTTAGGGAGCTACTCATTTATACAAAATACAGTAGGTTAAAAAAAATGATAGCCATATAAATGTATTAGAAATAAATATGTACTTTAATAATATTTGCATTAGATAAGTATATATAGAATTGTAATTGTTTACTGTTATGACATATTAATATTTTTTCCTTTGTTGTACTTTTTCAGTTTTTTGTTAAAGCACTTTCCATGTGCTTTTTTTTCTTCTCAATAATAAAAAATAAACAATAAACAATAAAGCTACAGTGAGAAAGAATGGCCAGCACAAAACCATTACCAGCCTTCTGTGCTCGAGGTGAGCCATTTTGGCTATAGTACATAAAATTACACTGAGATAATGAATTCATTGTTAGTGTAAAGGATTGTATATGTTACAGAGAATTCCATATTATTTACTTCCAAGTAAATAATATGGTTATGTTATGTGCTATGATTTGTAAAAACAATGAAGCAGTTAGTGATATTTTAAGACATAGCTAATAATTTTATTGTGACATAAATTGGAACGTTCACTCTAATTCCTTATCTCTATGATTTTCTAGCTATTAGTGTATATGTAACCTTCCTGAGGAAAGTTGGAAAATCCGTCATATGCTTTTAAGATCTTCCTGACCTTTTTAAAAGAACTGGGTGTTCACAGATACATTGGGTAATCCACAGTGATAACAGGATCACCATGGATGGACAGTTTGTAAATTAGTTTATTTTGCAAAATCAAAATGATCTCTTTGTATGCAAATGACATCAAATTTGACTATTATTCCACTTCATTTAACATTGAATGGATTTTTAATCTATGTTTTATAATAAAACTTAAAGTTATTGCATGTTTCAGTGTTAACAACATTCCTGAAAACTGGAGAGAATGTTGGATTCTTTCATTAATAACAATTTGTTTTAATTAGATTCTTTTTGTGACTATATTATTTTTAGAAACTGCCATTTAACAGGACCCTTGATCTATAGGAGGAGATAAAAGAAAGCACCTTCATCCAAAACTCTTCAATCTGATGCCAGTCTCGCTTAAAACATAGAAGCAGGGGCAGAAGTGACCTTTGTTGAGTCATGTTAAATCATCATTTCCTTTTGACCTTGAAAAGGGTTAAAATAATACAAGGAAGCACAATTTGTTTTTAAAGTATTTCCTCCTGAACAAACAACTCCAAATAACTATTAAAAAGTCTTTAGATGGGTGTAGCAAACAATATATAGTGAGCATTGTAATATGATAATGCTTACAATAATATAATGTGGAATTGTTAGGTGTAAAGAGATTGTTGGTCTTAGAGAGATTACAAGAACCATCCCATGTCCTATGCTCATCTTTCAAGTTCAACTGGTGTGGTTTTTGAGTAAGTCACTATCTTTCAATCAAAACTCCTGTATTATTACATGATTGGGAAACTAAAAATGAGATAAGGATATAGGTTACCTCCAATGTAAGCACACTTCCATTATGCCATTGAATGTTTCTGTTATGTTTTCTACCTTCTGCAGTTCTCTGTGAGCCCTCACAATCTTTCTTTGCGGATTCCCCAACTCTTTAGACAAGATTTGGGGAGTGTAAGAGGACTTCAGATGGAAGGGAAATCTTTTGGTCTACTAAATATAATTCCACCAATCAGCAGTTGAATGTTGCCATGGTGCCCTTTCAAGCTCTTAGGAGACACATGAAAGAGGTCTAAATAAATAACTAATCTTGCCAAATGCACTGCCTTGTGTTGACTTGCCCACTTCTACAACTCTGCACAGTTATCACATACCTAGATAGTGTTCTGTAATGATTAAAAGAATAAGGGAACTCGAACCCTGTTCAAAGTTCACTGAAACTTAGGGAACAAGCTTGCTATTTCTTATCCATTCCTGCCCCTTAGCTGAAACAGTTAACACTGTGAAGGATTATTACTGCATTATCTCTAGGTCTAGCTTTTGTTTTGTTATCACTGTTTTATTGCATCCCTGCCACAGCATTGCTTCAGTCCAGGGCTGGGTAACCTGCTGGTGGCTGGGCTGCACTTTGGGGAGTAAAAGTTCAAGCAAAGTGGGTGGAGCTATTTTTTTCTCAGTTGGTGGGGAGAATTTTATGGGGATTCTGTGAGGATTTTTTGCTTTTATTTCTTTAAACTCTGTTAAACATCTTGTAAGATGAGCACTGCACTTTTAGTGTGCTTTCTGCCTCAAGGTCAGGAGAAATTGTGCCACTCATCTTCACCAATAATAGTCAGAGGAAACACTGGTGCCCCCAAGGAGGAACGTAGGGAGTGCTTGTAACCTTGGGATCCCACGCTGTTTACCTCTGCCCTAATTTCATAGCAAATCTGTGCTATGGGGAAATGGAGAAACCTAGCTACAGGACTCTGTTCAGTCTTTTGAGCTGGGCTGTAAGCGTAACAACTTACAGAACTGATCTGCTTAGTATTAACACTTGGAGGCTATTTTTAGCTGCAATATAATTTTGTTTCTTTAAAATTAATCTGCAAAATAACCCCATGGTTCCTTGTATGTTTGTTTAGTTTAAGGATTGCAAAATTAAGTGATCCAAAGCTGTCCATTATCCCCAGGATAATACTGTTCCATGGGAGGGAGGTGGGGGTTCAGCAATTTCCAGAAGTAAATCTTCCGAACTGTAGTGGTTTGAAGAGTTCTTGGTGTGGTCCAGCCTCAAACAGTCCTACTTCATCCAGAATGTTAGGTCTAGAGCTCCTTAAATGGATTTGGACAATTTACTTTTGGAAAACGCTGAAACCCCAGGGCATGATCCAGAGGGAGGCAGAGCATTCCAAGTTCTCCAGAAGATCTGTTCCTGGATTGATGAATTTTGCGTATCCTTTGTTTAACTTAAGTTGGCTGTTGTTTTAAAGTAGGGCTGTGCCTTTGGATTTGATTTGGAAGAGGTGCTTTGGAACATGCAAGAAAGCAAATGCAGCACTTGTCTGCAATTCACTGCAACAGTTGCATCTGCTTCCAGGATTGCATGGCTGTTGCAAAAGTGATCCTTTAAAAAGATGCAGCAGCTTTCATGAGCCACCAATACATTATAAAGTTCTTCTTTCAAATTGAATCTGAAACATTGCACAGCCCTATTCTAAAGTGGAAAGCATATTCAAGGTGCTGTACTAGCTACACATTCTCTACTAGTAATTTTCCATGACATGCATACACTGAATCAGTATCAGGGTCTTAGCTTAAAAGTAATATATTTGTTCTTCTCTGCTGTATTTGTGCTACTGCTGGTCTGACTCCACAACGATAATTCCATTGGAATTCCGTTAAAGAAAAATGTAACCAAGAACATATCTGAAATAAAGTTCTCTGCTTAAATTGCACCTTTGTCTATCATATTCCATGAAACTGATTCTTGGCTATGTTGAAAGAATGTTGGGCTAGCTGAGCAATTAGTCCAATCTTGCAAGCCATTTCTCCAATACTCTTCTTTTCTTCTGTATTAGGCAGCAGAGGAAGGATTCCCCTCACTTTTCCTTGGGTAAGGAAAAGGGATTTAATGAACCACAAAGTTAGATGCCTAACATAGAACATGCACAGTCAGCATTTCTCTTGCTAAAAGAACACAAAGCTGGCATAAGAAGGGCCCTAGTCACCACTTTTGGAGGATGAACAACTCTGACAGACATCCAGCTTTGTTCTTTTTTAATGGATTCCTGTATGCTGCAGGACTGACACATGTACACTTACTTCAGCAGAGCCAAGGACCCCTATCAGTTGTTTTGCACAGATGAAATTATCATAGTGTTTGGCAATTGTCAGAGATATGAGGGGAGGAAAAGGAGTTGTGGGTACACCATCTGGTTTTGTTAATGCATAAACAAGTTTAAAAATCTGGTCTGAAATGTACAATTTTTAAGAACCAGATGACCACAGGCATTCGGAAAGAGAAAGGGAGAAATGAAAACCTTCGGTTCCTTGAGTTTCTCAGGAAGCAGATTCCTGCATACCAGAAAGTCAAAAGCAGGGAGGGCAAAGAGAGAACTGTGGGGGGGGGGGGATATGTTTTTTTCTTCTTCTGTTTACTTCTTCTGGGAGTTCATTATTTTAAATGCTACATTACAAAATGAATCTGTGGATCATTTGTTTCTATAAATGTGTAGCCCACTGGAAGACCTAGAGAGGATAGAACAATAAGTGACAACAGACTAGAAGCAAGGTTATGTGGCAGCCCCATCAGTATATCAGCTGTGCCCAGCTACAGCCCAGGGCCAGACAGGGCATTGAAATTCTGGCTCAACCTCAAGACCAGTTCATATCTTTCCAAAGCTGTTTCCACAAGGCTGGAACCCGCACTGTCCTGGCAATATCTGGTAGGAAAGAATAACGTAGGTTGAGTAACTGACATGGATCCTTCCCATACTTGCATTCTTCAGGCCCCCAAGAGGGAGACAAGCATGGGAGGAATCCACAACAATTTGCCCAACCAACCCAGTTTCTTCCAAGCTTTTTAAACTGCCTTTGCCAAGTCCTTGCAAAGTCCCTTTACTTTTGCTTTATTTTGCTTGATTCACTGTTATTGCCGCTTGCTGCATTTTATTTAAGAGTCTGCCTGAGAATTAGTGATGAAGAATGCTGTAGAAACTTAGGGACAGAAACAAGAGCTGGAGAACTGAGTGGGCCTGAAATGCAGTAGATAGAAACAATTGCTTTATGGACTTGGAAGGAATAGAAGGAGAGTCTGTCTGTCTGTCTGTCTGTCTGTCTGATTCATATAGCCACCCATCTCAAAAATGTGACTCTGGGTGACATACAGTAAAACAAAATGATTAAAACAAGGTCTTAAATAACCATTTTGCCTGGGACCCCTGGGCCTGCTGGCAAAACCACATTTTAAGAGATTTCCAGAAGGTCAATAGGGTCATGGCCAGTCTCACTTTGGGGTGGGAGGATGATGTTCTAAAGGGTGGATGCCACAGCAGAAAAGGCTGTCTCCTGAGTCCCATCAGATGGAACTCCTTAGCAGATGGGACCTGTAAAATGCACCTCCTGTTGGAACTGATGGGACAAGTAGATGGAACTGGGGAGAGGCGGTCCTTCAAATAACCCGGTCCCATGCCATATAGGGCTTTAAAGATCAAAACCAGAATCTTGAACTGAACCTGGAAGCAGACTGGCAGCTAATGCAGCATGTGGAGAAAAAGTGTAATGTGTACCATTCTAGGAGCACATATAAATGCTTGCACCACTGCATTTTGCAGCAGTTGAAGCTTCCAGATATTCTTCAAAGTCATCCCCATGTCGAGTACATTACAGTAGTCCATTCAGGACATGACCAAGCCATGAGTAACTGAGAGTAGAGCCTCCTGATCAAGGAATGGGCACAACTGGCACACAACATGAAGTTGTGCAAAGGCCCTCCTAGCCACAACTGCCACCTGCTCTTTGAGCAGGAGCTATGAGTCCAGAAGGACCCTCAGATTGCACACAGGGTCTGTTTGGGGCAGTGCAACCCTATCCAGAACCAAGGATGGTAAGGTCCCAGATCTGGAAGGCCTTAAAACCCAATGCCACTCAGTCTTGTCAGGGTTCAGTTGAAGCCTGTTGTTTCCCATTCAGACCGGGCACCGAGACAAGACATCAACAGCTGGCCAATTTAGAAGCTCAAAAAGTTTATCCCCTGTATCCCCTAAGAACTGATTAAGCTAAGCCCAACCTGAAATTCAGGGTATACACATTTCCCTGAATCCCTAAGAATTCAGACTGTATGATCTGGGACCTCTTTTCAGTTATCACATAAGATATTAGGATTTTAAGTAGATCAGGAGAACTTCCAGATGAGATTTGGATTATGTAGTCATATTGCCTCATTTACAGAACCTGATGGAGAGGCCCCAGACAGCATCACTCCCCTCCATTGATAATCTATGTTTTCCCAGTATGTCCCCACTTTTAGTGCAGCAAATCTGGATCTGTGAATGATGGAGTAGCTCCAGAATATCTTTTGGTTGGCAGCTTGAGTTACTTATATACTTAACCCACCCAAAACCCAAAGGACTGGGGAGTGCAAATGTAAGAACAGAATCATAAAACAAGAACATAAAATTCCACTACATTTCTGTAGTAGGTATCACCACTGGGCTTATAGGCTGCTCCAGTCATTTCCAGAAGGCTAATGGACCATATTTACCTCAGGAAGAGGGTCCAAAGTGTGGGAGCTACTATGGAGAAGAACTGTTGCTTAATTCCTCCTTCACCCACCCACCCACCCACCCAAATGCAGTTCTCTCAGGGTGAGTATTCACGACAGGCCCGTTGTAAATGGCCAAACCAGATGGGCACATTCAGTTCTGGTGAGGCTTTGCCTGGTCCTGGCCCTGGTGCTGCACCGTAAAGGGCTTCAAAGCACTTTGAACTCAGTCATTCTTCGAGGCACCCCATGTCTGGGCTTTTTTCCCTCAGTAAGGTGTTTGTAAAGAATATAAAACAAGTTCTGTTGGATGCTTGCTCTTTCTAGGCAAGACGTAAGAATATGCAGAGCAGGGCAGAGGCTGAAAAATCAATTTGGTTATATAAGCATTTTCTTCCTCATGGCTTACAGCTTTAGATGCATCCCCTAATGAATATTGAATAAAAGTCAGTCTCCTTTAATCTGGGATTATTAGATGAAGGTTCAATCCCAGTTTTGGTATGAGATGAAACCCCTGGGATCAAACCATATTGTGGCAGGGGTTTGCAATGGTAGTGTGTGTGTGTGTGTGTGTGTGTGTATGTGTGCATGCACGTGTGCATGCACACACACCTTCAAGCCAGTGTGGACTCCTGGTGATTACCTAGACTAGTCCCTGCAGTATTTTTGACAAGATTTGGAACTGGTTTGCCATTGCTGCTTCCTAGGGCTGAGAGAGAGTGACTGGCCCAAGGTCACCCAGCTGGCTTTGTGGCTATGGCAGGATTAGAACTCACAATCTCTCCGTTTCTAGCCTGGGGCCTTAACCACTACACCAAACTAGTTCTCTTAATGGTAGAATCCTGTTGTTTCTGTGGACAGGGAACTTCCTATTCAGGATAGTTCTTCCTGGTATTTGCATTTTGGCTTATCCCCTGCCCAAGAAAGGGGAGTTTTTTCTTCTCTAGCCTGCGCAGAAGAAAACAGTTCCAGCTGGTCTTACTCCTGCTTGCTTCAGCTGACTTACTGTTTGCACAGGAAGAACTGCAAGAAAGGGAAGCTAGAGAATAAATCAGCAAAACAATCCAAACAGATGGATTCATCGAGGGTGTATTTTATACTGTAATCCGAAGGCATGGGAGATGGAAAGTTCTGATTCTCTGAATGTGCCCTTTTATAAACTATATGAAAAAGGACAAAAAGGCAGTTAGTCATGGTAAGTCATTTCAGAAATGTGAGATGCTAATGTTTGGTGAGAAAATTAGATAACTCCAAAACATAGGGGTTTAGAAACAAAAAAAACTCCAACCTTATGCCCTCGAGGGATGAAACTTGCCCTTGTATTAATGAGTCCTGTAATTTAAAAAAACTCACAGATTCAGAAGACAGCTGTCAAATTTAATTTGGGATCTAATAAGCTTGATTTGCAAAGATATTTAAAATTCCAAGTAGGCTGACAATGTGCTTCTAAAAATAAGACAGCAGGTCACTTTGCCACATTGCCAGGGGCTTCTGAATCTTAAAAGTTATTTGTCAGGCAGCAGAGAAGTAGAGGCATTGTTGTTTCTAAAAGTGCATGAATCTGTTGGGCATTGCTTGTGACCACCCACCCAAGAGAATGGATTGAGGATGCAGTTCCCCTTCCCATGGTATTACAAGATCAGTTATGGCAATATCCCAAAGTGAGGTGAATCTTGGATGGCTTGTGGCTAGAAGTGCCTTCTGATCTAGGAGAGTGGGGGAAAAAAAGTGAAATCTTTCCTGTTGGATTAGACAATAATCTTTCCAGTCATTTTGTTATAATTAAATAATTATAGCAACAACAGTAACGGTCTCCTGGAAAGTATTTGCAACACCAACTATATGGGGTAGAGCCTCTGCACAACTGATGATTGACTATTTGCAAAGATTAGATGTTCACGCAAGTTTGGGCTAACCCCTAGAGACTATCCTTGGGGTCCATAAATACAGGGAAGAAAGAGAATCCCTACATGCAAGTGGGGTACATTTTCATTTTCTTGTTCCTAAGGAAATATTAATACCCAATTGTATGTTTGAGAAATGTATATGATACAAGTGCCCTTGGCTGGAATTCAGAGTAGCAGATTTCAAAATTTCCATGATTGAGAATTTTTCTTCATGGTTTGTATAAGCAGCGGGACACTAAAGTTGTTGCGTTAGCAAAAGGATTAAAATGTAAGGCTACCCTAGGATGAAGCTTTTGTTTCAAATTATCTGTTTCCCCAAAAGTATAGTTTGTAACACCACAGGAACTGCTTGGTTATGTAAAAATTGTTGCAAACAAAAAGCCTCTGTAAGATCAGAGTTAAAATATGTTATTTTTTTAACACAAAAAAGCTTTAGTTCCAGAGCAAGGAGAATGCTTAATAGTCAGAATTAGTAGGTCAGACAGCTTGTCACTGAGAGATATTATTTTGCACATTTGTCAATCTTAAGAACAACCTGACTCCAAAATTGCTTATATGTTCAAGGGAGTGAAAGAACTGAAACAGCTTGTGGCATTTGTATTTCCTGTGTGTCTGTGCACATTAACACATTTGTAAATTATAAAGAGATACATAAAACACAGATTCACATTATGTGGTTGGTTGACTAAGTATGATGTGCCAGTCAAGTGACTGCAACTGAGCACTTCAAGTGCAGCCTTTGAGATTTCATCATTTCTAATGGGCAACCTAGCTTTCTGCATTTCAATGGAAAATAAGGATGTGACAGTTTTATTTATTTATATATTTATTCTTCATTCAATTTGCATAGCCACCCATGTCACTTTTACGTAGACTCTAGTTTTGTTGTGCCTGTACAAACTTAGGCCAGGGAAGAACTCTTACAACTTTTGTGCCAAGCACTTTGCTTCTAGAATCTGATAAGCAGGATAGAAACTATTGTCTGAAGTGCCAAAATGTATTCAAGTCTAATGTGATATCTGAAACAAAACTTCATTTCTCAGAAAAATCAGCATTCTTGCTACCTCTGTTTCTGAAACAAGTAATGACAAAGAAAACATCTACTTTTGCAAGTTGCTGATTGCCCCAAAGGTAGACATTTTGTTTTGTAAAACACATGGGGTAGAAGACATGTTGGTACTTCTATTGATGATTTCCTTCTTGCCTGCTTGTTAGGTTTATTAAGTGCTTTTCCTTTACATTTCTCAAATTCACTTTTGCACCTAGTCATGTGGTCATGGCAGATACTGGGAGGCACACTGAACAGATTTGGAGTGCCCAAACTTCAGATAATTGAATGCATCTTTTGCACACAGAGGATCCTGGGTTTAATTTCTGACATTGCCAGTTAGAAGGACCAGATATTTGGTAATGGTGAAGACTTTTCCCAGAAGCACTGAGGAGCTAGATGGAGAATTATTTTAACCCAATAAAAGGCATCTTCTTGTAACCTGAACAATTCTAGTGTAAACCAAGATTTACTGAAAAATGATTAGCCAAGCCACTCTTCATATCTCAAGGGAGAAGCCATAAGATTTTAATCTAATAATTCAGAAAAAAACCACCATGCTGTGTTTTCACACCAAACTCTAATCTAGGATCTGTTTAAAGAATGTTTGTTAAATAATTATTTGGCTAGTTCCTGTCAATACTGTATGCAGATTCTGAGTTCAGGTATAACTACCCATGTTTAAGATGAAATTAGTGAATTAAAAGCAAACCATGGTTCAGTTATGATTAGTTGCCAAAAACCTTTGTTGACATGGATTTGTATGTCAACTAAACCAGAATAAACTACTTTTGATTTGTGTGAACTGATCTATTGTGATTGCACACTAAAATAGATTTGTTTATGAATAAATTCTACTTAACTTTTCCCCAAACTCATAGTGTACTGTTTTTCGCAACCCATTTCAGGAAATCCTCCCAAGGCCTCTCTTGTGTAAACTAAGCAATTCATTGCTTAGCCATCCATTCCCAGGCATATATTAGTTTGTCTCTGGGCTTCAGAACATTGTGCAGTAAATAATGTTTATTGTTTATGAAGTATCAGTTTATCCTATAAACACTATTTATAGATGGCTTTATAATTTTTTAAAGGCACACAGAACTAAAAAGTTGCCCTGCATTGGCAAATTTGATGTAAAGCCTTCACTTGTTACCCAAGAATAGTATGAAACCATGATGGTAATTTGTTAAAATACATTAAAACAGAGGTGAAGCAATTCACACAATTAGCAATTGCATCAAATAGCTTTTTAAAAATGTGTTGCCCATCTGAAAAGCCTAATCCAGATTGGGATCCTGGCAGGAAAGGCAGAAGGACTTGACTTCACTATACTTCTAATCCATATCCCCATTCCCTCTCCTGCACCCAAGCCAAACATTCACCTGTTATTTGCTGTTGTGGGAGGAAGGTGTAAGGGGAATCAGTCCAAATTGTAATCATATTGGCTTTGAGTTAAAATTAGCCAACCACATTTCAGCTTAGCATGTCAGCTGAACTCAATCTGTGTTGTTAGTTTATAGTTCAATGTGCCGTGTGAACAATATGTCAATTAGGTTAATTGAGCAAACTGTAATTAAGTTAAGGACAAGAAAGGTGTTGTGCAGACAGAGCCAGTCGTTATGATCCAGCCCAGACCCACCATAACTGAAGTGCCCTTTAGGAAAAAAAAATCCACAAAATTGCTAATTTTGTAATGGCCCACAGTTCCTTGGAAGTATAAGCTTGAAGTTCTCCACAAGGAGCCAGTTGGTTCTCACAACACACCTAATTCAGACAGCCACAACCTGCTGAATTTGGCAGCTCATAATCAGGCTACCTAATCAAAAGTTGCTGTTGGTGGAGAATACAAGGTTCTTCCCCATTTCTTCCAGCCCTGTCTGTATCTTATGAACCCTTGTACTGGCAAGGCATCATTACATCAACGAGCTCTTCCCCACGAAGAAGACACAGGTAGAAAAGGGGATGCTGTGGATGCTGCAGCCAACCCATTTTAGGCAGGTGTGTTCTTTGGCTACTTGGTACTGAGTTGTATAATGGAGCAGTTTATGTTTTCAGCCATTCCATGCCTCTGTCTCATTTCCTTGGAAGAGTGACTGGGTAGTGCAGGTCAGAAGGGCTTGACTTCCTGGATTCACAGCACATGTCCAGGCTGGGGGAAGATGCTTTATCTAATGATTGATCCAATGGACTTCAGAGTTAGAATGTCCATCCTCTGACCCTGAATTGACCAGGGTTCTAAGTTTGCACAGGGCACCTGATCTAGAAATGATCCAGTTAAGTGTGTTGTACAAATGCAGACTTGCTGTTCCTACTTAGTCTGGTTTGTCATCCCAAATCTGGACTGGTCCTAAGATTCACTAGGATGATTGGCTTGTGAAAAGCGAGTGCTGAATTAATGGTTTAGAATAAAATCTGTCATAAATCATAAGTAAGTTTCTATTCAGCATAGCTAGCTTAGATGCTGTAACCAATCTGATGACTGCACCTATATATTATGTGTTTCCTAACAAATGCATGTCTTTATGACTCACACGCTATTTCTTGTATGCATATTTTAAACACCTAAAGCAGCTTTCCCAACCTTATTTTCTCCAGCTTCACTGGGAGCATGAACCCAGAATTCATAGTCAGCGTGGCCAAAATACTTATTGGAAATTCTAGCACTATAATCCCAAATCTCTGGAAGATGTTCAATTGGGAAAGGCTAATCTAGTACCTAAACACTCCTAGTCACTGGAATTTGCTCCTCTTCCTCAAAGACTGGTTCTAATTTTAGGCCTAGGCTCCTGTCTCAGAAACCTCACTTTGCCATGGCTGCAGGAGGTCAGTGTATCAGCTACATTGAATTTGGTCTGCCAGCTAATCTCCATTCTTGTGTACAGATTGACTAGAGAAGGTAGGTAAATAGAGTGATGTAATTTGACACAAATGATTGAGATGAGCTAAAATATATATCCAAGGTTGGGTATCTATATTTTTCTATCAATAATAAGGATGATTAAGTTTCTTATTAATAAAACTGCCAGATAAAATGCATCCATCTGTAAAACAAATGCTCACTATTTATGCTTTCCTGTACTTCCCTTTTAACCCTTAGGTGATAACTCCTGTCAGGTCAGGACAAGGTTATGTTTACGAGTTCCCTACCAAATACCAGAAGGATACCTATGATATCCCACCAGTTCGTCCTCTTCAAGGGGTATGTAGTAATAAAAATGTCATCAGCACTGAAATTAAGCTGCCACCAAGGCCTTGACATTGTATCTATTTCCTATGTGCAGGTCTGGTTCTCACATTCTAAATTAAACATGTGTTTTGTTTTTAATCTTGACAGGATGGGCTTTTGTACTGTCTAGATGGCCAGAATATTTTACAAATACACTGAAAGTTAGGAAGCAGAAAAGCAGAAAATCCACAACTCTTTTCTAAGAGAGACAGCTAATTCAACTGATCACGAGAAATATGTAAAGGCCATAAATGTTCTGCTTTGTATAGATTTTTTTTCTAGATTCTGAAACCTTTTTTTCCCATGAACATTTATAATAAATAGAGCCAGTCTTAGGGGAACATCAATTCACTACAGTAAAACCTTGACTTGAGGGATCATTTGAAGGGAGGGAGTGTCCATTAAATTCACACTTGTGTTGCTTGCATCCATTTATATTACTTGCATAATGGTGTCATTTGCAGTAAAATCTTGATTTAACAGATAAACTCAGTTTAACAGATACTTGACTGACATTAGTCTGTTAAATACAGGTTGAATGCAAACCAACCATTTGTCCATTACATCTAAAATCACTATACCAGCATCTGTTAAACTGAGGGTTTACCGTAATAGGAAGTACATACCTGTGAACCAGTCTTACTTGGTTTTTTAATTTCTCTGTGTTGAATGTCAACTGGGATAACCAGACTGAGTTTCATTTTATTCATGATTGCATACTACACAGAGATTTGGGCAAGCATTGGTGAAATCGAGGGTCTTCTTCACTGATATAACCATATTCCAGTGGGATATGAAGTCCTTTGAAAAAAGGACAAAACCATGCTACAAAAATAATATGCAAAATACTTAAGAGGCATCAAAGAGGCTAGACCTATCTTTGTTTCCTTAAGGATTCAATAGCTTCTGATGTGGTTAGTACTGCAGTCAACAAAACATGAAATCTGGTTCTGCTTGGCATTATTAGAGCTTTTCTTTCAGGAGCATAGAAATAGCACCCCACTCCCCCTCAATCCTATAAAGTCTCCAAATCTAATATGTAGTGAAGAATATTTTTGCTGTTCTCAGTGCAACAGAGTGAGGAGCATTATTGCACCTCATGAAAATTGTTGGGGATTAGGTATCAATTGTGGGGATTAGGCATCGTTAACCATCAGCAGCTGTGCATACTTCAGTAAAGATGACAGCAAGGGGGCCACTTTTCTGTGATAAATCACAAGCATTAAAGCTTCAGAAGGATCAAGGTCTGTTTTTTTTTGTTTTTTGTTTTAATTTGGTGGATCATTCTGAGCCTGAGTGCATATATGGAGTTCAAATATATATTTACCTAGTTGTCTCTTCTTGACAAGACATCAGTACCAAGTGATTTGGACTGAAAAGCAGCTGACTTACCAAAGGTCTTTCACAGTGAAAGGTGTGAAAGGGACTTAACTTTGCCTTTTGTCTTCTGTAGCTAAGAATCATTTTTCACAATGTTTTTTAGATGTAAATCTCTAATTTTTTGTTACTGATTCAAGGTGTGCAACAATACAGCATATTGTGCTTGCTGTACTGTATTATTCCACACCTTGGATCTAAACAAGTTGATCATAAAAATAAACTGATCAGAGAACAGGGATTGGCTACAGCTCCCTGCTGAGCTGTGCAACAACCCTTAAATGACTAGTTGACTTAGTTCTGTTCTTTTTTCCCCTGGAAAAAAACAAGCACTTAGAAGTCTTGAGGGCAGTTAATCCGCTGATAATCAAAGGGGACTTTTGCTCATCTGCTTCTGGTGTGTTTCTTTTAAACACATCAGAAGCAGAAAATCTGCCAGCAAAAGAGTACTGCCAAGATATTTTGCTGCTTGGGGTAAAGAACAAAATGATATTCCTCACCATCATCTTCCTTTTCATGTGTAGAAGTAAACTGGACTTAAATCCTAGGGAAGCCACAATACTCTTAGTCCATCTGAGAGGCTGCTTCTCTTTTTGAAGGGGCCAGTGTGAGACATGCAGCACTGCCCTACCAAGATTGCCAGAGGATTCAGGAGGAATGATCAGAAGCCACTTCTGCTTCCCAACTTCTGTTGTGTGAGGCACTTGCCTCATTGTGCCTAATCATAGGGCTGGCCTTGAAAGGAGCCGCTTGGCTTGTTAAACAAAGTGCTTTCAAAGGTTCATGGAAGGGAAGTAGGGTGATTGAGAGGCAATAAACAAATTTTGTTTGCTATCAAGAGACATTGGACATGCTGTACATTTATGGCTATTGGCTGGAGCTGCTTTAGTTACCCTGCGGAGACATGCCATTTGCCAAGGAATCAATTAGAGAGCCCAGACTGATTTCATCAAGGCTGATGATGTTTCTCTTTTGTGTAATGCATTGTTTCTCCGCTTAGATTTATGATGTACCCCCTGGATCAGTTAAAAGTCCTACACAAGCAGCTCAAATGAGTGATATGAAATCTCAAGGAATATATGATGTTCCTCCCACAAAAGGGGTAAGTTTATTGATGTTCCATTTAAAGCAAACATGTAATTTCATGCTGAATTAAAGACATGTTTAAACAAAAAGTATATTTTGCATTGAAGGGAAGATGGGAGAAATAGCAGAGAGTGCTTTGAACTCCAGGCCTCTTAACATTCCCCTCAAGCTTTATAGCTCATTTATTTTTTGTTTGGTTTTTTATAACTGTTATAAAGGTGCACTGCAGAGCATAATTACTATCCTTATGTAAGATATTCTTGTAATTAATGTTTTTTAAAATATCTGTACATATGCAATGGACTGATTGTATCTTTTTGCTTATCTAAGAGGAGTTCAAAAACTATGAACAAGGTATAGTCTTTTGTGAGGTTCCATCAGCACAAATCTCTGTGTAAGGTTAATATCAGAATGCCCATTCATTGTGCAGTCAGTTTGTGTGGCCTTCACTTCTGTGATACAATGACTGGATTCACACATCATGTGAACTCTTAATATTGCTAATCTGGTTTAGCATGTTGTGTCAATCCAGCTGCTTTAGTAAGGGCCCTTCCACATGCTCCAGTCAGGGAAAGGGGTAGGCTTTGAGCGTCTCCCCAACACAGTAAGGCTGTTGCAGTATTTGCACATCAAGCCAATTGACACTGAAAGTTGATCAGCTCCTTTCTTGCTCCAGAAAAAAACCCTATGAAAATAGATTTGCGATTTTTCCTCTCTGGTAGTGGGATAGAAGGTTTCCACTGGTAAGAACATCTTCCTCATCCCAGCCCATGGAGTTTTTCTTCTCCTCCTAGAGTGAAGGTGCTGAAGGGTCCTGACGCTATTCCTCCATTGTTTCCAGGCTGATCTGAAGTAATTTGCTATGTTGCTAGAGAACAGCTTAAAAAAAAATAAAAAATACACACACACAGCAAGAAAAGAGCAAGGAAAAGGACAGGGCATTGAGTATTTGGAGGGAGTTCTAGCCAGCTCAAGTGGAAAGATGAAGGCACTCAAGGAGTTCTACACAGTGGTATCCAAATAATTTTGATGATTTAGGGGCTATGTGGAATGGGTTTAGCCATTGACCATTAGCATGATGTGTAAACGGGGTCAATTTGTAACAGTCTTTGGTACAGAGCATTACAGTCAGTGTCTTGGTATCCATGAGGTAGGAGTAGTAGGGTGAGGTTGTCATCTTGTGCAAGGTATCTGCTGTGCAAGATATGTTTGTTGTGCTATGTTTGAGCTTGACAGATCACAGCTCAAAAAAACATGCTTCCAGCTGCTCAAATTTCATAATGTGCAGGTTAACTGTGCTGTAGGAAAACCACCTGAACAATTGCTTTCTGTGCCAATATTAATCTCTGGCCACTTTCAAACAACTACATTGTTTTTCCAGGACTTGACCTTACTCAGCCAGAAATAGCACTTCCACAAAAAGTAACTTTGCTTGTTTTCCACATAAATAGTAGTAATTTATACATTTGATACCTTAAATGGTGTCATTAAGAAATTACTTTCAGCTTAGTAACTTAAATGTACTTGTTATGTTCCAGATCTGTACCAATCCCTCTTCCTCATGCAGAGATGATGTGGATGCTAGAGAAGGAATGCCTGATTTGGCTGCTTGCTTAAAGCATGAAACAAGATCGGAAGGTGTATATGATGTCCCTCCTCCCATGGCCAAGGCAGCTGCCTCTTCTGAGTTGACACCACTCCAACAAGGCCTCTATGATGTTCCAGTGAGCCACCAAAATCAATTTGTTGGACAGCAGATAGTTTCCCAGACAGATATTTATGACACCCCTCGGGGAATTCCCTTCCCTGGACAGCATCTAGCATTTGGTGAAAGTCTGAATCCTGATGGAAAAGAAGGAATATATGATGTCCCTCCACAGGTCACACAGGATACTAAAAGGCTGCAGGATGTGACTGATGGGATGAACAGATTGTCTTTTTCAAGTACAGGGAGCACCAGGAGTAACATGTCCACTTCTTCCACAACATCAAAGGAATCTTCTTTTTCAGCTACTCCTTCTCAGGACAGAAGACTCGTACTGGATCCTGACACAGCCATAGAGAGACTTTATTGGAATCAGAACACAGTAGAGAATGCTGTCTCCAGTTTGATGGCCTTCATCAATCCTGACTGGCGTTCATATGAGAACATGGAAAAACATATCAACAAGATACATACTGCTGTTGACAAAGTGGAACAGTCGCTGGTTGACTACCTACATTTCGCAAAGGGGTCAACTGCCAATGCTTCCTATCTCTCAGAACTTAGTCTCTACAATAAAATGAGGAGGGAGCTGCAGAGATTGGAAGATTCTTATCAGATTTTGACCCAGACTAGCCATGACCTCAGTACTTGTAGCTGGTCCTTGAATGTCCTAGCACTCAACAAGCCTCAGAACAAATGTGATGACCTGGATCGTTTTGTTATGGTGGCAAGGACAATCCCAGATGATGCCAAACAACTGACCACCAGCATCAGTATCAATGCTGAGGTGCTCTTCAAACAAGGACCTTGCAGCTCATGTATAAAAAGTGCATCAGAGAGCATGAATCCTGCTGCTGATTATGTGTATGATAATCCTCAGGCCCTAACATTGCATCCTGGAGATAAAAACCAGGACCATTGCACTTCTCTATCACCACTCCTTTCTAAAGACCAGCCTTACCAATGCAACAGCAATAATAGCTTAGAAAAGAGCTGGATGGATGATTACGACTATGTGCACTTGCAGGTGAGTTCCACCTACCTTTCTAGATGTCTCAGCCAGAGCTTCCGGGATGCTTATAAGCAGGATCTGAAGTCAGCAGTCCTCCCTTGCTATTTTGACTTAGGTCTCTGAACATGTAATATCCATTTAGTTATAGTGGATAATATCCATCTTCTAATTGTCTTTTCAAACTATGCCTGAAGTGGTCATAGACACACCCTTTAGGAGTGAATTTCCCAAGTCACTTGCTTTTCAGATGTACTTATGTCCGGCATGAGTTCATGCCTCAAATATGATTGATGGGTGAGGAACAAAAATGTCTTTCTAGTATTGTATATTGGGCATTTCAGGATATTTCAGGCCTGATTAGATCTGTGTTATGGGATCTGCTGCCTCTCTTGCTTCCCACCCAATGGGTGATTACTGTCCTTCCCAACTCCACACTCCCTACTTCTGCACCATGGAGTGGAAATTGTCCACCAGGATGCACCAGTCGGATTGTGGGTTCCAGAGATATGTCCTGGCAGTAACAAGCCATTCTCTCTCCTGCTTAACTGGTTAATGGAAATGCAAAGGGGAAGGCTCCAGCCATATGGCAGAATGCACAAAATCCTTTACTGCCTCCCCTGCCATTTCTCTGGTTTTGCAACTCCTTTTATTAAGATCATATCAAACTATAAGTTCTTACTGTTCTCATTTACTTTTTCCTCACTGGCAATTAACCCCAATGTAAACATAATAAAATACCTGCTGTTTAATAAACTACTTAATTGCAATCTCAAGAGATATTGTTTGTATGACGTAACTTTTTTGTATCTCAAATATTCTCTGATCAGGGGAAGGAAGAGTTTGAAAGGCAACAGAAAGAGTTGCTAGAAAAAGAAAACATTATTAAGCAGAACAAGATGCAGCTGGAGCATCATCAGGTAAAGATCCCTACAGGTAGCATCTGAACTATCAGGAGGGCAAAAAAGAAAGAGGAGGACCCTGGAGCTCTGGGAGGTAGTTGTTAAACTAGGAGATTACACTGAGATGCTGTCCTAAAAGAAAGCAGCCTGTCCCAAGTATTTATTTACTCACTAAGAGATAAATTATAAGTACATTACATATGATACTGCCCTAACTCCTGGCTGTATTTACCTGCTTCAGATCAGAATTAATATACATGGAGTAGGAGGAGTCCAAGTCTTCTCCCCACTCCTAGGGGAGTTCTCAAGCAACCATGTTTGAGAAAAATGTGCATGTGTCTTTGGGCACAACAGTTTATTTAAAGCCTCCATTGATGCAAGTGATCTTCTCCAGAATACTATAAGCTATAAGGAGTTCAAATAATTTACTTTCTTACTCCTCACCCACAGTAGTTTTCTGTCTTCTTTTCCCAAATGCCACCCAACATTTCATGCCTGTTTGTTCTTCTCCAGTCCTCTGTGGATGATTGGGAAGTACCCATTGGGGATGTTTGTTTTTTAAAGTCATCATAATTTCAATGAAATTATATTATTGTTGATCATTGATACATTCCTAGGTCTGTGTTTTACACATATGACAATCTACAGGCTTGTAACCTAAAGATCATAATAATCAACATTTAAGAAATGTTTTATATTTCCTCCTGTCTTGGGGTTCTTCACTGTAGCCCACTGATCTTTGGTTGCAACCTTGTCAGGTCTCAGCCATCTATTAAAAGGAATGGTGTCAAGCGCTGATAAAAGTACATGGTGTTGACTCTCCTGTTCGCCTTTCAGTTGAATCAGTTCCAGCGGTTGGAACAAGAAATCACAAAGCCGGTAGAAAATGACATCTCAAAGTGGAAGTCACCTCAAGGCCTTCACCCAACGAAGAACTTGGTAGCCACTCAAGAGAGGCAGCTTCTTTTGTTTTATTCAGAACAGTGCGAAACTCATTTTAATTCCCTCTTGAATGCCATTGATGCCTTCTTCAACTGCATCAGTGCTGCCCAGCCCCCAAGGATCTTTGTAGCTCATAGCAAGTTTGTCATTTTAAGCGCTCATAAACTGGTCTTCATTGGGGATACCCTAACTAGGCAGTTGACAACTCAGGAAATGCGCAACAGCATCATGAATTCCAGCAACCAGCTGTGTGAATTGCTCAAAAGCATTGTTATGTCAACCAAGGTGGCTGCCTTGAATTATCCTAGCACAGCATCTTTGCAAGATATGGTAGACCGTGTAACAGACCTTTCCCACTATGCACAGTTGTTTAAATGTTCTTTGGTTCACATGGCATCTTACTGAGGTGCACAGGATGGACTCAAACCAACAAGGAATAATGCTTAAGAACTGGAAAGTGTCTTCTGTAATATGTACAAATTTTAAACTTGATCATGTATTTTTTTTTTCTGTAGATGTTTTATATTGAATATTTTAAATTCATTTTATGGATTAGAAATTACAAAGGTTTTCAGCAATCTCAGTTTATCACTTTCAGTATACATTTATAAATGTAAAATGGTATTCTGCATATATGTATATGTGGGGACATTTCATAGAATCCATTATGTAAGCACCTTAACAAAAACATCCATCAGTTCTGTGATGTATATATGGCCTTGATTTTAGGATATCCATTAACAGGATACTATTTTTCCCTTTTAGGGGCTATAATGTATATTTTATTTTAGCTTAATTATGTCATATAGACAATGTTGTAAAGGCTATGGCAACTCTTAAGGTAAATATTGTTTTAAGTCCAAAGGGAAGATGCCAACAAACCCTACCTGGAATAATGGTTAGCAAATAAACTATATCCCCCTTAACACTAATGCTCTGCAAATTTATTTGGAAGTGAAAATGTGTTCATTTCCACATATTTCATTTCGAAAGGAACATGCCCAGAATGACTGTCTTAATTTTACTTTAGTTTCTGGAGACTGCCATTTTGAAAAAAATTAACTGTACATTTCACAAGAGTAAGGGCTACTAGTTTGGACCTCAGAAATCCAGTGCTAATTCATTCTTGCCATTTAATGATTATCCCAATTTTCACCAGTCCAGATCTGGTATCCTTACAATAATACCGGTTTCCCATCTGAGTACTGCAGTCAGTCAAATGTCAACATCTGATAATGTTCAGAGTCACACTCCATCCTGAATTGAGTTTAAGCAGTGAGGAACCAGATAATACAAGCTGAAAAGTATACTAAATGGTGCCTGAAAAAGTCAAACTGTGGAGCTACAAACCACAACTGGTGATTAGATATCTTTCTCTTCCAGGAACCCAACAGACATGATTCAGTTGAAGAGTGTATGATCTTTAGCATCTGCACTTATTAGCAGTGAGGGGGAGAAGCTGGAAAAGACTACTGTTAAAGACTGTGGAACACTGCTTCTATCAAGCAGTCAGCCCTGAGCCAGATAGACCATTGGTCTAATTATGCAAGGAAGGCAAACTTACACAAACTTGTGGATAAGGCAGCAGTTGCGGGCTGAGTTAACCTTTCTGGGTAATAAGAAAAAAGGTAGTCAATCTGAGTCTTGTTAAGTGTTTGCAGTTGATTAACATTTACACATTTCTCAATCCATGCTTGTTCCTAAGCTTTTCCTTGCACAATGGCCTACAGGTGCTTTACCAATATTCTACGTTAACGGTGCTACAACTGTCTCCTGTTTCAGTCTTTCCTTTAACAGCAACAATTGCTGCCGCGCAATAGATTTGGGGTAACTTTACAATCTGTAGCAGTGAGGATTAAAGGGCCGGTGTGCTAGCAATGCCGAGTCATGATTGAAAGTTTAATGGCATTTCTGTCCCTCTTGCTCTGTGATCATTTGAGCTAAGCTACTCCAGCATGCTGCTTATGCAGCAGGTTGCTGCTAACTAAATGTTACCTACAACCTTGTGATAACTTGTCAGCTTAAATAAACTAGAGGTCTTTTCTGCACACAACAGCATGTTTTTGTAGTCTGGGTCTTTGTAGTCAGTATATTTACTTGTCAGATAGTGCTTTACACTACAATCCTATGCATGTTGACTCAGATCCTGTGGCTGCCAGATTGCAGCCAAGAGATTCCTTCTGTTCTGCTTTGTACTAACTTCTACAGCTGATAGCCTAGATCTAAGATTGGTTAACAAAGCATGAAGAGGAGTACTTTCATTGCTGTTTTACAGTTATTGCACATCTGTCGTCATAAGAATTACAATTTTTGTTTGTTTAGGGTTTGTTAGATTAGTATCCCCTTTTCTTCAGGAACATAAAATGGCTTACATAGGTACCTCATGATAGGGTAGTTATCTTCCTAACAACCCAGTGGGGTAGGTTGGGCTGAAAAAGGCTTATTGACCCAATGAGTCATCCACTAATAGAAACAGGCAGCAAACCTCACTCTCACATTTACAATGTACCTAGTTAGGTAATGAAACATCTGCAAGCAAAGGACCAAACTCAAGATAGCACCAAGAACTCCTCACCCAGTTCGGTTGCCTGGCTGAGAGTTGACAGTTTTTCTACAAGTCAGTATTGGAAGAAGAACAATAGATAGTGTAAAATGAGCACATTCGTTCATTCAAATTTATTAGCCACCCATGGTGTAAGTTCTAGCTCTATCTATTGAGACTCACCCCACATAGCTGAGCTGAGACTTGTGCAATGTATCTGCTTATTTTACACACACATACATGCATGCACCATCAAACTTGGAAATAAAGTTGAAAAATAAAACAGAATGCATTTTTTTTTTGGAAGGGGGTAATATATTGGACAACTGAAAAGACCAGAACATGAAGTAATGTGTTACATTTTAAGTTGTTCTAGATGTCACAGATATTGCTTCCTCCGCCTTGGGAAGCTCCCATTAATGCTGAAAGTTTTTGAGTTCCCCAGGAAGAATTCCAAGCCTTAAAGGTTCATTTGGCACAAGCACAACACCGAGATCATTTTGCGAATAGTCTACAAATATATTTCAGCTATTTCTCTACAATACATAACGATATGTTTTTAGAATACTAAGACTTATTTGTTGTTCTACATTCCATGAAGTATGTCTGGAGTGATAGTTTTATAAAATGTAAATAAGCAACTCAATCCAGCAAAACTCTAATTACAAAGTTTGCTGCTGAAACGGAGAAGTTCTTAAACATGATTTTGAATTTCAGTTTCAAGGGTTTCATTGCATTCCGGGGCTTGCAATAGTCTTGAAAGCCCTGAATGAACGTGTGGCTTTCCATTCCATCTTCAGTGCCAATTATCTGTGATCACTGAATGGAACAAGAAAACATTGCTTACACATCACTCTGAACTTGTAGCTTCTACCGCACAGGGCTGCTACGTGCTGGCTGGCTGGGTAGCTGGCTTTTATGATGCTCCAGTCATAACCAGTTCTGAGCAGCTTACACATTCTATTCCATAAAATACAGTGTAAAATATACATACAAATCAAACAAGTAACAAACAATTCACAAGTCTCACCCAGGGACAATAAACAGACTTAATTCCAATACATTCCTTATTGCAAGCTATGGAATAATGAAAGATCGAAGTATTTATGTGAACCCCAGTTCATTCAAAAAAGACACCCCACTGGAAACGACAGCTTGTAATATTCCAGGAGGAAGCATTTCATAAACTCTTTCCCAAGGCCTATAGGAAAAGTCAGGTTTGAATTGCCTTTTTAAAATCCAGTAAGCTTGGGGCTGTATGGTTCTCAGGGAGCATGCTACTCCAAAGTTCCTGAAGGTCTCCAAGTGGAGAGGTCTGAAGGCAACTTCTTCTATCTGATCTTAACAAACAGGCAGCAACAATTGGAGGAAGGCAGGCCTGAAGATACTCGGGTCCAGAGCCATGCAGAGCATTAAAGGTGACAACCAGCACATTCAATTACACAAGGATGCAAATGTAACTAGTACAGCTTTTGGGGCAGAGTTATATGAGTTAATCATGATACAGCCATAACTTCCAGGTCACTGCATTCTGGATCAGCCGTAACTTCTAAGTGATCTTCAAGGGCAGCCCCATGGAGTATGCATTGCCATAATCCAAACAAGACTATGGGCTAAGGCACAAATGACAATGAACAGTGCTTCCTACTCGAAGAAAGGTCATAATTGGCACATAAGATGAAGTTATATAAAGTCTCTCCTTGCCACAGCTGCCAGCAGGTTCTTGAGCAGGAACCATGAGTCAAGAAATACCCCTAGATTATGAACCAGTTCAGAATGGGGGTTGTAACCCTGTGCAGAAGTAGAGATGGAATCTCTCTGGGGTCAGATGGTTTCCTAATTCAAAACCACTCTGCTTTCCTGGGATTAAGTTTACATTTGCCCATCTCCATCCAGTTCCTAAGTCTCCAGACACTAGGACAGGACCTCAATTACATTACTTGCTTGACCAGGGGTTGAGATTTGCTTAAGAATATTCCTACAGGCCATGGTTCCCAACAGGTTTCTCTTTTGGATGAACTACGATTCACACAAATATTCCGAGGATCTTTTTTTTTTTTACAATGTAGGAACAGTTTTCAAAATCACAGTATATATAAAGAGTGCTTGAAAACAAATCTTCACATTGGATTTTTTTTCACACATTTTGTATAGCATCGAGGCAAATTTCTTTAGCATGGCTTGAGAAAAAAATAAATATCAGGTTTTAAGTGATACATTTTGTCCTATTCCAGTTTTTTCCAAACCAGGGCACCTCCAGATGCATGGACAAACTCCCAGAATTCCCTAGTCAGTTTGACCATTGCTGAGATTTCTGGAAATTGAAATTCACATTATATGGAGAGCTCCTGGTTGAAAGGGGCTGATATCATGCTGACTAAGCAAATACATGTCAGTTACCTTAATTTAATACAACAGGTCTTCCATGTGATCAGCAGATTCCTATTTAAATAAATAGGAAACATAATTTCCTTCTGTCTTTGTCCTCCCATTTCTCAAGGCTCTGAAGGGCCAGAATCTGGACAAAGATATTTAAGAAGATCACTGGGTGGTATCTTTTCCCCCTTATTCTCCTATAGCAAAGCTTCCTTGTGGATCCATATAGCTCCACATAATCAGCCTCATGCTTAACCCTTATATGAAGCAGATTTATTTTGTTGATATTAACTCAACAATGCTAGTTCTAAACCCAGTTCAACAAATAAACAGCCAGGCACCTGGGATTCTTGATTTGGGTAATAGCTCCCCAATGGATGATTTATGATAACCCTATGCATAATTATCTTAAGCAAGAAGAAGTATGGATTATTTTAGTCAGGATAAGATATAAAGTCTGCACAGCACTAAAGAATAGGACTATACAGTGATCTGGATTTGGAGGAGAAATCTGGATCACTACATACTCCTACCAAAGAATGATAGCCTGGCACTATCTCTGAAAAAAGGTTACTTCCAAATCTTCAAATATCAGACTTTCATTCTGAAAACCAGCACCAGCTTTCAAATTCCCACTGTACCATTCTACGTAAATGTTTCAACATTCCTAAGCATTACAGTCAAATGTATAAGTATTCTGGCAGCTATGGATTTAATCTCATTTTATCCAGTTGTGTACATTAATTAATTCAACTCAGCCTGAGCTTTTCAAAACTGTTTTGATCCAAGAATGCCTTTTTTTCCCCTTTGTATAGCATTTTTTTTTAACCAAATCAACTGAGTAAACCTTGTAAAATTCTGAAAAAGTTTGTGTTCTTGACTACGTGAGAGGGAATCAGGAATCATGTTGTCACAGTTTGTGGTTTCTGAGCAATCTATTCTGGGCTCTTTTCCGAGTTAAATCTGAAATCTCTGCCTCTAGCTATGTGGAAATGGAAAAACCCAGGAAGATGAGTGAAAAGGGACATGAAAGAGAGAAATGGATTTCATTGCCTTTTCATTCTGCAAGATTTTCTTTCTTTGCTTTCTCTCTTTGAAAAATGACAAAATTCCTAAGTGCAGTCTCCACAAAAGCTTTTATCTTTGAAGCAGACTTGAGCTGGCTATCAATAGCTGTAATGAATGAGCCTTCAAACAAGAATTAAAAATAACCTCAGTGGTTTGTTTGGTCCTGGCTTTTAAAGGAAACAGGACAAGCTCTCTGAAAACAAAGAGATTGCCTGAACAACACAGAAACTCTTTTGCTTACTGGCCTTTGTTCAAGTAGCACTACTTCCAATCAAGGTGCTCGGGAGCATTTCTTTGTTTCTCTCATCCTGGGAGAATGTGAGCTCTTTACCTCATTCAGTTATAACTCACAGTAGCCCCAGATACTATGACCAATGGTAATGTTTGCTGGGAGCTATAGTTTAGGAGCCTCTAGAGTAGGGTTTCCCAACCTTGGCAACTTCTAGGGGTGTGGACTTCAACTCCAAGAATTCTCATCAATGGCCATGCTAGCTGTGGAATTCTGGGAGTTGCAGTCCACACCTCTGGAAATTACCAAGGTTGGGAAATACTGCTCCAAAGGGACAGTGATACCCTTCTCCTAAAAAAAATAACTTGCTTCTAGCGTTGCCACTTACCAGATTCAGGCTGCAAAAATCCAATCAACCAACAGATGGCCACACAAGATACAGAAAAAAGTAACTCTGTGCTGCCATCTAGTGATCCTTCAAGTTGTTCTATCCCAATCTGGGAGTCTTAACCTAGTTAATATTTCCATACTAAGAAAAAATGTACCTGTGGTGTAGAACCTGAGGCGTTAAGGCCGTAAGTAGCCATTAAAAGTTCTGGGTGTGGTTTTTCAGGGCCTGTTAAAAATTACCATGGTAGAAAATACAAAGTATTACATATATGGGGAGAAAACATATTAGTTGTATATAATTAATTAAATCCAATTTACATCAACATACATACATTAAATTAGAACATGATCAGTCATCAGGCCTTTCTGTCTCTTCATTATCCAATGGCAATAGATCATCATGATCATTTATCAGGACCTGCTTTTTTGAGTTGTTGTAAGCTCATAATAATAATAAGCTGATAATTCCTAGCCCTCTTGTCTTCTGCTGGTCTATTGCCTTCCATTTTTCCGAAGATTCTTGAAAACAGAACAAAATAAAACAAGAGCATCTGCAGGGGGATGGGAGTGGAGTTTAAAAAAATCACGATCACAACTATGTGATCAAAATCTGCCTCTTTTTTACATGTGCGGCAACTCGAATAAAAAAGAATGGGCTTCAACCATTGACCAAGGCTGTTACACTAATTTTTTTTACTCCCATCAGCTCTTTGAGGTAGACCAGGTTAGGAAACAGACACAACAAGAAGTAACAGAGCTCTACTTTATTGATATCGGCTATACTAACAGAATCTTGAAAGCCTGATAGCATCTCCCCTTCCCTCCCTCTTATACCAAACAGAGTCAAGGTAGGGCAGTCTTGAGTTTCTTTCTCATGCCTTCCTGTTTTCCTGGGCTAAGTTCGTGTTTTCCCAACAGTTGTCACATAGGCCAGTGTTCCTCAGCCTTGGCAGTTTGAAGATGTGTGGACTTTAACTCCCAGAATTCCTCAGCAAGCATGGCTGGCTGGAGAATTCTGGGAGTTGAAGTCCACACATCTTCAAGCTGCCAAGGTTGAGGAACACTGACATAGGCCATCTCTGCTCCTCTACCTGAAAGGAAACCAAATTCACCTATTTCTTGGTCTAGGTCTTGACTGCTGTTTGAAGTTTGTTTCCCCTGCCCCCAGGAACATCTAATGAGGGCCAAGCACTGCTCATTCCCTCCCGCTCCCCCAGTGTTGTCTACCTCTGCCCTATATCTTTAAATCTACTGCTGGATGTGAGGTGGCTAGCTTCTTTTGTTCATTTGCCTAGTTCCCACTTCTACCATTATCCTCAGTCTCCACTTCCTGGAATAGTACATCAAAACTGCCAGCAACAGGCAAAGAAAAGAAATGGATCTGGGGACGGTTGGTAAGAAAAACTGCAACAAACACTTGGTTCAGCTGCAGACTTGAAAGCTTGGGTATCCTGGTTGGTCATGCAGCAAGCCTGTTTACCTCTCTGTTCTGTAAAACTATACGAAGTAAACAAGATGATTCAGGATTTGCCAGAAAACTGCACCTTTAAAAGCTGTGAGGGAGCATTGGCCCCACTAGGTAGACCAGACCAGAAAATCAACTCTACAGGAAGACCAGAATTACACTTTACTGAGATTGGCTATAAGAAAAATATCATACAGGTCTGACTGTGCTGTGGCTTCCCTCCTCCTCATACCCCAGTGAATCAGGGAGGTATTTGCCCGAGCTGCTTCTGAATATTATCTTGCTTCCCAAGACTTCAAGAATGTTTCAGCCCTCTTTGCCTAGGTAATGACATTTGCGTATTTCTGTCAAATTCACTTTCCTTATCTCTACAGGAAAGCATAACTTTTCCCAGCCTTGCACCCTTAAAGTGACTTAAAAGCTTTGCTTTTGGATGGATTTGTGATACTTTGCAGCTTCCCGCTTATAGCTAAGATAGGTATTGTCAACAGGAGGTCTCTGCAGCTTTACATTGACATGGCTTGTTCCTTGTACCTCTCCCTCAGACAGGACTGCTAAATGCAGAAGTCAGGCAGTCATACTTTTAGAAAAGTACACATGGTGTTATAGCTGGTTGTTCTGCTTTGATTAAATCTAGATGAATTACAGTCATCTGGTTACATTTCCACGGCAGCTTCTTTCAAAGTAGGTAATTTAAAAACAGATGTATGCTTATCCTCGGTATGAAGGAAAACATTGGAACTACCAGATGAACTTAGAAATATTTTTAATGGTCAAAACAGACTTGCCAAAAGGCTTGTGAAGTCAGTGTGTACACAACTTTTTAAAAATAGCTTTAGCAGTTGGAAAAATGTATTCTCAACCCCTTCTTTTCTTCTTCTTGTTAGGGAGGGCAGAATGGCAGGGGCCCATTAGCAAGATTTGGAATAAAAGTCCAAGCAGGAAGCTGAAGGTGATCCTGAAAGCATCTATTACTTGTAGATTCCCTTCACATAGGATCTCCAGTGGGTCCAGAATTTTGACAGTTCAGTCTGCTATTATGATAGTTGTGGAGCAATGCTGTCAAGAAAAAACCCTCTAGCTTTGTCTTACTGGCAGAGGATAGGTGCAATTAGTGAGATTACAATACAATATGCCACCTATTTGATTTCTTCTGCAAGTTGCTTGCAACTGATAGCTTGTAGAGTTCTTGGAAGGATTCTCACTAGACAAAAAGGGAGTGCTCATCCCTGGCAAGCAGAACAGTCAATACCAGGTCAAGGTTGCTACTCCTTGTTCAGCAAAGATACACCAGAGAGGAGCTAAAACTTTCTTTCCAGCTGTTCTTGTGTCCCTTGTTCTAATCATTATGTTGAGGGATTAATCTTAAGAACCATTTTTCAATATACATCTGCAATGCTTTCTGACACAAAAGGAGGTTACAATAGATCTCCATGAGGACATTTAAAGTTATTTCTTACCAACTATGTCCACATTAACAGCTAATGTACAAGCAGGAGTGTTATCTAGCTGGTTCACCCTGATTCATCT